>NC_055990.1:109237611-109844567 GCF_018446385.1 Zingiber officinale
GACATGAGAGGTCGCCAAATGGGCCGACGACATAAGGGCCGCCACAAGGGCCGCCCAAGAGGCCAAAAGGGCCGGGTCGTTACACTTGAGCAGCTCATTGTACAAAGATGGCTTAGAAAGTTGTGTTCTTATTTCTGCCTTGAGACCCCCTTTTATCCACTGCTGGAGGCACCTCCAACACCATCCAGGGTGCCTCCAACACGTCAAGTCAGGCGCGTGGATTAGTGCTATAAAGTTCATCTCTTATCCTGCTTGAGGCGCCTCTATGGCCACTCCAAGGCGCCTCCAAGCTCTAGTCTAAGGCGCCTCTAGCTCCTCTTCGCAGCCAGCTTACACTCTGCACCCGAAGTGCCTCCAATCTCCATGGAGGCATCTCGGACACTGTTCATCCGAGGTGTGACTTGCTCCTTTGTTCCTGCAAAGTGTGTTTGCCCCAAACACATACCCTGCAAAATAAAGTTAGCACATAATAGTCATAAATAAAATATTGACAGTCTCCGGACTGTCCGGGTCAGACTTCAGATTTCCACCCGGAAACCCTAGGTCGACCTGACGCCTACTGTTCTCTCTGCGGGCGACGCGTCCTCACCTACTCCACTCAGGAGATTTACCTGATGCCAGCACAGTCCTCTAGATCGACTGGACTTTTGCTCGGTCTCGATGCTTCCGGACTTTCTGTTGGACGCCCGCTCCCCGACCTATCCAGTCTTCCACCTAGTTCGTGACACCAGGACTTTTCACCTAGGGTTAAAACCCCTTAGGACTTTTGCCTGAAGCCCTCGACCCACCAAGACTTTTCGCATAGGGTTACCACCCCCTATGACCTAGGGTTACCACCCTTTAAGGTTTTTGACCTGCCTAACCGTAGTTGGGACTTTTGTCTAAGTACACTTAGGACTTTCCTGCAATCTCATTCAAACTGTTAGATCACAAAACAACTTAACTTTGAACCCTTTGCCATTATCAAAACACGGGTTTGATCATTGGATGCTTTCCGTACCAATAATCTCCCTCTTTTTGATTATGGCAACTGAAATTCAAAGCTAAGTAAAAACATCCATAAGTAAACAGATGCATAAGTAACAATTTTTAAAGTTTTAGTGTAAGTAAGCATAAGTAACCAATTTTAGATGCAAACAAAGCTAAAGCTTAAGCTAAAACTTTAAATTAAGGCTCCCCCTTAATTACAGCTTTCTTTTGAATTTTATGCTACTCTCCCCCTTTGCCATACATCAAAATAAAAAGAAAGTAAAAAGAGAAACCTTAGTACTTAGGTATATTTTAGTCATACCTTGAAAAATACTTAGCTTTTTAGAAGAAATGTTCTTGTAAGACTTTTAGCTAAGCGAAAAAAATATTTGTCATAAATTATTGCAACTTTGAGAAATATCTTAGCTAATTTTGTGATATCAAAACACTCAATTAAATTTGTAAAAGCTTTTTGCTTTTGAAAAAAATACTTAGTTAGATTTAGAAGTACACAATCACTTAGAAGAAATTTTCTTTGTAGAACATTTAGCTAAGTAAATCTTAAGGATTCAGAGAAGATCTTTTAAGATAGTTTTAACGGATTAAGTTTGAAGAGTAACTTTAATTAAGGAAGTAACTTAGCAAGATTCGAAAAAGTAACTTTTGGAAAACCTTTTTGAGAAAAGTTAGTTAGGTTCGAAAGAATTTATATTTGAACTAGAACTTTTCTCAAAACTGGCTAAGTTTGTATATTTGAAAACAACTATAGAAGTTACTTAGCTAAGATTTTAATAAGCCTCTTGAAAAATAACTTTGGAAATGTTATTAGAAAATATAGCTATAGTTGGATAAATACTTAGCTTGATTTTGAACTGAAAGATACTGAATTTTAAAAGATTCTTAAGACAAGAAATTATTTAGCTTGATTTTGAAGGAGTTGAAGGGTGGAAATCCGGGTTTAAGGCGTCTTAGATCATTGAGAAATCGTCGTGAAGAGTTGCAGCGAACTTCCTGTTCGCTGCATATTTCTGTATTGAAGGTGCCTTCAAACTCACTGAAGGCGCTTCCAACGGAGCGTTCAGGGCGCCTCGGACCCGGTCTGAGGCACCTCAATTGGTTTCGGCGAGAATTTTCCCGCAAATCCTAGAGGGTACCTATGCCAGCGCAGAGGCGCCTTCATTTGGCGCTGTTGGAAATGTATTTTTTTTTGTTTTTGTTGTTTTCTTTAATGTATTTTAAAATAATTTTAAAACATTTTGAATAAGTTTTTAAATAAGTTTTATAAAACATAATTTTTAAATAAGTTTTTAAAATAATAAGTTTTTGAATAAGTTTTTAAAAGATTTTTAAATAAGTTTTTAAAATAATCTTTTAAATAAAATAAATTTTTAAAACAATTTTTAAATAATTTTTAAAAGAATCTTTAAATAAGTTTTTAAAATAATTTTTAAATAATTTTTTTAAATAATTTTTAAATAATTTTTTAAAAGAATTTTTTAAATAAGCTTTTAAAATAATTTTTAAATAAGTTTTTTAAAAGAATTTTTAAAAAAGTTTTTAAAAGAATTTTTAAAATAAGTTTAAAAGATTTTTAAATAAGTTTTTAAAAAAAGATTTTTAAATAAGTTTTTAAAATAAGTTTTTAAAATAATTTTTAAATAAGTTTTAAAAATAATTTTTAAATAAGTTTTTAAAGGAATTTTTAAATAACTTTTAAAAGAATTTTTTAAATAAGTTTAAAATATTTTAAAATAAGTTTTTAAAGTAATTTTAAATAAGTTTTTAAAATAATTTTTAAATAAGTTTTTAAAGGAATTTTTAAATAACTTTTAAAAGAATTTTTAAATAAGTTTTTCAAAAAATTTTTAAATAAGTTTTAAATGAATTTAAATAAGTTTTTAAAGTAATATTTAAATAAGTTTTTTAAAAGAATTTTTATATAAGTTTTAAAAGAATTTTTAAATAAGTTTTAAAAGAATTTTTAAATAAGTTTTAAAAAAAAATTAAAATAAGTTTTAAAATAATTTTTAAATAAGTTTTTATAGGAATTTTTAAATAAATTTTAAAAGAATTTTTAAATAAGTTTTAATAGAATTTTTAAATAAGTTTTAAATGAATTTCTAAATAAGTTTTAAAAGAAATTTTAAATAAGTTTTAAAAGAATTTTTAAATAAATTTTAAATGAATTTTGAAATAAGTTTTAAAAGAATTTTTTGAATTAGTTTTTAAAGATTTTTTTAAATTAATTTTAAAAGAATTTTTAAATAAGTTTTTTAAAGAATTTTTACATAAGTTTTGAAAGAATAAGTTTTTAAATTGATCTTATTTGTTAATTTGATTTATTAATTTAACTAGAATTTTAATTTGAATTATTAACTATTAATTTAAGTTGAATTTTAATTTTTAATTTAATTTGAATTATTAATTATTAGTTTAATTTATCCTTAATCATCTCACTCGATCTAAATTTCAAATCAGGGATCCTATAATTTTGTGAGATGAATTAGGTTCAATTATAGGGTTTAGTTTAACTTTGTGTTAGATTCAGGTTTAGTTTTGGGCTCAACAAATAGACATTCTTTGGATAATCTTCCGGTTATGGTGAGTCACTTGGACATCATTAAAGTAACCATACCTTCAAGATTTTCCAAATAGTCCTTGTAAAATACCGAAAATAGGCGAATATTAATAAGGAAATTTTTCGAAATTTTTCAGGAATTTTTCGGAGCTCGTATGGATGAGTTCATGAGAATAAAAATGGGGCCCGGGAAAGCTTGTTTAGGCAACCCTATTTTAATGAGGAAAAGATTTATTTTTCTTTTTCTTTTTCTTTTCTTCTCTTATTCTTTCCCCGCGAGCCGTGCGTGCCCTATTTCCCCGACCCCGAGCAGTTCCCCTTTCTTCCTCTCTTCTCACTTGGCGTCGATCTCTTCTCATCTGGTGCCCTAGACACAGCCGCCGCCGCCTGGAGAAGCGCCGAGCCGATCCTCTTCCCCTACTGCCGATCCTCTGTCGCTGTCAAACGGAGAGTACCAGCCACCCTTCCTCTGCCCTCGAGCCCGAGCCACATTGCCGAGTTCTCTTTTCCCTCTGTGCCGTCTGCCCTAGTCGCCACCGGCCACTGCCACCAGTCCGACCATGCGCCGCCGATGCTTGTGTCCTAGCGCCGGCCGCCCTCTCTGCTGTAACTTCGCAGCACAACCACCATCGGCGAGCCCTTGTTTGCCAACCTCAACAACCCCTTTCGGTGACTTCAGCTTGGGGAAGAAACTATTGGCACATAGGTAAGGGATTTTGATTTTTTTTTAGTCTTGAGATATAGAGGTTTGAGATTTCGGATGTGGTGTTTATTAGGAATGAAACATCTTGGCAGTGGCTCCTTGGCAGTGTCGGCTACTGAAATTCCAGTGGTAGAGATCCAACATCCATTCTTCTTGGTGGTACTCTGGCAGTTGTTGTGTACTAGGTTAAACAAGTTGTTGCTATCGTAATTTATAGCTTAATCTGAATGAATGCTAGTTTCATGTCTGGATTGGATAGTTGGAGTATATTGACATGAATGGTTAACTAATTGAACTGGATTGATTTATAAGGAGAATGGTTGTGAAAGAAATGTTGGATACATGATGAAATTAGCTAAATAAAATATACTGTGATCGCAGGACTTGGATTCGGGACGAACGTCTCGACAAGGGATTAGTTTGACACGATCTACATCTAAAGGCGGGTACCTCTTGACTTATCTTTTATGATATTGTCATTGGATATGCATAGTATTTTATAACTACAAGCAATGAACATGTTTGTCTTTGGTATGTCACTGTTTGATATCCATAGCATGTTAGGTTTGTCGCCTGTGATGTATTCGTGCTTATATCACATGATTTATTGCCATGAGTATCTTATTGCCATGAGTACTTTATTACCTTATGTATCTTAGTTTCTTGTGTAAGTGGCATACCATGTTTTACTGAGGATAGGACTAGGTTCTGGATTTTTGGTTTTAGTCATGTGTATCTAGATTATCTGATACTTAGGTTTTTATGCCATGACTGGCTTGTGTACCTCTGTTTGTTTTTCATATATGGTTCGTGTACCTAGACCTTGTTCTTTGATCTGTGCATATTGTTGGTACATAGGTTATGGAAGGGGGATATGTTTAGGATCTAGGTTGTTATACCAGAGAGGACCTGTATATCCTAGATCCGTGGATTTTACCTACTGATACTGTGGTACTCATATTATATATATATCGATTTTTCTATGCTGATCAGGATATACCATAGTTGTTATGTTCGGGACATATGTTTTGATATTCTATCTGACCTGTGTACTCTAGATTTTGGTATGTGACCATCGCTTTTACAATACCCATTTTGTATATATGGATATGGTTATGTTGATCATTTTTTGCTATATATAGTGACATGCATCATGATTGCATGCTGTGCGATTGTCGGCTCCACTATGGTTGAGTCCATTGCTAGTTACATGTACTGCACACACCCCCACTCATGGTTTAGTGGTATATCAGGCAGGTGTGTGGCGGTTCTGCTGTTTGGCTCCGTTGGTCATATGACTCAGCGTGGTAGCCGGCAGTCAGTTCCGCTCTGTTTGACTCCGTTGGCATTTAGTGTAGCAGCGTGGTAGCCGGCAGATGGTGGACTCTGTTTGGCTCCGTTGGTCAGGTGACTCAGCGTGGTAGCCGGCAGAGATTTCCTCCCCGTCATCGTGTACCGGGAGATGAGAGCATTGAGCTCCCCCATTTATGATTTGGGGTCACAGGACAGGAGTACTCCAACAGCATTCCATCCACTCGGTCACTGTTCAGGAGCAGTGATGTTTGAGTGCACGGTCATCACATGCATTGATTGCTTTTATTTGTTTATGTTTGCTGTACTTATATGCTGCATTTTGGTGGATGCATTTGTTTGACATGCATACAGGAGACATACTACGTATCGGTTTGATGACCCTTTAGTTCAGGATAGGAGTTCCTGGTGAGTACAGCTTCCTTGGTTACTTTTCAGTTTTGTATATTTCCTATATATTATTCGGAAGCTGTATTCCATGTTTATTGCTGTTAGATATATCTTACTAGGCATGTCTATTGGTATTCGCTGAGTTGTTGAACTCACCCCCGTGGACACTATCTTTTCAGGTACCAGGTTATTTATGGTGTCGCTTGGAGCATCCTGTCTGCTGGTCCCCACGTCACATCAGAAGACATATCGCTGCCTTTCTGTTGTTTTATCTTGGTGTATGAAATTTCTATATTTCGATTTGTGTTCTGATTTTGTTTCCGGGTGTTATGTTGTTGGTTGTGTAAGCCTAGCCGGCTAGCTGTTTTGTGTTTGGTTGTATTTGTTTTCTGTCAGTTTTTTTGTTGTGTTTTGATTTTGGTACAGCCGAGTGGGCTGCTTTACTTTTAACTGCGTGGTTGTGTCAGCCAGAGACTGAATTTGATATTAACTACGTGGTGGTTGTTTTCTTTTATTGTTATGATTCCAGCCGCGTGTGGCTGAGGTATATTATGCCTGTAGAAGTGCTTCAGATTGTCACCCGTACAGGGGAGGTGCTGCCGAAATTTCTTCGGACAGAGACTCCCTCGGGGCGTGACAATTTAGTCGTATCAGAGCAGGTTTACGATACTTGCTATGTGTTCTGGATTTTTGAGATTTATCTAATACCAATTTATTTGGTATCAGAGATCGGCTTACGAGTCTTATTTTCCCTGTGTTTCGGATTTTGTGTTTTGGTCTTCTCGATGTGACTTTTCGGGTTTTGGGACCTGGCAGTAGCAGGACATCTCCAAGCTATAGGAGGTATGTTGGTATACTGTTATTCTACATTTTTGTTAGTATATGCACTGTTGACTATTACAGTTTATGACATGTATTAGCACTCTTTACTAGTACCTGTCTCGTTGATATATCATACATTTTATGCATTAGGTAAACTACTGATGATGATCGACCTTGATAGAGGTTAAGGGTTACAGTTTCTGGTGATTTATTATATCATACACCAGTATTTTTTAACTTCTGTTATTACTAGTTGGTTAGCAGATTGAGGCACATACCAGCCTCTGCTATTATTAGCTGGGTAGTGGATAGTATCTATATCTTTATGTTGACCTAGCCAGTAGTATATCAGGTTATCTTAGTTAATTTCATCAGTAAATATTGGTTTACTTTTGTTAGATTGATCAGTAGAAGTCTGATTTACACTTGTTGATTTGAGTGGTCGTATATTGATATACCTTAGACGCTTGTAGAGGTTTTATTTATTCTTGATTAGTTAGTTGATGACCGATTAGTTTTGTTGATCCGATCAGTAGGGGATTGACCTACTTTACTTTTAGAGGTTCGAATCTTTGGATTATTTGTGCTTAGTTAGGTATCTAGAGCACATTTCAGTATATGACTCGTACTGATATGGAAAATACTGAATTAGCCGTATACCATTATTGGTTTGGTCAGTCTATAGAGGATCGATGTATCTTATTCCATGGGTACTTTAATTTTAGACTGTATGTACCTAATTGGATAACTTAGAAGGTGGCCTAGGATTTGTGTGGTAGATTGGATTAAATATGCTGATTCTGCATATCTCTGTAGTGTGTACAGGCGATTACTACGGGTTGTAGGAGCGTTTTGATGGACGGTCTAATTGCATGTAGTGGGTGCATACTTTTCCAGTTATGATTGTTGTGGGTTTCTAGTAGATTATACCCGAGTGGTCTGGTTGGTTTATTGGAGATATATTATCGATTTAATCTGAGTTGTGATATGAGCAGATGTGTTTGGTGTGGTATCTGAGGTATATTGTTGCTTATGTTTGATATGTGAGTGCACTTGGGTTTAGCATGTTTTATTGGAAGTTGATGTTGATTATACTCTTGGCATAGACGGATATATGTCATGTGAGTGTTGTTTGAGGTGTATTGTCGAATATACCTACGATGATTATGCACACGGGTTCGATATGTAATGTTGAGGGTATTACACTGATTTTTACCTGTGTTATGAGTATGTTGGTGTGTACTAGTTGGAGGATTATGACGATCATACATATGTTGTGTGTGCACGTGTGTCAGATGTATGGTATTAAATGTCTACACTATGATATTGGTTGTTTTACCCTGTCAACTAATTCTCCCATTAGTGGGTGACCGACCCACTAGGAGGATGATAGAGTTGACTATGGATTTGATTTGCTTACTGGGTGGTTATACCCTAGGCTACCCACAGTGATCTGTGGTAGAGAGATCTAGTGCGGTCTCTAGCTAGATAGTTAGGTGCTTTGGGGTACTTATGTATTGTTGTGGTAGAGCGTAGCTCCCACATGTTATGGATCATTTGTGGTAGAGCGTAGCTCCCACATATTCTGGATTGTTGTGAGAGAGCGTAGCTCCCACATATTTAGGGATTGTTCTGTGGTGGAGCGTTGCTCCCACATATTGCGGATTGCTTGTAGTGGAGCATTGCTCCCATATTTATTGTAGATACATGTTACGGATTATTTATAGTGGAGTGTTACTCCTACATATTGAGGATTTCTTGTGGTAGAGCGTTGCTCCCACATATGTAGTATTTCGTGTGATGGAGCATTGCTCTCACACTGGAGGAGCTATTCTTTGGTGATTATATATCGTTGGTGATTAAATCTGTTTATTGTGGTGGATCTTATGGTTAGGAATGTCTGTGATACAGACATTATGTGTCTTGGTTTTACCATTCGTGCTTGCGGTGCCCTAGATGTTATCATGGACTCGATGATATGGGTATTCCTAGGATGTTTAGATTGGTTTCCATTGTCTTTGTTGACGATGTGGTGATCTATTTCGGATCCGAGGTGAGTCACGTGCACCACCTTTGCATAGATCTAGAGATGATTCTACGAGAATATCTATATGTGAAGATCAGTGGTGCGTATTTTGATTGTCTTCTGTGAGATGATTGAGACACATGGTCACCAGTAGGGGTATACCGTGGATCCACAGGAGATAGAGGTTGATACCAGTTGGGAGTTACCATAGTCTATACATGAGACTCGCAACTCCCTTTGTCGAGCTAGTGATTATCGGAGGCTCGTTGAGGGTTTTTCCACGCATTGTTATGCCACTGACACGCCTGACTGGGAAAGGCGTGAAGTTCACTTGAACTGAGGATAACAAGACCAGCTTCTAGGACCTGAAGCGGAGACTAGTGTCGGCTCCGATTTTGAATTTTTACCTTCTGGAGAGGACGAATATGTCCTCTGCACCGACACATCTATTCAGGGTTTGAGCACTGTTCTGATGCAGCACGATAGAGTAGTCTCCTATGCTTCTCGACAGTTGTAGGAGCATGAGTAGAACTACCCAGTATATGACTTGTGGCTGGCCGTCATTATTTTGTGCCTTGAAGATTTGGCAGCCTTATCTATACGGTGTTACATTTGAGATTCTCACGGACCATAAGAGTCTCAAATATTTATTCACTTAGAAAGGAATCTAATCTCCGACAGGGAAGATGGATGGAGTTCCTGAAGGATTTTGATTGTACCATTAGCTATCACCCAGGAAAAGCTAATGTGGTTGTCGACACATTTAGCCAGAAGTCTAGAGTGACTTTGGCTTGCCACCGAGTTGTGGCTACAGAAAGAGTAGGGTATTCTTGTTATCATGGCTTCTTAGTCGTCAATCAGGACGAGGATCCGAGAGCCCTAGGCTGCTGATCAGTATTTGCAGTTTATTTGCAGCTAGATAGCTTCCGGGCAGCAGACCGAGTTCACACGAGACGAGGAGGGTGTTATACACTTTTGAGACAGATTTTGCGTATTTCAGTTCATCCGGTCTTATAGAAGTTACTTCCGGAGGTTCATAGCTCATGATTTGCTGTCCACCCTGGTGGTACCCGTATGTACCCAGAATTTGAGGTGTTTCTATTGGTGGAACGACATGAAGGGAGACATCGCGGATTTTGTAGCTAGATGTCATGTCTGTCAGCAAGTGAAGGCCGAGCACCAGAGACCTGTCGGTTTATTTCAGCGGATTCCTATTCCCGAGTGGAAATGGGAACATATTACTATGGACTTTGTGGTGAGTTTGCCGAGGACATAACGAGACCATGACGCGATTTGGGTAATCTTTGATCAATTACCCAAATCCGCGCACGTTTTAGCTAATCGGAAGACAGATTTCCTGGATCGATTGGTAGATCTGTTTTGCTGGGAGATCATCAGATCACGTGGTGTCCCATTGATTATTATTTCGGATAGAGACCCCGATTCACGTCTCGTTTTTGACAGAGTCTGCAGCAAACCTTGGGCACGCAGCTCTGTTTCAGTACAGTTTTTCCATCCTCAGACAGATGGATAGTCACAGCGGGCCATTCAGACTCTAGAGGACTTGCTGAAGTCTTGTGTACTAGATTTTGGAGGCAGTTGGGAGGACCATTTGCCGTTGGTAGAGTTCGTCTATAACAACGGTTTGCATTCGGCTATTCAAATGCCACCGTTGAAGCGTTGTAAGGTAGGCCTTGTCGGACACCCATCCTCTGGGATGAGGTTGGGGAGGTCCAGTTATTAGGATCTCATAAAGCTCAGCTTGAGACAGAGTTGGTCCATACTATCGGACGGAGGATGTTAGAGGCATAAGACTGCCAGAAGAGTTATGCTGACCGGAGTCAAAGACTTTTAAAGTTCTCCATTTGCGACTAGGTATTTCTGTGAATTTCACCCACGAAAGGGGGGAAGAAATTGGCCTCAGAGGTAAGTTAGCCTGCGATACATTGGACCTTTCCAGATCTTGGAAAGGGTTGGAGCGGTAGCTTATCGTTTAGTGCTACCACCAGCGTTCGCGGCGCGATCACGACGTATTCCAGGTGTCTATGCTGATGAGGTATATATCCGACTCGACACATGTGCTGACAGATATCTCAGTTCCTTTTCAGCCTGGTGTTACATACGAGGAGGTTCCGGTATAGATTTTAAACCGGAAAGAGCGTCAGTTGCGAAACAAGACTATCCGGCTGGTTAAATTCGGATGGCAACATCATACGGACGAGGAGGCTGCTTGGGAGCTCAAGGTTACTATTCGAGCTCGATACCCCCATATGTTCATATGAGGTATGTGGTTAAATTTACCGTTCAGTATCTATACTCTTTGCCTGTTGTTAGTATTTGCTGATGGTAGAGAACAAAATTTGGGGACCAAATTTTTATTAGTGGGGGAGAATGTAAAATACCGAAAATATGCGAATATTAATAAGGGAATTTTCTGGAATTTTTGGAAATTTTTCAGGAATTTTTCGGAGCTCGTATGGACGAGTTCATGAGAATAAAAATGGGGTCCGGGAAAGCTTGTTTAGGCTACCCTGTTTTAATGAGGAAAAGATTTATTTTTCTTTTCCTTTTTATTTTCTTCTTCTCTTATTCTTTCCCCGTGAGCCGTGCGTGCCCTATTTCCCCGACCCCGAGCAGTTCCCCTTTCTTCCTCTCTTCTCACTCGGCGCCGATCTCTTCTCATCTGGTGCCCTAGCCACAGCCGACGCCGACTGGAGAAGCGCCGAGCCGATCCTCTTCCCCTGCCGCCGATCCTCTGCCGCCGTCAAACGGAGAGTACCAGCCACCCTTCCTCTGCCCTCGAGCCCGAGCCACATTGTCGAGTTCTCTTTTCCCTCCGTGCCGTCTGCCCTAGTCGCCACCGGGCACTACCACCAGTCCGACCATGCGCCGCCGATGCCTGTGTCCTAGCGCCGACCGCCCTCTCTGCTGCAACTTGGCAGCACAACCACCACCGGTGAGCCCTTGTTTGCCGACCTCAACAACCCCTTTAGGTGACTTCAGCTTGGGGAAGAAACTATTGGCACATAGGTAAGGGATTTTGATTTTTTTTTAGTCTTGAGATGTAGAGGTTTGAGATTTCGGATGTGGTGTTTATTAGGAATGAAACATCTTGGCAGTGGCTCCTTGGCAGTGTCGGCAACTGAAATTCCAGTGGTAGAGATCCAACATCCATTCTTCTTGGTGGTACTCTGGCAGTTGTTGTGTACTAGGTTAAACAAGGTGTGGCTATCGTAATTTATAGCTTAATCTGAATGAATGCTAGTTTCATGTCTGGATTGGATAGTTGGAGTATATTGACATGAATGGTTAACTAATTGAACTGGATTGATTTATAAGGAGAATGGTTGTGAAAGAAATGTTGGATACATGATGAAATTAGCTAAATAAAATATACTGTGATCGCAGGACTTGGATTCGGGACGAGCGTCTCGACAAGGGATTAGTTTGACACGATCTACATCTAAAGGCGGGTACCTCTTGACTTATCTTTTATGATATTGTCATTGGATATGCATAGTATTTTATAACTGCAAGCAATGAACATGTTTGTCTTTGGTATGTCACTGTTAGATATCCATAGCATGTTAGGTTTGTCGCCTGTGATGTATTCGTGCTTATATCACATGATTTGTTGCCATGAGTATCTTATTGCCATGAGTACTTTATTACCTTATGTATCTTAGTTTCTAGAGTAAGTGACATACCATGTTTTACTGAGGTTAGGACTAGGTTCTGGATTTTTGGTTTTAGTCATGTGTATCTAGATTATCTGATACTTAGGTTTTTATGCCATGACTGGCTTGTGTACCTCTGTTTGTTTATCATATATGGTTCGTGTACCTAGACCTTGTTCTTTGATCTGTGCATATTGTTGGTACATAGGTTATGGAAGGGGGATATGTTTAGGATCTAGGTTGTTATACCAGAGAGGACCTGTATATCCTGGATCCGTGGATTTGACCTACTGATACTGTGGTACCCATATTATATGTATATGGATTTTTCTATGCTGATCAGGATATACCATACTTGTTATGTTCGGGACATATGTTTTGATATTCTATCTGACCTGTGTACTCTAGATTTTGGTATGTGACCATCGCTTTTACAGTACCCATTTTGTATATATGGATATGGTTATGTTGATCAGTTTTTGCTATGTAAAGTGACAAGCATCATGATTGCATGCTGTGCGATTATCGGCTCCACTATAGTTGAGTCCATCGCCAGTTACATGTACTGCACACACCCCCACTCATGGTTTAGTGGTATATCAGGCAGGTGTGTGGTGGTTCTGCTGTTTGGCTCCGTTGGTCATATGACTCAGCGTGGTAGCCGGGATTCCGCTCTGCTTGGCTCCACTGGCATTTAGTGTAGCAGTGGTAGCCAGATGGTGGACTCGTTTGGCTCCGTTGGTCGGTGACTCATGGTAGCCGCAGAGATTTCCTCCTCGTCATCTTGTACCGGGAGATGAGAGCATTGAGCTCCCCCATTTATGATTTGGGGTCATAGGACAGGAGTACTCCGACAGCATTCCGTCCACTCGGTCACTATTCAGGAGCAGTGATGTTAGAGTGCACAGTCATCACATGCATTGATTGCTTTTATTTGTTTGTGTTTGCTGCACTTATATGCTGCATTTTGGTGGATGCATTTGTTTGACATGCATACAGGAGACATACTGCGTATCGGTTTGATGACCCTTTAGTTCAGGATAGGAGTTCCTGGTGAGTACAACTTCCTTGGTTACTTTTCAGTTTTGTATATTTCCTATATATTATTCGGAAGCTGTATTCCATGTTTATTGCTTTAGATATATCTTACTAGGCATGTCTATTGGTATTCGCTGAGTTGTTGAACTCACCCCCGTGGACACTATCTTTTCAGGTACGAGGTTATTTATGGTGTCGCTTGGAGCATCCTGTCTGCTGGTCCCCACGTCACATCAGAAGACATATCACTGCCTTTCTGTTGTTTTATCTTGGTGTATGAAATTTCTGTATTTCGATTTGTGTTCTGATTTTGTTTCCGGGTCTTATGTTGATGGTTGTGTAAGCCTAGCCGGCTAGCAGTTTTGTGTTTGGTTGTATTTTGTTTCTGTCAGTTTTTTTGTTGTGTTTTGGTTTTGGTACAGCCGAGTGGGCTGCTTTACTTTTAACTGCGTGGTTGTGTCAGCCAGAGGCTGAATTTGATATTAACTGCGTGGTGGTTGTTTTCTTTTATTGTTATGATTCCAGCCGCGTGTGGCTGAGGTATATTATGCCTGTAGAAGTGCTTCAGATTGTCACCCGTACAGGGTAGGTGCTGCCGAAATTTCTTCGGATAGAGACTCCCTCGGGATATCTTAGTTTTTCATGCTTCTTATTTTCATGATAAATAGAATTAAAATAATAAAAAGTATTTCTAACATACTTTTTATCATTATTTAAAGAAATACCATTAACGAATGATATCTTAGTTTTATTCTAGGAAACTCTCCCTTGATTTGAGCTTCCTCTCTTATTAAGCCTTCCCTTTGGATATTGATTTCAGTAATGCCCCTTTTGGTTGCACATGAAGCACGCAATATTCTTCTTGCATTTACGTATACCGGGTAAGGCGCCCTTTGGCTTCTCCTTGCCCTTGGGTGTCATTTGGCCCTTCTTCTTAACCAATTTGCTCTTATTGTGTCCATTCTCCCTAAACTCAAAGCAAATAATATAATTTTTATTTTTGTAATTTGAAATTGATATACTTTTTCTTGTAGGGGTGACACATGGTTCTTTTCTTTTGACCTAGAAGTAGAAGTTTTTTTTGCTCTGGTGTCAATGATTGACGGTCCCCTTCAATAAGTGAGGTGAATGCTTCTTGAATTTCTTCTTTAGATATTGAACATCTCTCAACTTCTGAAACCTCTTGTTCTTGATCCAAAGAGTTTCCTTCTTTATATTTTTCTTCACTTTGCCCCAACGTTGGATTTTCATGAAGTTGTGTCAACTTGCTCCATAGCTCCTTGACATCTTGATATTCTCAATCTTGCATAAGATGGTGTTCGACAATAAATTAACCAATAATTTAGTTACTTTCTCATTGGTCTAGCATCTATTGATTTGCTTCTTATTCCATTTCTTCTTCTTGAGAAGCTTTACTTTTGAATCTATCGGAGCTTCAAAATCCTTCATTAGAGCAAACCATGGCTCTATATTCATCATGAATAAATTTTTGATCTTTAATTTCCAAAGAGTAAAACTTCCAATCCTAAATGGTGGAGGTGATCAAATATCATATCCGAATCCATCTTGACACTCCATTTTTGAACTTGAGCTCTTGAATGATAATTTCTTGACTTGTTGAAATTATGTCTTCATACTTTAAACTTCTTCTTCTTCCTCTAGCTCGTTGCTCTCTCGGCAATTAGTCCAATGAAGAGCGACCTCACTCTAATACAACTTATTAGAACACTTTGGGAACTAGAGGGGGGGGGTGATTAGCTCTAATCGATTCATTGATGATGGTTTGTAGCAGAAAACTCGAAGCAATCGCTAACACTATGATTTACTTGATATCTACCTCCTTGACGTGACTAATCCAAGGATCCACACAGTGCACACACTCCACTATGAAAAATGCTCATTCTAAAAAATAATTTGGTGGTGAAGAAACCTAGTACAAGCTCACATACAAGAACATAATGAAAACAAGATAGAAATACACAAACAATTGAGAACCTTGTTTTCTTGATCTCTTGTTGTTTGAAATGCCTCTTGTAGACTCAAAAATGCAGCAACATTTCTCTCAGAGTCTTCCAAAAACTGATGGTGAAGAGTGGAGAAGAAGAAGTTCATTTAAATCCTTGTAAATGCCTTTATATCCATGGATTAGGGCTCTCAATCAATTGGCCTTACCCCTAATCGATTGCCATGTTTAGATCGTTGCAAATCCAACCGTCTAAACCTCATAACAACTCTTTTCTTCTTCTCTCAATCGATTAGCTAATTGATTACAAGACTTCAATCGATCACCTGATCAATTAAGAAGCCCACTGTTTGTCACAAGTTTCTCCTCCCAATCGGTTGGGAAATTCACTATTCATTATGAAGAAATGCTCTCAATCGATCACCTGATCAATTGAGATCTTCAATCAATCACCTAGTTAATTCAAAATCTCATTGTTTGCTTAAAAACTCTATCAATTGATTACCCAATCATTAGGGAAGATCTTGATCAATTACCCAATCGATCAAGACACTTTTTGTACCGTGTTACATCAACCAATATATTACTTGATCTTTTAAACCCCTCACCCCCAATTGATTATATTGGTAAGTAGTAAAATGTGTAGAGCTCTAAACAAGCTTTGTTTCACATCTGAGATCACCTCATTCCGATATCTGAATCAAAAGTTATGACCTTCAAAAGTTTACTACATTAGAACTTCCTAGTTTCATGCTAACTCCCTGTTGGACTTACTACTGCCATATGTTCGGTCAATCTTTGACCCACTTAGACTTTCTCTTTGCCGACTTCCCATTGGAATTTTGATTACCAAGTATGATCCTCCCTGATCCACTTGAATATTCCTCTTGCCTAACCTTATTTAGGATTTTTATTTGCTAATTTATGGTCCTCCCTGACCCTTTGGACTTTCCTATGCCAATGTGTGTTCCTCTTTGGCCCACTTAGACTTTCCTTTTCCTAACTGTAGTTAGTACTTTCCTTTTCCTTTGCTAACATATGGTTCTCCTTGAACTACTTAGACTTTGCTTTGTCTAACCACAGTTAGGACATCCCTTTGCCAATGTGCGGTCCTCCTTGACTCACTCGGATTTTACTTTGCCTAACCCTTGAGTTAGGACTTTGCTAGTTAAGTATCTAGTTCTCCATGATCTACTTGACTTTTCTCTTACACACTATTAAGTATCTAGTTAACCTTAAGCTACTTGACGACTTCTCACATATTGTCCAAACATCAAAACTCAAATTTGAATCCACTCAAGCTTAGTCAACTAGTTAATTGACCCTAGGATGATTGCACCAACAATCTCCCAACATTTAATGTCTTATGTCTTGGTATGCAAGAACTTAGGAACATAAGAAGTCAAATGAAAGACACAGTGAGAAAGAATGATGACACGAGAAGGGAGCCAACACGCGTGGTGCATCTGAGGGATAAGGAGCTGCAGAAGAGTAGTCGTGGAATGAGAAGGATGCACGTGGTGCATCCGAGTGACAAAAGCTAGGAGTATGTGTACTCAAGGAGAAGCTCGGATTTGAGTTTAGATGAGCTCAACTTTGAATAATTGAACCATCACCCAGGCATACAGAAAAGCAAATGGTCAACTTAGAAGTTGACTATTCCAGGCACCTCTGATTGATCGGAGACACCCTGATGATCTAAAGACCTGAGGTGCCTTACATGAAGATTGGAGTCATTACCAGCTATGGGACTTGAGGCACCTTGACTATAAGATCGAAAGAGCTAGAGGAGGGTGAATAGCACTCATGACTTTTTATGTTTTTTAAAAAACATGATTGAAAGTTAAATGTGCAGTGGAAAGAAAGATGCAAGAGAAAGAAGAACACAGGAACACAAATATTTTGCTTGGCTTAGAGCCTTTGGCGACTCCTACTCCAAGGCTAAAACGTGAGAATGCTTTTATTGAGAAATCACTAATCAATCAAAGGATACAAACTATAATTTGAATATGAGTACAAGAAAGTAAAAATGCAAACAATACCAATGGCTTTTATTGAGAAATCACTAATCAATCAAAGGATACAAACTATAATTTGAATATGAGTACAAGAAATTAAAAATGCAAACAATACCAATGACTTTAGAAGTAGGTCTTGAGAGTAGTCATCGTTGGAACAATTTTCAGGCATTATGGAGTAATTGTTGAAGCAGTACACAGGAGGGAAAATCATTTATAATAATGTCCTCAAGGTGCTGGTCGAACCCTCCTTTTATAGCCCACTCGAGGTGCCCCCACAGGGCTAACGTCGTGTGATCTCGTTGAAACTTGATCTGACAAAACTCATCCATCTCGGGGCACCCTGACCACCTTCGGGCGCCTGGACTATGACGTAGGCCAACCAACCAGAGCACACTATCTCACTCCGTGAGGGCACCTACTCAATCCGATCCCGGGTGCTCAGACCACCCTTAGGAATCTGGACCACCCTTGGGCGCCTGGACCACCCTCGGGCGCCTGGAGTTCGAGCGCCCAAAGCCCTCCCAAACACCTGGACAACCTCTTTTCCAGCAAACAACTTCTACAACATAAAGTTAGCACATACAATAATATATAAAGTAGAATCATTTTTGTTGGAACCCCAAGGTTGTTTTGGTGTGATCAACAAGTTAAGTTAGGTTCTGTGTGTTTCTAACCATGTGTCTAAGTGTGTAGGAGCTTAGGAGCACAGGTACTCGAGCAGAAGATGCAACTAGCGAGAAGGATGACACGCGGTGCGTCCGAGGGATGAGGTGCTGCGGAAGAGTACACCGGCGGATGAGAAGGAAGCGTGCGGTGGTTCCGAGGGACGAAAGCCGGAGCGGAAGATTGCTTAGGGAGCAAGAGAAGCAGCTAGCGAGAAGGTCGGCACGGGGTGCGAACGAGGGACAAAGACTGTGGATGAGTACACTGGTGGACGAGAAGGAAACACGCGGCGGTTCCGAGGGACGAGAAGTCGGAGGGAAGCCTGCTCGAGAAGACTGGAAGTTGGGTTCGGGTGAGCCCTTTTCCGGATGGCAGAAATCACCCAAGTGAGTGGATCCGAAGTAGAAGACCCGGACCGAGGTGGACCGAACTGGAGAAAAGGTCTCGACAGAGAAAAGTCAACATCTACTAACTTGGGGGTCTGTGGCGCCCGGAACAGTCTGGGGTGCCTGGACCAACCCAGGGCGCCCGGAACCCTTTCGGGCGCTCGGATCGTGAAGTTTGACCGGATCGAGTCAATCTCGATCTGAACGTTGGGGGATAAAGTTTTATCCCCCCAGGGCGCCCAGAACCCTTCCAGACACCCCGACCAAGGCTGTAAATATAGCCTTGGTCCTAAAGCTTTTAAAATAATTCAGAAATTGTAACAACACTTGTGCGCTTCCACTGTTTAGATTAGCTTCTCTCTTTCTGTGCCTACACTACTGTAAAAGAGGCTTCTCCGCCTGAAGGAGATAGTAGTATGATCATCTTCCTTGGATTAACAACCTCCCCGGTTGTAACCAAGTCAAATCCGTTGCCTCAGTTTTTTATTTTTTGTTTATTTTATTATTCTTCAAGTGTTGGTTTGAAAATTCGAGAAGGGTATTTTTGTTTTTGTTTTTAGGGATATTTAACCCCCCTTCTAGCCGGCCCAACGATTCTACAAGTGGTATCAGAGCCGAGGTGCTTCAGGAGGACTAACCATCGAACGAAGCAACGAGATGGTCGGACCAAGAATCCACCCACCGAAATTCTAAGGGGATTTCACCACTTGGAAAAAGATGATGCAGGTATTCTTTACCACTGAATTTGAATTAATTATTATAATGGAATTTGGTTTTACAGCACCGGAAGGTAAGGAGAAAAGCAATTGGACAAAAAGGAGCAGGCCGACTTCGTGGCGAACGACAAAGCAGAATACCATATGCTAAGTGTTCTTCTGCCTCAAGAAGTCAACAGGATCGGGAACTACGACTCGGCAAAGGAACTTTGGAAGAAGTTCCTCGAGCTGCACGAAGGGACGTCTGAAGCCAAGCTCTCCAGAAGAGATCTACTTCGCAATCAGCTCACCAGCCTGCGACTTGGGGAAGACGAGATGGTTGCGCACCTGCACTCGAGAATCAATGAGATCATCACCGGACTCTCGAATCTTGGAGAAAAGGTAAGTAACCGAGATTCGCTAAGGTATGCTTTGAATTCCTTTCCTATAAATACCAAATGGGAATCATTAGTAGATGCCTTTTACATTTCTAAAGATTTAGAAAAGATTTCGTTAGAAGAATTTTTCTCGACTTTTGAAGTGCACGAATCAAGATGTACAGGTTTGAAGGAGCCCAAGAACAACATCGCCCTCAAAGATTCGAGAGATGAACCTGAGTCGGAATCTTCTCTCGTTGATGAGGAAATGGTAATGATGGTAAGAAGATTCAAGAAACTTTGTAAATCTAGATCTACTAACCATCCGCAGGGGAAAAATTAAAGGACGATCCGCTGCTACCACTGCGATGAAGAAGGGCACATCAAGTTCAACTGCCCCAAGCTGAAGAACAAGGACAAGGAGAAGGGTAAAAAGCCTATCCAAAAGCGAAAAGCCCTAAAGGTGATGTGGGACGATACGTCGTCGGAGTCAGAAGTCGAGGCATTCTCCGGACTTGCTCTAATGGCAAGTCATCAAGACGATGACTGCGAGTCAAGCTCTTCCGAAATGAGCATCGAGAGCATCGATGAAGGGGGAGCCATGTCGGAAGAAAGCAGCAGTTCAAGGGGAGAAACGGACAACGAGATCGACAAGGTAAGTGAGGCACGATCACTTTCTCCTGATAAACTCTTTAATTTTGTTAAACTATTAACAAAAGACTGTTGCAAATTAGAAAAGGAGATTAAAAATTTAAAAATAATTTTGGCTAAATCTTGTCCTTTAGAAGAATTAGACAAATCAAAATTAGAAAATGAGAAATTGAAATCAGAAAATAAAGATATGAAAATTCAAGTAGATAATTTGAAAAACCATGCATGCTCATCTAATGTTAGAAAAATTTAAAATTTAAATTGGTATTATAGATATCACCAGGGACAAATTAGGAATATTTCAAGAAAATATATACCTAAGAAATATTTAGTTAATCCAGTAGGTTGGAACTTATATTGGGTTCCTAAATCTTGCTTAGTCTAAATTTTAAACAAAATTAATGCTTTCAGTGAGAAAATTAAACAGTGCATTTCTCTATGAGGCTTTGTCTAAGGAAGTGGTTGTTGCTCCAATATCAAGAAGGCCTAGTGCCTCGCCACGACTTGGAAGACAAAATATTGAAATAAATATTTAATTAACTTTCGGTCAAAACATTAAAATTAGAATTAATTAATGCTTTTAACTTGGGTTGCTCATACCAAAAAGGGGGAGATTGTTGGAACCCCAAGGTTGTTTTGGTGTGATCAACAAGTTAAGTTAGATCCTGTGTGTTTCTAACCTTGTGTCTAAGTGTGCAGGAGCTTAGGACCACAGGTACTCGAGTGGAAGACGCAGCTAGCGAGAATGATGACACATGGTGCGTCCGAGGAACGAGGTGCTACAGAAGAGTACACTAGCGGATGAGAAGGAAGAGTGCGGTGGTTCCGAGGGACGAAAGTCGGAGCGGAAGATTGCTCGGGGAGCAAGAGACGCAGCTAGTGAGCCCGCTCACTTGGCTACCAGGATTCATAAACTCTACTACTTAGCTTGGAAGTCTAGAGTTTGAATCCTGGGGAAGGTAAAAATCCACTGCCAGGGGTGGGAAGTCCTAGTGAGTAACGGAACGGCCAAAATGTCGTCGGTCGATGACATGAGAGGTCCCGAAATGGGCCGACGACATAAGGGCCGCTAGTTGGGCCGCCACAAGTGTAACGACCCAATTTTCCCTATTTCGAGTTCTAAATGTCCTTAAAAATATTTGGAAATACTTTTAAAATATTCTAGAGATTTTTAGAAATTTTTAGAGTATTTTTATGTAATTTTTGAAGGTCATTTGATATTTTTACTAAACGAAGGAAATTTTGACAAAAAATTGTCAAAACCGAGATTCGAACCGTGGACCTCGAACCTGAACCAAACCTTAACCCAATCCGGCCAGCCAACTAGTCCGCAATCTTTTTGTGAACATATAGAGAACAAAATCTATATAAGTAGTAGAAGTTAATAATAGGAAATAATAGGAAGAAAAGGGTTGCAGCCGAGATTCGAACCCGCGAGCCGCGCCTTAAGCATAACTCAGCCAGCCAACTATTTCATGGGAGTTTTGTTAATCAAGTAGGGAACCAAATATATTTAAGCTATAGTTAATAACAGAAAATACCTAAGTTAAGAGAGGACTTAAGTTTCTCCCGTGACCTAAAACTCTCGATTCCTCTCCTCTTCTCACGCGACGGCGCGGCGTCTCTGCTCGGGCGAAACGAAACCGCATTAGGGCTTTGTCTCCCGCGCCGGCGAAAGGCTCTTTCCGTCCAGTCTTCACCCGTGCGTGACCACCTCGACGAGGAGAGCTCAGAAACACAAAGAAGCCGCCGAGATTCGAAGTTCTCTGAACCCTAACAGCTTCTTTTTCCTCCTTCGGTTGTCAGCCCAAGAAGTCGCGGAAAGTACTACTCACTTGTGGTAGGAGTTGCTCCGAATTTATTTGGATGTTTCCTTATATCTCTTGAATTTGAAGAATGTTGTACAGAATTTTTCTACTTGTGCTTGCTGCCGTGAATCAAAGAAGAAAGAAGGGATTTGATCGGATTAGGTTATGGTTTTGTGGGCAAGCCATGGGTAGGAGATGAGTTAGATTTCAAGTATGTGGTGTAGTTTTCTGTGGTTACTACCATAAACGGAAATGACTCACATGTTTATAATGTCTCAGTGTATGATTTCCTTGCTGCCATGAATCTCAATTTTAGATGTATAGTTCTTGCTATTTTTCTCCTTACTGCAATGAAAAAGAACAACCCTCTAATCCGAGCATGTAGTTCATGTTTTAAGCCTGCCTTTAGCACTTCATTGTTGTATCTTTGTACATCTACCTACTGCCCATAAATTCCAGCAAGTTTGTCTTCCTTTGGGCCGTGCAAATGGGCATAAACAGCCCTTAATTATTAGTATGCAGTTCTGGTTTTTGCTTGCTACCTCCATGAACATGAACAACCATGCACGGTTTAGCTTTCCTTGCTACTTAATGAGCATGAACAACTTGGTACACTAGTATGTTTGGATAGATCGTTTATTGCTGTTTTAAGGGTAAGAACAACCTTGTTATAAGGATTCGGAGTTAGCTTATTTTGCTACCTTATCTAGCATTCCATTGTTTGGTTTCCTTGCATTTCAGTTGCTTAGTTTCCTTTGCATTTCAACATGCAATTCAGTTTTAAAATTTCACAGCTTTGCTCTAATTTATAGCATGCTTAGAGAGTTCAGACTTGCTTTCCTTGATTTATTTTTATTGTAGCATGCTTAGAGAGTTCAGACTTGTTTTCCTTTATTTAGTTAGAATGGGTTTAGCATTTTCCTTGCTACTCAGAAGGGCAGGAACAACCCTTTATTTAGTTAGAATGGGTTTAGCATTTTTCTTGCTACTCAGAAAGGCAAGAACAACATTCATTTAAAGTATGTAGTGTCAGTTTCTTGAATTTCTTGAACAGGAACAGCTATTAAGCTTATCTTGTAGTTTGATTTGCTTGCTTTATTTTTATAGCATGCTCAGTAAGTTGCAATTCTCTACTTGTTAGATACAATTGCAGTATTTGAATAGCTTGAGCAATATTAAATTATAATTTAGTTTCTAGTTTCTTGTTTTGATACATATACATATATGTGCTAGTTAGCTTTTAATAGCTCTTTAATCTGAAGCATATAGTTAGTTGTTTTTGCTATTTTAATAAGATGAATAGCCATGTATTTTAGTGGTATAATTATGTGCCCTATTAAACCTTTTGAGGATTATGGGTAACTACAAGAAAGAAAAAGACCAAGGTCTAGTTAGAAAAGATAACAAGTAAATTAAAGTAAGAGGCTAGTACCCGACTTCCAAGGTTGTCGTTAAACAAATCCAGGTGACCAATTCCGAGGTCTTGGCCCTGGTAAGACCGAGGTCTTTACCCTCATAGGACTGGAGGCTCGCTACCTCAGTCTCTATTAGAGAGCGCGCATGAGATGGTACTAAGCCTGGGCCCAAGAAAGAAAAGAAGAAAGTTAAATGTTAATTTAAAGTATAAGGCTAAAGTAAATGAAACAAGTATCACCTATGTTTAGAACTAGCAAAGTTTAGCTCTTATAATGCTAAGCATACAGTATTGGTTCTCATTTACTTTCCTTATGAGTTTATTGAGCTTGATTTGATTTATTTTCAGCATGCAGATTTATTCTTGTATATCATGAGTATGCAGATTATTTTAGTGCTTTGCTATTAGATGAGCATGTTTAGATTTTCTTTATAGCATTTCAGTTTTAGCATCCTTTGTATTTTATGCACTTTCAAGATTTTGTGAGATAGTTTAGTACTTACTAAGCGTTTCGCTTATAGATTTATTTTCCTCCTACTGCAGATAAAGGTAAAGGGAAGCTATAGTCAGAAGGAAGATGACAAGGAGATGTGTGGTGGATGTGCGATGCTTGGACTATGAAAGCCTTGGGACTAGAAAGAAGTTTCTTTTAGTTTTATTTTCCTTTTGCTATGTTAGAAGTATTCGGCATGGTATATGCTATCTTGATGTTATTAGGACATAGTGGATGAATTATGATCTTGTGTGATGGTTTCTGGTATAGTTCTCTTTTGTTTTGGATTATTTACTGCGTAAGTTGTTTGATATATGTTCCAGCCGCCTGTGGCTGATGTATATAGTGTTTGTATTTGAGATATTGTCACTTGTACAGGGGAGATGCTACCGAAATTTTTCGGTAGAGGCTCCTCATGGGGCAGTTAAGTAGAGTTATTAGTTATGTAACGGTTATCTTAGAGAGTAGTAGAGTTGTAAGAAGGGTGGTCGATACAGTTGGTATCAGAGCAGTCCCCATTCTCCAGCATCACACACACATCAGCATCATCCTTGCCGTCTTCAAGAAAGAAAGTATTTAAGTTCTTTCTGTTATTGCTTTCCTTATTATTAAACGCGATACAGAGTATTTGCTTATGAGTGCTTAAGTAAGATAGAAGTTTTTGTTTCTCTTTTCTTTATTCATATATATATATGTTTAGAAAGGATTGAAAAGATATCAAGTCTTTTTCCTTGCATAATTAGATGGCAAGAAGAGGACACCCCCGTACTGAAGAACCAGCTCAGGAGAATGAAGTGCCCAGAGCAACTGAGCCCAATCTCTTTGATGTTGTTGCTCAACTTCAGAAACAGGTAGCAGAGCAGCAACAAGTGATTGCCAATCTGATGGCAAATCAGCAACTAGTTTCTCCCACTCCTCCAACAGTTACTGTGGAGACTCCAGTGGTAACCGAGGTTCCAGCAACTACCCTGGGAGTCGTTACAACACCTCAGAGACAAGAAGCTTACCTCATGCAGTGGCTGAAGTTGAAGCTAGAAAGTTTCTCAGGCACGACTGAGCCCTGGGATGCTCAGGCTTGGTTCAAGACACTGGAGAGCACCATGGAGCTTCTTGACTGGCCAGAAGTCGAGAAGGTCAAGTGTGCCTCTTTCTGTCTATCAGGAAATGCTCGTATGTGGTGGGAGAGAGAGTTAAGAGCAAGAGAGTAGTCAATCAGATGATCTGGATTGACTCCGAGACAGAGTTTCACGAAGAATTCTTCCGCCAACAGGATCACCAATAAGCATTATGAAGAGTTTATAGAATTCAGAAGGTGAACCATCCTTTGAGTTCACGGGAGTACCGAAGAGGAAGACCCAGAAATTCCTCCCCTCCCTAACAGCTCACCAGATGTTAGCTAAAGGGTGTGCTGGTTTTCTTGCATTCATTGTGAGTACAGAAGAACAAGAAAGACCCAAGCAAGAGGAAGTTTGGATAGTCTGTGAGTATCCAGAGGTATTCCCAGAAGAACTATCTGGACTACCTTCCAGTAAAGAAGTGGAGTTTGAGATTGAATTGGTTCCTTGTACCGGTCCAATTTCAAAAGCTCCATAACGCATGTCTCCAGTGGAGCTAAAAGATTTACCAGAACAACTTCAGGAGCTGCTTGAGAAAGGCTTCATCATCCCTAGTCATTCACTATGGGGAGTTCCAGTGTTGTTCGTTAAGAAGAAAGACGGTCTATGCGGATGTGTATATATTTTAGAGCGCTGAGCAAAGTAACAGTTAAGGACAAGTACCCTCTTCCCAGAATAGATGATCTATTTGATCAGCTAAAGAGGACAACAGTGTTCTCTAAAATAGACTTGTGTTCTAGGAACCATCAGTTGAAAGTGAAAGGAAGTGGTGCGCCCAGAGCAGTTTCCAGGACCATATATGGACACTACGAATTTGTAGTCATGCCTATTGGTGTGACTAATGCACCTGCAGTCTTCATGGACTTAATGAACTGAGTGTTCAGAGAATACCTCGACAAATTTGTCATCGTGTTCATCGATGATATTCTAATCTATTCAAGAACCTAGAGGAGTATGACACGCACTTGAGGATAGTATTGCAGACCCTTCAGCAAAAGCAGCTGTATGCTAAATTCTCAAAGTGCGAATTCTGATTAGATCAGGTGGTGTTTCTAGGTCACATAATTTCTAAAGAAGGTATCCAAGTGGATCCAGCCAAAATAGAAGCGGTCAACAACTGGAGTAGACCCAAGAACGCCAGGGAGATCAGAAGTTTCCTTGGTTTAGCTGGGTACTACAGGAAATTCATGGAGGATTTTCCAGGATAGCCTTTCCACTGACAGCTCTCACCAGAAAGAACAAGAAGTTTGAATGGTCAGACAAATGTGAGCAGAGTTTCCATGAGCTAAAGTAGAGACTGACTAGTGCCCCTATCCTGACAATTCCAGAAAGTGACAAGAGTTTTGACATCTACAGTGATGCTTCTAAGATGGGCCTAGGAGCTGTTCTCATGCAAGAAGGAAAAGTTATAGCTTATGATTCCAGGCAACTCAAAGACTACGAGAAGAACTACCCCATTCATGATCTTGAGTTGGCAGCTGTGGTCTTTGCGCTGAAACTCTGGCGACACCACTTGTATGGAGTTCAGTGCAGAATTTTCACAAACCATCAGAGTCTTAAGTACTTCTTCACTCAGAAGGACTTAAACATGAGACAGCGTAGGTGGCTAGAGTTGGTCAAAGATTATGACTGTGAAATTCTCTACCACCCAGGCAAAGCTAATAAAGTGGCAGATGCACTAAGCAGAAAATCCAATGCATCCCTGATGTCTTTGTCATCATTAGCCCTACCACTACAGAAGGAGTTGTCAGACTTTGGAATGGAAATTATTTATGGGCAACTCTCTGCATTGACCTTAGAGTCTACCTTGCTTGAGGATATACAGAGAAAGCAAAGTGAAGATCCAGATATCCAGAAGATCAAGCAAGGGATACAGAAAGAAGAAAATTCAGAGTTTCAAATATCAGACAGTGGAATTCTTTATCAGGGGAGCCGCCTTTGTGTCCCCAATGATGAAGAGCTGAGGAAGAAAATTTTAGAGGAAGCTCATAGTACACCATACTCCATGCATCCTGGTTCTACCAAGACGTACCAAGACGTGAAACAGAGGTTCTGGTGGTCTGGACTCAAAAGAGATGTTGCTAAATATGTCAGTACCTGCCTGACATGTCAGAGGGTCAAAGCAGAACACCAGAGACCAGGAGGAGTTCTACAGCCTCTTCCTATACCAGAGTGGAAGTTGGAAGATATATCCATGGACTTCATAACAGGTCTCCCAAGAACCACAAATGGATATGATGCGATATGGGTGATAGTGGACAGATTGACCAAGTCTGCTCATTTTCTAGCCATCAAGGTGTCCCACTCTATCGAGCAGTTGGCGCAGTTGTATGTTAAAGAGGTGATCAGACTTCACGGAGTTCCTAAATCTATTATTTTTTATAGAGATGGGTGCTTCACCTCTCACTTTTGGGAGTGTGTTCAGACTGCACTAGGCACCAAACTCAAGTTCAGCACAGCTTTCCATCCTCAGACTGATGGACAGACAGAGCGAGTAAATCATATCTTAGAAGATATGCTCAGAGCTTGTGCACTAGATTTCAAGGAAAGTTGGTGCAAGTATCTATGCTTAGCTGAGTTTGCCTACAACAATAGCTATCAGGCCACCATCAAGATGGCGCCTTATGAGGCGTTGTATGGTAGGAAGTACAGATCACCCATTTGCTGGCAAGAAGCAGGTGAAATAAGAGAAATGGAAGTAGAGCTGGGCATTCAGACTGAGATGATAGAAGAAACCACTCAGGCTATCCAGAAGATCAGACAAAGGATTGAGACTGCCCAGAGTAGACAGAAGAGTTATGCTGACACACGCCGAAGGCCACTTGAATTCCAAGTAGGGGATTCAGTTTTTCTCAAGGTTGCTCCTATGAAGGGAGTGATGAGATTTGGCAAGAAGGGCAAATTAAGTCCTCGTTATGTAGGACCTTACCCGATCACAGAAAGGATTGGGAAAGTAGCTTACAAGCTGGACTTACCACAAGACATGTCAGCAATACATAATATATTTCATGTCTCCATGCTAAAGAAGTGTCTCCATGACCCTAGCCAAGTGATTGAGCCTCAGTCAGTGCAAATTCAGGAAGATCTTAGATATGAGAGCAGACCTACACAGATAGTGGACAGAGAAGTTAAGAGACTAAGGAATAAAGAAGTACCACTAGCGAAGGTCATCTGGCAGAATCTGAAGAATGAGGAAGTCACTTGGGAACGTGAGGACAGTATGAGTTAGAAATATCCAGAACTATTCTAAGTTCGAGGACGAACTTTTTATAAGGTATGGGGGATTGTAATGACCCAATTTTCCCTATTTCGAGTTCTAAATATCCTTAAAAATATTTGGAAATGCTTTTAAAATATTCTAGAGATTTTTAGGAATTTTTAGAGTATTTTTATGCAATTTTTGGAGGTCGTTTGGTATTTTTACTAAACGAAGGAAGTTTTGACAAAAAATTGTCAAAACCGAGATTCGAACCTTGGACCTCGGACCTGAACCGAACCTTAACCGAATCCGGCCAGCCAACTGGTCCACGATCTTTTTGTGAACATATAGAGAACAAAATCTATATAAGTAGTAGAAGTTAATAACAGGAAATAATAGGAAGAAAAGGGTTGCAACCGAAATTCGAACCCGCGAGCTGCGCCTTAACCAGAACTTAGCCAGCCAACTGTTCTGTGGGAGTTTTGTTAATCAAGTAGGGAACAAAATATATTTAAGCTATAGTTGATAACAGAAAATACCTAAGTTAAGAGAGGACTTAAGTTTCTCCCGTGACCTAAAACTCTCGATTCCTCTCCTCTTCTCATGCGACGGCACGGCGTCTCTGCTCGGGCGAAACGAAACCGCGTTAGGGTGTTGTCTCTTGCGCCGGCGAAAGGCTCTTTCCGGCCGGTCTTAACCCGTGCGTGACCACCTCGACAAGGAGAGCTCGGAAACACAAAGAAGCCACCGAGATTCGAAGTTCTCTGAACCCTAACAGCTTCTTTTTCCTCCTTCGGTTGTCAGTCCAAGAAGTCACGGTAAGTACTACTCACCTGTGGTAGGAGTTGCTCCGAATTTATTTGGATGTTTACTTATATCTCTTGAATTTGAAGCATGTTGTACAGAATTTTTCTACTTGTGCTTGCTGCCATGAATCAAAGAAGAAAGAAGGGATTTGATCGGATTAGGTTATGGTTTTGTGGGCAGACCATGGGTAGGAGATGAGTTAGATTTCAAGTATGTGGTGTAGTTTTCTGTGGTTGCTGCCATAAACAGAAATGACTCACATGTTTATAATGTCTCAGTGTATGATTTCCTTGCTGCCATGAATCTCAATTTTAGATGTATAGTTCTTGCTATTTTTCTCCTTTCTGCAATGAAAAAGAATAGCCCTCTAATCCGAGCATGTAGTTCATGTTTTAAGCCTGCCTTTAGCACTTCATTGTTGTATCTTTGTACATCTACCTACTGCCCATAAATTCCAGCAAGTTTGTCTTCCTTTGGGCCGTGCAAATGGGCATAAACAGCCCTTAATTATTAATATACAGTTCTGGTTTTTGCTTGCTACCTCCATGAACATGAACAACCATGCACGGTTTAGCTTTCCTTGCTACTTAATGAGCATGAACAACTTGGTACACTAGTATATTTGGATAGATCGTTTATTGCTGTTTTAAGGGTAAGAACAACCTTGTTATAAGGATTCGGAGTTAGCTTATTTTGCTACCTTATCTAGCATTCCATTGTTTGGTTTCCTTGCATTTCAGTTGCTTAGTTTCCTTTGCATTTCAACATGCAATTCAGTTTTAAAATTTCACAGCTTTGCTCTAATTTATAGCATGCTTAGAGAGTTCAGACTTGCTTTCCTTGATTTATTTTTATTGTAGCATGCTTAGAGAGTTCAGACTTGTTTTCCTTTATTTAGTTAGAATGGGTTTAGCATTTTCCTTGCTACTCAGAAGGGCAGGAACAACCCTTTATTTAGTTATAATGGGTTTAGCATTTTCCTTGCTACTCAGAAAGGCAAGAACAACCTTCATTTAAAGTATGTAGTGTCAGTTTATTGAATTTCTTGAACATGAACAACTATTAAGCTTATCTTGTAGTTTTATTTGCTTGCTTTATTTTTATAGCATGCTCAGTTAGTTGCAATTCTCTACTTGTTAGATACACTTGCAGTATTCGAATAGCTTGAGCAATATTAAATTATAATTTAGTTTCTAGTTTCTTGTTTTGATACATATACATATATGTGCTAGTTAGCTTTTAATAGCTCTTTAATCTGAAGCATATAGTTAGTTGTTTTTGCTATTTTAATAAGATGAATAGCCATGTATTTTAGTGGAATAATTATGTGCCCTATTAAACCTTTTGAGGATTATGGGTGACTACAAGAAAGAAAAAGACCAAGGCCTAGTTAGAAAAGATAACAAGTAAATTAAAGTAAGAGGCTAGTACCCGACTTCCGAGGTTGTCGTTAAACAAATCCAGGTAACCAATTCCGAGGTCTTGGCCCTGGTAAGACCGAGGTCTTTACCCTCATAGGACTGGAGGCTCGCTACCTCAGTCTCTATTAGAGAGCGCGCATGAGATGGTACTAAGCCTGGGCCCAAGAAAGAAAAGAAGAAAGTTAAATGTTAATTTAAAGTATAAGGCTAAAGTAAATGAAACAAGTATCACCTATGTTTAGAACTAGCAAAGTTTAGCTCTTATAATGCTAAGCATACAGTATTGGTTTTCATTTACTTTTCTTATGAGTTTATTGAGCTTGATTTGCTTTATTTCTAGCATGCAGATTTATTCTTGTATATCATGAGTATGCAGATTATTTTAGTGCTTTGCTATTAGATGAGCATGTTTAGCTTTTCTTTATAGCATTTCAGTTTTAGCATCATTTGTATTTTATGCACTTTCGAGATTTTGTGAGATAGTTTAGTACTTACTAAGCGTTTCGCTTATAGATTTATTTTCCTCCTACTGCAGATAAAGGTAAAGGGAAGCTATATTCAGAAGGAAGGCGACAAGGAGATGTGTGGTGGATGTGCGATGCCTGGACTATGGAAGCCTTGGGACTAGAAAGAAGTTTCTTTTAGTTTTCTTTTCCTTTTGCTATGTTAGAAGTATTCGGGATGGTATATGTTATCATGATGTTATTAGGACATAGTGAATGAATTGTGATCTTGTGTGATGGTTTTTGGTATAGTTCTCTTTTGTTTTGGATTATTTACTACGTGAGTTGTTTGATATATGTTCCAACCGTCTGTGGCTGATGTATATAGTGTTTGTATTTGAGATATTGTCACTTGTACAGGGGAGATGCTATCGAAATTTTTCAGTAGAGACTCCTCACGGGGCAGTTAAGTAGAGTTATTAGTTAAGTAACGGTCACCTTAGAGAGTAGTAGAGTTGTAAGAAGGGTGGTCGTTACAACAAGGGCCGCCCAAGAGGCCAAAGGGCCGGGTCGTTACAGGCTTCCTATTTCAAATTGGTTGGAAATTCTGAAATTGTGAATTTTGGGATGAATTTACTAATTTCAATTAAAGAATTGAAGAGACACAAATTGGTTGGATTGTTTGAAGTAAACATCATTCGGTTTGAATGAGATTGTCCAAGTGTGGTTGAGTTATCAAAAAAAAACAAATTATGTAAAAACAAAATTTTCAAATTCTAAAAAAGAAGCAAGTGTGGAGTTGGTTTCAAATTATGAAATGGGAAATTAGGGAGTGGTTAGTTGTTAAAGTTTGAATATGTTCCTGAATCAAAATTATTTGAATTAAAACACTACATTCTGTTGATCAGTGGCCAATGATTTTATGTTTTCAATGAACCTGAAATTTTTGAGCCATAAATAAAAGTAGCTAGCTGAATTAGAAGGAAAAAAAAATAGTGGGTTAGCAGAAGTTAGTTTGATTGAGTCATTTGTTAAGCCTAGAAGATCTTAAGAGAGGAGATGCCATTAGTGAAGGTATTGAGGGGTCTTAAGTTAAAAAAATGACTTCCAAGATTTAACAGTCTTTTAAAGGTTGTTGAAAATGTATTTTATCAGATTTTTAAGAATTCAGCAAACTTAAAAAGTTTCCTGTGGATTAAACCGAGCTTTATATATTTCAACTTACTTAAAACTTGTGTTTTGAAATTTGTTAAGTTGAAGAATTAAGGAGCTGTAATTCTGGATTTTTTTAGCTGAGTTATTGAACTCTGCTGTTGAACTTGCCAAACTGGAACTTGTTTATTTCCCTGGATGTTATTGTTACTGAAGAAACTCATTTAACATTTTGAGGGAGACCAACATTTGTGATGAGATCATTGTTAGGATCCTTTGTACGGCTAGAGAGGGGGGTGTGAATAGCCGACCCCAATCTTTCGCGTTTCTTCCTACGATTAGGTTAGTGCAGCGGAAATACAACGTAGAAAGAAAACAGGAGAAGAAAGACAAACCATATAACGAGGTTCGGAGATGAACTCCTACTCCTCGGCGTGTCCGTAAGGTGGACGAAGCCTACCAATCCGTCGGTGGATGAGTCCCCGGAAACTCGGCTAATAGATACTCCTTGTGGGTGGAGAAAACTCACCACAATCTTTGCAACAGCAATAAGAGTACAAATAGGAACAAGAAAACAAGAAGAGAAATGTAAACAACACTTGCTTGCCTTCTTGAAGTCAGCAGGAACCCTGGTGAAGCAGCAGCTTCTCGGATCCAAGCCTAGCTAGAAAAACCAGCAACAGGGAGAAGCTCACGCGAAGCTTTAGCACCCAACGAGCTCAACAAAGCTCAGCAAGAAGAAGAAGCAGAAGCTTCAGGCAGGAGAGAACTTCCAGAAGGAAGAAGAAGTAGCTGCAGAAGGGATTTCACCGAAGTCCTGTAGCCCTCTTTTATACCTGCGAAGAAGAAGAGCAGAGAACTAGCCGTTGCGTCGCAACGGCTAGATTCCTGATCGGTCCATGGACCGATCAGGGAACCTCCTGATCGGTCCACAGACCGATCAGGCTTCGGTCCCTCGTCTGATCGGCGTCTCCTGATCGGTCTTGTGGACCGATCAGGGAACATCCTGATCGGTCCATAGACCGATCAGGCTTCGGTTCTTCCACCACTGATCTATGCCTGATCGGTCTGCCGGACCGATCAGGCCATGGGTGGATCGGTCAGCAGACCGATCCACGACTTTCTTCTCGTGAGGTTGCGTTGCCTCCTGATCGGTCTCCGCATCGATCGATTACAACCGCGAGCCATCGATTCGATTCTCGATCGGTCACCGCACCGATCGTGGCAACGCAGATCACCGATCGGTCACCGATCGATCCAAACTTCTCACCCTAAACCTAAGGCTTCCATACCAACATCCGGTCAACCTTGACTGTTGGTACATCATCCCTAGCATTTGGTCACCCTTGACCTGCTAGCACTCCCGCTAAGTGTCCGGTCAATCCTTTGACCCACTTAGACTTTTCCCACCGATGTCCGATCACCCTTGATCCATCTGGATTTTTGCCTTGCCGGCTTCACTCACCAGGACTTTCCACACCGCCTAACATCCCGCTTAGGACTTTCCCACGCATGGCTTCACTCACGAGACTTTCCAACCGCCTAACATCCCAGTTAGGACTTTCCCACCGCTCGGCTTCACTCACTGGACTTTCCACACCGCCTAACATCCCAGCTTAGGACTTTCTCATTCACCTAGCTTCACTCACTAGGATTTTCACCGCTTCACTCACGTGATTTTCCCAATGTCCGCTTCACTCACGTGACTTTCACCTTCACCTAGCTTCACTCACTAGGATTTTCACCTAGCTTCACTCACCAGGATTTCCGACCGCCTGGCTTCACTCACTAGGACTTTCACCTTCACCTAGCTTCACTCACTAGGATTTTCACCTGGCTTCACTCACTAGGATTTCCCGATTGCCTGGCTTCACTCACCGTGACTTTTCCCCATGCCAAACTCCCTGTTTGGACTTTCCCCGTGCCAAGCCTCCATGCGTGCCAAGCTCCCGCTTGGACTTTTCCCCGTGCCAAGTCTCCGTGCTTGGACTTTTCCAGTGCCAAGTCTCCATACTTGGACTTTTCCAGTGCCAAGCTCCCTGCTTGGACTTTTCGTGTGCCAAGCTCCCTGCTTGGACTTTTCCCGAATCAGGTCAACCAGGTCAACCTTGACCTAAGGTTGCACCTACAATCTCCCAAACACCTATTCTTGTCAAACATCAAGAATACAACTTTCTTCTCATCAAACATCGTCAAACATCAAAACACAACTCGAGTCAGGTCAACTCAGGTAAACCTTGACCTAAGGTTGCACCAACAATCTCTCCCTTTTTTATGTTTGACAAAACCCATAATCAAGTTAGGTTAACCCGATAACCTAACGTAGGTTTTCCAACCATCTTCCAATGGCCACTGTTCTTTCCTGGAACATTCTCCCCTTAGGTTAACCCGATAACCTAACTTGGGTTCTCCAATAATTCTCCCCCTTTTTGACATACATCAAAAAGAATTCCAATGTTCTTCCTTGAACATTCCTTGACATTCTTCCCCTAGCTTAGGTTAACCCGATAACCTAACTTGGGTTCTCCAATAATTCTCCAATGAACACTCTCCCCTTTTTGACATACATCAAAAAGGAAAAAGAGGGTATCAAGGTCAAGAGTTTCTTCCTAATGAAAGTCCCATACCTTTCATTGAAACTCTTAATTTCCCCCTTGATACTAAACTCAACAATCAACTTAGTGATAATCTCATATCACTAATCCTCAAAAGTCTTAAGGAGTAAAAACTCCCCCTAAAAGTCAACTCCCCCTTGACAATTAGGTAAAACTCCCCCTAAAGGTCAACTCCCCCTTGACCATTGCACCAACAATGTCTTTGTGAGTTCCAAACCTTTAGAAATCCAAAAACACCACTTCCATAACTGAAATTTCAGACAACAGCTGAAAAATCAGAAATTCGGCACGCCCTGATCGGTCACCGGACCGATCAGGACCCCTCTGGATCGGTCCCCAGACCGATCCAGCCTTCCCTGGATCGGTCCGGTGACCGATCCAGCCTCTGAAATCAGAGATTTCTGATTTTCTCTCCGGGAGAAGTTCAGAAACTCACAGAAAATTACAGAAAATTCCAAAAATTATGAAACTTTGATGATACATTCCTCATATCATACACTATCATGGAAAAATAGTTTTCTATGAAAATAACTTCCATTTTCAAATCTTGATACAAAGTTCAAAAAGTTTGAAATAGTTCAAGTTTAACTCAACTTTGTATCACAATGTTCAATGATGAATGCTATCACTAGGAAAGCTTCATCAAGGTTTTTCAAATCAATTTTAAAATGCTTTTAAAACCATTTGAATTTAGGACCATAATCTTAGGGCTAGATGTACATGACTTGTACACAAGCTTTCCCTATGATCCTTAATTTCTTGACTTAGGGTCATCTAGGTACAAGGACTATGCACCTTGATCCTAACTCATGATCCTAATATCTCACACACATCTAAGGTGTATCAAACCACATTCAAGTCAATTTGATGTGAGATATGGATTAAGGTCAACTTAGGCTAAGATCTCATGCATTTTCTAAACACCAATTTGATCTCAATATCAAATTATATGTTTGTCCTTAAATCAATTTCATTGATTACAATGCAAGAGATGATGACATGGCATATAATGATATCATAAGTAAAAACATGTGCCAATGTCATGATGTCATGGCATAAAGTTTGAAAACTTAAATAAAGCGTGGCATATAAACTAGCCTAAGCATTATTATGACATTTCAAATGATAATAAAATAAATATGATGTCATGGCATGGCATATGGCAACCAATCATGGCAAGTTAGCACAAATAAAATACCTAAATTCCCTATCTAAGTATCCTTAGCCCTAGCTAACCTAAAATTTAGCCCTTGATTGCCCTAAAATGCCAAAATCCTAATTTTGACACTTCTTGAACTCTAGATTAATTCATGCCACTTAAAGATCAAATTTATCCTCAAGACTTGGCATATTTCATTTTTCCTCGAGAGTTCTCTAGATTTTCCCAAATTGTGCTAATTGAGATTAAAAATGAAATTTTTAATCTTTAGGCACATTTAACTCTTCAAAGGAGTAAATGATAATTCCATTTCATTTTCAAAAGTTCTCAAAACCTTGAAAATGCTCCTTGAGTGTCAATTTCCTCAAAGTTGGGTTAACTACCCTTCTAATCGGAGTTGACACTCTCTAACCCATCTATGGGGTAGAGAAGATGCTCCTAGAAACCCAATACCTATTCGAGCTCATTGGGTTCACTAAATATTCACTAGGGATAACTTCCCTAGCAACCCTCCTAATGACCCTCTTAGGCTTTGAAACCTTGGTCATTTGGGACTCATCAAGATCAACTCTAGGGGTGACTCCCCTTGTGACCTTGGTGGTGGTCTTCCTAGCCCTAGGTTTTGTTCCATAATCGAATGGAACATTATGATAAGTGGGCTTGACCATTTGGGACTTAGGTTTGTAACCCAAACCTTTCTTGTCCTTGGACTTGGGTTTTTGACCCCTAGACCCTAGAGTCAAATCCTTAAGAGCCTTTTCTAGAGAGTCAAGTCTTGACCTCAAGACTTGATTTTCTTTCTCTAATACCTCAAGTTTTGATTTATCATTTTTCTTTGAGGTATTCCTAGGCATGTGTCTAGATGATTTGGGATTTCTATCTAGATTTTCCTTAGCCTTAGATGGATTAATTCTAGGGTTGGCTTTCCTAGTATTATTCTTATCTAAGCTAACATGTTTAGCACCTAAGCACACATATGATTTTCTATTGTTAACATCACTACAAGAATTTTTGCATTCAACAACACCCAATAGACAACGCTTTTTAATAAAAACGTTGTCGTTCTTTGTTTTACAACGCTTTTAGTGAAAAGCGTTGTCTATGGTATTTACTTTTTACTAAAGACAACGGTTTTTAATGAAGTGTTGTCTTTAGTGTTGTTGTTTATGGTCAAAGACAACATTTTTTTAAAAAACGTTTTTTAAAGTGTTGTGTATGTTTCCCCTAAACTCACTTAAAATAAATTCGCAGCCCTCGCTTTGCTAAACTCTAAACCCTCAACGCGCGCGCGCCTTCTCCTCACCACTCCTCTCCACAAGTTCTCCTCTCCACTCCTCTCCACGAGTGCCTTCTCCTCTCCTTCTCCTCTCCACGAGTGCCTTCTCCTCTCCTTCTCCTCTCCACGAGCGCCTTCTCCTCTCCACTCCTCTCCACGAGCGCCTTCTCCTCTCCACGAGCGCCTTCTCCTCTCCTTGCCGCGTGATCTCCTCTGAACCCTAATCTCGACCCAAACTCCTCACGCAAAACTCCTCACGCCGGCCCAACTCCTCCAAGTCGAGATCCCTAATCTCGCATTTCCCCATCTCCTCAATCAAAGTCAGCTTACCCTTCCTAATCTTCTCACGGCTCCTCAACTCCTCTGAACCCTTCGATCTTAGTTCCTTCCTCGCAGAGCAGATTCGAGAGTAGGAGGAACGGAAGAAAGAAAGGTAAAATTTCTTCCATCCCTCTAGAATAAGATTTTGTTTATTTTTGATTATTTTCCGAACTAGCCATTTTGCCGGATTCATACTGCATCAATTTTCCCCCTCCCCTGATTGTATTTTCTCATGATTTAATCTGGAATTTTTAAACGTTTAGCTATAGACTTTGGCAGTAGGTATTAATCCTTAAAAATAGCATGAAGCATATAACATGCTATCCTTTTTTCTCAAATTCAGTGTGAAGCTGTTGGCCAAGTTGCAGATATTATTCACATTCCAGCCTTTCTTTGTCATCAGGTATAATGTGCAGCTTGAAATTAATCAATCTCTAGTGTTATTCTACTATTATTTTTATTGTGTACCCTTAATGCGCAGAGAATATCTCTCATTTTTATTGTATCTAAAACTTGTGTTCTGTCAGTGTAAATTATATGTTATTCTGTAAAGTTCTGTCAGTGTAAATTATCTAGTTTCTTTATCTAGCTTTTGTTCCACTATTGGGTTTGTTTTTCTAATAATTACTCGTGCAGCAAAATACTGAGCAAGAAGCTGTAGATCTTATAATCAGGTAAAGTAGAAAAAGTTAACTACTTCATTATGCTTTCATCTTAGTATTTGTATATTTGATTTGTCTTCTTTGAACCAGCTTCAAGTCAAAAAGCCAGATCCTCTAGATAGCTGTTAAAAATAAGGTATTATTTGGTTTGTCAGTGATCTTAATATTTGGTAATATTTGGTCTTTGATGCTCACGACAGAGTTCCAACGCTGCATGATTACCTTGTTCAAGCAGATTGCTCGCTGCCTCAGTAGCTCGCATTTTCAGGTTTGTTTCATCATTGATATTCCTTCTTTTTAGTGTTCTATATTAAAAGGAAATACTAACTGTCGATGAGATTGTTATCCTCTTGCTTGAACATGAACCAAAGTATATAAATTTGACCTTTTGATCTGAAAGTATAAAAAAAGTTAATTGGATACTAGTTTTTTTTTTTTTTTGTAGTTGCATTTGTTGTATTTTCATATGTTTCTCAGTGAACTTCTAAACAATTCTTTTTTCATTAATTTATTAAGGCTTATTATAAGTTTCAGTTTGATGGTGCAAATTGTTTTCTTTTGTAATCCATCTGTTTCTTCTTTGGTTTAGGAAAGTTGAAGTGAATCCCTTGATAGTTGTTTCATAGGTTTGTTCCATTATTTTCCGATACGTATGGAATCACTATCAATAGCCCTCAAGGACTGTTTACAACCTTGCAATCAAATTAATTGGACTTATAATCTAATGTATGGTCATCTGGAGCATGAATATTGGAGGATTCATGAATGACTCTTCGGATGATGAATGTATGTCATTTAATATTGGTTCATGTATTTATTTAGATACATCTTGAGTATTCCTATAAATACCCTATGTATTTAACAATTCAAAGATGAAGAAAATCAGAAGTAGTTGAACACTAACACTTGGACGCCAACATTTTTGAGTTGGCGCCTAGATTTGACCATCTAATAGACACGGCTAAAGGATCAACTTCTATGAACACCCTTAATAACTTATACAGATATTTGTGAACAATTAGGTTGGTGGCTATCATTTATCCTCCCTTTTTGTTGTTTTTTCCATGTACCCAATGCAGTTTTCATTTCAAAGGTTCCAAGCTGATGAACAAGGATGGGTGGACACAATCAAGTCAGTGCGATTTGGAGGAGCTGTCAGGATTAGTACCATGGATTGGCTTGGGCAATCTCAATATTTGCGTCAAACTGTCTTCTGGCCTTCCCTATCATCTGCAGTATCTGAGGTATACTATGCACATTTACCGTGAATTTTCCTTATTGAGCTTGGGCTAGTGACGGTTACGAATGTATTTTATTTCAAGAACCGTATAAGCAAGTGTTCGTGCATCTAGTTTTATAACAATGCACTTCATATCTTTGATCTAAAAAGCTTCTGAAACAAGTCATCTTCTCCAAGCATGCCCTGGTCAACATGCTAGTCACCTACTGGAGTCATTTCCTCGATGGCACGGATGAATACCTGAAATCCATCCTCTACTCCACCATTCTTTGCCACTCCTCAAGCCGAAACAACTGCAAAGGTAGAGTCAACATCAAGTATTACATTATGCCTGGCTACAAGAAGACCGGGGCCGCAAAATCCAATAAAGACAGGTCAAACATCAAGTAGCATTTTGTAACTTATTCCTCTTAGGTTATATGCTTGGTTAATATATATGCTTAGAACTTGTAAAGACAGGTCAAACATTAATATGCTTGGTTAATATATCCATCTACAAAGCACTCCCACTTTTTCCTCTAAATATGATTTTCATTTAGCACAGAACTAATGCCAATTTTTTTATTTTGATGCAGTGTTTAAAGAGCTTGAGTAGAAGTTGGCCCTAAAGAAAACTTGTCAGTTACGATATAAACACACTTACGGTATGAATTACATGTATATATAACATTGACATATTATTTAGTACGAGATTTACATGTATGAAAGTTTTCATACAAAATTTCTTGATTGCCTACAACCCCAGGTGTGCTGATGACAAGTTGAAGAAGATGGCTCTAAGAGTGATAGCTGAAAGCCTTTCAGAAGAAGAGATTGCTGGACTTAAAGAAGCAATTCCATGCGATGGACACCAACAACAGCGGTTAGTCAATGATGAGGTTTTGTAAAACTTGTGTGTTTGAAAAATTATTGTCATGAAGTTAAGGATAACTTGTATGATACAAATTTAATTTGTGGATCAATATGTATACATTTTGTTTGTATAATATAAAGTTTTATTTATTTGTTAAATAGTCTTATTATAAAAATGATTGTGGTTGTGGATATTCAATTATATGTAAATTTTGAGTATTTTTATAATTTTGACTATTTTGAGAAAACACTATTTTTTATAAATTTAAAAAGACAACGTTTTTAAGTAATAAAAGACAACGCTTAAAAAACAATGTCTTTGAGACCAACCACAACGCTTTTAAAGCGTTGTCTTTGATATGTGCATTTTTACAACAGCATCTTTAACAACGCTTTTTAAGAACGAATAGACAACGCTTAAAAAGCGTTGTCTTTGTGACCAACCACAACGCTTTTAAAGCGTTGTATTTGATATGTGCATTTTTACAACAGCATCTATAACAACGCTTTTTAAGAACGAAAAGACAACGCTTAAAAAGCGTTGTCTTTGTGACCAACCACAACGCTTTTAAAGCGTTGTCTTTGATATGACTTTCTACAACACCATCTACAACATCACTTTTTAAGTACATACGACAACGCCAAAAAAGCGTTGTTGTTTAGCTTTTTTCTTGTAGTGCATGCTCATCATTATTTGCAATAGCAATAAAACTACTAGCATGTTTCTTATTTGAATTGCAATAGTGTGCCTTAAAAGGTACCTTAGGGTTTGCCTTAGCTCCCCCTATCGATGTGCATCCCTTGTCCTTGTGAGGTTGCCTCCCCCTTGGACATTGACTCCGATAATGTCCCCTTCGCTTGCATTGGAAGCATACCACGTGCTCCTTGCCTTTGCGTGTCGGGACTCCGGCTCCCTTGAAAGGCGCCGGTGGAGTCTTTCTAACCCTCTTTGGACATTTACTCTTGTAATGTCCAAATTCCCTACACTCAAAGCATATTATATGCAATTTACTAGAATTTAAATTGCTTGAGTTACCTAGGGTTGAGGTGGGATGAAGGCTCTCTTCCTCATCCCTTCCGGAGGTAGATGCTTCTTCTTGCTCCGATCTTGAAGAAGAACTCTTCTCTTCTTCTTCCTTGGATGTTGAGTAGCCCTCAACTCCCAATTCGCTCCCTCCATGATGTGAGCTACTTGACTCACTAGGCTCCTCTTCATGGCTTGAAGTGGAGCTCTCCTCATGGTACTTGGCCAAGTTATCCCACAACTCCTTGGCATTGTTGTATTTACCTATCTTACGCAAAATATTAGTAGGTAATGAAAATTCAATTGTTTTCGTTACCTCTTCGTTGATTTCGGATTTGTGAATTTGTTCTCCGGTCCACTCCTTCTTCTCAAGAGGTTTCCCTTCCCTATCCACCGGAGGAGAAAAGCCTTCTTGTACACAAAACCAATTCATTATGTTAGTCATAAGAAAGTACTTCATCCTTACCTTCTAATACGCGAAGTCGCCGCATTCGTAGAAGGGTGGAATGGTGACGTCTTCTCCATAGAGATCCATTCTCTAGCTTTGCTCCCACGGGTGTTGATCCGTCGAAGAGCAACCTGGCTCTGATACCACTTGTTAGGATCCTTTGTACGGCTAGAGAGGGGGGTGTGAATAGCCGACCCCAATCTTTCGCGTTTCTTCCTACGATTAGGTTAGTGCAGCGGAAATACAACGTAGAAAGAAAACAGGAGAAGAAAGACAAACCATATAACGAGGTTCGGAGATGAACTCCTACTCCTCGGCGTGTCCGTAAGGTGGACGAAGCCTACCAATCCGTCGGTGGATGAGTCCCCGGAAACTCGGCTAATAGATACTCCTTGTGGGTGGAGAAAACTCACCACAATCTTTGCAACAGCAATAAGAGTACAAATAGGAACAAGAAGAGAAATGTAAACAACACTTGCTTGCCTTCTTGAAGTCAGCAGGAACCCTGGTGAAGCAGCAGCTTCTCGGATCCAAGCCTAGCTAGAAAAACCAGCAACAGGGAGAAGCTCACGCGAAGCTTTAGCACCCAACGAGCTCAACAAAGCTCAGCAGGAAGAAGAAGCAGAAGCTTCAGGCAGGAGAGAACTTCCAGAAGGAAGAAGAAGTAGCTGCAGAAGGGATTTCACCGAAGTCCTGTAGCCCTCTTTTATACCTGCGAAGAAGAAGAGCAGAGAACTAGCCGTTGTGTCGCAACAGCTAGATTCCTGATCGGTCCATGGACCGATCAGGCTTCGGTCCCTCGTCTGATCGGCGTCTCCTGATCGGTCTTGTGGACCGATCAGGGAACATCCTGATCGGTCCATAGACCGATCAGGCTTCGGTTCTTCTGCCACTGATCTATGCCTGATCGGTCTGTCGGACCGATCAGGCCATGGGTGGATCGGTCAGCAGATCGATCCACGGCTTTCTTCTCGTGAGGTTGCGTTGCCTCCTGATCGGTCTCCAGACTGATCAGATTACAATCAGTGAGCCACTGATCTGATTCTGATCGGTCACCAGACCGATCAGGGCAAACGCAGTATCACTGGATCGGTCACCAGACCGATCCAAACTTCTCAGCCCTAAACCTAAGCCTTCCATACCAACATCCGGTCAACCTTGACCTGTTGGTACATCATCCCTAGCATTTGGTCACTCCCTTGACCTGCTCGCACTCCCCGCTAAGTGTCCGGTCAATCCTTTTGACCCACTTAGACTTTTCCCACCAGATGTCCGATCACCCTTGATCCATCTGGATTTTTGCCTTGCCCGGCTTCACTCACCAGGACTTTTCACACTGCCTAACATCCCAGTTAGGACTTTCCCACTGCCTGGCTTCACTCACCAGGACTTTCCAACTGTCTAACATCCCAATTAGGACTTTCCCATTGCCTGGCTTCACTCACCAGGACTTTCCACACTGCCTAACATCCCAGTTAGGACTTTCTCATTCACCTAGCTTCACTCACTAGGATTTTCACCTGGCTTCACTCACCAGGATTTTCCCGAATGCCTGGCTTCACTCACCAGGACTTTCACCTTCACCTAGCTTCACTCACTAGGATTTTCACCTAGCTTCACTCACCAGGATTTCCCGACTGCCTGGCTTCACTCACCAGGACTTTCACCTTCACCTAGCTTCACTCACTAGGATTTTCACCTGGCTTCACTCACCAGGATTTCCCGACTGCCTGGCTTCACTCACCAGGACTTTTCCCCATGCCAAACTCCCTGTTTGGACTTTCCCCGTGCCAAGCCTCCATACTTGGACTTTCCGCGTGCCAAGCTCCTGCTTGGACTTTTCCCCGTGCCAAGTCTCCGTACTTGGACTTTTCCAGTGCCAAGTCTCCATACTTGGACTTTTCGCGTGCCAAGCTCCCTGCTTGGACTTTTCGTGTGCCAAGCTCCCTGCTTGGACTTTTCCCGAATCAGGTCAACCAGGTCAACCTTGACCTAAGGTTGCACCTACAATCTCCCAAACACCTATTCTTGTCAAACATCAAGAATACAACTTTCTTCTCATCAAACATCGTCAAACATCAAAACACAACTCGAGTCAGGTCAACCTTGACCTAAGGTTGCACCAACAATCATAATATTTCTTCCAATGAATCAAACTTAGTAGATACTGCGACCATTCATTATCCAAAATTGAATATAGGAAAATGCATTATAGGGAAGAAAACATTGTTGCATATCAAATTGTTTATAGGTTTCTAATTAGAAATTAAGTCCAAGTGAATCTTTTTGGCTTTAATTGCCATTTGTTATGCTACTCCTCTCAAAGTACTGGAGTTTCCAAACTCTAAACTTCCAAGAATCAGAGTTCTGAAACTAAACCTATGGAATCTGATTCTGAAATGCAGAAATCAGAATTGTTTGAAAGGGAATGCCCACAGCAGTTTTTATTTTGGAAATTCCAAGGAAGTAAACAAGAAAAAGAAGCTGAGAAGAATTAAGATGTGGAGCCTGAGACTTTTAACCTGATTTCTAAAATCCTGGAACCTCTGGAGCTTCATTATTGTAAGCTCCTGTTGGATTTAATGTCTTTGAATTCAAAGATTGACAGGAGATCAAGAACCAGAACTTGAAACTTGCTGAAGCTGCAAGAATTTGTGTTCAATGCAAGAATGGGGCAGTGTGGGTTGCAGTAATTAAGTTGTTAAGATACAACTCGAGTTTAGAAGGTCATGGAACTATAGTTGTCATCAGTTGAGTTATTGTGGAGACAAAGAAGAAATAGGGAGTAAAAACAGGAAACAAAGATTGACAAGAATTTAGTATTCTGTAACATGGCATCTTAACCTATTTGTGCCAAACCCTCAAGTGGTTTCTGACCAGCAATAATTCCAACTTAAATTCCTATTAGTCTAGTATCAAATACTATCCTTTGATACGTTAAATTCTTGATGAATTAAGCGGTATCTACTTCAACTCTGAAATGCTGAAACTTAATCTAGCAAGCCAAATCTTTTGAGCTATTGAAAATCTGAGCTGTGGATTGAATAAAGATTGTTATTAGCCAAATTCAATCACTACCTCTGACTAATTACAACCTCAAGAGAGTACTTGCCTCCCCATTTCCATTTGTAGTTGGTTTCTATTAAACTCCCCCATGACTAGAAACCTGAATTCTCTGGATGCTGAATTTTAAAGTTAAATTGCGGCAGCTCTTCACAAATCAAAAATTCGTACACTTGACAACAAGAACACAATCTTCAATGCTATTTCAAGAAGGAAGCTTCAATTTTTTGAGCTCTTATTAAATTTGAAGTTCTGAAACTGAATTTCTGATTTCTTCAATTCAGGAGCAATTGTCCTAAGTCCAAGTGTCAAGTTCTTTGCAGCTTTCTGATTTGTGTGCCAGTTTTGTATCAAGCTCCACATTGTTGTTTCTTTACCTTTGCCTTTTGCATTGCTTCCATGCTTATGTAGAGCTTGAGGCCATTCTGAAGCAGTGAGGGCAGCCATAGATAGATTTGATTCCTGCAAAATCTGCATATTCAAATTTTTGAAACTCTAAAACTTTTGCAGTTGAAGTTTCTCAAGATCTTGTTGAATTTGATTTCTTGAAAGTGATCTTCTAAATTTAGAAAGAGAACAAGAGAATTGCCCTTAGTTCCATGTGGCAATGCTGATTTCTGTTTCAGAATTCAAGTGGATTAAATTTGATTTCTAAATTGGGTGTTGAAACTATATTATGAATGTCTGGATTGCATCAATTGGTGTTCCTTTCCTCTTCCAAATCTTGCATGATTAAAACCATAATACTGATTTTTGTTTCAAAATTCTAGTGGATTAAATCTGACTTCTAAATTGGGTGTTGAAACTATATTCTGAATGTCTGGATTGCCTCAATTGGTGTTCCTTTCCTCTTCCAAATCTTGCATGATTAAAACCCTAAACCTACCTGGATCTGAAATGTCGGAACTGGATTCTTTAACCCAAAATTTCATAATTCAGCCCAATTATGGAATTCTTGGGCATGAGTTCTGAATTTGGTTTGGAATTCATAAATTGCAAGACTGAACTCATCCTAAAGACTTCCTAGAAAACCAGAACCTAAACATAGCAGCTACACCAAGTTATGAGGTTCATGAGAAGAGAAAATAGTAGCACACGGAAATCACATAAGTTGAAGATATGGCATGCCAAATGCTTTGGACCTCATGTTATATAAAGATATATTCTTTGATGAAAATCAATTTGTCAACTCATCAGGTTTACTCTTTGATCTATTTTCTCTTGACCATCTTAATCACTTCATTAGTTCTTTTTGATTCTATTTCTATTCTTAATAAATACTTTTGATTCATGCTATGCAAGCTTATAGTAGTAAAATGTTGTGAGTGAACTCCATCTTTCATATATGATTGTGAAAGCTAGAGTGGGAACATCTAACTTGTTAGGATGCATCTTTTTAATTATTTAAATGGCTGAGATCACCATGCTTATTGATTATTGTAGGGATTGTATTTAAGCTTGTTTTGATCTTTAGAAGGTTATAGTTAAATTCCTTTTACTATATTCTAGGTATTGTTAGGAAATTATTAGGGATATGTTTTTTAGTTTGTTCCTTAGTTTTGCTTGTTTGCCTGTGACGTACAAGAATAAGTGTGGGGAATTTGATAACCACCATTTTGATATGATATTTTGATTCATATATGCATATTTTTTTATCATCTCATGTGTTAATTTCATATTTATATCATATTTCATGAGTTACATTCATTCTTGGACTTAATTATAAATTATCTCATATTTGTAGTATTTGATGCTAATATTCGAATGTATTCTTCGTAAGCATCAAAGGATTATAGGTTTGAGTCAGCTCGAACCAAATTGAGCTCAATCTAGGTTTAAATGAGGACATCAAGCTCTAGAGCAATCTATACTGTCCATCCAAGAACTAAGGAGATTTGAGCCATCCATCATGATCTGTTCCATCCAACTTAAGGAAGAGTAGATCATGACCCTTGATGAAGATCACTGCCTTTGAACCGGATTTCGAGCAACTTCCACCGTTGGATCAGATTTGGACTAATTTCCATCATTCATCAAATTCAATTTATATGAGAAGCTACAGTTAAATTGACGAAGCATAGTAGAATTTGAGAACACGAATTTAATGAAGCAGAGGGATGCACATGAGGGAGCATAGGATCGTCGATCACCTCCACTGCCAGCCACTAGAGCTCCGTCTACCGTCCGGGGTTAAGGGACTTTCCTTGCTTATCCACTTCATCTAGCTCCAATGATCCATCTTCCATCCCATCATTAGATGTCATCCTCCGAGATTCCTTCTTCCTCCTCCGTCGCCGACGATCCACACTGCAAGCCATTATCTAGAGCATTGGTGGAGTACGCAGGAGATAGGGCTTTTTCCATCACCTTCAAAATTTTGATTCCATCGTTCGGATCATCAATGCCATCCTCATCAACCTTTGCCAAGCCTACTCACTTCACTATAGATTTGATCCGGCACAAGCTTGAGGATGCCCTAGCTCAGGTTGTAAGCACCTTTAGATCCCTAGGATTGATTTGAAGTTGTTCACCTTTGAATTCCTTGTAGTTTGATTTGGTTCATTCCCCTTGTTTTCATTCTTGCTATTCATTCATATTTTGATTTGTTTAGTTAATGAAATGTGGGTTGTTGAAATTAGAATCCTTATTTGTTGCTTGCAATGCAGAAGTTAGGCTTAGGCTTAAATTATTCTCTGCATACCATGAATTCGATTTCAAGCATAGAGTAGGTTTAAGTATATTTCAAATGATCTTGCTTATTTCCTTGCATTCCTAGATTAGATTAGGTTATGTTTATCTACATTGTCAATATCTTTAGAATCTCAAACCCAAATCACAAACCAATAACAATTCAATCCTAAGATTATAATTCATTGTCTATATTCCTTGTAAGAGATGATCAGAGCAATCCCTATGCTATATTAGTGTCGTGGGTGGTTTGGTATTTTATTTGTACTCTTATCATGAAAAATATGAGTTTATTAAGGTTACATATCTTCCATTATTTTTAATGCTCAACTTTGAGCATATACACATTATCCTTCTTCTCAATCCTTCAAATCTCCCACCCCCCCCCCTTCATTTCCAATTCATGCCTTTAACATGGACCTCCCCCTCAAAACATTCTCCAACTTCTTTCATTGCACCAATAATAATTTAGAGTTCCTAAACCTTTAGAAAGTTTCAAAATCTATGTCATGAGGTTAAAAATTCAACTTTGAATATAAACTTCCTCCAAGCCCTCATTCTTCTCCTTTTAACTTCCCTTTCTTATTTTCGCCCACAAAATTACCCTTGAATGCTTATCCAAGCATATTAGAGGGTTAGAAATAGTTAAGATGACTAGGAGTGAGTTTAAACAACTGAAATAACCTATTTCTGTCATAAACATAGTCATCAATTGATTGATTGACTGAAAACTATAATTTTAATTTTTAGATTAAATTTCATAAATGCATAAGTAATTCTACATCTTTCAAAAAAAAAAAAAAAATTTTATCCCGACATTACTTATGTTAAACACTATCAAAAAAAATAGTTATTCAAGAAAATATATCTTATTTTTTTAAAAATGGTACAAAGTTGGAAACCATTGAAAAATCAATATTTCACTCTAACTTTGTGTTAATCTAATCAATGATGATTCTTATCAACAAATAGACTTTACCAATATTTTTCAAAATGATTTTGTAATAGTTTTCAAAGCCAATTTCTAATCATGGTCTATAGGATAAATGCAAATGACTTGCACATTAGCTTTCCCCATGATTGGCCATGTAAAGTCCATGTGTTTTGATGAAACTTAGCTCAATTTTAATGCACCAAATTTGTATTTTGAATTTAGTTAATTTGTAACGCCCGAAAATTCTCAAAATTATTTTTAAAATATTCTATAATTTTTCTGGAATTTTAGGATATTTTTACAGAATTTTTAGAATAGCGGAAGTAGCAAAAACAAATAGAATTGTAAAAGGGTCTAGGCGGGATTGAACCCCAGACCTATTGGGTCCTACAACTTATAGACAGCTCTAGTAACCAAGTGAACCCAGCAGGGCCGTGCTGAAAGGAAAGGGAATCAATTATATTTATACTTAAGTTAGGCAAATTAACCCCTTAATATAAATAGGGAAATTAAGAGAGGAGTTATTAAATTTTTATTCGTAACTTTTCCTCTCCCAAAACCCTCACACGCCGCCTCTTCTCCTTTCCCTTCTCCTCTCGGCGCACCAAACCCCCAAGGGCTAGGGTTCCGTCCCAAGGGTTCCTGGAGCACCTTCCGACGATAACTCCGGCACGAGGACGTTCCCCTCCACGAGAAGAACACGTAGACGCCGGAGGATCGTCGAGAAGATCGTCTCCATCGAAAATCTAGCGATCAGATCGTAAGGAAATCTAGCGCAGGATGTAAGAAACCCCTCACCTGCATTATAAGTAGCTTCCGTATGAATTTTATGCTTCAGTTTAGTAGTATGTAGATTTTCGGCACAAAGGATGTGAATTAGTGCATACCAAGTGTTCGATTAAATTATTAGCACGGTTAAAATGCAACTTAAGCATTTTACTAGCTTAGCTAAATGCAATAGAAGCATTCATTCAGTATGTTTAGCTTTAGTACAGCTTATATAGGACTACGGTCCAATGGGTGGGCTCCCACAGTCGCCTTTAGGTTCAGATAACCTTGCTCTATGTTCAGATAACCTAGAAATAACAATATAAGAAGAACTAAGCTATAATCAGTATTTTGTTTTAGCAGTGACACTGTACTGGATTAGATATCCATTGGGTTGGGCTCCCATAGTCATCCCTAGGTTCAGATAACCTAGTAACCTTACAAAATTCGGGACTTGCAAAACCGGGTCTAGTTAGGGATGCGCGCATAGCACGTACAGATGTCGGGCCCATCAGCAGCATGATTATTATTTTAATCTATTTATGGTAAATAGTTTTCAAAACTCACAAATCAGTTGTGTATAGAGTTTAAATTCAGTTCTAGTTTAGTTTTAGTTTCAGCTCAGTTCATGATTCAACTTAGTTTCCATTATTGATACATGTGATAGCTCTATGATTAGTTTTGGTTTCTATGTTGTATGATACCCTGCTATGCTCTCACCTGTTCAGCATGTATTTCAAATAGCATGCTTTCAAATCATAAATTGCATCGTATGCATGTTTTGTGAGGTAGATGGTTTCTTACTAAGCGAAAGCTTACAGATACTTCTTTTCCTTATACTGCAGATAAAGGTAAAGGAAAGATGAACTAGCGGAGGCTGGGGGACAATGCGATGAAGATGTGTGTGGAAAAAGGAACTTGGAATAACGATGCTTGGGAACTAGCCCACTTAGAACATAGCATTTTCTTTATGTCATTACTTTCCTGCACTTTAGTTGTTTAAGTGTTTTGAATTATGACAGTTATGCATAGATGGTTAGTTGTCATGATATTAGATAGCACTCCATGAGTAATGTTATGCTTAGTAGTTCTATTTTATGCTTATAGAGTTGCTGTATGTGATTTCGGCATTAACCAGTGCTGAAATCAGACTTCTGATACGAAATCAGAAACCCCGATCGATCCAGCGATCGATTGGGGGGTCTTCAATCGATCAGTTGATCGATTGGTGAACTTGTTTCACGAACAGTGAGCTCCTGGATCGATCAGCCGATCGATCCAGTCGCTTTCTGTCGTGAACAGGAAGTTGCCGGATCGATCAACCGATCGATCAAGGAATCGGGGAAATCGCTCCCACAAACAGAGAGCTCTAGAATCGATCACTAGATCGATTGACCAGTCTGGATCGATCAGCCGATCGATTCAGAATACTACCCCGAGCACAGTAGCCATCTGAATCAATCCATGTATCGATCCAACAGCTTGCAATCGATCGAGTTCAATCTGGATCGATTGGGAAGTTGGGTTTCGACCAAGAGACCTTGTAGTTCAGCTCCTTGACCATAGAGGATGTAGGGTATGCCATGAATACCTTAGATTGCATCCCTTAGCACATGTAGGACCAAGAACTTGTATTAGCTTAGCAAAGTTTTAAATTGGTACAGCTTTTCGTACCTAGACTTAGTAATGGTCATGGATATAGCTTAGCACAGCATAATGTGACGGTCCAGCCTTACAGCCTAGCCAGTAGAAGGCGGGTCATTACATAATCATCCTAACATCTTACTTATATTTAATGTATATCAATATACACAAAATTCATGATATGGTCTTGTGAGATGTAGAATAGGTTTTTGTTAACTCAAGGGATCATATATCTCTATCTAGACATGTTAAACTTGATCATCCTACCTAAGATGTCAACTAATGTCATTGTCCTTAATTTCAAGGAATTAAAATAATGCATGATAATGAGTATGTCATACATCAAATGTATATTTTTCAAAAAAAAACTATTATAGCTTAATGATGCAAGTAAGACATGACATGTATCAAGATAAGTAATTATGGCACAAAATAAATACTTAGATTTTCATGGCATGTGATAGGGCACACAAACATAGTAATTATGGCACAAAATAAGTACTTAGATTTTCAATCTAAGTGTTATCATTTAATCAATATGTCAAATACTCATTTGACATATGACATAAGTGACCTATCTCCATTGAATCTATTAAAAATCTAACTTGGCACACCCTTGATTTCTATCCTATGTTGCCAATTTGATTAATTTTAATACCTCAAATTTTTATTGGCACATTTTAAACTCTTTGAAAGTAAAAAATCAACTTCTCATTTTCAAGATGTCATAATACCGCACTAAAATGTCAACTTTACCATGGTTGAGTTAACTACCCTGCCAATTAGGGTTAACACACCCTATGTTCATTTAGTGTGATCACACTCTTAGGAACCCAATACCTATTGGTGTTCTTTGGATGTAATAGGTACTCACTAAGGATAACTTTCCTAGAAATCTTCTTAATGACTCTCCTAGACTTCTTAAATGCCTTAGTCTTGCTAGTCTCTTCAAGGTCAACACTAGGGATAAACTCCTTTGTAACCTTGACTTGACTCTTATGCCTAGTGTTAATTCCATAACTATATGAAACTATATAGTATGAGATCATGCTTTCCTTGGACTTTGGTTTGTATCCCAAACCTTTCTTGTCCTTAGATGACTCTTGTCTACCTAAGCCTAGATCTTACTTCTTGGACCCTTTTACTTCATTTGTCATTTTTAAGGGTATTTTCTAATTTATCAAGTCTTGACCTCAAAACTTGATTTTCAATCCTTGAATTATCATGAATGTCTTGAACATTTTTCTTTTTAGACATATATCTAAATTACTTAGGATTCTTATCTAAATTATTTTTTACTTTCTTATCCTTAGGTAAAGTTGTTTAGCATAATATGACCTAAAATTATCCTTGAAATGTTCAAGCATCATATTTTCATGATAACAAGCACTAAGATAATAAAATATATTTCTAACATGCTTCTTATCATGGCTCAAAGTAATTGCATTATTAAATGAGATCTTGGGTTTGCTCTTAGGAGCTTCCTCATTATTTGAGCTTTTTCTCTTGCTTTTGTTTTGATGCCTCACCCTTGGACATTGATCCCGACAATGTCCTCTTTGTTTGCATGTGAAACACTTAATGTGCTCTTTGCCTTTGCGTATTATGTGGCTGGCCTCATTTGATTTCTCCTTTGCCCTCGGTGCCATTTGAACTTTTTCCTTTGTCAATTTGGGACACTTGCTCTTATAGTGCCCTCTTTCTCTACACTCAAAACACAAAATGTGATCATTATTTTAACAACTAAAATTGTTGCACCTTCATGATTTATGCTCTCTTGACATGTAAAAGTGGAACAAACTTCCTTATTGACTTTGGATATTGAGTTTTCTTCTTGTTCTAATGCCAATGGCCTATGCTCCCCCTCATCTCTTGAGGTGGATGCCTCTTCAATATCCTCCTCGGATATTAAGCACCTCTTACCTCCAAATCCTCATGTTCTTGATTCAAAGAGTCACCCTCTTTGAATTTGAATTTACTTTGTATTGAGGCTGGATCTTCATGAAGCATTATTAGCTTTGTCCATAGATCCTTTGAATCTTGGTATGTACCTATCTTACTGTAACGCCCCGCCTCCTACTGACTAAGCTGTGAGGCCGGGGGTTGCAATTGCTAAACTATTTTGTGCCGAAAGCTGAAGTAATTAAAAATTCTACTATTTATTATAAAATCTGGAATTTAATGTTCACAATATTTTTTTTCTTTCATTGATGTACATATGCTAAAGGGTGGAATTTGAACTCTTCATGCAATATCATACCATAGGCCTCATGCTAAGCTATTTAATACAAGTCTCTAGGAAATTGAACATGCTTTGGTAATTTCTAAGCATATGAGTGGAACCATGGCTTTACATCATCTTCATGCTAAAACTAGACATTTATGCAAGCTAAACATGCCATTAACACTACCCCAATAACCTATATGGTCAAGGAGCTGAAATAAGATGGTTCCAGCCAAAATCAGGCTTTCCAATTGATTGAAAGTGGAACTCAATCGATTGAAGTCATTTTGATCGATCCACTGATTGATTCAACGTGCTCCTGTGCATGGAGGTCAATTCTGAATCGATCGGTTGATCGATCCAGCCTGAGCCAATCGATCCGATAATAGATTCAGCAGCTCTCTGTTCGAGGAAATTACTTTTCGATCCATCGACGGATCGATCCATGGCCAATCGATCCACTGATCTATTCATCAACTCTCTTTACACGGGAAATCACTCCCCAATTGATCAGCTGATCGATTGTGGACTCTCTAATCGATCAGCTGATCGATTGGAGCTCTGATTTCTGCGATTTCTGCTACATTCCCCCACTAATCCATATACAACACAATGAATCAACTTAAAAACGTCATAAGTTTCCTAGGCATGCCATTACTGTCATTATTCATGGTTTATTAACTGACATCAAAGTAACTAGTAGTCTAGGCATAACATGGTGCATACTTTCACAATTCATGACAATTAAACATTCTAAAGGTGCGGAATGATAACAATATAAGAAGTCTAATTTTTAAACTTGCTCATCCTCAATAGTCTTTATTCCAAGTTCCTTCTCACACACATCTTGACACATTAACCTCCAGCCTTCGCTAATCCATCTTCCCTTTACCTGTATCTGTAGTATAAGGAAAAAGGAAATTATAAGCTTGGGAGCTTAGTAAGAACCATCTAACTCACAAAACATGCATTTGATGAAATCATGCTTTTAAAAGATGTTATTTGAAACACATGCTGTTATTCATACTGGAAAAATGCTAAAACATGGCATACTGAAATATGAGTCATGGCAATCAAATACTAACCATAGAACTATCTTGCTATATCAATAAGAAGAACTGAATTGACATATAAACTGAGTTAAACTGATGCTAGACTAATGTTGAATCTGAACTGCATTCACATAGCTAATTTGTGAAGTTTTAAAACTATTTTCATAATAGATAAAAATAATAATCATGCTGCTGATGGGCCCGGCAACTATACTTGATATGCGCGCATCCCTAACTACACCCGAGGTAGCTAGTCCCGAATCTAGTAGAGTTTACTAGGTTATCTAAACCTAGGGACGACTATGGGAGCCCAATCCAAGGACAACTAATAGTCCGGCACAGTACCACTGACAAAGTAAAATACTGATTCATAAGCTAATTTATCTTATCTTGCTCTTACTAAGTTATCTGAACCTAGAGCTAGGTTATCTGAACCTAGAGGCGACTATGGGAGCCCACCCATTGGACCGTAGTCTCATATAAACTGAAGCAAGATTAAGCATGCTATTTAAAATGCATGTATGGCATTTAACTAAGCTATTAAAATGCCTACGGTAGCATTTAACTTTACTAGTCATTTTATCGAACAATTGATGTGCTCTAACTCTCCTCAACTTAATAATCATGCATATGACTAAACTCAAAGCATATAAACGTATAATTAACTACTTATATTGCAGGTGAGGGGTTACTTACTTCCTGCGCTAGGTTTCTTACAATTCTGATCGCTAGGTTTTCCAGAGAAAAGATCTCTTCGGCGATCTTCTTACGTCTACACGTTCTTCTCGCGGCGAAGAGCGTCCTCGTATCGGAGTCGTCACTGGAAGGTGCTCCTACGACCCTAGGGGTGGAACCCTAGTTCTCTTGGGGGCTTGGTGTGCCGAGAGGGTGAGGAAGAGGGATAAGAGAAGTTGTCCATCAAAATAATAAATCCCCACTTAAATTCCCTATTTATATTAAGTGATTAATACGACCCAACTAAATCATAAATATAATTTCTCTACTCTTCTTTCAGCACACCCCTGCTGGGGCCACCTGGTTACTAAAGTTGTGTTATAAGTTGTAGGGTCTAATAGGTCGCGGGTTCAATTCCCGCTTAGGCTATTTTATGTTTTTATTTAATTTTGCTACTTCCACTATCCAAAAATTCCATAAAAATATTCTAAAATTCCAGAAAAATAATAGAATATTTCTAATTTTATTTGAGAATTTTCGGGTGTTACAATCCCCCATACCTTATAAAAAGTTCATCCTCGAACTTAAAATAACTCTGGGTACTTCTGTCTCATACTAGCTTCTGTCTCCCAAGTTGCCTCTTCTGCGGTGTGATTTTGTCAAATGACTTTTACTAATGGTACCTCCTTGTTCCACAATTTCTTAACTGCTCGGTCTATTATCTGAATAGGCCGACTGTCATAGCTGAGGTCTTCGCGGACTTGTACCGACTAGGGCTCAATCACCTGGGTGGCATCTGGGATATGCTTCTTCAGCATAGAGACATGAAATACGTTATGGATAGCTGACATCTCCTTGGGTAGCTCTAGCTCATATACTACCTTGCCAACTCTTCTGGTGATAAGGTATGGTCCCATATATCTGGGACTTAATTTGCCCTTCTTCCCAAAACGCATTACTCCCTTCATGGGAGCCACTCGGAGGAATACTGTATCCCCCACTGAAAACTCTAAGGGTTGATGCCGTGTATCAGCATAGCTTTTCTAGCAGCTTTGAGTTGTCTCTATCCTCTGGCGGATCTGCTATATAACCTTTGTGGTATCTGCTACTAGCTCTGTCTGAAGTTCTAGTTCTTTCTGTTCACCACTTTCATACCAGCAGATTAGAGATCTACACCTTTGTCCGTAAAGAGCCTGGTAGGGTGCCATGCCGATAGTGGCCTGATAGCTATTGTTGTATGCAAATTCTGCTAAACACAAATATTTGCACCAACTTCCCTTGAAGTCTAGGGCACACACTCGGAGCATATCTTCGAGTACCTGATTTACTCGCTTTGTCTGACCATCTGTCTGAGGATGGAAAGCTGTGCTAAACTTTAACCTGGTGCCCAATGCTGACTGTATGCACTCCCAGAAGTGTGACATGAATCTACTGTCTCTGTTTGAAATGATGGTCCGTGGAACTTCATGTAGTTTGACAATCTCCTTAAGATACAACTGAGCTAGCTGCTCCATGGAGTAGGATATTCTGATAGCTAAGAAGTGGGCTGACTTAGTCAATCTGTCGACTATTACCCAGATGGCGTCAAAACCATTCATGGTTCTGGGTAGTCCCACTATGAAATCCATGGAGATATCCTCCCACTTCCATTCTGGGATCTGAATAGGCTGCAGAACTCCTCCTGGTCTTTGGTGTTCTGCCTTGACCCTCTGACAAGTCAGACAGGTACTAACATATCTAGCGATGTCGCTTTTCATCCCCGTCCACCAAAAACGCCTCTTTAGGTCCTGGTACATCTTAGTGGACCCAGGATGCATCGCAAAGGGAGTCCTGTGAGCCTCATCTAGGATCTTCCTCCGTAGTTCCTCCTGATCCAGAACGCATAGTCTGCCACCAAAATACAATACCCCACTATCAGATACTTTGAACTCTCTACTTTCTGATTCTGTTAACCCTTGCTTGATTTTCTGAATTTCAGGGTCCTAACCCTGAGCTGTCTGGATGTCACCAAGCAGGGTAGGTGCTAAGGTCATAGTAGAGAGCTGTCTAACTATAAGTTTGAGACCGAAATCTGTAATTTCCTTTTGTAGGGGTGGTGACATGGCTGCTAGGGATAGTAAGGTGGTAGTACTGGACTTCCTGCAAAGTGCGTCTGCCACCTTATTGGTTTTTCCTGGGTGGTAAAGGATGTCTATGTCATAGTCTTTTACAAGCTCGAGTCATCTGCGCTATCGCATATTCAGATCCTTCTGGGTGAAGAAGTACTTCAGACTCTGATGATCTTTATACACTCTACACTGAGCTTCATACAAGTAATGTCTCCAAATTTTGAGGGCGAAGACAACTGCTGCAAGCTCAAGGTCATGAGTAGGGTAGTTCCTCTCATAGTCCTTGAGTTGTCTGGAGGCATAGGCGATCACCTTGCCATTTTGCATCAGGACTGCTCCTAGTTCCAATTTAGAGACATCACTGTAAATATCAAAGCTGTCTGTGTTTTCTGGCAGAGTCAGAATGAGAGCACTGGTAAATCTTCTTTTGAGCTCGATGAAGCTGTTCTCACAGTCCTTTGTCCACTGAAATTTTCTATTCTTCCTGGTGAGAGGAAATCCTCTACAAATTTTCTGTAATAGCCTGCTAATCCCAGAAAGATTCTGATTTCACTGACGTTCTTAGGTCTTTTCCAGTTACTCACAGCCTCTATCTTACTGGGGTCTACCATGATACCATCTCTGGAGATGATGTGACCCAGGAAGGATATCTGATCGAGCCAGAATTCACATTTCGTGGCGTACAGCTGGTTCTGCTGAAGGGTTTGCAGTACTATCTTCAGGTGCTCTGCGTGTTCTTCCTGAGTTCCGGAATAGATAAGAATGTCGTCGATGAACACGATAACAAACTTATCAAAGTATTGTCTGAATACTATGTTCATGAGGTCCATGAAAGTAGCTGGAGCATTCGTCATGCCAAAGGGCATGACTACGAACTCATAATGTCCGTATTTGGTCCTGAAAGCTGTCTTGGGTATATCACTTTCTTTAACTCTCACCTGGTGATATCCCGATCTGAGGTCTATTTTAGAGAACACTGCTGCTCCCTTTAGCTGATCAAACAGGTCATCTATCCTGGAAAGAGGATACCTGTTCTTAATTGTGACTTGGTTTAGTGCTCGGTAGTCTATACACAGGTGCATGCTCCCGTCCTTCTTCTTCATGAACAATACAGGAGCTCCCCATGGTGAGTGACTAGGGCGTACGAAACCCTTGTAAAGCAGCTCCTGTAGTTGCTCCTGAAGTTCCTTCAGTTCTGCTGGAGCCATGCGGTAGGGTGCTTTGGAGATGGGATTCATACCGGGGATGAGTTCTATCTCAAATTCAATCTCTCTGTCTAGTGCTAGGCCCGGTAACTCCTCAGGGAAGACTGCTGGGTAGTCACATACAACTCAAACCTCTTCTAGCTTCTGGTTCTCGTCCTGACTGGTACTGACTTCATGTGCTAGGAATCCTGTACATCCTGAATTCAGTAACTTATGTGCTTTCAGAGCTGAGATAAACTTCTTGGCCTTTCTCTTTGGTTCTCCGATGTACCCAAACTGCACTCTTGCTTCAGGTTGGAATACAACTTTTTGTTTATGGCACTCTATGGAGGCACTGTACTTGATCAGAAAGTCCATTTCCAAGGTGACATCATAGTCAGCCATCTCTAGCACTATAAGATCACCAAAGAGTTCTCTGTCTGCTATAATGACTGGCACAGCTCGGAGCCAGTGCGCGGATGCCATGATTTCTCCTGAAGGTAGTGTTGTCAAAAACTTACCACTGAGTACCTCTAGAGATATTGGCAACTTTTCGGTGAATGTCCTGGATATATAAGAATGGGTTGCCCCAGTATCGAATAAGACAGTTGTACTTTGCTGTAAAATACTAATCTGACCAGTAACAATTGTCGAGGTATTCACTACATCCTCTCTGGTTAGTGAGTAGATTTTCGCGTTCGTCATAGTTGAGGGGGCTTCTAGTCGGCCCTGGCTGATGTGTGGACCATCTAAAGTAGTCTGCATCTGGTGTAACTGTGTTGGGTTACCTCCGTACTGAATCGGCTGTGGTGGGGAAAAAATGGTCTTGTTCGGGCATTGTTTGGCCATATGCCCTTCCTGGCCACATTCGAAGCATCCTCGTGTGCCCTTGCGACAAACACCTGGGTGGAATTTCCCACAAGTTGAGCACTTGGGATAGCTAGGCTATTTACTAGCTGGTCCTCCTTTTGGGTAACTCCCTGGTTTACGTTTGTGACTGGAGTTCCCTTTCCAGTTAGAGATGTGGCCACGGTATTTCAGAGTACTTGAGCCTCCTTGGCCTTTCGACTCTGAGAGGGCTTGCTTCTGCTGCTTGATGTTATTCTGGTAATGCTCGGTGATCAGAGCACCACTTACCAGTTCTTCAGTGGTTTGCGGCCTATGAACGCTGCTGGCCACATTCAGTGCTATTTTTGGCCTTAGAATTTTGAGCATCAATTGGACTCATTCTCTTTCGGTGTTGGCTAGTTCGGGGCACAAACGAGCCAACCTGTTGAATTTCTTCACGGCCTCCTCAACTGAAAGGTTGCCCTGGCAAAATTCAGTGAACTCGTCTTAGTGGCGGTTTGTGACCTGCATGTGAAAGAACTCCTCAAAGAATTCCCTTTCGAAGTCGGCTCATGTCATCTGGTTCAGTGGGCGCTTCGCTCTAATCCTCTCCCACCACATACGTGCGTCTCCTGCCAGGCAGAAGGAGGTGCATTTCACCTTTTCATGCTCTGGCCAGTTCAGGAGCTCCATCGTACTCTCTAGTGTTTTGAACCAGGCTTGGGCATCCCACGGTTCACTAGTGCCTGAGAAGTTCTCTGGCTTGATTTTCTGCCACTGGATCAGATAGGCTTCTGTCCTTGCCCCTGCTGTTGGGGCCACAGGTACTGTAGGTTGCACTGGTGGAACCTCTATAACTACTGGGGTTGCCTGGTTAGGTTCCGGAGTGGCAGTGGGAGTGTTCTGCTGATTAGCCCTTAGGGTGGCTATCTCCTATTGCTGTTCAGCTAGTTGTTTCTGTAACAGAGCCACTACCTCTATAAGGTCTGGGGGAGGCACTGAGTTGTCTGCCTCATGCTGGGGCTCAGTAGCTGGTGCCCTTCTAGATGGGCATCCACGTACCATTTCCTAGAGAAGTAGAGGGCATACATAACTACTGCAATCATATTCACATAACTACTACTATCATGTTAGATGCTATCATATATAAACATGCTTTAGTTATCTATAAACATGGAATTATCTATAACCATGGAAGCAGGAAACATAAATAAGTTAAGGTATTCTTACTTGGAAGCTGCAGATTTAATGCTGATGTGTGTGTGGAGGAAATATGGAACCTGCTCTGATATCACTCTGTAACGCCCCGCCTCCTACTGACTAAGCTGTGAGGCCAGGGGTTACATTTGCTAAACTATTTTGTGTGGAAAGCTGAACTAATTAAAAATTCTACTATGTGCTATAAAATCTGGAATTTAATGTTCACAATATTTTTTTTTCTTTCATTGATGTACATATGCTAAAGGGTGGAATTTGAACTCTTCATGCAATATCATACCATAGGACTCATGCTAAGCTATTTAATACAAGTCTTTAGGAAATTGAACATGCTTTTTTAATTTCTAAGCATATGAGTGGAACCATGGCTTTACATCATCTTCATGCTAAAACTAGACATTTATGCAAGCTAAACATGCCATTAACACTACCCCAATAACCCATATGGTCAAGGAGCTAAAATCAGATGGTTCCACCCGAAATCAGGCTTTCCAATCGATTGAAAGTGGAACTCAATCGATTGAAGTCATTTCGATCAATCCACTAATCGATTCAACGTGCTCCTGTGCACGGAGGTCAATTCTAAATTGATCGGCTGATCAATCCTGTAAAATATCGAAAAAATGATGAATAATGATAAGGAAATTTTTTGGAATTCTTAGAAATTTTTCTGGAATTTTTCGGAGACCGTATGGACGAGTTTACGTGGATAAAAATGGGGCCTGGGAAATCCTGTTTAGGCTACCCCATTTTAACGAGGAAAAGTTGAATTTTTATTTTTCTTTTTTATTTTCTTTCTTTTTCTCCTTTTCCTCTCTTCCCATCGTCGTTTCCTTCCCCCGCGTGCCCGCACCCCCTTTCCTCAACCGACCCATGCCCTACGGTGCCGACGCCACCCCACCGAAGCGTCGTCGCCGCCCTTCCCCGCCGGTTCTCCTCCTCCAGTATAAAAGATATGGCTAAGGGTTTTTGCAACCCTTCCTTCTCGTCTTCCCCTTCTTCTGTGCCCTAGATATTTGGCGCTGGCGATCTTTGAGCCACCGTCGACCAATTCTTCCCTTCCTCCTCCGACAGCCACTTCTTGCCACTACCGAACCCCTCATCTGCCGGCGCCCATTACTGTGGAGATCCTAGCACCGCCGCCCTTCCTCTCTTCAGATATGCGTGCCGATGCCGAACTCCCACCGTGCACTAGCCTCTATTTTCGACGCCGGTAAGGGTTCTACCACGGCTGGCCAATCTCTCCCAGCCGCTTCGCATCAGAGCAACCTCACTTTCTACACGAAGGAGTCGAGCCCTTCTTGTTCCTGATTTTCCAGTTGATCTTTGTCATGGTTTGTGCTTACATTTCTCGATCTTTTCCTTGTATAGGGGTTTAGTTCCGATCCGGCTGTGGGAACTAGGCGTTCTATCAAATTCCAGCCACAGGAAGGTGTTTGATGAAATGCCTTGAGTTCTTATCTTTTCTGTTTGTGCCGGGTCAGTTGTGAATTGGTGGGGAAGCTTCATTTTTTTTTTCTCCACAGCAAACTTTGAATTTCTTCATCAAAGGGTGTGAATTTGTTTTGGATCAAGGTAAGCTAAGTACGGAGTTTTTGGTTGCATTTATGTGATAGATGGATGCATAAGGATTTATATCATATTATGTTGGGGATAATGGGATGTTATGGATGATTGGATTTGATTAGTGTATATTGATTTTAGAAAATGTCCATGATTAAATTAGTTAACTCATGTGTAGGACTGAAGTGAAGAATTGTGAATTTAGTTAGACCTAATTTGATTAAGGGATTAGGTTAATTATTTCAATTAAGGTTTTTCCCTAATTAGATTGGGGAGTTATTTATCTATTTGCTATCTATGTAATTAGCTAAATATATTATGTGATTGCAGGACTCTGATTCGAGACGAGCATCTCAACGTCGGATTTGGACAGGATTGGACCTTCCTATTGGACCTTGACTTATCTTTGATATAGTCATGTTGATATGTTTAGTAGGCTATAACCTTTAGTAATGATTATGTTCGTCCTTGTTTCGGTTGGTCACTACCTGATCTGTTACATGCTTGTTTGCTTCCCTGTTATGCATTTTATGTTAGTACCCACATGATTGTATATATGCTCATAGAGGTAGTGACATACCATACCTTATTGTGCTCAGGACCTAGGTTTTTGATACCTTATCTGATCTGTGTACCTTTGATTTGGTTCATTGTCTTATGGTACACATTTTATATTTATATATGGATATCGCTATGTTATACATGATATTGTCATGTTTAGTGGCATGTATCATCTCGCATGATTGGATGCTGTGCGATAGTTTGTTGCATTATTGTCGAGCACATCGCTAGTTACATGTATCTGTACACACCACCACTCATGGATTAGTGGTATATCAGACAAGTGTGTGGTAGTTCTGCTGTTTGGCTCCGTTGGTCTGGTGACTCTACTAGGTAGCCGGCAGACAGTTCCGCTCTGTTTGGCTCGGTTGGTTTAGTGTAGCAGCGTGGTAGCCGGCAGGCAGTTGGACTTTGTTTGGCTCCGTTGGTCCACTCATGGGTAGTGTGATGCAGCGTGGTAGCCGGCAAAGATTCCTCCCCGTCATCATGTATCGGGAGATGAGAGCATTGAGCTTCCCCATTTATGATTTGGGGTAGGAGGATAGGTGTACTCTGACAGCATCTCGTCTACTCGGTCACTCATCAGGAGTAGTGACGGCAGAGTGCACGGTTGTCACAGCCCTACCCACTCGGTCTCACCATTGCGTGTGAGATGGCTGACTGGCGTCAGGGGTGACCATGTGATTGGCATCATATGCATTTACTAATTATGTTTGTTGCACTTATATGCTGCATTTGGATGGATGCATATGTTTGACATGCATATAGGATTTATGGCATTCTTGGTCTGACGACTTGACTATTCTGATAGGAGGCCCTGGTGAGTACAGTTCTCTTCAGCCTTTTCTATTGTACATTTGCACTTTTTGTCCAGGAGATTGTACTCCATAGTTATTACTGTTTGTTATAGCTTACTATATATGTCAACTGGTATCTGTTGAGTTGTTGAACTCACCTCCGTGGACACTATCTTTTTCAGGTACCAGGTCGTTATGGAGTTGCTTAGAGTATCCTGTCTATCAGTCCCCACATCACATCAGAAGACATGTCTCCATTTTTTTTTGTTTATTTTATCTTGGTATATGATATGTGTGTATTTGGCTTTGTGTTCTGATTTTATTTCCGGAGTGTTGTGTTGATGTGTGGTGTAAGCCTAGCCGGCTAGCAATGTTTTGTTTTGTTTTGTATGAGCTTGTCTTTATGTTTTTCCGCTGTGTTGGTTTTGATTACAGCCGAGTGGGCTGATAAAAATATATATAACTGCGTGGTTGTTGTTATATTTGTCTAGCCGTGTAGGCTAAGATTATTAACTGCGTGGTTGTGTATATATTCCAGCCGCATGTGGTTGATGTATATTGTGTCTGTAGAAATGCTTCAGATTGTCAGCCGTACAGGGGAGGTGTTGCCGAAATTTTCTTCGGATAGGGACTCCCCCTGGGCGTGACAATTTAGTGGTATCAGAGCCAAATTGCAATACTTGCTATGTGTTCTGGATTTTCGAGATTTATCTGATAGCAATTTAGTGGTATTAGAGCTCGGTTTACGAGTCTTATATTTCGTGTTTTGTATTTCGTGATTTAGTCTTCTCGATGTAACTTTTCGGGTTTTTGGGACCTGGCAGCGGTAGGACATCTCCAAGTTCTAGGAGGTATGTTGGTATATTGTCATCCTACCTTTTTGGTTGGTATATGCATTGTTGACTATGATAGTTATGGCATGTATTAGCACTTTGTATTTGGTATCTGTCTGATGTTGTAGGCCATATTACATGTGATGGGTTAGCTACTGATGATGATCGACCCTATTAGAGATCAAGGATTACAGTTTCTGGTGATTTTTCATATCATACACCAGTAATTTTAGCTTCTGTTACTACTAGTTGGTTAGCAGATTGAGGCACATACCAGCCTCTGCTATTATTAGTTGGGTAGTGGATAATATCTATATCTTCAAGTTGACCTAGCCAGTAGTATACTCTTGTTACTACTGTATTTATATCTTAGTTAATTTCATCAGTAAATATTGATTTACTCTTGTTAGATCGATCAGTAGAAGACTGATTTACATTTGTCGACTTGGGTAGTCGTCGATCGATATATCTTTGTGATTGCAGAGGAATAACGTACATTTGTTAGATTTAGATAGTCGATCACCGATTCATTGTTTTGGTTGGTCCGATCAACAGGGGATCGACTTACTCCATTTTATAAAAATGTTGATCTTTGGGTTATTCGTGCTTAGTTTAATATCTTGAGCATGTTGGGTACATAGCTTGTACTGACATGGGAAGGGACTGAATTAGCCGTATACCATTGTCGGTTTGGTCAGTCTATAGAGGATCGTTGTATCCTATTCCATGTAGACTTTCATTTTAGACTGTATGTACCTAGTTGGATAATTTAGAAGGTAGCATAAGGATTGTCAGGTTGATTGGATTAAATATGCTGATTCTGCATATCTATATGGTGTGTGTACATATGATTATTATGTGTTGTAGGAGTGTTTTGATGGATGGTCAAATTGCATGTAGTGAGTGTATATTTTTCCAATTATGATGGTTGTGGGTTTCTAGTAGATTATACCCGAGTTGTAACACCCACTAAGCTTTTAAGATAAATATGAGAATGATGAACTTGCCTTAGAAAAATATTAGTAGAATGTTGAACCAAAAAGAAATAAAAAAAAAGAAATAAAAAAATAGGAAGTGGTCAAGGATTGAACCTTGAACCTCTCATGATGTAAATGATAGGATTAATGGGTAATAACCAGTTGGGATAGGAATACTATATTGATAGCAAAGGAGGGAAACTCATGATAAGGGTGAGAGTAAAAGCTAGCCAAAAGAAAACAAGAAAAGAGCAAGAGAAAGACAACTTGCCTTCCTTTTTTTCTCTCCCTCTTCTTTATCTTTTTCCGTGACTTAAAGAGGGGAATTAAGGGGATTCATTCCCCCTTGTTTCATCATGAATGGTGAGAACAAATAAATAAATAAAATAAAAAGAAAAAAATGAAAAAAAAGGGCTAAGGGAGAAGGAATGCAAAAACCAATTTTGCTACCTCTTCCCCCTTAACATAAAAGAGAGTATGTAAAGAGGAGATTTATTTTTCTCTCATTTCTCTCATTCTCTCCTCTCCATCACCGAGAACCTCAGCCCCCTCTCCTCCATTTTCGGCCCCCAAAAACAAGGTTCCTCCTAGAATACAAGGAAGGCTACCAAGGGAAATCAAAGGAGGAGAACAAGAAGAAGAGACCTCTTCTTCCATCACCACACTTTAGAACCACAAGCGAAAAGGATGTAAGCTTCCCCTCACCTGTGGTACAAGGGATTTTAATGTGTTTTTGGATTTTGTGAGGATTTTAAAACCTAGAACAAAGTTGTGAAAAATTCGGCCAAAAGAAGGACTTGTGATCCTAGGAATGTTTAAAATAAGCCTTGCTTCATGATAATTTTTCTATGCTTTGTAAGAAGGTTTTCTCTCATATTTTTATATACATGTGATGTTGGATTAGAGATGTATCTAACCCTAGAGTTTCAGCCAAAAAAGGTTTTATAGGGGCTAGGGAAATTATTTGTTTACCTAACTTGTGCAAAACCCTCTAAATAAATGGTTAAGGACCCATTATTGTTTTCATGCTTGAAGGTTATTTGGAACCAAAAGTATCCCACTCACAAGTTTAGGCCAAGGAAGGGTTTAGGGTTAGGAATACTTTAAATTTAAACTCACCATGTTTATATGATAGAATATAGAGTTTCGTAAAGAGGTTGCATGCTTGTATGTTGATAGAAACTCATGAACACCACTCTTAATGTTTCGGCCATGGTAAGGTGGATGGCTTAGAATATCTTAAACAGATTTTTAACATGCTCAAAACCTCCATGACAATAAGATATGAAAGTTGTTTGATGCTCCCATGCTTAATTAGAGTATAGGAAAATTGGTTGCATGATATATGATAATTATGACCACAAGGGTCCTAGCTTGTTGTGAACCAAATTTATATGTATAGTTTCTTTGATATTTTTGCCATAAAACTTGTTTAGGTTTTCCATACTTTAGGCCACCTAAAACCTAGTTTAAAGATTTGGAAGGTTTCGGCCAAACATATGCTATGAGATAAAGAAAGGAAAAACCTAGGAAACCTAAGACACAATTTAAATGTATGCTTATAGTGCTTGACTTTTATACATGTTATGAAATGTTTTATGACTTTCTATACTTTTATGCCATTTGAACAAATTCTATGCTTGATGAGGTTCGGCCATGTAGGGTTTAAAGACCTAGAAACCCTAAAATTTAGACCTCATGTGTTAAAGATGCTTCTTATGAAATTGAGATAACATGTTGATTGTGTTCACATGCTTATATAATTAACTATGATTCAAATGGACACCTTTAAGTCTCGGCCATGAAGGGAATACATGCTTTAGAAACCCTAGAACTTACATTGAACATGCTCATGTCACTCTCCATGAAATATGAAATGTAGAATGCTAAAATTTACATGCTATATGTTGTTAGTGACCTAAATTGATGCTAAGGGAAGTTTCGGCCATGACCACTTGTATGAGGCCCCTTATGAATTTATACATGATGTTAGAGTAAGTTCACATGCTTGTATGCTTGCTTGAAAACCCAAATGAGTACTTGTAAGTTTCGGCCATGACATAACTTTAAGGGCTTAAAGAATTTAGGAACTAGCTCAATTGTGCTTACCATATTCCTTGAAATAAATGCTATAAATATGGTTAAGGTTCCCATGCTTTATGTCATTTAGAACCTTGTTTCACACTTGTTAAGGTTCGGCCAAATGAGGTTTAAGGACTTGGAGAACTTAGAGTCCAAGTAAATCTTGTTTATAATACTTCCTATGAAAATGATATGTGGATGAATTAGGTTCTACATGCTTGGATGTTGTTTAAAACCTAAATTGGCACCTAAGAGGGTTTCGGCCATGATAAGAACCCAAAGGATTAGGAAGCTTAGTACCCAAATTAATCATGTTACATTGTTTCTTATGATTGGATGAGCACATGATATACTTTTATGCTTAGACATGTATGCTTGTGAGCTATACTAGATGAGAATTTCTACGATATGTTATGAGTTCAAAATATGCATGTTTTATGTTATGATATGTGGGTAAATCTTACATGCTTTGGTGATATGATATGAGCTGAAAATATGCATGCTTTCATGATATGCTATGCGATTAAATTATGCATGCTTTGATGCTATGTTTAGTGCTTAAAATATGCATGCTTTCATGATATGCTATGTGGTTAAATTATGCATGCTTGATGATATGCTTTATGGTTAAGATATGCATGTTTTTATGATCCATGCCTAAGTGATGCATATTGTTATGATAGGATGTATGCCTAAGTGATGCATATTGTTATGATATGATGTATGCCTAAGTGATGCATACTTTTATGGTATGATGTATGCCTAAGTGATGCATACCTTTATGACATGATGTATGCCTAAGTGATGCATACCTTTATGATATGATGTATGCTTAAGTGATGCATACTTTTATGACATGATGTATGCCTAAGTGATGCATACTTTTATGATACGATGTGTGCCTAAGTGATGCATGCTTTTATGATGTATGATATGTATAAGTATGACATGTACTTTACTTTATATGGCTTGTACCAAGGGTGGGCTCCATAAGCGCCCCGGGGTCGATGGAATAAGACTCGGGCCTCGTTAGGGATGGGCTCCTATGTGCCCCTAGGTCGATGGAGTAAGACTCGGGCCTAGTATGTTTGCCTTGTAGGGTTCAACACTTGCTACCTTGGACCTACATAGGTTGCGCGCAATATGTAAGTGGTACATAGCCGGGATCCCCTTTAAGTTGAGATTATGTTCAAGTATATATGTAAGAAGAAATGGTTTTAAAGGTCATGAGACATACACATGTTTTTCGGATACATGTTTTCCAAAATCATATTGCATATACCTTATGATGATTTATGATATGCCATGGTTAGATATGATTATGTTATGTTCCATGATATGTCCATGTGTATGATATGCCATGACTCCTTATGATGATATGCCATGATTAGATAAGATTATGTTATGCTTCATGCTATGCTTACACTATGATATGCCATGATTAGTTATGATTTCTTCATGTTGCAGGATATGCTTAAAAGAGTATGTTACATTATGTCATGACTAATTGAAATGATGCCATGTTAAGACATTCTTTGATTATACTATGATTTTCGGTTTTAGTGAGTAGGAAAGGAACTTACTGAGCCATGAGTGCTCACAGCTTACTGTCCTTGTACCACAGATAAAGGAAAAAGCTGGATGAGCTAGAGGAGCAGCAGGAGGGGCAAGGAGATGTGTGTGGCGATGGCTAGGCAACCAAATAAGAACCTGCTTTAAAACTTTTAAAGAACTACGTTTTGGTATCATGAATTGTAGTACCATATGTGTGACTTGATGTTATGTTTCTACTAAATTTGTTATCATGTTATTGAGGTACTGATAGTGTAGTTCGGATTTGATAAAAAGGAAAACAAAAGAAAAGTTTTTATTAAACTAAGAAAATTATTTTAAATCTTCCGCTGTTATTTGTACATAGAGTATCGTAGCCCCGTCCCTTAGGGTTAGCAGGGAGGGCGGGCGTTACACGAGTGGTCTGATTGGTTTATTGGAGGTATTTTGTCGATTAAATCTATGTTGTGAAATGTGCACATGTGTTTGAGTGTTTTATTGGAGGTATCTTATCGATTTAATCTGAGTTGTGATATGTGCAGATGTGTTCGGTGTAATATTTGAGGTATCTTGTTCATTATATTTGTTTTGTTGTTCACTCGTGTCGATTATGATTTGTTGGAAGTATTACGTTGATTATACTCTTGACATAGGTGTATATATGTCATGTGAGTGTTGTTTGAGGTGTATTGTCGATTATACCTATATTGATATATGCACACGGGTTCGGTATGCATTGTTGGAGGTATCACGATGGTTTATACCTTTGTTGTGAGTATGTTTGGTGTGTACTAATTGGAGGATTATGTCGATCATACATATGTTGTGTGTGCATGTGTGCCAGGTGTATGGTTGGTAGCATCATGATGATTCTATCTATGTTGAATGTAGAATGTGGAATGTCTACATTATGTTATTGGTTGTATTACCCTATCAACTAATGCTCCTATTAGTCGGTAACCAACCCACTTGGACGATGATAGAGTTGACTATGGATTTGATTTGCTTACTGGATTATGATACCCTTGGCTGTCCACAGTGAAATGTGGTAAAGTGACCTCATGCAGTCTCTGGCTAAATAGTTAGGTGTTGTGGGCACTTATGTTTGTTTGTGATAGAGCGTAGCTCCCACATATTTTGGATTGTCGTGGTGGAGCGTTGCTCCCACATGTTATAGATCGTTTGTGGTGGAGCGCTGCGTCCACATATTGCGAATTGCTTGTAGCGGAGCATTGCTCCCGTATTTATTGCAGATACATATTTCGGATTATTTGTGGTGGAGCGTTGCTCCCACATATGGAGGATTTCTTGTTGTAGAGCGTTGCTCCCACATATGTGGTATTTCGTGTGATGGAGCGTTGCTCTCACACTGGAGGATCTATTCTTTGGTGATTTATATCGTTCGTGATCAGATTCCTGACTTGTTGTCGGGGATCTTATGGTTAGGAATGTCTGTGATACAGACATTATGTGTCTTGGTTTTACCATTAGGGCTTGCGGAGCCTTAGATGTTTTCAGGGACTCGATGAATTTGGTATTCATAGGATGTTTGGAATGATTTCCATTGTCTTTGTTGACGATGTTATGATCTATTTCAGATCCGAGGTGAGACACGTACACCATCTTCGCATAGTTCTAGAGATGTTTCGACGGAAACGTCTATATGTGAAGATCAGTAGTGCGTATTTTGGTTGTCTTCTGTGAGATATTGAGACACACGGTCACCAGTAGGAGTATACCGTGGTTCCACAGGAGATAGAGGTTGATACCGTTGGGAGTAGACGGAGTCTAAAGATGAGACTCGCAACTCCCTTTGTCGAGATAGTTATTACAGGAGGCTCGTTGTGGATTTTCCATGTGTTGCTATGCCAATGACACACCTGACCAGGAAAGGCGTGAAGTTCACTTGGTTCGAGGACTACGAGACCAGCTTCCAGGAGCTGAAGCGGAGACTAATGTCAGCTCTGATTTTTGATTTTACCTTCTAGAGAGGATGGATTCGTGCCCTATACCGACACATCTCTACAGGGTTTGGGCGCTGTTTTGATGCAGCACGGCAGGGTAGTCTCCTACTTCTCGGCAGTTGAAGGAGCATGAGGAGAACTACCCAGTACATGACTTGTGGTTGATCGCCATTATTTTTGCCTTGAAGATTTGGCGGAATTATCAGTATGACATTACATTTGAGATTCTCACTGACCATAAGAGTCTCAAATATCTGTTCACTTAGAAAGAAACTTAATCTTCGACTGAGGAGATGGATGGAGTCCCCGAAGGATTATGAATGTACCATTAGCTATCACCCGGGGAAAGCTAATGTGGTTGTCGATGCACTCAGCAGGAAGTCCAAAGGGACTTTGGCTTGCCACCAAGTTTCAGTTACAGATTTGGTTCAGGGTTTCTCTGAGTTAGACCTTGAGGAGCAGGGACATACAAAGTAGGGTATTCTTGTTCCCATGGTTGCTCAGTCGTCAATCAGGACGAGGATCCGAGAGGCCCAGGCTGGTGCTCAACATTTATAGTCCATAGGCAGCTAGATAGCTTCCGGAAAACAGACCGAGTTTTCACGAGATGAGGAGGGTATTGTATGCTTCCAAGGCAGATTATGCGTACCTCAATCTCACCAGTCATGCATGAGCTACTTCTGGAGGCTCATCGCTCTCGATTTGTGATCCATTCCGGTGGTACCCATATGTACCAAGATTTGAGGCGTTCCAATTGGAGGAACGGAATGAAGAAAGACATCGCGGATTTTGTAGCTTGATGTCTTGTCTGTCAACAGGTGAAGACCGAGCACCAGAGACCTGCAGGATTATTTCAGCAGATTCCTATTTCTGAGTGGAAATGGGGACATATCACCATGGACTTTGTGGTGGGTTTGCCTAGAACGCGATGAGGCCATGACATGATTTGGGTAATTGTTGATCAACTAACCAAATCCGCGCACTCATTAGCGATCCGGAAGACTGATTTCCTGGATCGATTGGTAGATCTATATTGCCGGGAGATCATCAGATTACATGGTGTCCCTTTGACTATTATTTCGGATAGAGACCTCGGTTTATGTCTCGATTCTGACAGAGTCTGCAGCATGCCTTGGGCACTCAGCTCCGATTCAGTACAACCTTCCATCCGCAAATAGATGGACAGTCAGAGCGGAACATTCAGACTCTAGAGGACTTGCTGAGGTCATGTGTATTGGATTTTGGAGGCAGTTGGGAGGACCATTTGCCATTGGTAGAGTTCGCCGACAATAACAACTTTCATTCGACTATCCAGATGGCACTGTTTGAAGCGTTATATGGTAGGTCTTGTCGGACACCCACCCTCTGGGATGAGGTTGGGGAGGACCAATTGTTGGGACCACATAGAGCTTAGCATGAGGTAGAGTTGGTCCGTACTATCAGGTGGAGGATGTCAGAGGCGCAGGACCGCCAGAAGAGTTATGCTGATCGGAGACGCAGACCCCTGGAGTTCTCTACTGGCGACCATGCATTTCTGTGCGTCTCACCCACGAAAGGGGTGAAGAGATTTGACCTCAGAGGTAAGCTAGCTCCACGATACATTGGATCTTTCCAGATCTTGGAGAGAATCGGAGCGGTAGCTGTTTGGCGTTACCACCAGCTTTGGTAGGTGTTCACGACATATTCCATGTGTCTATGCTGAGAAACTACATACCCGACCCGATGCATGTGCTGACAGATATCTCAGTTCCTATTCAGCCTGACGTCACTTATGAGGAGGTTTCGGTACAGATTCTGGACCGGAAAGAGGGTCAGTTACGAAACAAGACTATCCGACTGGTTAAAGTCGGATGACAGTATCTTACGGACGAGGAGACTACTTGGGAGCTTGAGGATACGATTCGATCTCGATATTGATACCCCCACCTTTTCACTTGAGGTATGTAAGTTATGGTTCCGTTCAGCATTTATACTGTTATAGCTTTTGCTATTATTTGCTGATGGTAGATAACGAAATTTGGGGACCAAATTTTTATTAGTGGGGGAGAATGTAAAATATCGAAAAAAAATGACGAATAATGATAAGGGAATTTTTCAGAATTTTTAGAAATTTTTCTAGAATTTTTCGGAGACCGTATAGACGAGTTTATGGGGATAAAAACGGGGTCCGGGAAAACCTGTTTAGGCTATCCCATTTTAACGAGGAAAAGTTGAATTTTTCTTTTTCTTTTTCTTTTTTATTTTCTTTCTTTTTCTCCTTTTCCTCCCTTCCCAAAGTTGTTTCCTTCCCCCCGCGTGCCCGCGCCCCCTTTCCTCAATCGACCCGTGCCCTACGGTGCCGACGCCGCCCCACCGACGCGTCTCCGCCGCCCTTCCCTGCCGGTTCTCCTCCTCCGGTATAAAAGCTGTGGCTGAGGGTTTTTGCAACCCTTCCTTCTCCTCTTCCCCTTCTTCTGTGCCCTAGATTTTTGCCACCGACGACCTTTGAGCCATCGTCGACCAATTCTTCCCTTCCTCCTGCGACAGCCACTTCTCGCCACTACCGAACCCCTAATCTGCCGGCGCCCATTGCTGTGGAGATCCTAGTGCCGCCGCCCTTCCTCTCTTCATATATGCGCGCCGAGGCCGAACTCCCACCGTGCCCTAGCCTCTATTTCCGACGCCAGTAAGGGCTCTACCACGGCTGGCCAGTCTCTCCCAGCCGCTTCGCATCAGAGCAACCTCACTTTCTGCACGAAGGAGCCGAGCCCTTCTTGTTCCTGATTTTCCAGTTGATCTTTGTCTTGGTTTGTTCTTACATTTCTCGATCTTTTCCTTGTATAGGGGTTTAGTTCCGATCCGACTGTGGGAACTAGGCATTTTATCAAATTCCAGCCACAGGAAGGTGTTTTATGAAATGCCTTGTGTTCTTGTCTTCTCTGTTTGTGTCGGGTCAGCTGTGAATTGGTGGGGAAGCTTCATTTTTTTTCTCCACAGCAAACTTTGAATTTCTTCATCAAAGGGTGTGAATTTGTTTGGGATCAAGGTAAGCTAAGTACGGAGTTTTTGGTTGCATTTATGTGATAGATGGATGCATAAGGATTTATATCATATTATGTTGGGGATAATGGGATGTTATGGATGATTGGATTTGATTAGTACTGTATATTGATTTTAGAAAATGTCCATGATTAAATTGGTTAACTCATGAGTAGGACTGAAGTGAAGAATTGTGAATTTAGTTATACCTAATTTGATTAAGGGATTAGGTTAATTATTTCGATTAAGGTTTTTCCCTAATTAGATTGGGGAGTTATTTAGCTATTTGCTACCTATGTAATTAGCTAAATATATTATGTGATCGCAGGACTCTGATTCGATACGAGCATCTCGACGTCGGATTTGGACTGGATTGGACCTTCCTATTGGAGGCGGGTACCTTGACTTATCTTTGATATAGTCATGTTGATATGTTTAGTAGGTTATAACCTTTAGTAACGATTATGTTCGTCCTTGTTTCGGTTGGTCACTACCTGATCTGTTACATGCTTGTTTGCTTCCCTGTTATGCATTTTATGTTAGTACCCACATGATTGTATATATGCTCATAGAGGTAGTGACATACCATGCCTTATTGTGCTCAAGACCTAGGTTTTTGATACCTTATCTGATCTGTCTACCTTTGATTTGGTTCATTGTCCTATGGTACACATTTCATATTTATATATGGATATCGCTATGTTGTACATGATATTGCCATGTTTAGTGTCATGCATCATCTCGCATGATTGCATGCTGTGCGATAGTTTGCTCCATTATTGTCGAGCACATCGCTAGTTACATGTATCTGTACACACCACCACTCATGGATTAGTGGTATATCAGACAAGTGTGTGGCAGTTCTGCTGTTTGGCTCCATTGGTCTGGTGACTCATCGTGGTAGCCGGCAGACTGTTCCGCTCTGTTTGGCTCCGTTGATTTAGTCTTACAGCGTGGTAGGCGGCAGGGTAGTTGGACTTTGTTTGGCTCCGTTGGTCCGCTCATGGGTAGTGTGACGCAGCGTGGTAGCCGACAAAGATTCCACCCCGTCATCGTTTACCGGGAGATGAGAGCATTGAGCTTCCCCATTTATGATTTGGGGTAGGAGGATAGGTGTACTCCGATAGCTTCCCGTCCACTCGGTCACTCATCAGGAGTAGTGACGGCAGAGTGCACGGTTGTCACAGTCCTACCCACTCGGTCTCACCATTGTGTGTGAGATGGCTGACTGGCGTCAGGGGTAACCATGTCATTGGCATCATATGCATTTACTAATTGTGTTTGTTGCACTTATATGCTGCATTTGGATGGATGCATATGTTTGACATGCATATAGGATTTATGACATTCTTAGTCTGACGACTTGACTATTCTGATAGGAGGCCTTGGTGAGTACAGTTCTCTTCAGCCTTTTCTATTGTGCATTTCCACTTTTTGTCCAGGAGACTGTACTCCATAGTTATTACTGTCTGTTATAGCTTACTATATATGTCAACTAGTATCTGCTGAGTTGTTGAAATCACCCCTATGCACACTATCTTTTTCAGGTACCAGGTCGATATGGAGTCGCTTGGAGAATCCTATCTGCCGGTCCCCACATCACATCAGAAGACATGTCTCCGTTTTTTATGTTTATTTTATCTTGGTATATGATATGTGTGTATTTGGCTTTGTGTTCCGATTTTGTTTTCGAAGTGTTGTGTTGACGTGTGGTGTAAACCTAGCCAGCTAGCAATGTTTTGTTTTGTTTTGTATGAGCTTGTCTTTATGTTTTTCCGCTGTGTTGGTTTTGATTACAGCCGAGTGGGCTGATAAAAATATATATAACTGCGTGGTTGTTGTTATATTTGTCCAGCCGTGTAGGCTGAGATTATTAACTGCGTGGTTGTGTATATATTCCAGCCGTATGTGGCTGATGTATATTGTGTCTGTAGAAATGCTTCAGATTGTCAGCCGTACAGGGGAGGTGTTGCCGAAATTTTCTTCGGACAGGGACCTCCCCGGGGCGTGACAGATCCAGCCTGGGCCAATCGATTCGATAATCGATTCAGCAGCTCTCTGTTCGCGGAAATTACTTTCCGATCGATTGACAGATCGATCCATGGCCAATCGATCCGCTGATTGATTCATCAACTCTCTGTACGCGGGAAACCACTCCCCAATCGATCAGCTGATCGATTGAGGACTCTCCAATCGATCGGCTGATCGATTGGAGCTCTGATTTCTACGATTTCTGCTGCATTCCACCAGTAATCCATATACAACATAATGTATCAACTTAAAAACATCATAAGGTTCCTAGGCATGCCATTTCTGTCATTATTCATGGTTTATTAACTAACATCAAAGTAACTAGTAGTATAGGCATAGCATGGTGCATACTTTCACAATTCTTGACAATTAAACATTCTAAAGGTGCGGAATGATAAGAATATAAGAAGTCTAATTTTTAAACTTGCTAGTCCTCAAGAGTCTTTATTCCAAGTTCCTTCTCACACACATCTTGACACATTGACCTCCAGCCTCCGCTAATCCATCTTCCCTTTACATGTATCAGCAGTATAAGGAAAAAGGAAACTATAAGCTTGGGAGCTTAGTAAGAACCATCTATCTCACAAAACATGCATTCGATGAAATCATGCTTTTAAAATATGTTATTTGAAACACATGCTGTTATTCATACTGGAAAAATGCTAAAACATGGCATACTGAAATATGAGTCATGGCAATCAAATACTAACCATAGAACTATCTTGCTATATCAATAAGAAGAACTGAACTGATATATAAGCTGAGTTAAACTGATGCTAGACTAATGCTGAATCTGAACTACATTCACAAAGCTAATTTGTGAAGTTTGAAAACTATTTTCATAATAGATAAAAATAATAATCATGCTGCTGATGGGCCTGACAACTGTACTTTCTATGCGCGTATCCCTAATTAGACCCGAGGTAGCTAGTCCCGAATCTAGTCGGGTTTACTTGGTTATCTAAACCTAGGGACGACTATGGGAGGCCAACCCAAGGACAACTAAGAGTCTGACACAGTGCCATTGATAAAGTAAAATACTGATTCATAAGCTAATTTATCTTATCTTGCTCTTACTAGGTTATCTGAACCTAGAGCTAGGTTATCTGAACCTAGAGGTGACTATGGGAGCCCACCCATTGGACCGTAGTCCCATATAAACTGAAGCAAGATTAAGCATGCTATTTAAAATGCATCTATGACATTTAACTGAGCTATTAAAATGCCTACGGTAGCATTTAACTATACTAGTCATTTTATCGAACACTTGATGTGCTCTAACTCTCCTCAACTTAATAATCATGCATATGACTGAACTCAAAGCATATAAACATATGATTAACTACTTATACTGCAGGTGAGGGGTTACTTACTTCCTGCGCTAGGTTTCTTACAATTCTGATCACTAGGTTTTCTAGAGAAAAGATCTCTTCGGCGATCTTCTTACATCTACACGTTCTTCTCGCAACGAAGAGCATCCTCATATCGGAGTCATCACCGGAAGGTGCTCCTACGACCCTAGGGGTGGAACCCTAGTTCTCTTGTGGGCATGGTGTGCCGAGAGGGTGAGGAAGAGGGATAAGAGAAGTTGTCGATGAAAATAATAAATCTCCACTTAAATTCCCTATTTATATTAAGTGATTAATACGACCCAACTAAATCATAAATATAATTTCTCTACTCTTCTTTCAGCACACCCCTGCTGGGGCCACCTGGTTACTAAAGTCGTGCTATAAGTTGTAGGGTCTAATAGGTCGCGGGTTCAATTCCCGCATAGGCTATTTTACGTTTTTATTTAATTTTGCTACTTCCGCTATTCCAAAAATTCTAGAAAAATAATAGAATATTTCTAAAATTTATTTGAGAATTTTTGGGTGTTACACTTACACAAAATGTCATTAGGAATCAAATTAACTAAACTTTTGGTTACCTTGTCGTTTGTCTTAGATTTTTAAAGTTGCTCTTCAGTCCATTTTTTCTTCTTGAGGAGTTTTCCTTGACCATTAATTGGGGATTCAAATCCCATAAATCATTGCTCTATATCTATCATAAAAAAAAAATCATTCTTGATTTCCAATGATCAAAGCCTCCTAATCCAAATGGTTGATGTACTCGAGTATCATATTCAAAACCATCTCGAGGATCCATCACAAAATACAATCTCCTTTTGGTGTTGATTGTTATATTTGAGAGATATACCAAGGTAATCACCTTATGAAATGTACTATTTATTGGATAAATAAAGATTCAGTATTTGAGTGTACATTCGTTATGTATATGATTGTATCTTAAACTCATTTACTAAATACCCGTAATATGATTCAAAGCATGAGATAACTTGTGATTAGATGACAACTAGTGAGCATCTTTATATGTGTAATTATGAATGTATTAAAATATTCCCTAGTAATTGATGAGTTCAAACACATCGATTCTATGATACTAACACATTTTATAATCTTTAGTTTCTCCAAGCAGCTGCTCCTCACTGATTGGAGACATTGGGATGTCGAGAGTTAAAGATAGATGTTAGTTAAGAGTAATTAGTTCATTGGAGTGACATGCCATGAGACTTCATATGGTTCTATACATATATGGATATCTCAATGAAAATCTGATTGTAGCTTAAGTTCGAGTTTCCTTTGACTTGAGGTATTCAAGTCACCTTAGTCATGAAAACTTATACTTGAACATCTTAGTCAATACATTTCCATAGAGGTGTAGGTACAAGATGATTGAGTATAAGTCGAAATGTCTGAAGATGTTTGGATAGCCTATATAGGATTCACCTAGAGTGGTGTAAAAAAGAACCTGACCTTAGAACTCAACTCAAATCAACCCACAAAAACTAGGTTTAGGTTGAAGGTTTTCAAGTTTGGATTGGGGGTTTTTAGGTTCGGGTTAGAGGATTTTCAAGTGGGAGATTTTTGGTTTGGGTTTGGGTTGACTCGAATTGAATTGAATTTAGGTTTTAGTGGATTTTAAGGTTAAATTAAATTTTATTTTAAAAATTAAGATGCTTTTATATATATCAATATCAATGTTAGTATGATAATGATGGAGTATTGAGATAAAAGTAAAGAATTATAGAAAAATAGTTTTAAAAAGTCATTTTTAATAAGGTTATTTGAGTTATTTGGGTCAACTTCGAGTTCAGGCCTAGGGATTCAAGTTGTATTCGGGTTCGGGTTAGGTTTGGATTGAGATTTTTTATAAATTTTTTTTCAACTTGACACATCCCACCTAAATTGACACCCCCTAGAATCACTGTTCATTGCATAAGGAGATGTATACATATAGCCACTTGTTAGGATTATTACTTAATGTCTTTGACCAGAGCATTACATGTCAAAAGTATAGTATTTTTGGACACATGTATGTGTAATTTGAATTCATAGGATGAGAAAGTATAACCTAGGTTAGATATGATATAATCAACTTAGTGGGAATTGACACATACACCATGTCTTAAACCAAGTGGGTATAAGATGAGTGAAAGAAGTGAGACATGACTTACTGTAGCTGCTGAGGGATTCAGAAGTGGTTCTGAGATCAACCATTGATTTTTTGATCAATTGGGGATCATGATGTACTATTAGGAGTCACTCATGATCTATTCATAATTAATGATTAATTATGGATGACTAACATAACCAGGAACTGGGTCATATACACTACGAGTTTATCTAAAAGACTTAAAATAATTTTGAAAATTGGATTCTCAAATCGAGAGAGAATAAATCTGGTTGGACCAGATGAAGGAAAAATATGGAAAGATATTTGTTGCAAAGGAAGATGAATTTTGAAGATGAATTTGACCCTCTATGGTTTAATTATAAATTAAATTGTTTTGATTTTAATAAAAGGGGTTTGATTATTGAACCAAGTGGGTTGGTTTTGAATAACATAGTTTGATCTTGAACGAAACTTAAGACTATTGGTTTGGATTTTTGATTTGGGGATATAGGTTTGGATTCGCTAATCAAACCTGTTAGGTGATCTATAAAAACATCTATGATGGAGAGAAAAATAAGAATCTCTTGGAGAAAACCTAAGTGTTAGGTTTTTCCCTCTCCTCTCCTCTCCCTTCTTGTGCCACCGCCCAAACCCTCCGACCATACACTCCCCTCTAGCTAGCTTCCCCCTATCATCAAGAAGGATGTCGGAGCAGCACCTCCAGGCAAGGATCACTGCCTAAGCAAAGAGGAGTTGGTGGGCATATTCTATCCGCCACCCCCCAATCCCTTTCCAGCCTTCCCAAGCTCCATTTTGATGAGCAATCATTGCTATCGGAGCCTCGACACCTCAGGGTATATTATCCCTCATTGGAAGCAACTTCATGGATGCTAGACAGTGAAGAGCAGGGTTGGACAACAACTTATTTGCCACTCAAAAAACAACCCCTTCGTTTCTTGTCTTCCTCTTTGTGCTATCGGGTTGCCCTCACTGTCGAGCATAAAGTTCAACTAGGTCTCTCTCTCTCTCTAAGATCCATCGTCTCCCTCATTTAGCTAGTACCAAATTGGAGATGAGAACTCATGACTTTGCGAAGTTGTCTCAACGATTTCTCAATGTGGATATGAATACAGACGAGACTTCATAGAGTCACTAGTTAATGTCATTTCCACTCCATGTCATTCATCATGTATAATCTAATTATTGTAAAATTTAATTATGCGGTTATCTCTGGCATGTTGTATCATGTATACATGTAATGCATACGTTGTAATAATTAGTTTATTAATTTTTTGCTTCCACTGCGTGTTTTGAAAAATGTATCCCAATGCACACATCAATCAGGCTCCCCAACATTGACTTATTTCGATGATCAGTCCAATGGCTTGTTGTTATTGAAAGCTCAAAATCCCACATTCTTCTTCTTCCTCTAGCTCATGCTTTTTCCAACGGTCAGTCCGGTGAAGAGCGACCTCGCTAATACCACTTATTAGGATCTTGAGAGCTAGGGGTGAATAACTTGCTTCTCTTCTTTGAATTTGAATGTCATTGGAAACTGAAGAGTTGAAAATAAATGATAGAGGAGGGTGAATATCGTTCATTTAAAAGCTTTTATCTTTTATGAAAGTAAGCAGCGGAATAGAAAAAATAAAAGCAATGTAAGTGACTCATTTGGTTACTTGGTTTAGAGACTATGTCGACTCCTACTCTAAGACTCGCTATCCTTGATCGTATCGTTGGACAATTCACTATAATCTTTCTTCCCAAAACCTTCAGAAAGAAGCAATTTGTACAATAAAAAGAATGATAGTAATACACTACTATCTTCTTATAAATAACTCAAATGTAAAGTATACTAACAAAGAGTAAAAGATGAAACTCATCAACACTTTTTGGCATAACAGCTTACATGTGTAGTTTGAGGCACAGAACAACAGAAGCATGAGCAGAGGGTTACACAAAAAAAGTTATTTTATCGACATAGATCTCGAGGTCTTTTTATAAGCTTTGTTTGATCGACTGAAAAGATATTCAATTGTCTGATCCTTTTAGTTGACCGATCTCTCTATCGGTCAACTGATCCCCCAGCTTTCCTTCTTCATCGAGTGCTGGTCATTGCCTCATTAATAGCATTTTCGGTCGATTGATCCTTAGGTTTGGTCGACCGATCAACCCAATTTCTATCTTCGCAGAGATTCGATCTTCTTTGTTATTAATGCTTTTAATTGTTCGGTCGACTGATCCTTGGGTTCAATTGACTGATCTGTTTGAATTCCAAATTTGTCGAGATTCGATCTTCTAGGTTCTTTACCAAAATGGGTTTGGTCGACTAATCCTTGTATTCGGTCAACCGATCCGCCTTAAATACCAAATGTGCTTTGCTCGATCTGAACTCTATGCCATGTAAGCTTAGTTTGGTCGACTGAACCTCTTGTTTAGTTGACCGATCCCTCATAATCTACAAAATGGAGTTAGATGCATAGTATATAAAAGATATCTCTGTAACACAAAGTTAGTACAGAGATATGATGCATGAGTAATACTAGATAGTAAAATTTATCTTAATTTTAACTAGGAAAACTCCTAATTTTTTCAGTTAGATTAGCGACCTAGTGTTTCTCCCTTCTCGGGTCATGACCTCCCCGTCCCTTCCCTTCAGTTGCTTACCTCAACCTACTTACCAAACATCGGATCCTCCAAACCTATTTGAACTTTGGCTTAGCATCGAATCTGCTCACCAGGGCTTCCTCTTGATATCAAGTCCTCTGAACCTATTGACTCTAACTGCCAGGTGTCAGGTCATCGACCCACCTAGACTTCCTACCTGGCTTTCACGATCTACTAAGACTTTCCTGCCTAGCCACAATTAGAGCTTTTCTAATTGAGTAAACAACCTGTACACTTAATTAATTTATTATATCATAACAAGACTTAACTTAAACGTTTGACAATATCAAAACTCAAGTTCGATTCTGGTGCACCCTGCACCAATAATTTCCTTCTTTTTGATGTTTGTCAACCAAGGTTCATAATTAGGTTTAAAATATGTAAAGATAAGTAAACATGTGTTTTTCTTTAACTCTTCCCCTGAGTTTAATAACTCCTCCAAAATTTATGTCATAATATCACTCCCCCTATGACACACATCAACAAGATTAGAGTAACAACAATTACCAAGTTTAAAACTTTAAAAGGAAAAAAACTAAGGTTTTTAAAATTTTGAGACAAAATTTGATAACTGTAAAAGTTTGTACGCCTTTTTAAAGAAAATTTTCTAAAGAAAAATCGAGACCCACAAGAATTAAATTTATAAAGTGTTAGCTAGAGCCCTAGAGCCAATCATTTGATGATTGTATTTTGGACTTGTTGTATCATATTCTATATAAACTAAGTATAATAACGTGTTGGCATTTGATTTATAGTTATTATACTTACTTGTATTGGTGCCAAATAAACTAAGTATAATAACGTCCTTGAGTAGAAGGTTCTTACCTATATCAATCGATTGGTTGAATCGATAGTGAGATGATATAGGGAACACTACTCTTAATCATTCCTAGTCGAGTATTAACATTCAAGGTCAATGTTAATGCAATAAGACTAGCATGTAGGTCAACTCGATGACTTGATCTCACAAGTCATGGATATAGAGATATCAAGTTGACACATGGGTATGCATTAGAGAATGTATATTGAATGACCCGCTATGAGAAAGTATCAAGGATCGTTATATGAGTGTCATATACTTTCTCATGGGTATGCATTAGACTTGAAGTCACCATGGTTCCCTACATAAGGAGTTATGTACTTTGGTTTCGTCAAACGTCACCCGTAACTGGGTGGACTATAAAGGTGATTACTGGGTATGTAACAAATTATGCGGAGGGATGTGAGTGATGTAGATGGGATCTATCCCTCCTATATGACGGGAGAGACATCGATATTCTTGATAGAGTGAGACCACGAAGTGCATGGCCATGCCCAAATGAGTCAATATGAGATATTGAGCTCATTTGATTCAGTGAGTCTACTTGGAGTTCAGGATTTAGATTGATTAGAGGATGACACGGTCTATGCCTCACATTTATCAATCTAGATGTCTAGGATAGAAGGACACTTGTCATATATTGTGAGGAGTCACAATTAGTAGTCACAAGGTGATGTTGGATCTCAACATTCTTGTAACTTGGGTAGTAATGATGTATTGCTAGATACCACTCATTACATATGTTTCTAAATGAGTTTAGGGGTATTTCCAACGTTACAAGAACCTATTGGGTCACACACAAAGAACAAGTGGATGGAGATTAGGTTCATATGATGAACCAAGAGGATTAGATTCATTTGATGAATCAAATTGGATTAAGAGTAATCCTAATTGGGCTAATAGAGTTGGACTCAAGTTGATTCATGTGTTCAATGAGTCTAATTTAGATTATGACTCATTGAATCAATTTAATTAAATAAATTAGATTCATTATATTAAATTGGCTTGAATTAAATGGTTGAATTAGATCAACCATGAGAGAGATTAAGTCAAGTTTGACTTGACTTGAGAGGAAGATGAAGAGTCAAGTTTGACTTGACTTTATGCCACCTCATTGGTGACTTGGCATTAAGTGGACCAATGATGATGCTCCACATCATGATGGTTACTTAAGTGAAGTGCCACCTCATGGGAGTTACTAAGAGTTGTGACTCTTGGTATCCCATGGAGGTTACAAACCACTTAATTAGATGAAAAAAGTTTAATTTTGCAAGTGTAACTCTCATTCAAGTGATCTTCCTCCTCCTAAGCTCTCTTCTTGCTCCTTCTCTTCTCTTGGTCGTGGGTTTCAAGCAAGGGAGAAGAAAGGAGAGTGAATCTAATCCAAGAAGAAAGGTTAGTGAAAGTCACATAGAGATTTTAGAGGAGTGTGTTCTCTTCTTTTCCTTTCTTCTTCTTCCAATCCTACCCGAGAGCCCTAGAGAGTGCTAGCACACTTATGGTGCTCTCTTCTCCATCCTTGAGTGTTAGAGAGCACATCTTGTTCGTGTGGATATCACTAGAGAGTTGTCTACATTGACAACTTCGAGATCCGGCGTACCGTTGGACGAGCGAGATTTGCGATGGCACGCTTCAAAGGTATAAAATGTTTTTCCTTTGTAGATCTACTGTAGATCATAGTTTCAAACTCGTACTCGTATTTTTGAATGTTTTTCTTCGCACGAGATCCAGTGGCATGGGTGATTCGGGGTTTTCGCGGCCCGAAAAATCCAACAGTGGTATCAGAGACACGGGCGAAGCGAGTACGAGTTTAGATTCATATTTTTATAAAAAATATAGATCTGTAAACTTTTTGTAAATTCATGTTTTTATAGTTTTTATGAGTAATTTTCTCGTAGAAGCGAAGCACAAGTGTTTCGGCGCTTGTAGGCTTCCGCTACCGAGAAGATTTTTCCAAAACGGCCAAGTTTCGCCCCAAAACTTTTTAGGACAGCGGGCTAAGGTGCTGTTAGATCGCAATGGAAACCTCGCGATGGTTAGATCGCGGGTAGGGGCGCTGCCCCTGGCCCCGCAAGGGGATTCGTACCTCGATTGTACCCGAAAATCGCTAAACGGAACCGCCGGGAAATTGTACTCGTAAAATTTTTAAAAATTATATAAAAAATTACAGAAAATTATAGAAATATATAATTTTGAATTATATATTATTTTTGTGATAGTCATGGCACAAAGACCCAATTTTATTGGATAATTCGTGTTGTAATTCATAATACGGCCTGCGTACCGTGATGTGATGTGCGTGTTGTATGTTTTTATTTTTCGCGACCTGCGCGTCGTGCCTTTCTCTTTTATTCTTGTTGTAAATTAGATTTAGACTCGAATGTAACTCGAGTTTCAAAAATGTAATGTAAATTTTGAAGCGGTGAAAGGTCCACTCGAGACGGAGTTACGAGGAGGGCGCGAGCAACACGAGGTGGTCAAAGGAAGGAGCTTGAGAAGCTGTTGACCTTAGGTTGACCATCCGATCTTCTCATTGGCTTGAGAATATCGTAGTAGGGTCATGACATAATCACAAAATTATTTGATTAATTATTTAATTAATCGTTTTGTGTGTATGTGATGCATGCTAGTTAATTAAGTAATTAATTAGTGCCTTACGATTAGATTAGATCTAAGTCGTGCACATGATGCACCCTTCGATTAGATTAGATCTATCAAGTATATGATACGCATCATCGTTTAGATTAGATCTAAATCACGTCAACTCGTAATACCTACCATGCCGTGATACCTACCACTACCTCGATCGCATGTTGTTGTTGAATCTACCAAAGCAAAGCAACACATACTATCTTGGTAGGGTACGGAGGGACAATCTTGGTCCCGCCTATCAATGCATGGGTGAGTACAACTCAATTAGATTGAGTATTCCTAGTTAACTCGGTTGGATCGAGTATAACTATAGGCATTCTTTTAACGGTTGGAAAGATAGGTCAAAATCACATATATATTAACTCTCGGGCGTATTAGCCAAAGCTAACTCGAGTTTTAATATAAATGAGGATATTGAACCTATAAACAAAAGTTGCATAGAGATGTAATTGGTAATCGTTACCTACCGATCATACTAAGTCTTGGGCATATTAGCCAAAGCTAACTCAAGGGTTAGTATGATGTGGATCTTGTCCCACATGAATTATAGAATTCAGTGGGAGAATCATTTAGTTAAAGGCCTAATTAAATGATTAAGAATATGATACTTATTTCTGCATTTATTTCTGTTGTAGATTACCATGACGTCGAATACGAACATCTTCTCCCTGCGATCTGTCCTTAAGAAGGACAAGCTCAACGGAGCAAATTTCCTGGATTGGTACAGGAACCTGAGAATAGTTCTCACCCAACAACGTAAACTGAACGTTCTGGAGCAGCTCATTCCTGAGGCTCCTCCTGCCACTGCCACGCGAGCAGACCGAGATGCTTACAAGAAGCATCAAGATGATGCATTAGATGTGTCTTGTCTTATGCTCACGACCATGAACTCTGAGCTTCAGAAGCAACATGAGTTGATGGGCGCTTACAATATGGTTGAACATCTTTGTCACCTATACCAAGAACAAGCAAGGCACTGGAAGAGGAACTCCAAAGAATACCTGGAAGATCTTAAGAAGAAGAGAAATAAGATTTCTACTTCAGGTATACATGTTATAGAAGTCAACCTCTCTATTTCTTCATCGTGGGTATTAGATACCGGATGTGCTTCGCACATTTGTACTAATGTACAAGCGCTGAGAAATAGCAGGGCATTGATGAAGGGTGAGATAGACCTACGAGTAGGCAATGGAGCATGGGTTGCTGCTATTGCTGTAGGAACTTACCATCTATCTCTGCCCTCTGGGCTTGTACTAAAATTAGATGATTGTTGTTATGTGCCTGCCTTGACTAAGAACATAATTTCAGTTTCTTGTTTGGATAAGAGAGGATTTTCATTTATAATAAATAACAAATGTTGTTCCGTCTATTTAAACGATATGTTCTATTGTAGTGCACCTCTGATAAACGGACTCTATATTCTAGATCTTGAGAGCCCTATCTATAAAATAAATACCAAGTGGTTCAAGTCAAATGACTTGAACCAAACCTACCTCTGGCACAGTCACTTAGGTCATATAAATGACAAGCGCTTATCCCAGCTCCATAAGGATGGTTTGCTGGACTCATTTGGTTTTGAATCATATGAGATATGCGAGTCATGCCTACGAGGCAAGATGACCAAGACTCCCTTTAGTGGGCACAGCGAGAGAGCGACTGATTTGTTAGGACTTATACATAGTGATGTATGTGGCCCTTTCAATGTCGCTGCTAGAGGCAGTTATAGGTACTTCATCACATTTACTGATGACTTCAGTAGATATGGTTATGTGTACTTGATGACACATAAATCTGAATCCTTTGAAAAGTTCAAAGAATTCAAGAATGGAGTACAGAACCAGCTTGGCAAGAGTATTAAGATACTTCGATCCGATCGAGGTAGAGAATACCTTAGCCATGAGTTCCATGACTATCTAGCTGGGATTCTATCCCAACTCACTCCTCCTGGAACACCACAGTGGAATGGTGTATCCGAAAGGAGGAATCGTATCCTATTAGATATGGTATGGTCTATGATGAGTCACACTGATTTTCCGACATTCCTTTGGGGCTATGCTCTAGACACGACAAGTTTTATACTCAACCGAGTTCCATCCAAGGCCGTGATAAAGACACCATATAGGATATGGACTGGGAGAGATGCCCAGGTGTCTTTCATGAGGATTTGGAGTTGTGAGGCACACGTTCGACGTCAAGTCTCAGACAAGTTAGGACCCAAATCCGACAAGTGCTACTTTATTGGATATCCCAAGGAAACTAAGGGATATTACTTCTACATTCCCAATCAGCACAAGGTAGTTGTGGCAAAGACTGGGGTCTTTCTAGAAAGGGACTTTGTTTCTAGAAAGACTAGTGGGAGCGCGTTCGATCTTGAAGAAGTTCAAGATGCGAACAATAGCACTGATGCCTCGATGGAAGTTGAACTGGAACCACAAAGTGTTGTGGATGATGTTGTTCCACAAAGAGTTGAGGAACAACATCCAGTTCAAGTAGATATACCTCTTCGCAGGTCTGATAGGGTACATCGTCAGCCTGAGAGATACTCATTTCTCTTGTCTGACCATGATGACGTTGTGCTCATAGATGATGAGCCTACCACCTATCAGGAAGCTGTGATGAGACCAGATTCCGAGAAATGGCTAGAGGCCATGAGATCCGAGATGGAATCCATGTACACCAACCAAGTATGGACTTTGGTTGATCCGCCTGAAGGGGTAAAACCCATTAGGTGCAAGTGGGTTTTTAAGAGAAATACTGACATGGATGGACTTATCTATAAGGGTCGCTTGGTAGCTAAAGGTTTCAAGCAGATTCATGGTATTGACTATGATGAAACCTTTTCTCCAGTAGCGATGTTTAAGTCCATTCGGATGATGCTTGCTATTGCAGCTTACCACGATTACGTGATCTGGCAGATGGACGTCAAAACCGCGTTTCTGAATGGAAACCTACTCGAGGATGCGTACATGACACAACCTGAGGGTTTTGTAGATCCAAAGCATACTAGTAGAGTATACAAGCTGCATAGGTCCATTTATGGACTAAAGCAAGCTTCTCGAAGCTAGAATCTTCGATTTGATGATGCGATCAAACAGTTTGGTTTCATCAAGAACGAAGATGAGCCTTGTGTCTACAAGAAGGTTGTAGGGGATATAGTTGTCTTCATCATATTGTATGTGGATGACATACTACTCATTAGGAAGGACATCCCTATGCTTCAGTCTGTCAAGACTTGGCTAGGGAGTTGCTTCTCAATAAAGGACTTAGGTGAGGCATCCTGCATTCTAGGGATTCAGATCTATAGAGATAGATCTAAGAGATTGCTTGGCCTAAGTCAGAGTATATACATTGACAAGGTACTCCTACGATTCATATGTTCAATAAGTCTAATTTAGATTATGACTCATTGAATCAATTTAATTAAATAAATTAGATTCATTATATTAAATTGGCTTGAATTAAATGGTTGGATTAGATCAACCATGAGAGAGATTAAGTCAAGTTTGACTTGACTTGAGAGGAAGATGAAGAGTCAAGTTTGACTTGACTTTATGCCACCTCATTGGTGACTTGGCATTAAGTGGACCAATGATGATGCTCCACATCATGATGGTTACTTAAGTGAAGTGCCACCTCATGGGAGTTACTAAGAGTTGTGACTCTTGGTATCCCATGGAGGTTACAAACCACTTAATTAGATGAAAAGAGTTTCATTTTGCAAGTGTAACTCTCATTCAAGTGATCTTCCTCCTCCTAAGCTCTCTTCTTGCTCCTTCTCTTCTCTTGGTCGTGGGTTTCAAGCAAGGGAGAAAAAAGGAGAGTGAATCTAATCCAAGAAGAAAGGTTAGTGAAAGTCACATAGAGATTTTAGAGGAGTGTGTTCTCTTCTTTTTCTTTCTTCTTCTTCCAATCCTACCCAAGAGCCCTAGAGAGTGCTAGCACACTTGTGGTGCTCTCTTCTCCATCCTTGAGTGTTAGAGAACACATCTTGTTCGTGTGGATATCACTAGAGAGTTGTCTACATTGACAACTTCGAGATCCGGTGTACCATTGGACGAGCGGGATTTGCGATGGCACGCTTCAAAGGTATAAAATGTTTTTCCTTTGTAGATCTATTGTAGATCATAGTTTTAAACTCGTACTCATATTTTCGAAAGTTTTTCTTCGCACGAGATCCAGTGGCATGGGTGATTCGGGGTTTCCGCGACGCGAAAACGTGGTTTTCGCGGCCCTAAAAATCCAACATAAAGTTCTAAGACTTGAATATTTTTTTAGATTTTGACTTTGAAAGGAATAAGCTTTGAAATTAGTTTTAGAAATTTTGTCTAAAAATTTGAAAATTTAAAAGAAAGTAAGTGTTACAACTATATCTTTTTCAATTTTTTTTCAAAATTTTAACTAACCATTAAAGAAAATTACAAGTATAACCTTTTGAAATATTGTAGGAAATATTTAAGGAAAAACTAAGGTTCGAAGGAAAAAAACTATGCAAATTTTTTTAACAAAAGTTTTGTTGGGTTATTCGGTCCGCAAAAACCGCTTTTTGCGTTGCGGAAACCCAGAATCCCATGCCACCGGAATCGTGCGAAGTTATAAAACAAAATTTTCTACGTGTACGAGTTTCTCTAACCTAGATCTACACTAGATCTATAAAGAAAAGAGTTTACCCTTGATGCGATGCCCTTCGCAAATCCCGCTCGTCCAATGTTCGCCGGATCTCAAGGTTGTCAAGTGCACAACCCTCTATATGTATCCACACTAACAAATCTATGGAGAGAACCTCTAAAGATGTGCTAGCAACCTTAGAGGATCAGAAATAGTGGAGGAGAGGGAGATAATAAAGGTAGAGAGGAAGAAGAAGGAGGTTACAAAAATCAAATGAAACTCACACTTGTGAATTAAGTGGCTGGCCACCTGTTGAGGCTTATAAACCTCCATGGGATTTCAAGAGTCACAACTCTTGATCTCCCTCATAAGGTGGCACACACATGTGCTAGCCTTGATGATGTGACACATCATCATTAGTCCACTTAATGCAAACTCACAAATGAAGTGGCAATGGTTAAGTTAAACTTGACCATTCATCTTCCTCTCAAGTCAAGTCAAACTTGACCACTTCTCTCCCAAGGTTGATCAAATCTAACCTTTTGTTCAAGTCAATTTTAATTTAATGAATCTCTATTCATTGAATTAAATTGGCTCAATGAGTCTAAGTCCAAATTAGACTCATTTAACACATGAACCAAATTGAGTCCAACTCAATTAGTTTACTTTGGATTACTCTTAATCTAATTTGGTTCATCACATGAACCTAATCCTCTTAGTTCATCATATGAACCTAATCTCTATCTAATTGCCCTTTGTGTGTGACCCTATAGGTTCTTGTAACGTTGGTAATGCTCCTAAACCCATTTAGAAGCATAAGTAATGAGTGGTATCTAGCAACGCATCATTACTACCCAAGTTACAAGAATGTTGAGATCCAACGTCACCTTGTGACTACTAATTGTGACGCCTCACAATATATGACAAGTGTCCTTCTATCCTTGACATCTAGATTGATCAATATGAGGCATAGATCATGTCATCCTCTAATCAATCTAAATCTTGAATCCCAAGTAGACTCACTCAATCAAATGAGTTCAACATCTCATATTAACTCATTTGGGCATGGCCATTCACTTAGTGGCCTCAGTCTATCAAGAATAATGATGTCACTCCCGTCATATAGGAGGGATAGATCCCATCTACATCACTCACATCTCTCCGCATAATTTTTTATATACCCAGTAATCACCTTTATAGTCCACCTAGTTACGGGTGACGTTTGATGAAGCCTAAGTATGTAACTCCTTGTGTAGGGAACCATGGTGACTTCAGGTCCAAGGACTAATAGTCATACTAATAGCCACATGAGAAAGTATATGACACTCATATAACGATCTATGATACTTTCTCATGGCGAGTCATTCAGTATACATTCTCCAATGCATACTCAGGTGTCAACTTGATATCTCTATATCCATGACTTGTGAGATCAAGTCATCGAGTTGACCTACATGCTAGTCTCATCGCATTAACATTGTCCCTGAATGTTAATACTTGACTAGGAATGATTAAGAGTAGTGTTCCCTATATCATCTCACTATCGATTCAACCAATCGATTGATATAGGTAAGAACCTTCTACTCAAGGATGCTATTATACTTAGTTATTTGACACCAATACAAGTAAGCATAATAACCATAAACAAATGCCTTTATATATACATAAGAATATGATACAATGAGTCCATACAACAATCATCAAATGATTGGCTCTAGGACTCTAACTAATAAGTTTTTCAAACATAAGTTAGAATCTAAGATTTAAAAAAAAAATTATGAAAATACTGAACCAGAAGATGAAGTGGAAAAAAACTTTTCACTAAGTTTGAATTAAGAATATTATGTTTTAAGAGAACAACTTGAAAATTTTCATATAAGTTTAGAAAAGTTGTTAGGAAAGCATAAATTTATGAAAAATTTACTAAGGGGAAAAAACTAAATTTTGAAAATGAGTCATTTTAAAAAAAAAATATTGCAAAAATTTAAGAAGAAAATTTTCAATAAAGAATATAGCTTTAGGAAAAAAATTTAGTACATAAGTGTATAATTTATGAAATGGTTTATTTTGAAACATATTTTTGAAAATCTATATGTTTTGAAAGGAGATAAATTTTGAAAATGAGTTTTTTTTTAAAAAAAAATGTTAAAGAAACTTGGTCTTGAAATGAATTCAAAAATGATGTTAATGTTTCCCCTTAAAATTTATATTTTCCTACAAGCATGTATGAAATATATAAGTTTTGAAATTATCTAAAAGAAAGAAAAAAAAAATCTAGGAAATTGTCCTTAAAGAAATGTCCAACCTCTGTACTTAGCCGTCTATCACAAGATAGCAACTGCTGACTAAGGTTAGTCAATTTTAGTATTTGTCTCCAACTAGTTTGTTACTAGTTAAATTACTCAAATTGATCAATGTATGTGTTTAAAGTCTAGATTTATAATGATGTGCTAAAATAAGCATCTAAAATCTTAAGCTAAGTTCTAAGCATCTCACATCATTCTATCCTTCATAATACACAAGCAAGGTATCCTACTATGCTTGTGAGATGCTAGCTGCTAAAACTATAAGAGCATGCAACTCTACGGTAAGTCCTATCCTATTCTATAAAGATAAAATATTTTGAAAACCAATTTTGAAAACTACTTTTGAAAAAGGGAATTTAAAAACATAATTTTGAAAAATTCGATAATAATACATTTTGAAAGAAGTTGTAAAACATATTCTATAAAATACATTCCTAATTGTCTTCTTAAGTTGCTAAATTTAGATTCAAGTAATGGTTTGGTGAATATGTTAGCTAAGTTAGATTTAGATTCAATGTAGTTAAGTTCAATATTTTCTTTTATGACATGATCTTTAACAAACTGGTGTTTGACTTCTATGTGCTTAGTTCTAGAGTGATGAACTGGATTTTTAGTTAGATTTATAGAACTTATTGATGTGCATAGATTGTATACACTTGTTTAGCATGTTTTGATGCACATTCACATACTTTGTACATGCTTTGTCTACGTATTTTCGTACTTCCAACTTTCCTTTTAGCATATTTACTCTTTTTCTTCGGAGATCTGCTTTTGTGGATTTTCTGTACAAAGGAGTCGAATTTGGTGAAGGTTTCATGTTCAAGGCCAAATCAGTAAGCGAAGCAAGGGAGTAAGGCATCATTCCTGAACCTCACACGACCCAGCCATGGGGAGTTGCCCAGGCCATGTGGAGATCTTGGCCGTGTAGCTGCAGCAGGAAAGGAAGATGTCTTGGCCGTGTGAACCTCACACGGCCGTGCCAAGATTTGAAGCCAAATGGAGTCAGGCCGTGTACACCACACGACCATGTAAGATTTCCAGAGATCAGGGAAGCCCTGGCCGTTTACACCACACGGTCGTGCAAGGTTTCCAGTGAGCAAGAGGGCTTTAGCCGTGTACACCACACGGTCGTGCCATGTTTCCAGAGGCAGAATTGTAGTCCAGGCTGTGTAGATCTATACGGCTATGAAAGGGGGGTCACGGAAGATGCATGTCACGGCCGTGTACCACACATGGACGTGAAAGATTGGCAGAGAAGGGAATGACTTTGGCCGTGTGAACCTCACACGGCCGTGCCTCGGGGCCGTGTGGCGCCCAAACCTTACCTCTATATAAAGCCTCCTTCATGATTTGAGAGGGGATCTTTCCCCTTTTGGGGAGTGGGAAACAAGATTTGGGGCATTCCTTTCCATTCTTGGAGGGATTTCTAGCGATCTAAGGGCGGATCTTCACCAAATCGACTCCAGGAAAGCAAGGATTGGATCCGAAGACATTCTTCTTTCTAGATAAGTTTTCTTTCTCTCTTTTCTTGGATTGGAGGGGATTAAGAATGCTTGTAATCATCTTTTCTTAGGGTTTCTTTCCTTGTTCCATGGATTAGATCTCTTATTCTAGGATGGAGGGAGTATTTGTAATGGAGATTTGATGTATACTTTTGTGGATTTGCCTAATTTCTATTTCTATGATTTTGCCCTGTTTGTATCTATTCTTTCTTGTGTGGATTGTTGTGATTAGGACTTAATTACCATGATTGATTGAATGTTTGGATATCTTGTGCATCTTGTAGAGATAATTCCTCATTCGATTTTTCGAGGGACGTTCGTGACAGGAACATGCCCGTGTAAGAACGTTTGAGGGATAATCTTGATGGGGAAATTAGGTTTTCAAGAGGGTAGGATAGATTGTATGTGTTTATATATTATATCTTGATGCGGTTGAGGAGTGATGAATTCTATGTTGATTATCTGAGGGACGCACGTGACAGGCAATCCCGTGTAAGGACAACATAGATTCATTTCTAATTGATCACGTTTAGATATATTTCAGTCCTAGGCCGGTTGTCTATTGCAAGAGGGAACTGACAACCTTCTACAAATGATGGACAATCGAGGAATAAGATTTCGTAGATCGTTTACATTGAAGAACCTTACAAAGAAACCAAAACTCCTAGAAGATACTTTTATCATTGCCCTTATTCTTATTTCTTACTCTTTCATTTCTTTGTTTACATTTCATAGTAATACTTAGCTTTTGAAAACCAATTGATTAGTTGTTTATCTAATTCGCATTGAGACATCTTTAGTGCTTATTCAAGTCCCTATGGATACGATATCTTTTATTATTACTTACGACATTTCCGTACACTTGCGGAGGTCAACAAGTTTTTGGCATCGTTGCCAGGGACTACGCTATAACATTAGAGATTATCAATTGAGTTAGACTAAACATAACTTTTCTTTTCACTTACATAGTTGTATCTAATCTTTAGAATTCTGTATCCATAAGTTTCTCTTTTCATGTATAACATTCTTGTCAATTCTTTTTGTTGTAATTCTAATTCTGCATTTCTTGATTCTAACATTTTTTGTCTAACTTTTGTCTGTTTTTCTTTTGATTTAGTTTCTTTCTTCTTTTTCTTTTGTAAACATATCTTGTTATCTTGTTCTTGTGTATGTGAAGATCTAACTTTGCAGGAGAACTTCTTCCTCAAGACCCTGAGATAGACAGAACATTTCATAGAAGAAAAATTCTACAAAGACATTTAGAAGAACAAGAACATTCTATCATGGCTAATGGACCACTAAAGGATTATGCAGCACCTTACGCTAGGGGTTTTCAATCTAGTATTTCAAGACCTTCACACTACAAAAATAATCAGGTTTACCGACAGAATATACCGGCGGAATATTATTTCATCGGTAATCTCCGACGGAAATTAGTTTCCGTCTGTAATCTCCGATGGAATCTAATTCTCGTCGATAATCTTAAATATTACTGACGGAATTAAAATTCCATCGGTAAAATCTGAATATTACCGACAGAATTTTAATTCCGTCGGTAATATTTTTCGACAGAATTAAATTTCCGTCGATACAATGATGGAAACTATTTATTAACAGGGGAAAAATTAGGATTACCGACAGAATATAATTTCTGTTGGCAATCTCCAACGGAATTTAACTTCCGTTGATAATCCTGAAATAAAATTACACTACAAAAATATCAGGATTACCGGCGGAATCTAAATTCCGTCGGTAATTATCGATGGAATTTAGATTACGTCAGTAATTACCGATGGAATTTAGATTTCGTCGGTAATCCTGAAAATAAAATTAGGGCACCGACACTTCTCCTCTCGTGCACTCGGTTTCCTCCTCTCCGGCGATTCCGACACGATCTCTCCTCTTCGACGATTCCGACATGATCTCTCCTTTTTGGCGATTCCAGTGCGATCTCTCCTCTCCGATGATCTTCAGGTAAGTTCTCTCCTCTCCTCTCCATTTTTCTCCTCTCCGCCAGTCGCTACCACACGGCTGGCGGCTTTGCAGGCCGCTAGATGCACGCTGGTGGTTGTGTCGGCCGCTAGCAAGCGGCTGACCGCTTGCTGGCGACTTCTAGAAAGCAACTGACGACTGTACTGGTCAGCTGCTAGCAAGCGGTCGTCCAGCTGCTAGCAAGTGGCCGGCAACTGTGCTGAGCACTTGCAAGTGAACGACAGCTGTGTCGAGCGCTTGCAAGCGGCTGACGACTGTGCCGGCCGATGGATGTGTTGGCTGCCAGCAAGTGGTTTCTACTATAATTATTTTCTCTATTGTGTAGGGACACAAAAGAAATGGGGAATATTATATGAATATATGGAGTACTGGAGGAGGATACAAGAGATGGCTTGGTATTTTATATAACTTGCTAGCTAGCCAACCAATACAGAATGACTAAAGCTAGCTAGTTACATTGATCCCATCGTTAGTATTGATCCAATCTTTTAAACTATTTAAATGGGGTTTCAAAAAATTCAAAATTGTAACAACCACCCTTCTTACTACTACTACACTCTAAGGATGACCGTTACTTAACTAATAACTCTACTTAACCGGTATGATCGAAACCACGAGAAATCCCTATCGAAAAATTTCAGCAGAGTCTCCCCTGTACTGGTGACCATAAACTGGAATACAAACATAATATACATCAGCCACAGATGGCTGGAACATATAACAAACTCTCACGCAGTTTAATAAAGGTCAAACACCAAAATAACTACTTATTAAACAAGATTCATCTCAGCATGCAATCTAAGACAAAGATGAACTCAAATGATATGAAATATAAAATACAATCTCAAATGACATGAACTAGAGTACAACTCAATTGTTTATCAATCACGAAAATGCGGAAACTTAATAATATCCCAAGTCTCTTCCATAGTCCAGGCATCACACATCCTCGAACACCTCCTTGTCGCCTTCCTTTGCTAAAACTTTTCTTTTCCTGTATCTGCAGTAAGAGGAAATGCAAACTATAAGTAAAATGTTTAGTAAGCGCTATCTAACTCACAAAATCTCGATATGCATGTACGTATATCTATAACATGATCTAACTGATTACTTACTAAAGACTACTCATGCTCATCTAATAATAAAGGAATCAAACAGGCTGAAATGCTAAACATGTAAAGCTACTCATGCTCAGAAAATAGCAAAGAACATTAAGCTAATCTAAAGAACACGCTAGCATAAAAGAAAACTCAACTTGCTGCTTTTAAAACAAAATGAAACTTATTTCATTTGTTCTAAACTTATTCTTTTATTTCACTTGTTTAAAAACTTCTTCTTTAATACTTTTATACTTATGTAAAACATACTTTACTTGTTCAAAAACTTATCTTATAATACTTCAAAATAATAATCAACTTTCTTCTTGGGCCCGGCAACTGTACTTGCTATGCGCGCATCCCAAACTAGACCCAAGGTAGCTAGTCCCGAATCTAGTAGGGTTTACTATTGTAATGACCCAACCCATTTGGCGGCCCATTTGACGGCCCATTTGGCGACCCTTGGGTCATCGACCGTCGACCGTCGGCCGTGCCGTTACTACTAGGTTATCTATACCTAGGGACGACTATGCGAGCCCAACCCAAGGACAACTGAGAGTTCAGCACAGTGTCACTGATAAAAGTAAAATACTTGTTATCTTTTAATACTTCTAATATATAATGCCTCGGCATTTTAACAAGCACCTTGTGTGCCAAAAATCCCTAAAGTCTTGACTTTGGGATCTACTTAAGGCCTTGACCTTTTTCTTTCTTTTCTTTATCTTTCTTATACTTTTCTTACCCTCAAAATACTGATAGGGTATTTTCCATATGCATCTATAAGTGAAACTAACTAGATAACACACAATCATGCATATAACACAAAAGAAAACTCGAATATGATCTGCACTTGCTAACGCACGAGTTACTTAAAGAAACTGCACTAAAATTCTATAGGGATAAACATAAGCAAACTATTGGTTCATGGTACGTATACCCAAATCTATCTAGAAGTTTAAAGTTATCTTGAAGAACCAAACTCTACATAGAAATCAAATCTCAACTTACTTAATTTTGTCTAGAGTTTCAAAGAAAACAAGAACTCTTCAAAATTCAATCTAGAAGCTAGCACACATGGTAGAGAACTAGATTAAAGTCCAGCACCTATAGCATAAATTTCATAAGCATAACTATTAAGAAAGTTTAAAGCTGAAACATGCAAACATGTAGGGGAGCTATACTGTTATTCAACATATGGTTCACATAACAACTTTTGTAAGAGACAACTGAGAGCTTGTACAAATGAAAACAGGCATGGTTATTATATTGACATTCATACATGATCTTTTGGGAATTTATGAAGAACATATGAAATCTACGGACCCTAAGGAAGTAATGAAAGAACCCCTACTTTCACACCTGATCCATTGGGAAGTTTCATACAGGACACATACCATCTAAGGATCATAAGAAAGTAATTAAAGCACAACTACGTAAATAACATGACTTTCCAATCTACACTTTCAATGCCTTCTATTAAAAATAATCCTAATTAGAACTTTCCAGGTTGAATTAGCATCTTTCTCAGATCATTCTGAACATTTTTTTCCTGCAGCTAAAATAAGTAGATCTAGACATTCTATCATACAGTTCACTTTTTGGGCTCTTAAATTGAACTAGTTGTTAGTATATTGGGATATACCATTATTTCATTAGGATAGCAGTTGGAAAACTGGAAATCAGCATAAATACCACCAACCTCCTGTTCAATGCCACAGCAAGGAAAAACAAAGAAATCAAATTTGGTACTCCAGCCATTCCAACCTAAAACCTACTGAAGCTTAGAAAAAAAACTATGTGAGACTTATTCAAAGCTTGCACTTTCATTTAGTAATATAGAGATTTTCAAGTGTGCTACAGCAGGAATGCAAAGGAGCAAGCAAAAACCCGAAGCTACACTTAAGCCTCCAGGAGCCCTAATTCTGCATAGCATAATCCAGAAACCCCAAGAGAAACCATATCCCTTAGCAACCACACTTCTTAACAGTATGTTTTAAAGGCCAAAAGGAAACCAAAACTAAACCTAAAACTGAATGCCACGGCAGAAAATCATAAAGAACAGGATTCTCAACATGCTCAACCCCTACATGCTCCTTCTTTGAGACTCACAGCAACTAAACACAAGGACAGTGCAACAATTTGATCGAACATAAATGCCCAAATCTAAACATGTCTGAATCTGATGTACTGGATCATAGAGGAGAAAGAATTCAAACTACATGCTCAAGATTATACAAATCATCCCCTTTCTCTCCTTGGAACACACGGCAGAATCAATGAATCCCATTGTCAACGAATAAAATTCACAAAAACCTATCTGTGCTGGAAACCAAAACAGGATTCAAATCCAACCACACTGCATGAAAACCTGAACTGCCCAAAAGCAACAGGAGCAATCAAATCCCGAAACTATTCTAGGGTTTTCAACAAGCTCCGAGAGAAACAAGAAGGTAACAAAAATCCGAACTACTCCTACCACAGGTGAGAAAATGCTTACCACGATTCTTGGATTCAAACCGAAGGAGACGAAGGCTTCTAGGGTTCGGGTCTCTTGAAATCGTGGCCTCTTCTTCGTGCTCACGGATCCTTCTTGACGAGAGGAGCTCGATGGTGTGAAGACTTCACGGAGAGGGGTGCTCGCCGGCCGCCGGAGAGGAACCCTAGATCCCTTGCTGCGTTTTCGCCGAGGAGAGCTGCGCTGTCGAACTCGAGAGAAGGGGAGAGGGAAGAGATTCGGGAAAACCAAAAAGAAAACCTAAGTTCTCTTTTCTTATAACTCAGGTATTGCTGTTAACTCCTTAAATAATTTTTCTATCTATTCTAAATAGATCTGGCCGCGTGAACACTTGGTCAGCCGTGCCTTGCTTAAGGCTTGGCTCGTGGGTTCAAATCTCGGTTGCAACCCTTTTCCTTCCTATTATTTCCTGTTATTAACTAACCACTGCTTAAATAAAATTTTCTCCTTCTTTAATCAGCAATGCTCACTGGAACACTTAGTCAGCCAGATTCAACGTAAGATCTTGCTTAGCCGGAGGTCTCTGGTTCAAATCTTGGCTTGGACATTTTTTTGTCGAAACTTCTTTCGTTTAGTAAAAATACCAAACGACCTCCAAAAATTGCATAAAAATATTCTAAAAATTTCTAAAAATCTCTACAATTTTTCTAAAGTATTTATAAATATTTTTAAATTACTTTTAAGTCTCTAATTGAGGAAATTTGGGGTGTTATAATTCTTCCTACCTTATAAAAAGTTCATCCTCGAACTTAGAATAATTTTGGATATCTCTGTCTCATACTGTCCTCACGCTCCTAAGTAACTTCCTCATGCTTCTAGTACTAAATGACTTTCACTAGTGGTACTCTTTGTTCCTTAGTATCTTAACTTCTCGGTCCTCCATTATTCATATCGCATCGTACCCATTAGTGGTCATTGGAAGGCTTGATATCTTTTTTATCCTTTCTAAACATACTTATGTATATGAATATAAGAGAACAAAATTTCTATCTTACTAAAGCGCATATAAGCAATTACTCCATACTGCAAATAATAAAGAAAGCATAAAAGGAAAACTTAAATACTTTCTTACTTGAAGACGACAAAGATGGTGCTGATGTGTGATGCTGGAGAATGGGAACTGCTCTGATACCAACTATAATAACCACCCTTCTTACTACTACTACACTCTAAGGATGACCGTTACTTAACTACTAACTTTACTTAACCTGTATGATCGAAACCACGAGGATTCCCTATCGAAAAATTTCAGCAGAGTCTCCCCTGTACCGATGACCATAAACTGGAATACAAACATAATATACATCAGCCACAGATGGCTGGAACATATAACAAACTCTCACATAGTTTAATAAAGGTCAAACACCAAAATAACTACTTATTAAACAAGATTCATCTCAGCATGCAATCTAAGACAAAGATGAACTCAAATGATATGAAGTATAAAATACAATCTCAAATGACATGAACTAGAGTACCACTCAATTGTTTATCAACCACTAAAATGCGGAAACTTAATAATATCCCAAATCTCTTCCATAGTCATGGCATCACACATCCTCGAACACCTCCTTGTCGCATTCCTCAGCGCTATCTAACTCACAAAATCTCGATATGCATGTACGTATATGTATAACATGATCTAACTAATTACTTACTGAACACTATTCATGCTCATCTAATAATAAAGGAATCAAACAGGCTGAAATGCTAAACATGTAAAGCTACTCATGCTCAGAAAATAGCAAAGAACAGTAAGCTAATCTAGATAACATGCTAACATAAAAGAAAACTCAACTTGCTGCTTTTAAAACAAAATGAAACTTATTTCATTTGTTCTAAACTCATTCTTTTATTTCACTTGTTTAAAAACTTCTTCTTTAATACTTTTATACTTATGTAAAACTTACATTACTTGTTCAAAAACTTATACTTATAATACTTCAAAATAATAATCAACTTTCTTCTTGGGTCCGACAACTGTACTTTCTATGCACGCATCCCTAACTAGACCCAAGGTAGCTAGTCCAGAATCTAGTAGGGTTTACTAGTGTAACGACCCGACCCATTTGGCGGCCCATTTGGCGACGCTCGGGTCGTCAACCGTCGACTGTCGACCGTGTCGTTACTTCTAGGTTATCTAAACCTACGGACGACTATGGGAGACCAACCCAAGGACAACAGAGAGTCCAGCACAGTGCCACTGATAAAAGTAAAATACTTGTTATTTTTTAATTCTTCTAATATATAATGCCTCGGCATTTTAACAAGCACCTTGTGTGCCAAAAATCCCTAAAGTCTTGACTTTGGGATCTACTTAAGGCCTTGGCCTTTTTCTTTCTTTTCTTTATCTTTCTTATACTTTTCTTACACTCAAAATACTGATAGGGTATTTTCCATATGCATCTATTAGTGAAACTAACTAGATAACACACAATCATGCATATAACACAAAAGAAAACTCGAATATGATCTACACTTGCTAACGCACGAGTTACTTAAAGAAACTGCACTAAAATTCTGCAGGGATAAATGTAAGCAAACTATTGGTTTATGGTACATATACCCAAATCTATCTAGAAGTTTAAAGTTATCTTGAAGAACCAAACTCAACATAGAAATCAAATCCCAACTTACTTAATTCTGTCTAGAGTTTCAAAGAAAACAAGAACTCATCAAAATTCATTCTAGAAGCTAGCACACATGGTAGAGAACTAGATTAAAGTCCAGCACCTATAGCATAAATTTTGTAAGCATAACTATTAAGAAAGTTTAAAGCTGAAACATGCAAACATGTAGGGGAGCTATACTGTTATTCAACATATGGTTCACATAACAACTTTTGGAAGAGACAACTGAAAGCTTGTACACATGAAAACATGCATGGTTATTATATTGACATTCATACATGATCTTTTGGGAATTTATGAAGAACATATGAAATCTAAGGACCCTAAGGAAGTATTGAAAGAGCCCCTACTTTCACACCTGATCCATTGGGAAGTTTCATACAGGACACATACCATCTAAGGATCATAAGAAAGTAATTAAAGCACAACTACTTAAATAACATGACTTTCCAATCTACACTTTCAATGCCTTCTGTTAAAAATAATCCTAATTAGAAATTTCCAGGTTGAATTAGCATCTTTCTCAGATCATTCTGAATATTTTTTTCCTGCAGCTAAAACAAGTAGTTCTAGACATTCTATCATACAGTTCACTTTTTGGGCTCTTAAATTGGACTAGTTGTTAGTATATTGGGATATACCATTATTTCATAGGATAGTAGTTGGAAAACTGGAAATCAACATAAATACCACCACCCTCCTGTTCAATGCCACAACTAGGAAAAACAAAGAAATCAAATTTGGTACTCCAGCCATTCCAACCTAAAACCTACTGAAGCTTAGAAAAAAAAACTATGTGAGACTTATTCAAAGCTTGCACTTTCATTTAGTAATATAGAGATTTTCAAGTGTGCTATAGCAGGAATGCAAAGGAGCAAGCAAACACCCGAAGCTACACTTAAGCCTCCAGCAGCCCTAATTCTGCATAGCATAATTCGGAAACCCAAAGAGAAACCATATCCCTTAGCAACCACACTTCTTAACAGTATGTTTTAAAGAACAAAAGGAAACCAAAACTAAACCTGAAACTGAATGCCACGGCAGAAAATCATAAAGAATAGGATGCTCAACGTGCTCAACCCCTACATGCTCCTTCTTTGAGACTCACTGCAACTAAACACAAGGACAGTGCAACAATTTGATCGAACACAAATGCCCAAATCTAAACATGTCTGAATCTAATGTACTTGATCATAGAGGCGAAAGAATTCAAACTACATGCTCAAGCTTATACAAATCATCCCCTTTCTCTCCTTGGAACACACGGCAGAATCAATGAATCCCATGGTCAACAAATAAAATTCACAAAAAACCTAGTTGTGCTGGAAACCAAAATAGGATTCAAATCCAACCACACTGCATGAAAACCTGAACTGCCCAAAAGCAACAGGAGCAATCAAATCCCGAAACTATTCTAGGGTTTTCAACAAGCTCCGAGAGAAATAAGAAGCTAACAAAAATTCGAACTACTCCTACCGCAGGTGAGAAAATGCTTACCATGATTCTTGGATTCAAACCGAAGGAGACGAAGGCTTCTAAGGTTCGGGTCTCTTGAAATCGTGGCCTCTTCTTCGTGCTCACGGGTCCTTCTTCACGAGAGGAGCTCGATGGTGCGAAGACTTCACGGAGAGGGGTGCTCGCCGGCCGCCGAAGAGGAACCCTAGATCCCCTTCTACGTTTTCGCCGAGGAGAGCTACGCCGTCGAACTCGAGAGAAGGGGAGAGGGAAGAGATTCGGGAAAACCAAAAAGAAAACCTAAGTTCTCTTTTCTTATAACTCAGGTATTGCTGTTAACTCCTTAAATAATTTTTCTATCTATTCTAAACAGATCTGGCCGCGTGAACACTTGGTCAGCCGCGCCTTGCTTAAGGCTTAGCTCGTGAGTTCAAATCTCAGCTGCAACCCTTTTCCTTCCTATTATTTCCTGTTATTAACTAACCACTGCTTAAATAAATTTTTCTCCTTCTTTAATCAGCAATGCTCGCTGGAACCCTTGGTCAGCCGGATTCAACGTAAGGTCTTGCTTTGCTGGAGGTCTCCGGTTCGAATCTCGGCTTGGACATTTTTTTGTCGAAATATCTTTCGTTTAGTAAAAATACCAAACGACCTCCAAAAATTACATAAAAATACTCTAAAAATTTCTAAAAATCTCTAGAATTTTTCTAAAGTATTTCTAAATATTTTTAAATTAATTTTAGGACTCTAATTGAGGAAATTTGGGGCGTTACAAAAAATTTTAGTTTGTGTACCTTTCTTAATACCGATTATAAGGTTTTCCCTCATGACTATAGATTTCAGCTAGGATGGACAGGGTCTTCATATATATGAAAATTGTCTGAAGATGTCTTCAACACATTGGCTAGGAATGTACCATCTACATGATTGATATAAAATGATAATCTTGTCAGTGTTAAACCAAATCCTGATAAGATTTAATCCAACTTGTGTACTTTTGGAAAATATAGTATGCATTAGGTATTCATGGGTGGTTTTTAATTTCTTAGTGTCGCCTCTTTAACCCAAAAATGAACATGTAGATCCACCACACTTTTGTCAACAATTTTTCAGTTAAAATTAATTCAAAAAAAAATTATAATTTTTTTTATGTGAGTTGAATTTCTAAAACCTAATATTCACTTAAATTATTAATTAATTAATTAATCTGTTTAATTTCCTTATAGAAAATGAATATTGTGGTTCAAATTAAGTTGGGTTAATTTGTGTAAACATTATATATATATGTGATCGAAGAGATGATCGACCACATAAATTATTAGTACTGATAGTTTGTTTTTTTGTTTTTTTTTTACTTGTGAAAGACATAATTCACTCAAATGCTTTTGGTGCAGCATGATCCACAAAATTCGCACTTCACACTTCATTAATTAAGATGTGTGAACCAACACATCTTCCCCTATACGGGGACTTACATGGTAGTTAGATGAGGCTATGCAGTTGGTTGTGAATTCTAATTTTTGTTACACTTTGTTCAATTGATATGATGTTGTATTGACTAATGAACTAAGTATCAATTAGCTATTGAACCTCAACTTCAAAATCCTTTATGACCTCGGTTATTTGATTTTATTTAATTCATATATCTTCTGATGCAGCCCAAATCCAAACTAGGTACTATACCAATATAACATCCAATATAGTTAGCTATAAGCTGACACTATCCTCTAAAACAATTTTAGATTCAAAAGCTACTAGATTGCTTTGTTGGGAGAAGGATAAGATCAAGATATTCTTACAAAGAGATGAAGGTGGAATGAAGCGAAAGAGGTACAACATTGAATATGCAACAAATTTTGCAGATTTGAGCGCTTTGCTATCACATCTGCAAAATTTGTTACATATTCAATGTTGTACCTCTTTTGCTTCGTTCCACCTTCATCTCTTTGTAAGAATATCTTCATCTTATCATTCTCCCAACGGAACAATCTAGTAGCTTTTGAATCTAAAATTGTTCCAAAGGATAGTATCAGCTTATAACTAACTATAATAGGTTTATCAATTTCCAAGACTTCTAAATCATTTGAAGATCCTAGAGCGAGGGCTCATCCTGGTTCTTCTTCTACAAGAGACTCAAGACCCACAGGACTCTGATTAGGTTTGTATAACTATAACTTACCTTTTTTTGTTTATCACTTATAAAACATGCAAAATATATTTATTCTATTTTTATATTAATTATAATCTGCTCACCTTTAATTGTATTACATTTTCTCAGGAACAATTCATCACCATCAGTAAATATCCAAAATATGATCTAGGTATCTTTTTTCGTTGACATGTAAAATTAGTTTAACATTATACTTTTTTAGTGCATTGCACTCACTTCCTTTCTTGCATATTTGACGAGTGCCATTGTAATGATTTCTAGAGGAAGTCTTTACAGAGTTTTGGAGGAATCATCCTTTTGTAAGTAGTTTTTCCTACTTAGTTTTAATTATTAACCTTTTGTTTGTTTGTGTATTTTTGAAAGATCTAATCATGAATAGTTGAGGCATGCATCATTCTTTTTTAGGTTTCAACATTTCATTTAGTATTACAAAATTATATTTATTATGTTTTGATATTTTAATATGCACATTTCTAAATATTATATTATTGTATGTTTGAGGAGTTCCTATTAACATATTGATCATCATCGTCATCGTCATCATCATCTGCTCATTTATATCCAGGTATCAAAATTAGTTATATATAAATCTCTACAAAAATTTTATCTTATTCATAAATCTGATCATATTCTATTACATTTTACTTTCTGCAGGATTTTCTATTGTATGTGGATGTATAATTTGGAGTATTTTCTATCATGGTATGTATTTAAATATTTAATTCTATAAATTTGGATTTATATATGGAAATTTGGATAGTTTAGTTTGTTTCTATTATTGTGATTTGTTTAGATTTTATTTATTTTAGATGATTGTGATTGTTTTTATTTATATTACTTTGTTTGTATGGATGTTATAGTTTATTTATGTTTGTATGAATTATATGAATTATTAGGATACATGAAATGTGTTTGTATGTGTGAAAGTAATTGTTTGTATGGATGTGATTGTTTGTATGTGTTTGTATATATGAAATGTCATCGTCTATGATGATTTAGTGTATATATGGATTGTAAACAAAGTACAAAAAGGAATTTAAATTTTTTCTTGTAATTTTTTTTATTTTACCGACGGAATACCGATGGAATAAGTATTCTGTCAGCAATTATTGTAATGGTTTACCGACGGAAATGTTATTTCCGTCTGTATTTACAAAATTATTTACCGACGGAAATATAAATTCCGTCGGCAAACACCGACGGAAATATAAATTCCGTCGGTAAATTTTACTACAGAAACCTAATTCCGTCGGTATCTACCATCCGTCGGTATATCCGTTTCCGACAAATTATCTTCCGACAACTGATTTCCCGTCGTAATTCCGTCACTAAGCAACTATATCGACGGAATTAAGACGGAAAATTCCGTCGGTAAGCCCATTTTTTTTTATAGTGTCAGTTGAAGAAAATAATTTTGAGATCAAACCAGCTATTATTTCTATGGTGCAGCAAAATCAGTTTGGTGGAGGACCGCATGAAGACCCGAATCAACACTTGGAGGTCATCTATGAGATATGCGGCACAATGAAGATGAATGGTGTTCCTTCTGAGACAGTACACCTATTATTATTTGGGTTTTCTTTGGGAGATAGAGCTAAGCAATGGCTGAATTCTTTGGCTCCAAATAGCATCACCACATGGGAGCAATGTGAGCAACAAATTTCTTGACAAATTCTATCCTCCAAGTAAAACGGCTCATATGAAGAATCTTATTGCAAGCTTCAAGTAAGAGGACTTAGAATCTATATTTGAAGCTTGGGATAGATACAATAGTATGCTCAGACAATGCTCACACCATGGCTTGGAAAGGTGGTTAGTGCTACATACATTTTATAATGACATCAATTATCATACAAAGGCGTCCCTTGATTCAGCTGTTGGAGGGGCACTTATGAATAAGAGCTTGGATGAAGCTAAAGTGATAATTGAAAGTGTAGCACAAAATCACCATCAATGGGCTAATGAAAGAAGTGGTGGCTATTCTTGTGTGAACCCAACAACAAAAGCATCAAGGAAATTTGATGTTGATGTAGTTACATTTTTGACTGCAAAACTGGATGCTCTCACAAAAAGATTTGAGAATATGGGAGCTAGCTCAAGTACGGTCAATGCCATTGTTTTTTCTTGTGAAGTATGTGGAAGTTCTGAACATTCAAATGACTCATGTCCATTAGGAACTATCACTGCACAAATTAATCAATTGGAACAATGAGATGCAATCATGGGTTTTAATCAAAGGAAGAACAACCCATACTAAAATACATACAACCCTGGGTGGAAAAGTCATCCTAATTTTTCCTAAAGAAATAATCAAGATCAAGGACCATCCATGGGGGCAAGACCTAATTTTCAGCCTGGGCAGTAGAATTTTCAACAACAATCTTCTCAAGGCTTTCCTATGTCTAAAATTGAAAAGATGTTTGAAGAAATTATCTCCAATCAGAATGAAATGAAGCAAGATATCTTGAAGCTTACTCAGAGAATGGATAATTCTGAAAAACATCAAAAGATTCAGGATAGCTAGATTGCCCAGCTAGCTTCCTTATCTTCTAGAGCACCAGGACAACTACTTGACAAGCCTTATGTTAATCCTATGGAGCACTGCAATAAAATTGAGCTTAGGAGCGGACGGACCTTGGGAGATCCCCAAGTGACTGTCCAAAAGGGATGCAAATTAAAGAAGAGCTCTCTCCTCCAAAGCCAAATTAGATTCAACATGATGAGGAGAGTACCACTAAGGTTGAAGAGACTCTTCCACTTAACCAACAAAGTAGAGTTGTCCCTTTTCCTCAAAGACTTGTAATGCTCAAGAAGGATGAAGAGTTTGGCAAATTCTTGGAGAAAGTTAAAGAAATATGTGTTGAAGTACCACTTATTGATGCAATTCTTCAAATGCCCAAGTTTGCCAAATTCTTGAAGGACATCATGTCAAACAAAATAAGGAAAGGAGATATAGAGACCATTGCACTTACAGAGGAATGTAGTGCTCTTTTGGAAAAGAACACTTCCCCAAAGTTGAAAGATCCTGGAAGCTTATATATTCCTTGTAACATAGGAACTGAATTTATTGAGAAAGTGTTTTGTGATTTGGGGGCAAGTGTTAGCCTCATTCCTTATTTTATTTGTAATAAATTAGGTCTCAACAACTTTAAACTTACTACTATGGCACTACAACTTGCTGATCACTCCTGCAGGTACCCTATGGGTATCGTAGAAGATGTGCCGGTAGAGGTAGGTGGGAGTATAATTCCCACCGATTTTGTTGTGCTAGACATGGAGGAGGACCCAAAAATTCCTATCATATTGGGAAGACCATTCCTTGCTACAGCGGGAGCTATTATTGATGTTAAAAATCATAAACTTTCTTTGGTAATTGGTAAGGAACGGTTGGAATATGATTTATCTAATGCCTCTAACCATGTCTCTTCTTTTTTGAATGCTTGTAGCAGGGCAAGCATTTATAGACTTGAGGAATGGAACTTCCATCTGTTAGTTAGAGCCCTAGAGCCAATCATTTGATAATTGTTGTATGGACTCGTTGTATCATATTCTTGTATATAAATAAAGGCATTTGTTTTTGGTTATTATACTTACTTGTATTGGTGCCAAATAACTAAGTATAATAGTGTCCTTGAGTAGAAGGTTCTTACCTATATCAATCGATTGGTTGAATCTATAGTGAGATGATATAGGGAACACTACTCTTAATTATTCCTAGTCAAGTATTAGCATTCAAGGATAATGTTAATGTGACGAGACTAGCATGTAGGTCAACTCGATGACTTGATCTCACAAGTCATGGATATGGATATATTAAGTTGACACATGGGTATGCATTGGAGAATGTATACTGAATGACCCGCCATGAGAAAGTATCATGGATCGTTATATGAGTGTCATATACTTTCTCATGTGGCTATTAGTATGACTACTAGTCCTTGGACCTGAAGTCACCATGGTTCCCTACATAAGGAGTTACGTACTTTGGCTTCGTCAAATGTCACCCGTAACTGGGTGGACTATAAAGGCAATTACTGGGTATGTAACAAATTATGCGGAGGGATGTGAGTGATGTAGATGAGATCTATCCCTCCTATATGACGGGAGTGACATCGATATTCTTGATAGAGTGAGACCACGAAGTGCATGACCATGCCCAAATGAGTCAATATGAGATATTAAGCTCATTTGATTGAGTGAGTCTACTTGGGATTCAAGATTTAGATTGATTAGAGGATGACACGGTCTATGCCTCACATTGATCAATCTAGATGTCAAGGATAGAAGGACACTTGTCATATATTGTGAGGAGTCACAAAGTGATGTTGGATCTCAACATTCTTGTAACTTGGGAAGTAATGATGTGTTGCTAGATATCACTCATTACTTATGCTTCTAAATGGGTTTAGGAGCATTGCCAACGTTACAAGAACCTATAGGGTCACACACAAAGGGAAATTAGATGGATATTAGGTTCATTTGATGAATCTAAAGGATTAGGTTCATGTGATAAACCAAATTGGATTAAGAGTAATCCAAATTGAGCTAACTGAGTTGGACTCAATTTGGTTCATGTGTTAAGTGTGTCTAATTAGGACTTAGACTCATTTAATTAATTTAATTCAATGAATAGAGATTCATTAATTTAAAATTGACTTGAAGAATTGTTAGATTAGATCAACCAAGGGAGAGAAGTGGTCAAGTTTGACTTGACTTGAGAGGAAGATGAAGGGTCAAGTTTGACTTGACCATTTGCCACCTCATTGGTGAGTTGGCAAAGAGTGGGCCAATGATGATGCTCCACATCATCATGGTTGCTTAAGTGGGATGCTACCTCATGGGAGTTACCAAGAGTTGTGACTCTTGGCATTCCATGGAGGTTATAATCCCTCTTAATGTGGCCAGCCACATCAATTCAAGGGGTAAATTTCATTTTGTGTTGAAACCTCCATCTTCTTCCTCATTCCTTGCTTCTTCTCTCCCTCTCCTCCTCCTTGGCCGAGACCTTCAAAGGTGCTAGCACACCTTTTGTTTGGTTTCTCCATCTCTTGCTTGTGTGGATACACATAAAGGAGTATCTACTTTGATACTCTCGAGATCCGGCGAACCGTGGACGAGCGGGATTAAGCGAAGGTCTTTGCATCAAGGGTAAATTCTTATCTTGTAGATCTAAAGTAGATCTAGGCTTAGAAAACTCGTACGTGAAAGTTTTTATGAAATTTTAATCTTCGCACGGATCCGGTGGCATGGGAATTTCGGGATTTCCGCAACACAAAAAGTGGGTTTTGCGGCCCGAAAAACCCAACAGTGGTATCAGAGCCACGTGCGAAGCGCGTACGAGTTTTATTTTAAATTTTATGAAATTCTACAGATCTATAAGTTTCTGTGTTTTTATGATTTTTATAGATTTTATGGGTAATTTTCCCGTAGAAGCGAAGCACAAGTGTTTCGACACTTGTAAGCTTCGACTACCAAGAAAATATTTCCAAAACTGTAAGGTTTCGTCCCAAATCGTTTTGGGACAACATACTAAGGTGTTGTAGGATCGCTTAGGAATACTCGCGATGCTTATATCGCGGGTAGGGGTGCAGCCCCTAACCCCGCAAGGGGCTTCGTTCCGCGATTGCGCCCGAAAATCGCTAAATGGGACTGCTAGGAATTTTACTCATAAAAATTGTAAGAAAAATTACAGAAATTTATAGAAATTACATAATTTAGAATTATGTATTATTTTGTGATGGTCATGGCCCAAAAGACCCAATTTGATTGGATATTGTGTGTTTTAATTCATAATACGGCCTGCGTGCCGTCATGTGATTGTGCGTGTTGTATATTTGATACGTGACCTGCGCGTCGTGCCTTTCTATTTATTTATTCCTGTTGTAAATAGTTTAGACTCGAATGTAACTCAAATTTCACTTTTGTAATGTACAAAATGGAGCGGTGGAAGGTCCACTCGAGACAGAGTTACGATGAGGGCGCGAACAACACAAGGTGGTCAAAGGAAGGAGCTTGAGAAGCTGTTGACCTTAGGTTGACCATCCGATCTTCTCATTGGCTTGAGAAGATTGTAGTAGGGTCATGACTAATCACAAAATATTTAATTAATTGCTTGTGTGTGTGTATGTGATGCATGCTAGATTAGTAATTAATTAGTGCCTTAACGATTAGATTAGATCTAAGTCGCGCACATGATGCACCTCCACGATTAGATTAGATCTAAATTGAGTATATGATACGCATCGTCGATTAGATTAGATCTCAATCGCGTCAACTCAAAATGTCTACCATGCCGTGATACCCATCACTACCTCGATCGCATGTTGTTGTTGAATCTGCCAAAGCATAGCAACGCATACTATCTTGGTAGGGTGCGGAGGGACAATCTTGGTCCCGCCTATCAACGCATGGGTGAGTACAACTCAATTAGATTGAGTAACTAGTTAACTCAATTGGATCGAGTTTAACTATAGGCATTTTCTAATGGTTGGTAGATAGGTCAAAATCACGTTTATATTAACTCTTGGGCGTATTAGCCAAAGATAACTCGAGTTTTAATATAAATGCGGATCTTGATCCTATAAACAAGACTTGCATAGAGATGTAATTGGTAATTAGTTACCTACCGATCATACTAAGTCTTGGGCGATTTAGCCAAAGCTAACTCAGGGCATAGTATGATGTGGATCTTGTCCCACATGAATTATAAAATTCAGTGGGAGTGTCATTTAATTAAAGGCATAATTAGATGATTAATAAAATATGATATTTATTTTTATACATTTTTTTGTTGTAGATAACCATGACGTCAAATACGAATTCTTTCTCCTTGCGTTCCGTCCTTGAGAAGGACAAGCTCAACGGAGATAATTTCCTGGACTGGTACAGGAATCTGAGAATCGTTCTCACACAAGAACGTAAACTGTACGTTCTGGAGTAGCCCATTCCGGAGGCACCTCCTGCCACTGCCACGCCAGCTGACCGTAATGCTTACAAGTAGCATCAAGATGACGCATTAGATGTGTCATGTCTTATGCTCACAACCATGAACTCTGAGCTTCAGGAGCAACACGAGTTAATGGGCGCTTATGATATGGTTGAACATCTTCATCAACTATATCAAGGATAAGCGAGGCACGAGAGATTCGAGATCTCTAAGGCACTGTTTCAGTGCAAGATGCAAGATGGGACTCCCGTAGGCCCATATGTACTCAAAATGATTGGGTACATAGAAAACCTACAGCGGTTGGGGTTCCCACTTGGCCAAGAGCTGGCCACTGATCTGATCTTGCAATCCTTGCCAGATAGCTATAGTCAATTCGTTCTAAATTATAACATGAACGAAATTGACAAGCCACTGCTTAAGCTGCTTAGCATGTTAAGAACTACTGAGCTCAACCTTAAGAAGATTAAGCCCAACTCCATTTTGATGGTGCAAAAGGGCAAAGGCAAGGGCAAGCCTAAAGGTAAGGGAAAGTCCCAAGCCAAGGGCAATGGCAAGGCACTGAAACCTAAAGGAGGGGTTGCCAAGGATGCTACCTGCTTCCACTGCGGTCAGACCGGGCACTGGAAGAGGAACTGCAAAGTGTACCTGAAAGATGTTAAGAAGAAGAGAAGTGAGACTTCCACTTCAGGTATCTATGTTATAGAATTCAATCTATCTATTTCTTCATCATGGGTATTAGATATCGGATGTGCTTCTCACATTTGTACTAATGTGCAGGCACTGAGAAATAGCATGGCATTGATGAAGGGTGAGGTGGACCTACGCGTAGGCAATAGAGCACGGGTTGCTGCTGTTGCTGTAGAAACTTATCATCTATCTCTGCCTTCTGGGATTTTATTAGAATTAGATGAATGTTGTTATGTGGCTGCTTTAACTAAGAACATAATTTCAGTTTCTTGTTTGGACAAGAAAGGTTTTTCATTTATAATAAAGAACAAATGTTATTCAGTTTATTTAAATGATATGTTCTATAGTAGTGCACCTCTGATGAACGGACTCTACATTCTAGACCTTGAAAACCCTATCTATAACATAACTACCAAGAGGTTCAAGTCAAATGACATGAACCAAACTTATATCTGGCACTGTCGCTTAGGTCATATAAATGACAAACACTTATCCCAGCTCCATAAGGATAGTTTGCTGGACTCATTTGATTTTGAATATTATGAGACATGCGAGTCATGCCTACTGGGCAAGATGACCAAGACTCCCTTTAGTGGACACAGTGAGAGAGCGAATGACTTGTTAGGACTTATACATAGTGATGTATGTGGCCTTTTCAATGTCGCTGCCAGAAGTAGTTATAGGTACTTCATTACATTTACTGATGACTTTAGTAGATATGGCTATGTGTATTTGATGACACATAAGTCAGAATCCTTTGAAAAGTTCAAAGAATTCAAGAATGAAGTACAAAACCAGCTTGGCAAGCGTATTAAGATACTTCGATCATATCGATGTGGTGAATACCTTAGCCATGAGTTTCGTGACTATCTAGCTGAGTGTGGGATTCTATCTCAACTCACTCCTCCTGGAACACCACAGTGTAATGGTGTATCTGAAAGGAGGAATCGTACCTTCTTAGATATGGTACGGTCTATGATGAGTCAACAGATCTTCCTATGTATCTTTGGGGGTATGCTTTAGGCACAACAGCCTTCATTCTCAACCAAGTTCCATCTAAGGCTGTAATAAAGACACCATATAGGATATGGACTGGGAGAGATGCCCAAGTATCTTTTATGAGGATTTGGGATTGTGAGGCTTACGTTCGACGTCAAGTCTCGGACAAACTGGGACCCAAATTCGATAAGTGCTATTTTATTAGATATCCCAAGGAAACGAAGGGATATTACTTCTACATTCCCAATCAACACAAGATAGTCGTGGCTAAGACTGGGGTATTTCTAGAAAGAGATTTTATTTCTAGAAAGACTAGTGGGAGTAAGTTCGATCTTGAAGAAGTTCAAGATGTGGACCATAGCACGGAAGCCTCGATGGAAGTTGAACTGGAACCACAAAGTGTTGTGGATGATGTTGTTCCATAAGGAGTTGAGGAACCACAACTAGTTCAAGTAGACCTACCTCTTCACAGATCTGATAAGGTATGTCGTCAGCCTGAGAGATACTCATTTCTCTTGTCTAACCATGATGACGTTGTGCTCATTGAGGATGAGCCTACCTCCTATCAGGAAGCTGTGATGAGACCAGATTCCAAGAAATGGCTAGAGGCCATGGGATCCGAGATGGAATCCATGTACACCAACCAAGTATGGACTTTAGTTGATCCACCTGAAGGGGTCAAACCCATTGGGTGTATGTGGGTCTTTAAGAGAAAGACTGACATGGATGAACTTATTTATAAGGGTTGCTTGGTAGCTAAAGGTTTCAAGCAAATTCATGGTATTGACTATGATGAAGTCTTTTCTCCAGTAGCGATGTTTAAATCCATTCGAATCATGCTTGCTATTGCAGCGTACCACGATTATGAGATCTGGCAGATGGATGTCAAAACCGTGTTTCTGAATGGAAACCTGCTCGATGATGTGTACATGACACTGTTAGGATCGATGGTCGCGGCTAGAGAGGGGGGGTGTGAATAGCCGACCCCAAATTGTTCGTTTCTTTCTACAAATCAGGTTAGCGCAGCGGAAAATAAACAACAGAAACGAGAACGAGAAGATCAAACCTTAGACGCAGCGATGTAACGAGGTTCGGAGATGAAACTCCTACTCGTCGGCGTGTCCGTAAGGTGGACGAAGCCTATCAATCCGTCGGTGGATGAAACCCCGGATAACCGGCTAATATGAACTCCTTCTGGGTGGAGAAACCTCGCCACAAAGTCTTTGCAACAGCAAAACAGAGGAGTACAACAATAGAGGAAACAAACAAGAACAATAGAAATTGTAAACACACTTGCTTGCCTTCTCGTCGGAGTCCGTTGATGAAGCAACAGCTTCACGGCTCCAGCAGCTAGAAAACCAGCACGAAGCTCACGCGAAGCTTCAGCAAACCGAGAGCTCAGCAAAGCTCAAATCACAGCAACGAAGAAGAAGAAGCAGAAGCTTCGAACCAGAAGAAGAACAAGAGAGAATCCACTGTAGAAGCCCTCAGCCCTTTTATAGCCTGCATCTACCTGCGAGAAGAACAGAGGCCAAAGACAGCAGAAGAATCTAGCCGTTGTCTCTCAACGGCTAGGGCCAGACCGATCAGGCATCACTCTGATCGGTCTGGGGACGATCAGGCTCTATGCTGATCGGTCCCTAGACCGATCAGTAAGCTTTCACAGAGAGTTGCCCAACTCTCTGTGCGTACCCTGATCGATCCCGGGGACCGATCAGGCTTCCTGCTGATCGGTCCCCAGACTGATCAGTAAGCTCACAGAGGCACACTGATCGCTTTCTGATCGGTCTCCAGACCGATCAGGAAACCACAGTATCAGTGGATCGGTCACCAGACCGATCCAGGTCTTGGTTTCCGCCAAAACCAAGTCCAAACCAATATCCGGTCAACCTTGACCTCTTGGAACATCATGCTTAGCATCCGGTCACTCCCTTGACCTGCTAAGACTCCCCACCTAGTGTCCGGTCAATCCCTTTAACCCACTTGGACTTTTCTCTTCGTGTCAAGTATCCGGTCACTCCCTTGACCTACTTGACCTTCTCAACACCAGATGTCCGATCACCCTTGATCCATCTGGATTTTCCCTTGCCCGGGTTCAGTCACCAGGACTTTCACCTAGCTTCACTCACTAGGATTTTCACCTGGCTTCACTCACCAGGATTTCCAATATGCCCGGCTTCACTCACCAGGACTTTCCCGACTGCCTGGCTTCACTCACCAGGACTTTCCGAACTGCCTGGCTTCACTCACCAGGACTTTCCGAACTGCCTGGCTTCACTCACCATGACTTTCCGAACTGCCTAACATCCCAGTTAGGACTTCCCAGTCAAGTATCCGGTCAACCTTGACCTACTTGACTCTTCTTCATCCAACCTGATCAGACCCTGATCAGTATCTCTCCGTATGAACAACTGCACCTGCATTGTCCATGTCTATAACCTCCTTCTGTATTGTCAAACATAGAAACTATGACCAAGGTTTACGCTTGGTCAACTAGGTCAACCTTGACCTACTGGAAATTGCACCAACAGACACAACCTGAGGGTTTTGTAGATCCATAGCATACTAGCAGAGTATGCAAGCTGCATAGGTCCATTTTTGAACTAAAGCAAGCTTCTCGGAGCTGGAATCTTTGATTCGATGATGTAATCAAATAGTTTGGTTTCATCAAGAATGAAGATGAACCTTGTGTCTACAAGAAGGTTGTAGGGAGCATAGTTGTCTTCCTTATATTGTATGTGGATGACATACTATTGTATCGGAGCTGGAGTTGTCTTCCTCATTGGGAAAGACATCCCTTTGCTGCAGTCTGTCAAGACTTGGCTAGTGACTTGTTTCTCAATGAAGGACTTAGGTGAAACATCCCGCATTCTAGGCATACAGATCTATAGAGATAGATCTAAAAGATTGCTTGGCCTAAGTCAGAGTGCATACACTGACAAGGTACTCATACGGTTTGCCATGCAGAACTCCAAGAAGGGACTTGTTTCTCAATGAAGGACTTAGGTGAAACATCCCGCATTCTAGGCATACAGATCTATAGAGATAGATCTAAAAGATTGCTTGGCCTAAGTCAGAGTGCATACACTGACAAGGTACTCATACGGTTTGCCATGCAGAACTCCAAGAAGGGATTTCTGCCGATGTCTCATGGTGTGAGTCTTTCGAAGACTCAAGGCCCCTTTTCTAGAGAGGAGAGAGACCGCATGGCTCAGATCCCTTATGCTTCAGCCATAGGATCTATCATGTACTCCATGCTATGTACTCGTCCTGATGTCTCATATGCTTTGAGCATGACGAGCATATACCAGTCAGATCCAGGTGAAAGTCACTGGATAGCAGTCGAGAATATTCTAAGTACTTAAGAAGGACTAAAGAATATTTCTTGATATATGGAGGTGATGATGAGCTAGCTGTAAAGGGTTACAATGATGTCAGCTTCTAGACTGTTACGCTTCGCAAGTGTATGAAAATGGCGCAAGTAATATAAAAGATTATCGTATCCACAGGGACTGGAATAAGCACTAGAAATGTCTCAATGCGAATTAGCTAAACAACTACCCAATTGTTTCAAATGCAAAGTAAGGGTAAACAAATCTAATATTAAAGATCAACAAATAAGAGTTTAGTGTTTTGGGTTATGATAAAGGAGATTCTAGGAGCTTCGGTTTCTTTGTAAGATTTCTTGAATGTAAATGGTTCACCAATTCTTTTCCCTCAATTGTCAAACACTTGTAGAAAGTTGCCGGTTCTCTCTTGCAATAGATAACCGGCTAAGGACCGAGAAATGTATCTAAATATGATCAATTAGATGTGAACCTACGTTGTCCTTACACAGAAGCGCACCTATTACTATGCCTTCCTCGGATATCAACATAGAAGCCCACAACTTATTAAACTATCAAGATACAAGAAACTAATCACGAAATCCATCCTACTCTCTTGAATATTCCTATTTCCTCTTCAAGATTATCTCTCAAACGTCCTTACACGGGCTTGCACCTGTCACGTGGATCCCTCGGATTATCGAGTGAGAGTTTATCTCTACAAAGTCCACAAGAAATCCAAACAATCAATCAAGAATGAGAATTAAGCACAAATCACCATTAATCATTCAAGATCTAATTGATACAAGCAAGACAATGTCATTGAAACAAGACAAATGGCAAATCCATAAGAGATTACATCAATCCATCATACAAATACTCCCTTAATCCTAGAATACAAGATCTACTCCATGAATCGAGAAAGAAAATCCCAAGAAATCAAGATTACAAGCATTTCTTAAATCTCCAATCCAAGAAACCAAGAAGAGGGGGAAAGAGAAAACTTATCTACGAAGAAGCCTCGTCTTCGGATCCAATCCTCGCTCCGGAGTCGAAATCGTCAAGATCTCCCTTAGAATCGCCCAGAAATCCTCCCAAGAATGGGAGGAAACCACCAAATCTTGCCTTCTCCCAAAGGGGGGAGAGATCCCCTTTCAATTCATGAAGGAAGGTTTAAATAGAGGAGGAAATCGGGCGCCACACGGCCCCACAACACGGCCGTGGGAGATTCACACGGCCATGTCCAGTTCCTTCTCTGCCAAAGCTGCACGGCCGTGTGACTCCACACGGCCAGGACCCTTCTGCTCTCTGGAAATGCTACACGGCCGTGTGGTGCACACGGCCACCACCTGCTTGGCCTCTGGAAACCTCACACGGCCGTGTAGATCCACACGGCCATGTAAGGCATCTGTTCTGATTTCTTCAAATCAAGACACGGCCATGTGAGATTCACACGGCCATGTCCTCTTTCCTTCCTGTTAAGACTACACGGCCATGTGTGGTACACGGCCTGATGATCTCTCCCTTCAATTACTTCCAAGCTTGCCCAAGGACGTATAATCTTCACCAATTTCGAACCCTGTGTACAGAAAATGCACAAAAAGCAGATCTCCGAACCAAAAGAGTAAATATGCTAAAAGGAAAGCTGGAAGTATAAAAATGCATAGATCAAGCATGCTCAAAGTATGTAAATGTGCGTAAAAACATGCATAAAAGAGTATATAATCTACGCACATCATAGACCGACCAGGATGATTATCGATTACAGTTAGGGTTCGTGTTTTACATAAATGGTGGTGCTGTGAGCTGGAAGAGTTCGAAGCAGGACACAGTTGCTGATTCTACAACAGAGGTTGAGTATATTGCAGCATCAGAAGCAGCAAATGAGGCAGTTTGGATCCGCATGTTCATTACTGAGCTTGGGGTGGTTCCTAGAATAGCTGATCCCATAGAGCTCTATTGTGACAACAATGGAGTAATAGTACAGGCTAAGGAACCTCGCTCACACCAGCGGACCAAACACATACTACGCCGCTTCCATCTCATTCGAGAGATTATCGAGAGAGGAAATGTGCAGATTTGTAGAGTACCCACAGAGGCTAACATCGCAGATCCCTTGACCAAGGCTTTGGCATAGAGAAAGCATGATGGTCACACTAGGTCATTAGGCCTTAGAGCCTACACTGATTGACACTAGTACTAGTGGGAGATTGTTAGTTAGAGCCCTAGAGCCAATCATTTGATGATTATTGTATGGACTCATTGTATCATATTCTTGTATATAAATAAAGGCATTTGTTTTTGGTTATTATACTTACTTGTATTGGTGCCAAATAACTAAGTATAATAGCGTCCTTGAGTAGAAGGTTCTTACCTATATCAATCTATTGGTTGAATCGATAGTGAGATGATATAGGGAACACTACTCTTAATCATTCCTAGTCAAGTATTAGCATTCAAGGACAAAGTTAATTTGACAAGACTAGCATGTAGGTCAACTCGATGACTTGATCTCACAAGTCATGGATATGGAGATATCAAGCTGACACATAGGTATGCATTGGAGAATGTATACTGAATGACCCGCCATGAGAAAGTATCATGGATCGTTATATGAGTGTCATATACTTTCTCATGTGGCTATTAGTATGACTATTAGTCCTCGGACCTGAAGTCACCATGGTTCCCTATATAAGGAGTTACATACTTTGGCTTCATCAAATGTCACCCGAAACTGGGTGGCCTATAAAGATGATTACTAGATATGTAACAAATTATGCGGAGGGATGTGAGTGATGTAGACGGGATCTATTCCTCCTATATGACAGGAGTGACATCGATATTCTTGATAGAGTGAGACCACGAAGTGCATGACCATGCCTAAATGAGTCAATATGTGATATTGAGCTCATTTGATTAAGTGAGTCTACTTGGGATTCAAGATTTAGATTTATTAGAGGATGACACGGTCTATGCCTCACATTGATCAATCTAGATGTCAAGGATAGAATGATACTTGTCATATATTGTGAGGAGTCACAATTAGTAGTCACAAGGTGATGTTGGATCTCAACATTCTTGTAACTTGGGTAGTAATGATGTGTTGCTAGATACCGCTCATTACTTATGCTTCTAAATGGGTTTAGGAGAATTGCCAACGTTACAAGAACCTATAGGGTCACACACAAAGGGCAATTAGATGGAGATTAGGTTCATTTGATGAACCTAAAGGATTAGGTTCATGTGATGAACCAAATTCGATTAAGAGTAATCCAAATTGAGCTAATTGAGTTGGACTCAATTTGGTTCATGTGTAAAGTGAGTCTTATTTGGACATAGACTCATTTAATTAATTTAATTCAATGAATAGAGATTCATTAATTTAAAATTGACTTGAACCAATGGTTAGATTAGATCAACCAAGGGAGAGAAGTAGTCAAGTTTGATTTGACTTGACTGGAAGATAAAGGGTCAAGTTTGACTTGACCATTTGACGCCTCATTGGTGAGTTGGCAAAGAGTAGGCCAATGATGATGCTCCACATCATCATGGTTGCTTAAGTGGGATGCCACCTCATGGGAGTTACCAAAAGTTGTGACTCTTGGCATTCCATGGAGGTTATAATCCCTCTTAATGTGGTCGGCCACATCAATTCAAGGGGTAAGTTTCATTTTGTGTTGAAACCTCCATCTTCTTCCTCATTCCTTGCTTCTTCTCTCCCTCTCCTCCTCCTTGGCCAAGACCTTCAAAGGTGCTTGCACACCTTTTGTTTGGTTTCTCCATCTCTTGCTTGTGTGGATACACGTAGAGGAGTATCTACTTTGATACTCTCGAGATCCGGCGAACCGTGGACAAGCGGGATTAAGCGTAGGGCTTCACATCAAGGGTAAATTCTTATCTTGTAGATCTAATGTATATCTAGGCTTAGAAAACTCGTACGTGAAAGTTTTTATGAAATTTTAATCTTTGCACGGATCCGGTGGCATGGGAATTTTGGGGTTTCCGCAACGCAAAAAGCGGTTTTTGCGGCCCGAAAAACCCAACGCCATCCTTATGGTAGGCCACCAAATGAAGAAAATATTGTGGTGGAAGATATTGGTAGAAGACCTCCCAACAAAAATGACAAATATGTCTGCCCTCCAAGGGAAGGAAAAGAGAAGAGTCATCAAGATTGGTCGAGCTAAAGACCTTAAACAAGCGCTTCTTGGGAGGCAACCCAAGGGTTCTTTTTAGTTACTTTCATTCCATGTTTCTATTTTTCATTAGTAATGTTTTTACTTTGTTTTCACTTTGGATTTCAAGTTAAATTTCACTTCCATGTGTTGGGATGTATACAGCCTAGCTTTTGGTATAAACATTTATTTAGAAATAAGAATCACATTGGTCAAATGTCTATATTTATGATAAATGTAGTTGTTCAATTAATTTATATTGTAGATAACATGGTGTGTGGTGTCACACACAGAAGATCATGTTATCGGTTCCTTATAAATTATAAACAGTAGCTCACGACCAAGATGGAAAGGAACAAACCATTGGAAGATCTTAGTGTAATTAGGTATTAGTTTATCTTAACTATATAATTATACTAGTACACTTAGAGTGTATTGAGTAGGACCATTTGAGGTCGTTTCTTTTATACTAACTTTATAAAGGAACAAAGACCTCAGTTATTAAGGAAATGTGTGCTCTTAATCCTAATATAATAACAAGCACATATATTTGATATTTATTTCTTTAATTTATCAATGGGTGAGATTTAGTTCGATAAATCAATAAGCCCGATAAGTTGGGAAATGATATCACTTATAGTGTGTGTTGTTGATTATAGAAGGAAACTATGTCCTAGAGATACTAGGTTGATAATGTCCTCAAGAGGAGCTCATAAGGATTGTCATGTTAAACCCTGCAGGTGGACTTAGTTCAACATGACGATAAGGTTGAGTGGTACTACTCTTGGACTAGGATATTAATTAAATGAGTTGTTAGTAACTCACTTAATTAGTGGACATTCGATATCTTAAACACAGGGAGACTAACACACTCATAATAAGAAGGAGCCCAAAAATGTAATTTGGGATTGGTGCGGTAGTTCAATAATAGTTCTTTAGTGGAATGAATTATTATTGATAGAATTAAGTTGTGTGTTCGGGGCGAACATGGGATGCTTAATTTTATCGGGAGACCAAAACCAATTCCTCCTCTTGGTCCCTATCGTAGCCTCTTAATTATAGAGTACTATACCCACCTATACCCACCTTCTATACCCACCTAAAGGGGGTCGGCCAAGCTAGCTTGGATCAAGCTAGGGCCGGCCTAAGCATGGTTAATGAGGTGGCCGACCCTAAGCTTGAACCCAAGCTAGAGGCGGCCGGCCATAATTAAATAAAAAGAATTTTAATTTTAATTTTTCTTATGTGAAAGATATAATTTATTGGAGAAAATTAAAATTAAAATATCTCTCTTAAAAGGATCTACAAAAGATTAAAGAAAGAGATTAGATCTCTTTCCTTATTTGTAGATTGGAAAGATATTTTATTTTCTCTTTGTAGAATTATTCACATGTTGAAAAATAAAATTATAGAAATTTATTTTTATTAACCATGAAGGGATTTTTGAAGAGAAATTTTAATTTTAAAATTTCCGGAGATAAATTAGGAAGTTTTAATTTGTTGATTGAAATTCTCCTAATTTTTCTCTATTGATTGTGGCCGGCCAATACATGGATAAAAAGGAAGTTTTATTTAATACTTCAAATTAATTCATGTCAAGGAAAATTTAGGAAATTTTATTGTAATTAAATTTCCTAATTTGCCTAGGCCAAGGAATATAAAAGAAGGGGTGAGGGTGCCTTCATGGTGGATAACCTCTATTATTTTTCTCCCTCTTTTCCTTGGTGTGGTGGCCGGCCCTTCCCTTTCTCTCTTCTCCTCTTGTTGGCCGAAACCTATCTTCTTGGTGGAGCTTTTGTTTGTGGCCGGATCAAGGAAGGAGAAGAAGGAGAGAAAGCAAGTCTCATCTCTAGCATCCCTTGGAGCATTGGTGGTGGCCGAAATTCTTCATCCTTGAAGAAAATTATTGTGGCCGGCCATCCTCTTCCTTTCTTCCTCTTTTGTGGTGGCTGAAACTTATCTCTTGCTTGGAGTTCTTGTGGTGGCCGGATACTACTTGGAGAAGAAGAAAAAGGAGAGAAAGCTTGTATCCCTTGGAGCTTGGTTGGTGTTTTGTTCTTCGTCCTTGGTGAAGATTCTTTGTGTTGGCCGAACCTAGCTAGGAGAAGAAGAAGGTGCTTGGTGGTTTCTCGTCTCGGAAGATCGTTGCCCACACAACGTCCGAGGTTAGAAGAGGAATACGGTAGAAGATCAAGAGGTCTTTCTAGAAGGTATAACTAGTAATTTTTCTTTCCGCATCATGCTAGTTATTTATGGAAATAATACCAAATACAAGAGGCTTACGATTCTAGTATTTCGAATATGTTTTTCGAAGTTGTGTTCTTTTGTTTTGTTTTACCTTGTGATTTGATTGTTCTTTTCGGTTAACCTAAAGTTATTTTAGGAAATTAAATATTAGCTTTCTATAAAAGGTTTTGTCTAGTCGGTGGTGGTTGCTCCCATATCCAAGAAGGCCATGTGCCTAGCCACGTCAGTATTGGAAACCAATTATGGAAATTAATATTTAATGGAATTAATAACTTAAGGTGATTTGGGTCGAATGTGTTAAGTTCCGCAGGAGACCCAAGTCAAAACCTAAAAGAACAAATAGATTAAGTTTTGGATCAAACGTGTTAAGTTCCGCAGGCGATCCAAAATTTAATTTAAAAGAACACATGGTAGCTAGGAAAAGGTTCAGATCTTTGTACAAATTTTTTGTACAGTGGAACCTCTAGGTTTTCCGAGTAGCAACCAACAATTGGTATCAGAGCTAGGGTTTTGCCTCTGTGTATTTGGTATTAGTTTAATTATGCACATGTCATACATAATTTAGGCAGGTTAATTGTAGGATGTGCTAACTTTGTGGATGCAGGATCCAACTATTATGGCTTTTAGTTATTATGTGTGTGATTGGACCCTTGGACATGTCAAGGGCATTTATATGTGTGTGCATGATTGTATTATAAAATACAGAGTGTATTTAGTTTTATTAGGATTTTATTTTTGATCTAGATACATGTACATTCCTTTTATGGAATATAGGATCAAAATGTAAAATTCTATTTATGTCGCGGATCGAATCTTGCAAAGCGTGGAACCTTCTAAGGACCAGAGGCGCAGCGGAACTAGGAGCAAGATGGATGCGACAGCTAGACCCGGTGGCGGTGGCCAAATATGGCAGCAGCTTGGGATGACAACACACGGAGGACAACTAGAGATAAAAGCCATAATAGTTGAAAATTAGATTTTCTATTTATTGCTTATATATTGTGCTGTGTGTGCATGTTGGTTTACATATTTAGTAGGCTAGCATAGTTAAAATTCCTCATTTATAAATAACTAAGTGGGAGAGGGATTTTTAAGTAAATCCCATGGTCTCCATTACTAGTTTGTAAGTGATGCAAACAAGCTTGCGCGTTGGCTCTGAGTGCCTTCCTCCATAACGGATGAGCTTGTTTGTGGATCACTAGAACAGACTTCCATTTTTGGATGACTATAGGAAGTTAATTAAGAGCGTGTGATCTTCCCCAACGGAAGGGGCATAATCTTATTAATGGACTTAGTGTCAAGTAATGGTATACACTTAGACACATTTAATAGTATCCTCCCCAACAGAGTCACTACTATCACTTGTGTGACCAAAGGGAAACCAACTATTGATTTGTCATAAAACTAGATTGGCAATATACTAAAATTAATAAACCCCTCTTACAAATGTTTGAATTTGTATACGTCCACACTAACGTGGCATACAAGATTCATGGTGTTTGAGATAATTTTATTTGTCAAAAAGTTATATTGACAAGATAGTCAATGGGTAAAACCCTCCTCTTACAAATTATGAATTTGTATACGTCCACACTAACGTGGCATGCAAAATTCACAGTGTTTGAGGTGTTGGTGAATTTAAATAATATTGTTTGAGGAATCAATGTTATTTTAAATTCAAAGAGTTTTGACCAAATATTTGATCAAAGACAGATCAACTATTAATTTTATTCGTCATAAAGTAAAGTTGACGAGATAATAAAATTAATGAATAAAATCTCCTCTTCGATATTGTATACACAAAATTCATGGAGATTTTAAGGAGTTGATCTTGACCAAATATTTTTGTGATTCTTAGGATGTTTGTCAATCCCTAGTAGTCATACTATAGAAAAAGACTTAGTAGTCCCAATTGTAATGATTGGAAATAGGACTTGGACATTAAGGTAGACTGTCTTCTTAGAACTACGAACAATTTAGGTGTATTTAATTCATTAGTTGAAACATGTCTAGTGGTGTTATCTACCAGAACCTGGAGTGTAGATACAAGATGTCATTAATCATGCCTGCAATTCATTGCAGGGTTCCAGGAAACCCGACAACTAAATGAAAGGTAAATCACCGTCCACATGGGCACTACTGTAAAAGTGGTAGCTGTTGCAGTGGGAGATGTTTATCCTTTGATAAGAATAAAATATAGATTTTAATTAATTGTCTTTACGTACCAAGTTTAGAAAGAACCTGATTTCAGTTTCTAAACTATTATAGATATTGTGTCTATTTTGATAACAAAGTTGTTATCAAGAAAAATAGGAAAGTTATCTATTCTGGTATGATGGTTGACAATTTATAATCCAAAAACTCCCATGATGCAACAAATGGAAATTAGTAACACATCTTCTAATTTTAATAGAAAGCAACCTTCGGAAATGAACCAATTATATTTTTGGCATCTAAAACTAGGTTATACTTGAGTAGGATTCATTGGTAGCTGATGAACTTTTGGGTTCATTGGTAGTGGAAATCTTTCCAACCTGCGAGTCTTACTTGGAAGAAAATTAACCAAGAAGCTTTTAAGTCCAAGGGGTATGGAGTCAAAGATATGTTGAAATCGGTTCATTCTGATTTGTGTGATCCTATGACTATCCAGACAAGAGGTAGTATTGAATATTTTGTCTAATTTATAGACAACTATTCAAGATACAAATAAATTTACTTAATGTACCGCAAGACTAAGTACTTTGATTAGTTCAAAGAGTACAAGGTTGATGCGGAGGAATAAAGTAAAAAGTTACTATGGAAGATCGTAGTGGCAAGTACCTCTTGAGAGATTTTAAGAGTCACTTATCAGAAGTTGGATTTCAATCTCAACTAACTGCATTTGGTACACCCCAACAGAATGGTGTAATAGAAAGAAGGTAAAGGACTCTTATGGAATAATTAGATAGATGATGAGTTATTCAGAAAATTACCATATTTGTTTTAAGGATAAACTCTGAAAACGAAAGTGAACATAGTGCCATCCAAGTCATAACTCTCTACTCATATAGAATTGCTGAATAGGCATAAGCCTATTTTGAAGCCTATTCGGATTCGGGTAATCCAGCATATATGTTAAAGAGAGATAATGATAAGTTGGATAGGAGTTCACTTGTTTGTAAGTTATCCTAGATAAACAAAAGTAGATTTATAGTCTTAAAAATCAGAAGGTCATTGATAGTATCAATGACTGATTTTTAGAAAAGGACTATATAATGAACCACGTGCTCATAAGTAAATTTGTTCTTAAGGAAATAATAAAAGACATGTCTAATCTAGTACCAACTGTACAAGATGAGATACCACAAGAAAACTGCAACACGTATCACAAATGATACACAATTGCAGAAAATGCCTTGTCGTAGTGGGAGGGTTGTTAAGCAACCTTAAAAGATTCATGTTTTGGGAGAGTTTTTGAACTCGATCCCTGGAGGACATGAACCTGATATCCGGACATATGATGAAGCACTCCAAGATAAATATGAAGCATCTTGGCAAAGAGTAATGAATAATAGAATTAGAATATATGTATTCTAATAAAATCTGGAAGCTTGTAGAACCACCAAATGGTGTAAAAGCCTTTGGGTGTAAAAGGTCTATAATAGAAAAAGAGGGATAGACAGGAAGGTAGAAACCTTCAAAGCAAGGCTTGATGAAAAAGGAAACCTTTTTCACTGGTAGCTATGCTTAAGTCTATCCGGATTTTTTTATCTATTTGGCAAGTGGATGTCAAGACAACATTCCTTAATGGAAGTCTTGAAGAAAGCATCCATATAAAGCAATCAGAAGGGTTCATTGCAAAGTGCTAAGAGCATCTTGTGTGCAAGCTCAATCAGTCTATGGACTGATACAAAGCTTCAAGGTCTTGGAACATCCAGTTTATCAAAGTAATCCAGACCTATGGATTTATTGAGTAAACGGATAAAGTCTTGTGTATACAAAAGATGTGATGGAAACGTGGTGGTATTTCTTGTACTATATGTAGATAACATTTTTGGTAGTTGGAAACAATATCAAAATGTTGTCAGAAGTAAGGGTATGGTTGTCCAAATAATTCGATATAAAGGACTTGGGAGAATGTATATATTTTTGAGATCAAAGTAATAAGGGATCGCAAGAAAAAATATATTTATCTCAAGCTTGATACATCGGAAAAATCCTTGCTCGTTTTAAGCATGCAAAATTCCTAGAAAGGTTTCTTACCTTTTAAGCATAGAGTGTCTTTATCTAAAGAGATGTCTCCGATGACATCAAAAGAGATTGAGGACATATAGGCAGTTCTTTATGCTTCGGCAGTTAGACAACCTAATGTATGCTATGCACGAGATCAGAAATCTATTTTGCCAAGGGCATAGTTAGCAGATATCAAAGTAACCCTAGACAAGGACATTGGACTGCAATAAAGCATATATTAAAGTACCTTAGAGGCACTAAAGATTATATGCTAGCTTACAAGGCAGTTAATTTGGTTCTTATGGGTTGTATAGATTTTGACCTCCAAATGGATAGGGACAATAATAAGTCAACCTCGGGGTTTTGTGTTTATTTTAGGAGGTAAAGTCATAACTATGGAAGAGTGATAAGCATAGGTGTTTTTCTGGACTCCACCATAGAAGCTTAGTATATGGCAAGCCTCTGAGGTAGCCATTAAAAGCTGTATGACTCAATAACCTCAAGATAGACTTAGATATGATTTCTGGTTTGTCCAAAGATTATTACAATTTATTGTAATAATGTTGGTGCAGTAGCAAACTCGAAGAAACCATAAGTCTAGAAGGCAAGTAAACATAATAGAGCACAAGTACCACCCAATACGAGAAATCGTATAAACGAGGAGAAGTTGTTGCCGCCTAGATTGCATCAGGTGATGACCTATAGATCCTTCCACTGAGGTCCTTAAGGCAAGAGCTTTTGATGGGCATGTTGAAGGGTTAGGAATCAGATGTATGACAGAAGATATAGCAGCATAGTCTTTTAGTATAAGTGGGAGATTGTTGGGATGTATACTAAAAGCCTAGCTTTTGGTATAAACATTTATTTAGAAATAAGAATCACATTGGTCAAATGTCTATATTTATGATAAATGTAGTTGTTCAATTAATTTATATTGTAGATAACATGGTGTGTGGTGTCACACACAGAAGATCATGTTATCGGTTCCTTATAAATTATAAACAGTAGCTCACGACCAAGATGGAAAGGAACAAGCCATTGGAAGATCGTAGTGTAATTAGGTATTAGTTTATCTTAACTATATAATTATACTAGTACACTTAGAGTGTATTGAGTAGGGCCATTTGAGATCGTTTCTTTTATACTGACTTTATAAAGGAACAAAGACCTCAGTTATTATGGAAGTGTGAGCTCTTAATCCTAATATAATAACAAGCACATATATTTGATATTTATTTATTTAATTTATCAATGGGTGAGATTTAGTTCGATGAATCAATAAGCCCGATAAGTTGGGAAATGATATCACTTATAGTGTGTGTTGTTGATTATAGAAGGAAACTGTGTCCTAGAGATACTAGGTTGATAATGTCCTCAAGAGGAGCTCTTAAGGATTGTCATGTTAAACCCTACAGGTGGACTTAGTCCAACATGACGATAAGGTTGAGTGGTACTACTCTTGGACTAAGATATTAATTAAATGAGTTGTCAGTAACTCACTTAATTAGTGGACATTCGATATCTTAAATACAGGGAGACTAACACACTCATAATAAGAAGGAGCCCAAAAATATAATTTGGGATTGGTGCGGTTGTTCAATAATAGTTCTTTAGTGGAATGAATTATTATTGATAAAATTAAGTTGTGTGTTCGGGGCGAACACAGGATGCTTAATTTTATCGGGAGACCAAAACCAATTCTTCCTCTTGGTCCCTATCGTAACCTCTTAATTATAGAGTACTATACCCACCTATACCCACCTTCTATACCCACCTAAAGGGGGCCGGCCAAGCTAGCTTGGATCAAGCTAGGGCCGGCCTAAGCATGGTTAATGAGGTGGCCGGCCCTAAGCTTGAACCCAAGCTAGAGGGGGCCGGCCATAATTAAATAAAAAGAATTTTAATTTTAATTTTTCTTATGTGAAAGATATAATTTATTGGAGAAAATTAAAATTAAAATATCTCTCTTAAAAGGATCTACAAAAGATTAAAGAAAGAGATTAGATCTCTTTCTTTATTTGTAGATTGGAAAGATATTTTATTTTCTCTTTGTAGAATTATTCACATGTTGAAAAATAAAATTATAGAAATTTCTTTTTATTAACCATGAAGGGATTTTTGAAGATAAATTTTAATTTTAAAATTTCCGGAGATAAATTAGGAAGTTTTAATTTGTTGATTGAAATTCTCCTAATTTTTCTCTATTGATTGTGGCCGGCCAATTCATGGATAAAAAGGAAGTTTTATTTAATACTTCAAATTAATTCATGTCAAGGAAAATTAAGGAAATTTTATTGTAATTAAATTTCCTAATTTGCCTAGGCCAAGGAATATAAAAGAAGGGGTGAGGGTGCCTTCATGGTGGATAACCTCTATTATTTTTCTCCCTCTTTTCCTTGGTGTGGTGGCCGGCCCTTCCCTTTCTCTCTTCTCCTCTTGTTGGCCAAAACCTATCTTCTTGGTGGAGCTTTTGTTTGTGGCCGGATCAAGGAAGGAGAAAAAGGAGAGAAAGCAAGTCTCATCTTTAGCATCCCTTGGAGCATTGGTGGTGGCCGAAATTCTTCATCCTTGAAGAAAATTATTGTGGCCGGCCATCCTCTTCCTTTCTTCCTCTTTTGTGGTGGCTGAAACTTATCTCTTGCTTGGAGTTCTTGTGGTGGCCGGATACTACTTGGAGAAGAAGAAGAAGGAGAGAAAGCTCCTTGGAGCTTGGTTGGTGTTTTGTTCTTCGTCCTTGGTGAAGCTTCTTTGTGTTGGCCGAACCTAGCTAGGAGAAGAAGAAGGTGCTTGGTGGTTTCTTATCTCGGAAGATCGTTGCCCACACAACGTCCGAGGTTAGAAGAGGAATACGGTAGAAGATCAAGAAGTCTTTCTAAAAGGTATATCTAGTAATTTTTCTTTCCGCATCATGCTAGTTATTTATGGAAATAATACCAAATACAAGAGGCTTACGATTCTAGTATTTCGAATATGTTTTTCGAAGTTGTGTTCTTTTGTTTTATTTTTCCTTGTGATTTGATTGTTCTTTTTGGTTAACCTAAAGTTATTTTAGGAAATTAAATATTAGCTTTCTATAAAAGGTTTTGTCTAGTCGGTGGTGGTTGCTCCCATATCCAAGAAGGCCATGTGCCTCGCCACGTCAGTACTGGAAACCAATTATGGAAATTAATATTTAATGGAATTAATAACTTATGGTGATTTGGGCCGAACGTGTTAAGTTCCGCAGGAGACCCAAGTCAAAACCTAAAAGAACAAATAGATTAAGTTTTGGATCAAACGTGTTAAGTTCCGCAGGCGATCCAAAATTTAATTTAAAAGAACACATGGTAGCTAGGAAAAGGTTCAGATCTTTGTACAAAATTTTTGTACAGTGGAACCTCTAGGTTTTCCGAGTAGCAACCAACACCATGAGCTAGCCATGATTGATTCATGGGCATGGAAATAATGGAGAAGCAAGAAAGGAGAAAAATCATCAAGTGGAGCAAAACAGAGCATGATTGTGTGCTATACACGGCTAGGCATATGCTCTAGAGAAGAAAAGGTGCTCGGTCGTGTCTCACACACGGCCGTGTGCAGAATCCAGAGAAGAAAAGGTATTCGGCCATGTCTCACACATGGCTGTGTGAAGAAACAAGTACAGAAGCATGCACTTGTAACGCCCGCCCCTTCCGAGGGCGCTAAGGCCACCCTAAGGGACGGGGTTACTTACACCTACCTAACATACATGTGCATATGATCTTATGGCAGCGGAAGATATTTATCATATGAATTTTTTTTTTTACATGGCATGTGAACCGTAAATCATACTAATACTCATGCATAACTTAATCTATATTTGCTACTCGAACATGAATCATGATCTTATAAATCTACTGGCATGAAAGAACACATCATAAATGCATAACATACCAGTTCAAGTTATCAGCATAAACATAAGGTCCAAACTTAGTTCACATGCATAATTCAACCAAATAAAATTTTAAAACTAAATTAGATCTATCCACCATGCCACTCCCACACACACTCCCTGCCTTTCCTGCTGCTCCCCTTAGTTCATCCATTCCTTGCCTTTCTCTGTAGTACAAGGAAACATAAAAACTATAAGCCCTAAGGCTTAGTAAGTCCTTTCCTACTCATAAAACCATAAATCATACGTACATATAAAACATATCATAACATGTGAAAACATAACATAATCATATCATAGCATGTGAGAACATAACCTGAAACATATCATAGTATGTGAGGACATAACATGAAACATATCATAACATGTGAGTACATAACATGAACTAATAACATGATCATCCAAACATCATAAACATGATTCCAAAAGTAAATAAGTGTGAAGGAAATCATATAACATGTACATATAGATGCAAGATGTTCCTTTCAAAACATGCATAATGAAATGAACATATGCAACATGTGTTTTTTTCTTTTTCATATCATATACATACTTGAACATAATATCAACATAAGGGCCCGGATTGTACCACATACATACATAAATGCACGCAATCCCTAGGACAGGGTAGCTAGCCCCGAACCTACTAGGGATCTAGGTCCGTTCATAGTCCGTCGACCTAGGGGCGTACTTAGGAGCCCATCCCTTTTTACGAAGCCCGTTTCATAGACCATCGACCTCGGGGCGCTTATGGAGCCCACCCTTGGTACAAGCCATACAAAAAAGTAAAATAGCATGTCATACATATCATGTATCATATTTCTTATTATGTCATCATACATATCATGTTCTTGTCTTATCATACGTGTCATATCATGAAGAGAGATCTTAATCCCAACTCAAGGGAAGCATCTCTTAGGCATTTCTTCTTACATAAGCCTTTCATAACATATCTCATAAACCATAACATGTTCTTATCATAACATAGAGCATAGCATGTAACATGAAACATAGCATGTATCACCTCATAAAGCATAGCATATCATCTCATGAAACTTAGCATTTATCATATCATGAAGCATAGCCTATCATATCATGAAGCATAGCATATATCATATCATGAAGTGTAGCCTATATCATTCCATGAACATAGCATATCATATCATGAAATCATAGCATGTAACATATCAAGAAGCATGGAAACTTAAACTAACCATATATCAAGAATCATACATTATGAGGAAACATAAGCATGCATAGTTAGATTCAAGAACTTTTCCCTAAACCTATTCTTTCAATCTTGGCCGAAACCTTACTAGCATGAATTCTAAACTTTGGCCACCATAAAGAGCATGAAACTTCAACCAACTATAGATAAATAATCATATATCATAAAGAAGCATAAACAAACATAGTTAAATTTCAAAACCTTGCTTTAACTCATATACTTGCTTGGCCGAACCCTAAGGTGAGGTTCTAAGATTCATTTGTACAGCATGTAGCATGGAGACTTATCTAATCTCATACACAAGATCATACAACATCTAGAAACATAACTAAGCGTAATTAGGTTAGAAAAACTTAACTCTAAGCTTACACTCTACCTTGGCCGAAACCTACAAGTAGGGTTTCAAGTCTTCTAGTGCATAAAGTCTTAACCTAACTTCATACAAGGTATCATACTTCATGAATGAACATAAACAAGCATGTTTAGGTTTAAAATTTTAACCCTAAGCCTCATATCTTATCTTGGCTGAAACTTCACTTGGGTTTTAATTTTTTTTCTTTTTATACAACATGAAGCATAAAACCTAAACTATCATCTCATAAGAGTTCATTCATCAAAGCATGTTATCATAAAATAAACCTTGTTCTAACTTCATTTCTATTCTTGTCCGAGACTTACAAGTGGGGTTCCATTTCTTCTAGTGAAACATGTAATATTAAGACTTCACCTAACCACATACAAGATATCATACCTCATTATTATGCAAAAACAAGCATGATTAGGTTTAAAATCTTGTCCTTAAGCTTCATATCTTGTCTTGGCCGAAACTTCTACTAGGGTTTTCATTTTTTTTTTTTTGTACAACATAAAGCATAACATGTAAACTTGTTAATCCTAAGTGACCGCCAATCTATCTTGGCCATAGCTTACAAGGAAATCTCTAAGGTTTCAAAAAAAACATTTTCATATGAAACAAACCGACAACTACTTGTACTGCAGTGAGGGGATACTCACATCTTTGCTTGATTTACTTAGGGAAGAAACCTTGCTTGTGGAGCCTTCCTAGAGAGGAGCTTCTCTTGATTGGGTTTCGGCAATGGTGAGGGAGAGAAGAGTTCTTTGGTCATGGTGGAGAGGAGGAGGGAGGAGGAAGAGAGCAAAATGAATGTTTTCATTCATTTTCTCCTTTTATTCTAAATGAAAAGAAGAAGGGAAAATGAGTTTTTCCTTCTCTTTTCTTTTACTCATCCCTTAATGAAAAGAGAGAGCAAGAATCATCTTTTCCTTTGAGAGGAAGAAGGCAATTCCAACTTCTCTTCCTAAATGAAAGAAACCTTCTCTTACTCTTAACTATATTGTCCCTTCTCTTCCTAACAATATATTCTCTTGATTCATTGGTTATCACATACATGTATCTCGTAAGAGGTCCAAGGCTCAAACCTTGGTCATCTCTTTTTGGTTCTATTTTATTATTTTTGCAAATTTCTACATAAGGCCTATTTTTAACCATGGTAAAAATATACAAACTTGCTAGATATCCTATGGGTGTTACAGTCCCCCATACCTCATAAAAGTTCGTCCTCCAACTAAAAATAGCTCCGGGTACTAAGGTGGCCTACGACTTCCTGCTGAGTGCATCAGCCACTTTATTCGCTTTTCCCGAATGGTAAAAGATCTCGCAGTCATAGTCCTTGACTAGCTCAAGCCATCTTTGTTGTCTCATGTTCAGGTCCTTTTGTGTGAAGAAGTATTTCAAACTCTGGTTATCTGTATAAATCTTACACTGTGCTCCATATAGATAATGCCTCCATATTTTAAGAGCAAAGACCACGGCTGCTAGCTCTAAATCATGTGTGGGGTAATTTTTCTCATGTTCTTTGAGTTGCCTAGAGGCATAGGCAATGACCTTGCCATTCTGCATGAGTACTGTAACGACCCGGCCCTCTTGGCCCATTTGGCGGCTCATTTGACGACCTCTCATGTCGTCGACTGTCGGCCCTTATGTCGTCGGCCCATTTGGCGACCTCTAATGTCGTCGACCGACGACCCTTGGCCGTGTCGTTACTCATTAGGACTTTCCACCCCTGGCCAGTGGATTTTTGCCTCCCCCAGGATTCGAACTCTAAACCTCCAGGCTTAAGTATTAGAGTTTATGAATCCTGGTAACCAAGTGAGATGATCACTTGGTTACCAGGATTCTTTTTATTGTAACGACCCGACCCTCTTGGCCCATTTGGCGGCCCATTTGGCGACCTCTCATGTCGTCGACCGTCGGCCCTTATGTCGTCGGCCCATTTGGCGACCTCTAATGTCGTCGACCGACGACCCTTGGTCGTGCCGTTACTCACTAGGACTTTCCACCCCTGGTCAGTGGATTTTTGCCTCCCCCAGGATTCAAACTCTAAGATCACGGACGCGGCTAGAGAGGGGTTGTGAATAGCCGACCCGAAATTCGTGTTTCTTTCTACAAATCAAGTTAGGCAGCACTACCAGGGGGTGGAAAGTCCTAGTGAGTAACGACACGGCCAAGGGTCGTCGGTCGACGACATTAGAGGTCGCCAAATGGGCCGACGACATAAGGGCCGACGGTCGACGACATGAGAGGTCGCCAAATGGGCCGCCAAATGGGCCAAGAGGGTCGGGTCGTTACAAGTACAGCTCTGAGTCCTGATTTAGAAGCATCGCTGTACATATCAAATCCTTCGTTGCCTTCCGGAAGAGTAAGAATTGGAGCACTGGTCAGTCTCCTTTTCAGTTCTGTGAAACTCTTCTCGTAGACGTCTGTCCATTCGTACTTCTTATTTTTCCGAGTGAGGGCTGTCATCGGGGCTAGGATTCTGGAGAAACCCTCTACGAACTTCCGGTAATAGCCTGCTAGTCCGAGGAAACTCCTGATTTCGGTGGCATTCCTTTGCCTATTCCAGTTACTGACGGCTTCAATCTTGATTGGGTCTACCATTACCCCATCCTTAGAGATAACATGACCCAAAAATGATACTTGGTCGAGCCAAAATTCGCACTTGGAGAATTTCACATACAGTTGCTTTTCCCGAAGAATTTGTAATACTATTTCCAGGTGTTTGGCATGCTCTTCTTGGGTTCTAGAATAAATGAGGATGTCATCGATAAAAACTATCACAAATTTGTCGAGATATACTGAGAACACTCGGTTCATCAGGACCATAAATAGAGCAGGAGCATTTGTCACTCCGAAGGGCATTACTACGAACTCATAATACCCGTATCTTGTCCGGAAAGCCATCTTCGGTATATCATCTTGTTTCACCTTTACTTGATGATAGCTAGATCATAAATCAATCTTAGAGAAGATGGTGGCACCCTTCAACTGGTCAAACAGGTCGTCAATCCGTGGTAAAGGATATCTGTTCTTGATTGTAACTTTATTTAGCACTCGATAGTCTATGCACATTCGCATAGACCCATCCATCTTTTTCACAAACAGTACCGGAGCTCCCCATGGGGAGTGACTAGGGTGGATAAGTCCCTTGTCGAGTAACTCCCGTAGCTGTTCTTGAAGTTCCTTCAATTCAGCCGCCGCCATACGGTAAGGTGCTTTAGAGATCGGCTTGGTACCAGGAATCAATTCGATCTCAAACTCAATTTCTCGATTAGGTGCTAACCCTGGTAGTTCATTAGGAAATACCTCTGGGTAATTGCATACAACTCTGACATCTTCCGGCTTCAGCTCCTCTGCCTGACTTATATCAACCACATGAGCTAGAACCCAGTGCATCCGTTATCCAACATCTTCCGTGCCTTTAAAGCTGATAAAAACTTTTTAGCTTCTTTCCTGGTCTCTCCGATAAATTCGAAAGTCAGTTCTGCTTCAGGCCGAAAAATTACTTTTCTATTACGGCATTCTATTGAAGCACCGTACTTGCTCAGGAAGTCCATGCCCAATATAATATCATAATCCTTCATATCAAGCATTATCAGGTCACAGTTGAGTTCTCTGTCTGCGATTCTGATGGGTGTGGTTCGCAGCATATGAGTGGATGACATCACCTCTCCCGAAGGTAAAGTCATTAAAAACTTGCAATCTAAGGCTTGGGGTGGCATGTCTATCTTTCTTGTGAAAGGTGTAGAGATTAACGAGTGTGTTGCCCCAGTGTCAAATAATACAGTAGCATGCTGACTGAAAATAAATATCTGACCTGTGACAGCAGTAGAAGCATTCGCCACGTCTTCCTTGGTGAGGGAGAAAATTCTGGCATTCGTCGTCACTGGCGGAGCTTCCAATCTCCCTTGACTTATTTGAGGGCCTTCTAATGCAGCTTGCATCAGGTGTAGTTGTGGGGGAACACATCTGTTTTGGACATGCTGTGGAGGAGGTGTTTGAATCTGAGTAGGACAGTTCCAAGCTATATGTCCTTCCATTCCACAGTTGTAGCATCTATTTGTGCCTATACAGCATACTCCCGGGTGCTTCTTCCCGCAGGTGGTACACTGAGGAAACATGAGTTGCTTGCTTGCTGGACCACCCTTGGAGTCAGTCCATTGCTTTCTCTTGCCACTGTGATTTCCTTTTCAGTTGGTTCAGTTGCTCTGAGATTTCTGTCCTCCCGGATGAGTTTGACTCTTGCCATCGTTCATCGCCTTCTGATAGTGTTCGGTGATCAGGGCACTACTGATTAATTCTTCAGCGGTTTGGGGTCTATTAACTCCACCGGCCACATTCAGAGCTATCTCAGGTCTGAGCATCTTCATAATGAGTCTGACCCTTTCTCTTTCAGTGCTCACCAATTCTAGACATAAGCGCGCTAAACGGTTGAATTTCTTAACAGCTTCATTAACTGACAGATCGCCTTGTCGGAACTCGGTGAACTCGTAATAATGCTTGTTTGTCACCCTCATATGGAAGAATTCTTCGAAAAATTCCGTCTCAAAGTCTGTCCATCTCATCTGATTTATTTGTCTTTTTTGCTTTGACTCGGTCCCACCACATTCTAGCATCGCCCGTAAGGCAGAACGATGTGCATTTGACTTTCTCTTGTTCGGGCCAATCCAATAACTCCACTATGCTCTCCATAGTCTTCAACCAGGCCTGGGCGTCCCATGGTTCACAGTTACCAGAGAAAGCTTCCGGCTTCAGCCTCTGCCACTGAATCAGATACGCCTCCTGATGAAACACTGGAGCTGGGCCTACCGGTGGTGCAGGTGCCGGTGGCACTGGTGCAGCTGCAGGTATGACTGGCATCGTATTCTGATTTCCCGGTGGGGTAGTAGGGTTCCCTTGCTGATTCATCAGAGTGTTTATTATTTGTTGCTATTCTGTGACCTGATGCTGAAGTTCAGTGACTACATGCATCAGATCCGGTGGAGGTACTGTCTCCTCTGCTCTAGTATTACGTCTTCTAGCCATGCTTCTCTTCATGAATAATAACAAGGCTAGCATAAGTTATTATTATTCCTAATCTACCATCATGCATACTTAAACTAAGACTGTAACTTATCAAATAATAATAATAAAAATGGAGTAGACATACATACTATCAAAGCATTATGAAAGAATAGATTTAATCATAAGCATCATAAAAATTTAAGCATAAAAATTCTTACTAGGAGCGGCAAGATGTAGACTTGATGTGTGTGTAGTGGAAGGTAGACCTGCTCTGATACCAAACTGTAACGCCCGCCCCTTCCGGGGGCGATAAGGGTACCCTAAGGGACGGGGTTACTTACACCTACCTAACATACATGTGCATATGATCTCATGGCAGCGGAAGATATTTATCATATGCATTTTTTTACATGGTGCATAACTTAATCTATATTTTCTACTTGAACATGAATCATGATCTTATAAATCTACTGACATGAAAGAACACATCATAAATGCATAACATACCAGTTCAAGTTATCAGCATAAACATAAGGTCCAAACTTAGTTCACATGCACAATTCAACCAAATAAAATTTTAAAACTAAATTAGATCTATCCACCATGCCACTCCCACACACACTCCCTGCTTTTCCTACTGCTCCCCTTAGTTCATCCATTCCTTCCCTTTCTCTGTAGTACAAGGAAACATAAAAACTATAAGCCCTAAGGCTTAGTAAGTCCTTTCCTACTCATAAAACCATAAATCATACGTACATATAAAACATATCATAACATGTGAAAACATAACATAATCATATCATAGCATGTGAGAACATAACCTGAAACATATCATAGTATGTGAGGACATAACATGAAACATATCATAACATGTGAGTACATAACATGAACTAATAACATGATCATCCAAACATCATAAACATGATTCCAAAAGTAAATAAGTGTGAAGGAAATCATATAACATGTACATATAGATGCAAGATGTTCCTTTCAAAACATGCATAATGAAATGAACATATGCAACATGTGTTTTTTTCTTTTTCATATCATATACATACTTGAACATAATATCAACATAAGGGCCCGGATTGTACCACATACATACATAAATGCACGCAATCCCTAGGACAGGGTAGCTAGCCCCGAACCTACTAGGGATCTAGGTCCGTTCATAGTCCGTCGACCTAGGGGCGTACTAAGGAGCCCATCCCTTTTTACGAGGCCCGTTTCATAGACCATCAACCTCGGGGCGCTTATGGAGCCCACCCTTGGTACAAGCCATACAAAAAAGTAAAATAGCATGTCATACATATCATGTATCATATTTCTTATTATGTCATCATACATATCATGTTCTTGTCTTATCATACGTGTCATATCATGAAGAGAGCTCTTAATCCCAACTCAAGGGAAGCATCTCTTAGGCATTTCTTCTTACATAAGCCTTTCATAACATATCTCATAAACCATAACATGTTCTTATCATAACATAGAGCATAGCATGTAACATGAAACATAGCATGTATCACCTCATAAAGCACAGCATATCATCTCATGAAACTTAGCATTTATCATATCATGAAGCATAGCCTATCATATCATGAAGCATAGCATATATCATATCATGAAGTGTAGCCTATATCATTCCATGAACATAGCATATCATATCATGAAATCATAGCATGTAACATATCATGAAGCATGGAAACTTAAACTAACCATATATCAAGAATCATACATTATGAGGAAACATAAGCATGCATAGTTAGATTCAAGAACTTTTCCCTAAACCTATTCTTTCAATCTTGGCCGAAACCTTACTAGCATGAATTCTAAACTTTAGCCACCATAAAGAGCATGAAACTTCAACCAACTATTGATAAATAATCATACATCATAAAGAAGCATAAACAAGCATAGTTAAATTTCAAGACCTTGCTCTAACTCATATACTTGCTTGGCCGAACCCTAAGGTGAGGTTATAAGATTCATTTGTACAACATGTAGCATGGAGACTTATCTAATCTCATACACAAGATCATACAACATGTAGAAACATAACTAAGCATAATTAGGTTAAAAAAACTTAACTCTAAGCTTACACTCTACCTTGGCCGAAACCTACAAGTAGGGTTTCAAGTCTTCTAGTGCATAAAGTCTTAACCTAACTTCATACAAGGTATCATACTTCATGAATGAACATAAACAAGCATGTTTAGGTTTAAAATTTTAACCCTAAGCCTCATATCTTATTGTAACGCCCCGCCCCTCCTGCTAAGGCGACGGGGGTTACTTGACGACACTTGCATACTTAACACAGCGGAAGTCTTACTTGGAGAATTTAAAAACCTTTTTCTTACTTAAAAATCACAATAGACATAAAAGGTCCACATAGCATACTTATCATAAATTTTGGGTCTTAATACCAAACACATACTTAAAGTCATGGAGTCATAAAGTAAAAACATCAACATGGCAAGTTTCTTATCAAATGAAAGCAGGTCATTTCTTTTAGCCAGTCCACTACCGCACACATCCTTCAAGCCCTCCTGCTGCTCCCCTAGTACATCCATTCCTTGCCTTTATCTGTGGTACAAGAAAGTAAGCTATGAGCACTCATGGCTCAGTAAGTTCCTTTCCTACTCACAAAAACCGTCAAGCATATCAAAATCACAAGTCATAAGACATAAAGACAAATGTATCATGTTAAGAGCATGTCATGGCATATCATAACATAACATAAAGTATCATGGCATAATCATAAAGTATAAGCATGGTAAATTCCTAAACATATATCATGCAACATATGCAACATGTCTTTTGAAAACTTATACAATACATACTTAAACATAATCTCAACATGATTAGGGTCCCGGCTTGTACCACATACATAAATGCGCGCATCCTATGTAGGTCCAAGGTAGCAAGTCTTGAACCCTACAAGGCATACATACTAGGCTCGTTTCTTAGTCCATCGACCTAGGGACACTTAGGAGCCCATCCCTAACGAGGCCCGTTTCTTAGTCCATCGACCCCGGGGCGCTTATGGAGCCCACCCTTGGTACAAGCCATACATAAAGTAAAGTAGCATGACTTAACTTACATATCATAGTTCTTATCATTTCATGCATATCATATTTCTTAACACATCATAAAACATGCATATTTGGGCACACAACACATGCATGAATCATAACATACATCATGAAATGTATAAAGAAGTGTTTCGAGCTTCGAAATAGGCTATAGGAATTGTGAATTGATGAGTTTCGAGCTTCGATTCCTTGCCCTTTCCTTACGTTCGGCAGTAGTATGTATAAAGAAGTGTTGCTAGAGGTTTAAGAGATTTGCTTTCCCCTTTTCAATTCGACAGTAGCATGTTTAAGGAATTAGGATTGGGACAGATTGGTGTGCTAGCTTAAGCTGGGTAGGTGGTAGCTGAATCCATATTTGACTCAATGTTTTGGTTGTTGATGCTTTTCTTTCCTATGTGTGATAGCTTAAGCTAGACAGTTTGTAGTAGAATCCGGATTTGATACTACATCTTGTTGCTGATGTTTTCCAATGTGTGCTAAATTAAGCTAGGTAGTTTGGTGATTTCAGTTTTGTAACAGTGAGGTTCAGTAGTGATGTAGTGGGGTAGCCTGCCTCCCTTCCTGTGGGTTGTTCATGAGTTATAAGGGTGAAGGTGAACTTGGCAGTGGAACTTACTAGATTCGTATTGATGCCCTTCTATGTGGTCCTTGATGTACATCTGGATGATGGAGTTGAATTGATGCATTAGTGATGGTACATGCTTTGATGATAGAGTTATTTGAATTTTAAATGAACTGTTAAGCGATACCATGAGAATAATCTGTATGAAGTCTTCTCTGAATCTTTCAATTGATGTAAGTTTGGATTCTATATTTAGGAAGATAATTCCTGTACTGATTATCGAGATTAGTTTAGTCTAAAAGTGAGAAGTATGTGGGTGATTTAGTTATGCAAGTAATAAGTTCAGAATAGAAGTTTAGTTTAGAAGATGAGAAAAGAGATTTACATGTTGATCAATGTAGATTTTATAAAGTATTAAGATGCAGATTTTTGATAAGCTTAGTAAGCAGATTTCTGTTAAGCTATTATGCATATTTTTATTAAGCTAGTATGCAGATTTCTGTTAAGCATTAGTGCAGATTTTTGATAAATATTGTATGTGCAGATTTCTTTTGTATTCTATGCATGATTATGAGTTACAGAGTTAGTTTCATTCATAGATGCATAAGAAAGATAAAGAAAAGTATAAGAAAGATAAAGAAAAGAAAAGAAAAGGCCGAGGCCTTAAGTAGATCCCAAAGTCAAGACTTGAGGGATTTTTGGCACACAAGGTGCCTATTAAAATGCCGAGGCATTTAAAGAAGAAGTAATTACGATTATAAGTATTTTACTTTTAAGAAGAGGCTAGTACCCGACTTCCGAGGTTGTCGTTAAACAAATCCAGGTGTCCAATTCCGAGGTCTTGGCCCTGGTAGACCGAGGTCTGCTCTTTTAGGATTGGTGGCTCGCTACCCCAACCTATTAGGGAACGCACATAAGATGGTACTATGCCTGGGCCCAAGAAGAAGTTGATTATTATTTTGAAGTATTATAAGTATAAGTTTTTGAACAAGTAAAACGAGTTTTACATAAACATAAAGTATTAAAGAATAAGTTAGAACAAATGAAATAAAGTTTCATATAGTTCTAAAAAAAATCAGTAAGTTTAATTCTTTATTCTACCATGTTTATCTAGTAGATGAGTAGTTTTTCATGTTTACCTATTAGATGAGTAGCATGATTAGCTATTAGAATTACATGAGTAGATTCCTTAGCTTTTCTTTGCTATCAGTTTGACATGAGCAGTTATGCTTATGCTTTATTTCTTCTTAGAGCATATAGTTTTTAGTTCTTTTCGTATACATGTACATTCATGTTTTTGTGAGTTAGATAGCGCTTACTAAGCAAATTTTGCTTATAGACTACACTTCCTCTTTCTGTAGATAAAGGAAAAGAAAAGATTTAGCAAGGAAGGCGACAAGGTGGCGCGGATGGTGTGTGATGCCAGGACTATGGAGAGACCTGGGAAGTTTTGAGTTTTCATGTTTAGTGGATAGAAATAGTTGAGTTGTACCTTATGGTTTATGTCTTTTTAGATTGTATTTTCATTCCGCATTGTTAGTTTAGTTTTATTCATTTGTTATTGCTAGAATAGTTTATTTTCTTTAGTTGTTGTGTCTTATAAACTGCGTGGTTGTTTGATAAATGTTCCAGTCGCCTGTGACTGTGTATATTATGTTATGTATCAATGATTATGGTCACCGGTACAGGGGAGATTCAGCCGAAATTTTTCGGTAGGGTTTCTTCGAGGATTTTAATTATACCGGTTAAGTAGAGTTAGTAGATAAGTAACGGTCATCCTTAGAGAGTGTTGGATCGAGACGCGCTAGAGGGGGGGTGAATAGCGCTCGTGGCTATTTTGATCGTATCGGAATCGTAAAACTATCAAAGTAAATATACGCAGCGGAAATAACGAATGCAATCACAGAGGGACACAAGAAGTTTTACTTCGTTCGGAGCCTAAGGCGACTCCTACTCGAATGCCCGCGATCCTTGATCGCTTTCCGTGGGCAACAACTATAAGCTCGTAAAATGTACAATAAGATATTACAATTGAAAGAACTAAAAACAAATTATACCAACAACAATAAAGTAGCAGAATCTGAAGCTCCGGGTTGTCGGGGACTTGTAACAGCACTTCTGGGTGTTTCTAGAGCAGCTTGTAGCGTAAGGATTGCTTGGAATTCGTTGTTTTTGAGCTGCTGGTCGAAACCCTTTATAAAGGGTGTTCAAGGTGCCTTCTACTGTTCATCAAGGCGCCTTGAACAGCCGAGTCAGCCGGGGAGATGAGGAGCGAACTGGTCGAATCTTATCACAGACTCAAGGCGCCTTCCACTGTTCACAGGGCGCCTTCAACTGTTCAAGGCGCCTTCCACTGTTCATCAAGGCGCCTTGAGCAGCTTCTCGCAGCCAGCTCCAGCCTTGCATCCGAGGCGCCTTGGACACTGTTCATCCGAGGCTTTAAGTTGCTCCTTTGCACCTGCAAGATACGTTAGTCCCAAACACTATCCTGCAGCACAAAGTTAGCACATAATACAATAGATATTATAAATGAAGTATTAACAGTCTCCGGACTGTTCGAGTCTGACTTCAGGTTTCCAATCGGAAACCCTAGGTCGACCCGACGCCTACTGTTCCCTCTGCGGGGAACGCGTCCTCACCTACTCCACTCAGGAGATTTACCTGTTGCCAGTCTGGCCCTCCAGACCGACTGGACTTTCCGCCTAGGGTTACCACCCCCTAGGACCTAGGGTTACCGCCCCCTAAGGTTTTTCTCCACCTAGGGTTACCACCCCCTAGGACCTAAGGTTGCCGCCCCTTAGGGTTTTCCTCCACCTAGGGTTACCACCCCCTAGGACCTAAGGTTGCCGCCCCTTAGGGTTTTCCTCCACCTAGGGTTACCGCCCCCTAGGACCTAAGGTTACCCCCCCCTTAGGATTTTCCTTCACCTAGGGTTACCACCCCCTAGGACCTAAGGTTACCCCCCCCCTTAGGATTTTCCCTTACCTAACCGCAGTTAGGACTTTCCTGAAACCTTATTTAACCACGTTAGATAACAAGGAATCTTAACTTTGAATCCCTTTGCCATTATCAAAACTGAGGTTCGATCGTCGGATGCTTACTGCACCAACAGAGAGTAATAGTAGTAAGAAGGGTGGTCGTTACATTACCAAACCTCATTACTCCCTTCATAGGAGATACCTTGAGAAATACTGAGTCTCCGACACTGAATTCCAATGGCCTTCGTCGCTTATCTGCATAATTCTTCTGTCGACTCTGAGCAGTTTCTATTCTTTGGCGGATATTCTGTATAACACGGGTAGTGTTATCGATAAGCTCTGTTTGAAATCCCATCTCTTTCTTTTCCCCGCCTTCATACCAACATATGGGTGATCTGCATTTTCTACCATACAGAGCCTCGTAGGGTGCCATCCCAATAGTAGCCTGGTAACTATTGTTATAAGCAAATTCTGCTAAGCATAAATATCGGCACCAACTTCCTTTGAAGTCCAAGCCACAAGCCCGTAGCATGTCTTCCAGCACTTGGTTCACCCTCTCTGTCTGTCCGTCGGTTTGAGGGTGGAAGGCAGTACTGAATAATAGCTTTGTACCAAGAGCCCTTTGAACACATTCCCAAAAATGCGAAACAAAACGACCATCTCTGTCAGAGATGATGGTCTTAGGGACCCCATGTAGTCTAATAATTTCCTTGACATATAATTGAGCCAGCTGCTCAATTGAATGAGTCATCTTAATTGCCAGAAAGTGGGCGGATTTAGTTAGTCTATCCACGATTACCCATATAGCGTCATAGCCATTTGTTGTCTTGGGTAATCCTGAAATAAAGTCCATAGAGATATCCTCCCATTTCCATTCCGGAATTTGGACAGGCTGCAGTAATCCTCCAGGCCTCTGGTGTTCTGCTTTAACCCTTTGACAGGTCAGGCAAGCACTGATGTACTGAGCCACATCCCTCTTCATGCCGGACCACCAGAATTTCTTTTTTAAATCTTGGTACATTTTGGTGGATCCCGGATGCATTGCATAAGGCGTTGAATGAGCTTCTTCTAATATCTTCCTTCGCAATTCAGGGTCCTCGGGAATACATAATCGGTCTCTGAGGTATAATATTCCACTGTCCGCAGTACGAAATCCATCATTCTTCCCCTCTAATATTTCTTATTTAATCTTTTGGAGGATTTGGTCACTGGTCTGTTTCTCTAATATATTATCGAATAGGGTAGGCGCGATGGTCAGGGTGGAGAGTTGCTCGGACATAGTCTCAACCCCATGACATGAAATGTTTCTCAGTTTCCCGATAGACTCGACCACCGGTTTGCCTTCAGCATTCAATAAAACTTTAGTATGTCGGCTAGAGATAAACGGCTGACCTGAAACAACGGTAGAGGCGTTTGCCGCATTTTCACTAGTAATCACAAAAACCCTGGCATTCGTCATCGCTGGCGGGGCTTCCAACCTCCCTTGGCTGATCGAATTCCCTTCTATAGCCATTTGCATCTAGTGTAGCTGTGAAGGGGCACCCCTGTTCTGGTTGTTCTGCTGGAATGGTGCCTGCATTTGAGTAGGATAGTCTCTGGCCAAATGTCCCTCCTGTCCACAATTATAGCATTTTCGTGTACCTTTGTGACACAATCCGGAATGCAGCTTCCCAAAAATAGAACACTGGGGGTATCTCGGTTGCTTATTTACTGACCCACTTTTTGCATTGTCCCATTGCTTTCTTTTTCCGGTAGACGTTCCTTTCCAGCCAGTTTTGGTACTCTGAGGTTTCTGTCCCTTGGCTCGTGTCTGACCTTTATTCTCCTTCATCGCTTTCTGATAATGCTTCGTAATCAGTGCACTGCTGACTAATTCCTCTGTAGTCTGTGGCCTATTAACTCCGTTTGCCACGTTCAGTGCTATCTCGGGTCGAAGCATCTTCAGCATCAGTCTGACCCTTTCTCTCTCTGTACGCACTAATTCAGGACAAAGGCGTGCTAGTCAGTTGAAGCGCTTTACTGCTTCGTTCACTGATAAATCACCTTGCCGGAACTCGGTAAACTCGTCGTAATGCTGGTTCATCACTTGTGTATGAAAGAATTCTTCGAAGAACTCTGTCTCGAAGTCCGTCCAATTCATCAGATTAATTTGCCTCTTCGCTTTAACTCTTTCCCACCACATTCTCGCATCTTCGGAGAAGCAGAAGGATACACATTTGATCTTCTCTGATTCAGGCCAGTCCAAAAGTTCCACTGTGCTTTCTACGGTCTTGAACCAGGCCTGGGCATCCCACGGCTTGCAAGTACCCGAGAAGTTCTCCGGTTTAAGTCTCAACCACTGAATCAAATAGGTCTCCTGTCGAACCACTGGGGGCAGGGGCTACCGGTGGTACTGGTGCAACTAGCGGCACAACGGGCACTGCATTCTGAACTACTGGTGGGGTGGTAGGGGTTCCTTCTTGACCCATCAAAGTCGTGATCATCTGTTGTTGTTCCGTGATCTAGCGTTGAAGGTCGGTGACTACCTGAGTCAGATCTGGAGGAGTTACTGTCTCCTCTGCTCGAGTAGTACGTCTCCTAGCCATGCTTATCTTCATTAAACAACAACAAATTATCGTTATCCCTATTCGCCGTCATAAGGTTATTACTATTCCTATCCTACCATCATGCATGCCTATCCTAATTCAAGGTATAAGTAAACATGCAGAATATTAGAGTATTGACAAAAGTTAAATTAAACTAAATCAGAGAACATGCATAATATTAAAGCATCAAAAATTAAATTAAATCAAGAATAAGTAAACATGCATAATATTAAAGCATCAACATTAAATTAACTAAAACAAAAAATAAGTAAACATGCATAATATTAAAGTATCAAACATTAAATTAACTAAAACAAAGAATAAGTAAACATGCATAATATTAAAGCATCAAAACATAATTTTACATTAAGCATATAAAATCTTACTTGAAGCGGCAGGATAGAGGCTTGACATGTGTGTAGTGGAAAGGCTAACTTGGCTCTGATACCAAACTGTAGCACCCCGCCCCTCCTGCTAAGGCGACGGGGGTTACTTGACGACACTTGCATACTTAACACAGCGGAAGTCTTACTTGGAGAATTTAAAAACCTTTTTCTTACTTAAAAATCACAATAGACATAAAAGGTCCACATAGCATACTTATCATAAATTTTGGGTCTTAATAACAAACACATACTTAAAGTCATGGAGTCATAATGTAAAAACATCAACATGGCAAGTCTCTTATTAAATGAAAGCAGGTCATTTCTTTTAGCCAGTCCACTACCGCACACATCCTTCAAGCCCTCCTGCTGCTCCCCTAGTACATCCATTCCTTGCCTTTATCTGTGGTACAAGAAAGTAAGCTATGAGCACTCATGGCTCAGTAAGTTCCTTTCCTACTCACAAAAACCGTCAAGCATATCAAAATCACAAGTCATAAGACATAAAGACAAATGTATCATGTTAAGAGCATATCATGGCATATCATAACATAACATAAAGTATCATGGCATAATCATAAAGTATAAGCATGGTAAATTCCTAAACATATATCATGCAACATATGCAACATGTCTTTTGAAAACTTATACAATACATACTTAAACATAATCTCAACATGATTAGGGCCCCGGCTTGTACCACATACAAAAATGTGCGCGTCCTATGTAGGTCCAAGGTAGCAAGTCTTGAACCCTACAAGGCATACATACTAGGCCCGTTTCTTAGTCCATCGACCTAGGGACACTTAGGAGCCCATCCCTAACGAGGCCCGTTTCTTAGTCCATCGACCCCGGGGCGCTTATGGAGCCCACCCTTGGTACAAGCCATACATAAAGTAAAGTAGCATGACTTAACTTACATATCATAGTTCTTATCATTTCATGCATATCATATTTCTTAACATATCATAAAACATGCATATTTGGGCACACAGCACATGCATGAATCATAACATACATCATGAACATATCACTTATCTTAAAGCATGCATATTTGGGCACACAACACATGCATGAATCATAGGCTTGCGTAACGAACGTATCATTTTATCATGTCATAAAGTAAGCATGTTTGAGCACATAGTACATACATGGGTCATAAGCATACATGGAAGAACATAACACGTATCCTAAACAAAAAAAGACATAACCATTCATGGAAAAATATCATCTCTTCATAGCATGTGAGGTATATCTAGTTGCTAAACCCATATGGCCGAAAGTCATGAAAGGACCACATGATCTCTAGACAACATGCAAACATAAAAATTTTCATGATATCTTCACATACTAACATAAGAAAGATCATAAGCATGTTACCCTAAATTTTAAGCCCTCCTAGGTTTCCAATTATTTCATGGCCGAAACCTTTCATGAAGAGGAATCAAGTTCTAAGCAACATGTAAACCCTATACTCATACCATATTATATTTCATAGGGAACTACTTAAGCACATTTAGTTTGGGTTTTAAGTTCCCTATGCTCCTAATCATGTCATGGCCGAACCCTAGCTTATCTAATCCTAGGTTACAAGTAGCATAGAGGTGTTGAACCTTAAGCCAACATGTTATACATTTTCATGAGGAACCACATAAGCATGTTTGTTTAAAATTTCAAACTTCCTAGACCCCTTAATTCAAGGTGGCCGAACCTAACAATCATGGAATTAGGTTTTTTTTTTTTAGTGACATAAGAGTATGAAACCACAACTACATTCCATAGCATACATCACAAGAACATCATAAGCATATATAAGTTGGGTTCTAATTTCTCTAAGCCCTTAAACTTGTAGTGGCCGAAACATGTAAATCATGGAACTAGATTTTTAGTGACATGATAGCATAGGAACCACAACTACATTTCATAGCATATATCTCAAGGACATCATAAGCATGTATAAGTTGGATTCAAATTTCTCTAAACCCTTTAAACTTGTAGTGGCCGAAACTTAACAAGCATGAAACTAAGTTTCTAGTGGCTCAAGAGCATGGAAACCCTACACAATTTTCATGGCTTCACAACAAGGAACAACATGAGTAAACTTAGTTAAAAAAAACTACACATACTAGCTTTAAAACCTAATGTGGCCGAAAGTTACATGTATTCAAAATTCCATATAACAAGCAACCCTAAAACATCAACTAGTTTCATATTATATTATCAAGAAGGTCATGAGCCTCTTAGCCTTGGTTTCAACTTTCCTAGACTTCAACTCTCATCATGACCGAACCCTCATAAGCATGAAATAAGATTCATATCTAACATACAATCATGGCATAACATTTTCTTGTCTTAGGAAAAATCTTAGCATGCTTGGTCTTAGGTTTAAAACTCTCCTAGGCCTTTACTCCTTACTTGGCCGAATATTCATGAGCATGTAAATGGAGTTTCAAACAACATACAAGTAAGAGAAAAGTTAACAACCTCATTATCATAGGGTACATAACTAAAAGAATAAGGAAACATGCTTAGTTTGAGTTTTCAACTTACCTAGTCTTCTTGTTCATGCTTGGCCGAAACATGTAAATCATGAAACTAATTTTTCATTAATTATTCTAGCATGGAAACCATAGATTAACTTCTTACATAAAATACATGTCACAAGAAAAATAGAAAGCATATCTAATCACAACTTTCTTAAACTCTTCTTCTTGTTTTTGACCGAATTTTCTTAAACAAAATCTTAAGTTTTTTTTTTTTTAAGCGATCTATCTCCATGGAAAACCATACAAACCATTGTACCACAGGTGAGGGGAAGCTTACCTAATGTTCACTTGTTAATCCTTAAAAAATGGTACCCTTGGTGAAGAGGAAGTAGGGAGCTTCTTCTTCTAGCACTCCTTTCAAATTTCTCTTGCTTGGAAGGGTACACCTTGAAGACTCCTTCTTGTAGTTTAGTTTTCTCTTAGGGAGAAACTTAAACTTGCCTTGTGGAGATGAGGGAGGAGGCTTAGAGTCTCAGCAAGGGTGAGGGAGATGGAAAAAAAATGAAAACCTTTAGTTCCTTTCCTTTTTATGCTAAGTAGGTGGAAGTTACCAAAATGAACTTTACTTCCCTTCCTCCTTAACTCATGCATGTATTTTCTTAATGAGAATATGTCCTCATTCCCTTCCCTAAATCCTTCTCTTTATTTTCCTCTTAAATCACACGAAAATAGAGAAGGAATGGGAGAAGGACAACTTGTCTTTTGCTACTCTTTTTCCTTAACCAAGAGGTAAACAAGAGAAAGAAGCCACTTGATTTTTTCCCTTTGTTCCTTCACTATATTTTAGCTTTACATTTAACTACAATTCCCATCATTTCCCATTCACATATTATTCATTATCCGTGTGGTTATCATACATAATTTTATTTCTATCCTTGGTGGGAGATTCAAGATTCAAACCTTCACCTCTTCTTTTTATTTCTCTTATTTCTTTTTCTTTGATTCTTCTTCTTTTATGTTCAAAAGCAAATAACACTCATATACTTATCTTATAATTTTGTGGGTGTTACAGTACCCCATACCTCATAGAAAGTTCGTCCTCGAACTTAAAATAGTTCCGGATACTTTTGTTTCATATCATCTTCTCGTTCCCACGTGGCTTCTTCGTGTTGTTGATTTTGCCATAGGACCTTTACTAAGGGTACTTCTTTGTTCCTTAGTCTTTTGACGTCTCGATCCAATATCTGAATTGGTCGACTTTCGTAGGTTAGGTCCTCTTGCACTTGTATTGTCTGTGGTTCGGTCACTTTGCCCGTGTTTGGAATACATTTCTTCAGCATCGAAACGTGGAACACGTTATGAATGGCTGACATCTCCTGAGGCAGCTTTATTTCATATGCTACCTTGCCGATTCTATTCAGAACCTGGTATGGTCCCACATAGCGCGGGCTTAGCTTTCCCTTCTTAACGAACCTCATTACTCCCTTCATAGGAGCTACCTTGAGAAATACTTAGTCTCCGACACTGAATTCCAATGGCCTTCGTCGCTTATCTGCATAATTCTTCTGTCGACTCTGAGCAGTTTCTATTCTTTGGCGGATATCCTGTATAACACGGGTAGTGTTAACGATAAGCTCTGTTTGAAATCCCATCTCTTTCTTTTCCTCGCCTTCATACCAACATATGGGTGATCTGCATTTTCTACCATACAGAGTCTCGTAGGGTGCCATCCCAATAGTAGCCTGGTAACTATTGTTATAAGCAAATTCTGCTAAGCATAAATATCGGCACCAACTTCCTTTGAAGTCCAAGCCACAAGCCCGTAGCATGTCTTCCAGCACTTGGTTCACCCTCTCTGGCTGTCCGTCGATTTGAGGGTGGAAGGCAGTACTGAATAATAGCTTTGTACCAAGAGCCCTTTGAACACATTCCCAAAAATGCGAAACAAAACGACCATCTTTGTCAGAGATGATGGTCTTAGGGACCCCATGTAGTCTAATAATTTCCTTGACATATAATTGAGCCAGCTGCTCAATTGAATGAGTCATCTTAATTGCCAGAAAGTGGGCGGATTTAGTTAGTCTATCCACGATTACCCATATAGCGTCATAGCCATTTGTTGTCTTGGGTAATCCTGAAATAAAGTCCATAGAGATATCCTCCCATTTCCATTCCAGAATTTGGACAGGCTGCAGTAATCCTCCAGGCCTCTGGTGTTCTGCTTTAACCCTTTGACAGGTCAGGCAGGCACTGATGTACTGAGCCACATCCCTCTTTATGCCGGACCACCAGAATTTCTTTTTCAAATCTTGGTACATTTTGGTGGATCCCGGATGCATTGCATAAGGCGTTGAATGAGCTTCTTCTAATATCTTCCTTCGCAATTCAGGGTCCTCGGGAATACATAATCGGTCTCTGAGGTATAATATTCCGCTGTCCGCAGTACAAAATCCATCATTCTTCCCCTCTAATATTTCTTGTTTAATCTTTTGGAGGTTTTGGTCACTGGTCTGTTTCTCTAATATATTAACGAATAGGGTAGACGCGATGGTCAGGGTGGAGAGTTGCTCGGACATAGTCTCAACCCCATGACATGAAATGTTTCTCAGTTTCCCGATAGACTCGACCACCGGTTTGCCTTCAGCATTCAATAAAACTTTAGTATGTCGGCTAGAGATAAACGGCTGACCTGAAACAACGGTAGAGGCATTTGCCGCATTTTCACTAGTAATCACAAAAACCCTGGCATTCGTCATCGCTGGCGGGGCTTCCAACCTCCCTTGGCTGATCGAATTCCCTTCTATAGCCATTTGCATCTAGTGTAGCTGTGAAGGGGCACCCCTGTTCTGGTTGTTCTGCTGGAATGGTGCCTGCATTTGAGTAGGATAGTCTCTGGCCAAATGTCCCTCCTGTCCACAATTATAGCATTTTCGTGTACCTTTGTGACACAATCCGGAATGCAGCTTCCCACAAATAGAACACTGGGGGTATCTCGGTTGCTTATTTACTGACCCACTTTTTGCATTGTCCCACTGCTTTCTTTTTCCGGTAGACATTCCTTTCCATCCTGTTTTGGTACTCTGAGGTTTCTGTCCCTCGGCTCGTGTCTGACCTTTATTCTCCTTCATCGCTTTCTGATAATGCTCCGTAATGAGTGCACTGCTGACTAATTCCTCTGTAGTGTGCGGCCTATTAACTCCGCCGGCCACGTTCAGTGCTATCTCGGGTCGAAGCATCTTCAGCATCAGTTTGACCCTTTCTCTCTCTGTACGCACTAATTCAGGACAAAGGCATGCTAGTTGGTTAAAGCGCTTTACTGCTTCGCTCACTGATAAATCACCTTGCCGGAACTCGGTAAACTCGTCATAATGCCGGTTCGTCACTTGCGTATGAAAGAATTCTTCGAAGAACTCTGTCTCGAAGTCCGTCCAATTCATCAGATTAATTTTCCTCTTCGCTTTAACTCTTTCCCACCACATTCTCGCATCTCCGGAGAAGCAGAAGGATACACATTTGATCTTATCTGATTCAGGCCAGTCCAAAAGTTTCACTGTGCTTTTTACGGTCTTGAACCAGGCCTGGGCATCCCACGGCTCGAAAGTACCCAAGAAGTTCTCCGGTTTAAGTCTCAACCACTGAATCAAATAGGTCTCCTGTCGAACCACTGGGGCAGGGGCTACCGGTGGTACTGGTGCAACTAGTGGCACAATGGGCACTGCATTCTGAACTGCTGGTGGGGTAGTAGGGGTTCCTTGTTGACCCATCAAAGTCGTGATCATCTGTTGTTGTTCCGTGATCTAGCGTTGAAGGTCGGTGACTACCTGAGTCAGATCTGGAGGAGTTACTGTCTCCTCTGCTCGAGTAGTACGTCTCCTAGCCATGCTTATCTTCATTAAACAACAACAAATTATCGTTATCCCTATTCGCCGTCATAAGGTTATTACTATTCCTATCCTACCATCATGCATGCCTATCCTAATTCAAGGTATAAGTAAACATGCAGAATATTAGAGTATTGACAAAAGTTAATTTAAACTAAATCAGAGAACATGCATAATATTAAAGCATCAAAAATTAAATTAAATCAAGAATAAGTAAACATGCATAATATTAAAGCATCAACATTAAATTAACTAAAACAAAGAATAAGTAAACATGCATAATATTAAAGTATCAAACATTAAATTAACTAAAACAAAGAATAAGTAAACATGCATAATATTAAAGCATCAAAACATAATTTTACATTAAGCATATAAAATCTTACTTGAAGCGGCAGGATAGAGGCTTGACATGTGTGTAGTGGAAAGGCTAACTTGGCTCTGATACCAAACTGTAGCACCCCGCCCCTCCTGCTAAGGCGACGGGGGTTACTTGACGACACTTGCATACTTAACACAGCGGAAGTCTTACTTGGAGAATTTAAAAACCTTTTTCTTACTTAAAAATCACAATAGACATAAAAGGTCCACATAGCATACTTATCATAAATTTTGGGTCTTAATAACAAACACATACTTAAAGTCATGGAGTCATAAAGTAAAAACATCAACATGGCAAGTCTCTTATTAAATGAAAGCAGGTCATTTCTTTTAGCCAGTCCACTACCGCACACATCCTTCAAGCCCTCCTGCTGCTCCCCTAGTACATCCATTCCTTGTCTTTATCTGTGGTACAAGAAAGTAAGCTATAAGCACTCATGGCTCAGTAAGTTCCTTTCCTACTCACAAAAACCGTCAAGCATATCAAAATCACAAGTCATAAGACATAAAGACAAATGTATCATGTTAAGAGCATATCATGGCATATCATAACAAAACATAAAGTATCATGGCATAATCATAAAGTATAAGCATGGTAAATTCCTAAACATATATCATGCAACATATGCAACATGTCTTTTGAAAACTTATACAATACATACTTAAACATAATCTCAACATGATTAGGGCCCCGGCTTGTACCACATACATAAATGCGCGCGTCCTATGTAGGTCCAAGGTAGCAAGTCTTGAATCCTACAAGGCATACATACTAGGCCCGTTTCTTAGTCCATCGACCTAGGGGCACTTAGGAGCCCATCCCTAACGAGGCCCGTTTCTTAGTCCATCGACCCCCGGACGCTTATGGAGCCCTCCCTTGGTACAAGCCATACATAAAGTAAAGTAGCATGACTTAACTTACATATCATAGTTCTTATCATTTCATGCATATCATATTTCTTAACATATCATAAAACATGCATATTTGGGCACACAGCACATGCATGAATCATAACATACATCATGAACATATCACTTATCTTAAAGCATGCATATTTGGGCACACAGCACATGCATGAATCATAGGCTTGCGTAACGAACGTATCATTTTATCATGTCATAAAGTAAGCATGTTTGAGCACATAGTACATACATGGGTCATAAGCATATATGGAAGAACATAACACGTATCCTAAACAAAAAAAGATATAACCATTCATGGAAAAATATCATCTCTTCATAGCATGTGAGGTATATCTAGTCACTAAACCCATATGGCCGAAAGTCATGAAAGGACCACATGATCTCTAGACAACATGCAAACATAAAAATTTTCATGATATCTTCACATACTAACATAAGAAAGATCATAAGCATGTTACCCTAAATTTTAAGCCCTCCTAGGTTTCCAATTATTTCATGGCCGAAACCTTTTATGAAGAGGAATCAAGTTCTAAGCAACATGTAAACATGTAAACCCTATACTCATATCATATTATATTTCATAGGGAACTACTTAAGCACATTTAGTTTGGGTTCTAAGTTCCCTATGCTCCTAATCATGTCATGGCCGAGCCCTGGCTTATCTCATCCTAGGTTACAAGTAGCATAGAGGTGTTGAAACTTAAGCCAACCTGTTATACATTTTCATGAGGAACCACATAAGCATGTTTGTTTAAAATTTCAAACTTCCTAGACCCCTTAATTAAAGGTGGCCGAACCTAACAATCATGGAATTAGGTTTTTAGTGGCATAAGAGTATGAAACCACAACTACATTCCATAGCATACATCACAAGAACATCATAAGCATATATAAGTTGGGTTCTAATTTCTCTAAGCCCTTAAACTTGTAGTGGCCGAAACATGTAAATCATGGAACTAGATTTTTAGTGACATGAGAGCATAGGAACCACAACTACATTTCATAGCATATATCTCAAGGACATCATAAGCATGTATAAGTTGGATTCAAATTTCTCTAGACCCTTTAAACTTGTAGTGGCCGAAACTTAACAAGCATGAAACTAAGTTTCTAGTGGCTCAAGAGCATGGAAACCCTACACAATTTTCATGGCTTCATAACAAGGAACAACATGAGTAAACTTAGTTAAAAAAAACCTACACATACTAGCTTTAAAACCTAATGTGGCCGAAAGTTACATGTATTCAAAATTCCATATAACAAGCAACCCTAAAACATCAACTAGTTTCATATTATATTATCAAGAAGGTCATGAGCCTCTTAGCCTTGGTTTCAACTTTCCTAGACTTCAACTCTCATCATGACCGAACCCTCATAAGCATGAAATAAGATTCATAACTAACATACAATCATGGCATAACATTTTAGCTTCATGTCTTGTCTTAGGAAAAATCTTAGCATGCTTGGTCTTTGGTTTAAAACTCTCCTAGGCCTTTACTCCTTACTTGGCCAAATATTCATGAGCATGTAAATGGAGTTTCAAACAACATACAAGTAAGAGAAAAGTTAACAACCTCATTATCATAGGGTACATAACTAAAAGAATAAGGAAACATGCTTAGTTTGAGTTTTCAACTTACCTAGTCTTCTTGTTCATGCTTGGCCGAAACATGTAAATCATGAAACTAATTTTTCATTAATTATTCTAGCATGGAAACCATAGATTAAATTCTTACATGAAATACATGTCACAAGAAAAATAGAAAGCATATCTAATCACAACTTTCTTAAACTCTTCTTCTTGTTTTTGACCGAATTTTCTTAAACAAAATCGTAAGTTTTTTTTTTTTTAAGCGATCTATCTCCCTGGAAAACCATACAAACCATTGTACCACAGGTGAGGGGAAGCTTACCTAATGTTCACTTGTTAATCCTTAAGAAATGGTACCCTTGGTGAAGAGGAAGTAGGGAGCTTCTTCTTCTAGCACTCCTTTCGAATTTCTCTTGCTTGGAAGGGTACACCTTGAAGACTCCTTCTTGTAGTTTAGTTTTCTCTTAGGGAGAAACCTAAACTTGGCTTGTGGGGATGAGGGAGGAGGCTTAGAGTCTCGGCAAGGGTGAGTGAGAAGGAAAAAAAATGAAAACCTTTAGTTCCTTTCCTTTTTATTCTAAGTAGGTGGAAGTTACCAAAATGAACTTTGCTTCCCTTCCTCCTTAACTCATGCATGTATTTTCTTAATGAGAATATGTCCTCATTCCCTTCCCTAAATCCTTCTCTTTATTTTCCTCTTAAATCCCACAAAAATAGAGAAGGAAAGGGAGAAGGACAACTTGTCTTTTGCTACTCTTTTTCCTTAACCAAGAGGTAAACAAGAGAAAGAAGCCACTTGATTTTTTCCCTTTGTTCCTTCACTAAATTTTAGCTTTACATTTAACTACAATTCCCATCATTTCCCATTCACATATTATTCATTATCCGTGTGGTTATCATACATAATTTTATTTCTATCCTTGGTGGGAGATTCAAGGTTCAAACCTTCACCTCTTCTTTTTATTTTTCTTATTTCTTTTTCTTTGATTCTTCTTCTTTTATGTTCTAAAGCAAATAACACTCATATACTTATCTTATAATTTTGTGGGTGTTACAGTACCCCATACCTCATAGAAAGTACATCCTCGAACTTAAAATAGTTCCGGATACTTTTGTTTCATATCATCTTCTCGTTCCCACGTGGCTTCTTCGTGTTGTTGATTTTGCCATAGGACCTTTACTAAGGGTACTTCTTTGTTCCTTTGTCTTTTGACATCTCGATCCAATATCTGAACTGGTCGGCTTTCGTAGGTTAGGTCCTCTTGCACTTGTATTGTCTGTGGTTCGGTCACTTTGCCCGTGTTCGGAATACATTTCTTCAGCATCGAAACGTGGAACACGTTATGAAAGGCTGACATCTCTTGAGGCAGCTCTATTTCATATGTTACCTTGCCAATTCTTTTCAGAACCTGGTATGGTCCCACATAGCGTGGGCTTAGCTTTCCCTTCTTACCGAACCTCATTACTCCCTTCATAGGAGCTACCTTGAGAAATAATGAGTCTCCGACATTGAATTCCAATGGCCTTCGTCGCTTATCTGCATAATTCTTCTGTCGACCCTGAGCAGTTTCTATTCTTTGGCGGATATTCTGTATAACACGGGTAGTGTTATCGATAAGCTCTGTTTGAAATCCCATCTCTTTCTTTTCCCCGCCTTCATACCAACATATGGGTGATCTGCATTTTCTACCATACAGAGCCTCGTAGGGTGCCATCCCAATAGTAGCCTGGTAACTATTGTTATAAGCAAATTCTGCTAAGCATAAATATCGGCACCAACTTCCTTTGAAGTCCAAGCCACAAGCCCGTAGGATGTCTTCCAGCACTTGGTTCACCCTCTCTGTCTGTCCGTCGGTTTGAGGGTGGAAGGCAGTACTGAATAATAGCTTTGTACCAAGAGCCCTTTGTACACATTCCCAAAAATGCGAAACAAAACGACCATCTCTGTCAGAGATGATGGTCTTAGGGACCCCATGTAGTCTAATAATTTCCTTGACATATAATTGAGCCAGTTGCTCAATTGAATGAGTCATCTTAATTGACAGAAAGTGGGCGGATTTAGTTAGTCCATCCACGATTACCCATATAGCGTCATAGCCATTTGTTGTCTTGGGTAATCCTGAAATAAAGTCCATAGAGATATCCTCCCATTTCCATTCCGGAATTTGGACAGACTGCAGTAATCCTCCAGGCCTCTGGTGTTCTGCTTTAACCCTTTGACAGGTCAGGCAGGCACTGATGTACTGAGCCACATCCCTCTTCATGCCGGACCACTAGAATTTCTTTTTCCAATCTTGGTACATTTTGGTGGATCCCGGATGCATTGCATAAGGCGTTGAATGAGCTTCTTCTAATATCTTCCTTCGCAATTCAGGGTCCTGGGGAATACATAATCTGTCTCTGAGGTATAATATTCCGCTGTCCGCAGTACGAAATCCATCATTCTTCCCCTCTAATATTTCTTGTTTAACCTTTTGGAGGTTTTGGTCACTGGTCTGTTTCTCTAATATATTATCGAATAGGGTGGGCGTGATGGTCAGGGTGGAGAGTTGCTCGGACATAGTCTCAACCCCATGACATGAAATGTTTCTCAGTTTCTCGATAGACTGGACCACCGGTTTGCCTTCAGCATTCAATAAAACTTTTGTATGTCGGCTAGAGATAAACGGCTGACCTGAAACAACGGTAGAGGCGTTTGCCGCATTTTCACTAGTAATCACAAAAACCCTGGCATTCGTCATCGCTGGCGGGGCTTCCAACCTCCCTTGGCTGATCGAAGTCCCTTGTATAGTCGTTTGCATCTAGTGTAGCTGTGAAGGGGCACCCTTGTTTTGGTTGTTCTGCTGGAATGGTGCCTGCATTTGAGTAGGATAGTCTCTGGCCAAATGTCCCTCCTGTCCACAATTATAGCATTTTCGTGTACCTTTGTGACACAATCCGGAATGCAGCTTCCCACAAATAGAACACTGGGGGTATCTCGGTTGCTTATTTACTGACCCACTTTTTGCATTGTCCCACTGCTTTCTTTTTCCGGTAGACGTTCCTTTCCAGCCTGTTTTGGTACTCTGAGGTTTCTGTCCCTCGGCTCGTGTCTGGCCTTTATTCTCCTTCATCGCTTTCTGATAATGCTCCGTAATCAGTGCACTGCTGACTAATTCCTCTGTAGTCTGCGGCCTATTAACTCCGCCGGCCACGTTCAGTGCTATCTCGGGTCGAAGCATCTTCAGCATCAGTTTGACCCTTTCTCTCTCTGTACGCACTAATTCAGGACAAAGGCGTGGTAGTTGGTTGAAGCGCTTTACTGCTTCGCTCACAGATAAATCACCTTGCCGGAACTAGGTAAACTCGTCATAATGCTGGTTCGTCACTTGCGTATGAAAGAATTCTTCGAAGAACTCTGTCTCGAAGTCCGTCCAATTCATCAGATTAATTTGCCTCTTCGCTTTAACTCTTTCCCACCACATTCTCGCATCTCCGGAGAAGCAGAAGGATACACATTTGATCTTCTCTGATTCAGGCCAGTCCAAAAGTTCCATTGTGCTTTTTACGGTCTTGAACCAGGCCTGGGTATCCCACGGCTCGCAAGTACCCAAGAAGTTCTCCGGTTTAAGTCTCAACCACTGAATCAAATAGGTCTCCTATCGAACCACTGAGGCATGGGCTACCGGTGGTACTGGTGCAACTAGTGGCACAATGGGCACTGCATTCTGAACTGCTGGTGGGGTAGTAGGGGTTCCTTGTTGACCCATCAAAGTCGTGATCATCTGTTGTTGTTCCGTGATCTAGCGTTGAAGGTCGGTGACTACTTGAGTCAGATCTGGTGGAGTTACTGTCTCCTCTGCTCGGGTAGTACGTCTCCTAGCCATGCTTATCTTCATTAAACAACAACAAATTATCATTATCCCTCTTCGCCGTCATAAGGTTATTACTATTCCTATCATACCATCATGCATGCCTATCCTAATTCAAGGTATAAGTAAACATGCAGAATATTAGAGTATTGACAAAAGTTAAATTAAACTAAATCAGAGAACATGCATAATATTAAAGCATCAAAAATTAAATTAAATCAAGAATAAGTAAACATGCATAATATTAAAGCATCAACATTAAATTAACGAAAACAAAGAATAAGTAAACATGCATAATAATAAAGTATCAAACATTAAATTAACTAAAACAAAGAATAAGTAAACATGCATAATATTAAAGCATCAAAACATAATTTTACATTAAGCATATAAAATCTTACTTGAAGCGGCAGGATAGAGGCTTGACATGTGTGTAGTGGAAAGGCTAACTTGGCTCTGATACCAAACTGTAGCACCCCGCCCCTCCTGCTAAGGCGACGGGGGTTACTTGACGACACTTGCATACTTAACACAGCGGAAGTCTTACTTGGAGAATTTAAAAACCTTTTTCTTACTTAAAAATCACAATAGACATAAAAGGTCCACATAGCATACTTATCATAAATTTTGGGTCTTAATAACAAACACATACTTAAAGTCATGGAGTCATAAAGTAAAAACATCAACATGGCAAGTCTCTTATTAAATGAAAGCAGGTCATTTCTTTTAGCCAGTCCACTACCGCACACATCCTTCAAGCCCTCCTGCTGCTCCCCTAGTACATCCATTCCTTGTCTTTATCTGTGGTACAAGAAAGTAAGCTATAAGCACTCATGGCTCAGTAAGTTCCTTTCCTACTCACAAAAACCGTCAAGCATATCAAAATCACAAGTCATAAGACATAAAGACAAATGTATCATGTTAAGAGCATATCATGGCATATCATAACAAAACATAAAGTATCATGGCATAATCATAAAGTATAAGCATGGTAAATTTCTAAACATATATCATGCAACATATGCAACATGTCTTTTGAAAACTTATACAATACATACTTAAACATAATCTCAACATGATTAGGGCCCCGGCTTGTACCACATACATAAATGCGCGCGTCCTATGTAGGTCCAAGGTAGCAAGTCTTGAATCCTACAAGGCATACATACTAGGCCCGTTTCTTAGTCCATCGACCTAGGGGCACTTAGGAGCCCATCCCTAACGAGGCCCGTTTCTTAGTCCATCGACCCCCGGGCGCTTATGGAGCCCTCCCTTGGTACAAGCCATACATAAAGTAAAGTAGCATGACTTAACTTACATATCATAGTTCTTATCATTTCATGCATATCATATTTCTTAACATATCATAAAACATGCATATTTGGGCACACAGCACATGCATGAATCATAACATACATCATGAACATATCACTTATCTTAAAGCATGCATATTTGGGCACACAGCACATGCATGAATCATAGGCTTGCGTAACGAACGTATCATTTTATCATGTCATAAAGTAAGCATGTTTGAGCACATAGTACATACATGGGTCATAAGCATATATGGAAGAACATAACACGTATCCTAAACAAAAAAAGACATAACCATTCATGGAAAAATATCATCTCTTCATAGCATGTGAGGTATATCTAGTCACTAAACCCATATGGCCGAAAGTCATGAAAGGACCACATGATCTCTAGACAACATGCAAACATAAAAATTTTCATGATATCTTCACATACTAACATAAGAAAGATCATAAGCATGTTACCCTAAATTTTAAGCCCTCCTAGGTTTCCAATTATTTCATGGCCGAAACCTTTTATGAAGAGGAATCAAGTTCTAAGCAACATGTAAACATGTAAACCCTATACTCATATCATATTATATTTCATAGGGAACTACTTAAGCACATTTAGTTTGGGTTCTAAGTTCCCTATGCTCCTAATCATGTCATGGCCGAGCCCTGGCTTATCTCATCCTAGGTTACAAGTAGCATAGAGGTGTTGAAACTTAAGCCAACCTGTTATACATTTTCATGAGGAACCACATAAGCATGTTTGTTTAAAATTTCAAACTTCCTAGACCCCTTAATTAAAGGTGGCCGAACCTAACAATCATGGAATTAGGTTTTTTTTTTTTAGTGGCATAAGAGTATGAAACCACAACTACATTCCATAGCATACATCACAAGAACATCATAAGCATATATAAGTTGGGTTCTAATTTCTCTAAGCCCTTAAACTTGTAGTGGCCGAAACATGTAAATCATGGAACTAGATTTTTAGTGACATGAGAGCATAGGAACCACAACTACATTTCATAGCATATATCTCAAGGACATCATAAGCATGTATAAGTTGGATTCAAATTTCTCTAGACCCTTTAAACTTGTAGTGGCCGAAACTTAACAAGCATGAAACTAAGTTTCTAGTGGCTCAAGAGCATGGAAACCCTACACAATTTTCATGGCTTCATAACAAGGAACAACATGAGTAAACTTAGTTAAAAAAAAACCTACACATACTAGCTTTAAAACCTAATGTGGCCGAAAGTTACATGTATTCAAAATTCCATATAACAAGCAACCCTAAAACATCAACTAGTTTCATATTATATTATCAAGAAGGTCATGAGCCTCTTAGCCTTGGTTTCAACTTTCCTAGACTTCAACTCTCATCATGACCGAACCCTCATAAGCATGAAATAAGATTCATAACTAACATACAATCATGGCTTAACATTTTAGCTTCATGTCTTGTCTTAGGAAAAATCTTAGCATGCTTGGTCTTTGGTTTAAAACTCTCCTAGGCCTTTACTCCTTACTTGGCCAAATATTCATGAGCATGTAAATGGAGTTTCAAACAACATACAAGTAAGAGAAAAGTTAACAACCTCATTATCATAGGGTACATAACTAAAAGAATAAGGAAACATGCTTAGTTTGAGTTTTCAACTTACCTAGTCTTCTTGTTCATGCTTGGCCGAAACATGTAAATCATGAAACTAATTTTTCATTAATTATTCTAGCATGGAAACCATAGATTAAATTCTTACATGAAATACATGTCACAAGAAAAATAGAAAGCATATCTAATCACAACTTTCTTAAACTCTTCTTCTTGTTTTTGACCGAATTTTCTTAAACAAAATCGTAAGTTTTTTTTTTTTAAGCGATCTATCTCCCTGGAAAACCATACAAACCATTGTACCACAGGTGAGGGGAAGCTTACCTAATGTTCACTTGTTAATCCTTAAGAAATGGTACCCTTGGTGAAGAGGAAGTAGGGAGCTTCTTCTTCTAGCACTCCTTTCGAATTTCTCTTGCTTGGAAGGGTACACCTTGAAGACTCCTTCTTGTAATTTAGTTTTCTCTTAGGGAGAAACCTAAACTTGGCTTGTGGGGATGAGGGAGGAGGCTTAGAGTCTCGGCAAGGGTGAGTGAGAAGGAAAAAAAATGAAAACCTTTAGTTCCTTTCCTTTTTATTCTAAGTAGGTGGAAGTTACCAAAATGAACTTTGCTTCCCTTCCTCCTTAACTCATGCATGTATTTTCTTAATGAGAATATGTCCTCATTCCCTTCCCTAAATCCTTCTCTTTATTTTCCTCTTAAATCCCATGAAAATAGAGAAGGAAAGGGAGAAGGACAACTTGTCTTTTGCTACTCTTTTTCCTTAACCAAGAGGTAAACAAGAGAAAGAAGCCACTTGATTTTTTCCCTTTGTTCCTTCACTAAATTTTAGCTTTACATTTAACTACAATTCCCATCATTTCCCATTCACATATTATTCATTATCCTAGTGGTTATCATACATAATTTTATTTCTATCCTTGGTGGGAGATTCAAGGTTCAAACCTTCACCTCTTCTTTTTATTTCTCTTATTTCTTTTTCTTTGATTCTTCTTCTTTTATGTTCTAAAGCAAATAACACTCATATACTTATCTTATAATTTTGTGGGTGTTACACTTATCTTGGCCAAAACTTCACTAGGGTTTTCATTTTTTTTTTCTTTTTATACAACATGAAGAATAAAACCTAAACTATCATCACATAAGAGTTCATTCATCAAAGCATGTTATCATAAAAGAAACCTTGTTCTAACTTCATTTCTATTCTTGTCCGAGACTTACAAGTGGGGTTTCATTTCTTCTAGTGAAACATGTAATATAAAGACTTCACCTAACCACATACAAGATATCATACCTCATGAATAAGCATAAACATGCATGATTAGTTTTAAAATCTTGTCCCTAAGCTTCATATCTTGTCTTGGCCGAAACTTCTACTAGGGTTTTCATATATTTTTTTTTATACAACATGAAGCATAAAACTTAAAACTATCAACACATAAAAGTTCATTCATTAAAGCATGTTATCATAAAAGAACCTTATTCTAAACTTCCTTTCCATTCCTTGCCGAGACTTGAAGATAGATTTCTCCAAATTTCATCCAACATGGAGCATGAAAAAAAAAACTAATCTATAAACCTATGAAAAACATACATCATGAAGGAGCATAACAAATATGTTTTCTTTTCAAAACTTTGCCCTAAACCCTATGATTCATCTTGGCCGAAACATTAGGTTAGGGTTCCTAATCTTTTAATAACATATAAAGCCTTAAAACTTAAACTAACAACATATGAAGGATCCTACATCATATAAGAGAATAGGAAAGCATGTTACCAAAAGAAACTTTGCTCTAGACCTTCTCATTTTGTCTTGGCCGAAACATCAAGGTGAGGTTCTAGATTCTTTTTTTTTTTTTTTTTTTTTGTACAACATAAAGCATAACTTGTAAACTTGTTAATCCTAAGTGACCACCAATCTATCTTGGCCATAGCTTACAAGGAAATCTCTAAGGTTTCAAAAAAGCATTTTCATATGAAACAAACCGACAACTACTTGTACTGCAGTGAGGGGATACTCACATCCTTGCTTGATTTACTTAGGGAAGAAACCTTGCTTGTGGAGCCTTCCTAGAGAGGAGCTTCTCTTGATTGGGTTTCGGCAATGGTGAGGGAGAGAAGATATCATAAAGTCTTAACCTAACTTCATACAAGGTATCATACTTCATGAATGCACATAAACAAGCATGTTTATGTTTAAAATTTTAACCCTAAGCCTCATATCTTATCTTGGCCGAAACTGCACTAGGGTTTTCATTTTTTTTTCTTTTTATACAACATGAAGAATAATACCTAAACTATCATCACATAAGAGTTCATTCATCAATGCATGTTATCATAAAATAAACCTTGTTCTAACTTCATTTCTATTCTTGTCCGAGACTTACAAGTGGGGTTCCATTTCTTCTAGTGAAACATGTAATATAAAGACTTCACCTAACCACATACAAGATATCATACCTCATGAATAAGCACAAACAAGCATGATTAGGTTTAAAATCTTGTCCCTAAGCTTCATATCTTGTCTTGGCCGAAACTTCTACTAGGGTTTTCATATATTTTTTTATTGTACAACATAAAGCATAACTTGTAAACTTGTTAATCCTAAGTGACCACCAATCTATCTTGGCCATAGCTTACAAGGAAATCTCTAAGGTTTCAAAAAAACATTTTCATATGAAACAAACCGACAACTACTTGTACTGTAGTGAGGGGATACTCACATCCTTGCTTGATTTACTTAGGGAAGAAACCTTGCTTGTGGAGCCTTCCTAGAGAGGAGCTTCTCTTGATTGGGTTTCGGCAATGGTGAGGGAGAGAAGAGTTCTTTGGTCACAGTGGAGAGGAGGAGGGAGGAGGAAGAGAGCAAAATGAATGTTTTCATTCATTTTCTCCTTTTATTCCAATTGAAAAGAAGAAGGGCAAATGAGTTTTTCATTCTCTTTTCTTTTACTCATCCCTTAATGAAAAGAGAGAGCAAGAATCATCTTTTCCTTTGAGAGGAAGAAGGCAATTCCAACTTCTCTTCCTAAATGAAATAAACCTTCTCTTACTCTTAACTATATTGTCCATTCTCTTCCTAACAATATATTCTCTTGATTCATTGGTTATCACATACATGTATCTAGTAAGAGGTCCAAGGTTCAAACCTTGGCCATCTCTTTCTGGTTCTATTTTATTATTTTTGTAAATTTCCACATAAGGCCTAGTTTTAACCATGGTAAAAATATACAAACTTGCTAGATATCCTATGGGTGTTACAGCACTGGTCGTGTCCCAGACAAGGTCATGTGCTGATTCCAGTAAAGGAGAATGGTGAAGTCGTGTCCCAGACACGACCGTGCAAGGATAGTTGAGGAGAAGAAGGATATGGTCCTGCCAATTGGCACGGCCGTGTGACTTAACCCGAGAGGAAGAAGGGAGGGGTCGTGTAGATCTACACGGCCTGTGTGGAGAAATTTGATTAGGCCATGTTGTTGGAGCAATCCCAATGGTCCGCGGGACCATGTGTTTTGGTGTTTGGGCAAAGGGTTTAAGTTAGGTTTACCCTTGTTATTTGATATGTGTACTTGAGTTGTGCAGGACTGCAGGTGACACATATGACTCAGGTTGACGGCTTCGGGTCCGGTGAAGGATGGAGCATCCGAGGGACCGTGGACAAGGCAGCGAGGACAAGGGCCGAGGGAAGCGACTTCGAGGCATACGCGAAGGATGGCATTGGAGACGAGCCGCGGGCTTGGATGCATCCGAGGGACGAGAGCCAAAGGAAGTAGGCTTGAAGGCAAGAGGTCAAGGCTGCAAAGAAGAGTCAAATGAGTCGTGAGGGTACGAGTGCATGAGAGATTATACTCGGAGTAAAATCCTAAGTTTTAGGGTTTTACTGTAGCAGCATTGTAGCAGTACTGTAGCGCACTGCAGCGTACTGTAGCAGTTACTGTAGCAGTCGACTGGTGCATGGACCAGTCGACTGATGCACTGTAGCAGAGAGCCGTTGAGATAGCCATTGGGCTGGCACCAGTCGACTGGTGCAAGGACCAGTCGACTGGTAACGGGCAAATCAGCCTTGCTGATTTCTCAAGCTCTATATAATGGAGCTTGGTATGGCCGGCCAAGGCGACGAAATTAGACTTGGTTAAGGTCTAATTAGTAGTCTACAAGTGCTCAAGTGTTTGTGGAATCCAAGAGGTCTTGGTGTGTTGTGGTGAGGTTTCTCCACCCACAAGGAGCGACTTGAGATAGCCGGAGTTTCCGGGGGCTAATCCACCGAAGGATCGGGATCGTCCACCTTACGGACAGCCGTGGAGTAGGAGCATCATCTCCGAACCACGTTAAACGAACGTGTATTGGTTTGCTAGTTCTTTTCTTTCTTTAGCTTTCGTATTCATTGCTTTAGTATTTGTATTTCCGCTGCGCAAGCTAACAATAGTGTAGGAAGCTAACGATTTGGGGGTGCCATCTATCCAACCCCCCTTCAAGCCGGCCACCGATCCTCCAACAATTGGTATCAGAGCGAGGACGCTCTCCGTTGGACTAACCGCCAAGGAAGCACAAGATGGCCGGGTTGATTATCCCTCCAAAGTTCGAAGGAGGAAGCCTTGGGGACATCGCGTATTGGATGATGAGGATGGAGGTTTTCTTCAACACGGATTGGGACACAATGATGGTGGTAAGGGAGCCATTCAAAGTTCCAAAGGACAAGAAAGGAAAAAGACTCCGAACACGACATTGGACGGAGGAGCAAACCTCACGATCGGAGGCAAACTCAAAGGTAATAGCAATTTTAATTGATTTATTGCCTCCTAATGTGATAAGTGGTGTAGGTAAATATGAGAACGCCCATGAGTTGTGGTGCAAAGTTAAGATGGTTCTACAAGAAGAACCTAAACCTACACAAGAGGAAGAAGAACCCATTGAGATGGGTCTAGTTGCTCAAGTTGAAGAGGAGCAAACGGAAGTTGAGCCATGCTCAACATCCGAGGAGGATAAGGAAGATGAGACATCATCAACATCCTCAAGAATTGAAGAAGAATCCAAGACAAGTGAAGAGGATGAAGAAGAGGTCTTGGAAGAGGTCAATTTAGCAAGCACCTCCACCGAAGCAAAGTCAAAGGACACATTATGTGCTTCGGGTGCAATGAGAAGGGGCACTACAAGAGTAGGTGTCCTTTAGGTAAGAAGAAGGTAATTCCTAAACCCAATCAAGTTATTTTAAATGCTAACATGGGTGGTAGGAATGAAGAAACCCAAAAGAAGAGGAAGCACATTAGATGCTTCACGTGTGGAGAACTTGGACACTACCACACAAGATGCTCGAGGAAGGGAGAGTTCAAGAAGTTGGAACATCTAAAGAAATGGGAGAAGAAGAAGAGGAGCTCAAATCAAGGGGGAGCTTCAAGGGTAAGGGAGGTATACCCTACTTTGAAATGCAATGCAAATTCTTATGTTCCCATGCATGCTAGGAAAAATAATGATTATCATTATATAGCAATGAAGAATTTTGGATTTAGATATCATGATAGAAATAGGGTTAATGTAGATCAAAACCCTAGGAGGCCAATTCATGAAAAACCTAGGAATGGTAGACCTAGGCAAGTTAAATTCTCATTACCTAAGGAGAAGAAGGTAATGGAGAACCAAGGCATTAATCCCAAGAAGGGGAGACACATGCCTAGAAAGGGTAAGTCTAGGAATGTCCAAGGTGGACATGTTGACTCTAGGTTTAGGAACCTAGAAAGGGAGAATCAAGCTTTGAAGGCAAAGCTTGATGGTTTAGAGAAATTCCTTAAGAGATTCACTATTGGATCTAAGGGATTAAATATGGTGTTGGGTAGCCAAAAACCCAACAATGATAGATCGGGCTTGGGATATCGATCTAGTCCCTCCAAGGTTAAAAGGAGACCATGTGCTAGGGTGGCACATGATAAGGGCAAGGGAGAATCATCTAAAGCCAATGAGAATAAATATGCTAGGGTTGCATATGATTATGGCAAGGATGATGTGTCTAAGGTGCACCATTGTGGCCTAGCCATTGTGGATGAGTCACCTAGGGAGGTGGCTAAGGCAAAGAGCTCTAGGGGGAGCTCTAAGAGTCAATTTGGGACCCATGGTAAATGGATCTCAGGTGGGTACTACTTGGGAGTCTAGAGGAGCCATGGAGTGTGCCAAAAGGTTTGGAGATGGATTTGAGTCTCAAACCTAGGGATTTGGCACACATGGTTTGTGTTTCATGCAAGAAATGTGACATTTTGATTCATATAGCATGATAAATGGTTTTGGATGTATAGATGTCATATAAACCAATGCTAGGGATGCATTGTGGGTTGGTATGGGCAAATACATCAAGAGGAAGTCAAAACTAGGACTTTAGGTCAAGGTTCAATTGAACCATTTAGCTAGTTTTGGATTTTGTGTCAATCTTGGGATTGGTGATAGATATATTTTTTTAATATATTTTTCCCAAGTAGACAAGGGTACAATAGACCTCTCCACAAAATTTGGGGATTTTTGGAGGTCTAGGGAATTTCTGGTGCATTTCTGAAGTTGGCCTGAAAAGGCTGATTTTTTTTCAGAAATAGGGTGCCAGTCGACTGGTACAGATACCAGTCGACTGGTAACAGTGTTTTTGAGCACAGAATATCTCTGTAAGCTCATTTTGTCGATACCAGTCGACTGGTGCCGATACCAGTCGACTGGTAACAGTAGATTTCGACCACAGAATGTTTCTGTAAGGTTCTGTCGAAAGGGGCAGTCGACTGGCACTTAGGGCAGTCGACTGATACCAATCTGAAACTGTTTTCAGCATTGGTTTGTGACCATGTCAACTCGCTTAGATGTATGGGATCCAAGGGGGATTAATACATGAGTTTAGGGTCAGTTTGGATGATAAGTTTTCAACAATTGGGATATTGTTGGAGAACTTTTTTGGATGTTAGGCAAAGGGGGAGAATTAAGGTTTAGTTGGGAAAACCTTTAGTGCCTTTGCGTAGGGGGAGCCTTGTGATAGGTTCTTAAAAAGCCCGTGGTAAAATCCTAGCTCATTGGGGAGCTTAGGTGTAGGGGGAGCCTTGTGATAGGTTCCAATGCTTGGTGCATTGTTTCGGCGGTTGCCAAGTGTGTAGCCTTGGCAACGTAAGTCCATTCGGCGGTATAAGTCCAAGTGTGTAGCCTTGGCAACGTAAGTCCATTCGGCGGTATAAGTCCAAGTGTGTAGCCTTGGCGACGTAAGTCCATTTGTTATTAGCATGTTTATTTGCTATTTGTTTTCCCTAACTTAAACGTATTGCCAAACACCAAAAAGGGGGAGATTGTTGGAGCAATCCCAATGGTCCGCAGGACCATGTGTTTTGGTGTTTGGGCAAAGGGTTTAAGTTAGGTTTACCCTTGTTATTTGATATGTGTACTTGAGTTGTGCAGGACTGCAGGTGACACATATGACTCAGGTTGACGGCTTCGGGTCCGGTGAAGGATGGAGCATCCGAGGGACCGTGGACAAGGCAGCGAGGACAAGGGCCGAGGGAAGCGACTTCGAGGCATACGCGAAGGATGGCATTGGAGACGAGCCGCGGGCTTGGATGCATCCGAGGGACGAGAGCCAAAGGAAGTAGGCTTGAAGGCAAGAGGTCAAGGCTGCAAAGAAGAGTCAAATGAGTCGTGAGGGTACGAGTGCATGAGAGATTGTACTCGGAGTAAAATCCTAGTTTTAGGGTTTTACTGTAGCGGTACTGTAGCAGTACTGTAGCAGTTAATGTAGCGTACTGTAGCAGTCGACTGGTGTATGGACCAGTCGACTGATGCACTGTAGCAGAGCCGTTGAGATAGCCGTTGGGCTGGCACCAGTCGACTGGTGCAAGGACCAGTCGACTGGTAACGGGCAAATCAGCCTTGCTGATTTCTCAAGCTCTATATAATGGAGCTTGGTATAGCCGGCCAAGGCGACGAAATTAGACTTGGTTAAGGTCTAATTAGTAGTCTACAAGTGCTCAAGTGTTTGTGGAATCCAAGAGGTCTTGGTGTGTTGTGGTGAGGTTTCTCCACCCACAAGGAGCGACTTGAGATAGCCGGAGTTTCCGGAGGCTAATCCACCGAAGGATCGGGATCGTCCACCTTACGGACAGCCGTGGAGTAGGAGCATCATCTCCGAACCACGTTAAACGAACGTGTATTGGTTTGCTAGTTCTTTTCTTTCTTTAGCTTTCGTATTCATTGCTTTAGTATTTGTATTTTCGCTGCGCAAGCTAACAATAGTGTAGGAAGCTAACGATTTGGGGGTGCCGTCTATCCAACCCCCCTTCAAGCCGGCCACCGATCCTCCAACACATGTCTCCTATACACGGCCAAATTCAAGCCGTGTCCCCCACACACCCTCCTCATCTCAACACCATCTTCTCTCCAAAACTCCTTTCCTCTTCAACCTTCTCTCCAAATCTTCTCAGATCTAGGTCTAAAACTCTTTCATCTCCACAAACTTCATCTAGATCTAGATTATTCTCTTCTCCTAGACTCAAGATCTCCACTTTCATAACCCTAAGATCTATTTCTTCAAGATGTAGCTTCTCTAATCATAAACAGTACCCTTCCCCACTCAAACTTGACAAAATGTCCAACCTTTTGAAGAGACTTTGCAAGGGTGGTGGTGGATCTAGTGGAGGCAAAGGGAAAGAGCCGACCAAAGACAAAGGGAAACAACCGGTGAAAGGCAAAGGAAAGAGGACCTCATGCTACGAAGGTAATGACAACGAATTCAATATCATATTTAGAAATGATGATCGAATAACTAGATTTGCAATTCTTGTCAATAGAAAGATTGTGTGTACTAGGTATATGGACCCAACCATTTTAGATATGATGGGAATTAGAGATGATATAGATTGGATGATTGGATTTTTGGATTGGAGTGATATTTTGTACACACATCTACCTACTTATCCTTGCCTTGTTTTGGAGTTTCTAAGTTCATTAGATGTCCATTTTTCCAATGAGGATGATTATGTTGGCAATATAACTTTTAGATTAATGAATCAAGAATTTCAATGGATATTTAGTGATTTCAACACTTGTTTTGGATTATCTTCCGTAGCTTTCGGAGGTTTGATTCTAGGTTTAATTGGAACAGTTTTGGAATTCGATCATTGGATTAGATCATCCCTATGAGCCCTCTAGAGCCAAGGCTTCTCACATGCAAAACCTTGTTTTTAGATATCTACATCGAATTATGAGCAAAACTATTTTTGGTAGAGGAGAAAGTGATGGAGTCGTTAAGAAATTAGAACTTTATTCTCTATGGGCTATGTTACATAAGGTTGATTTTGATTCCAGTTTCCATTTTTTACAAACCTTAGTGAGAGCTACAAGGGCATCTTCGAGATCAATAGTTCTTGGTGGTTTGATTACTCAAGTATCCATTAACTTGGAACATGATTTAGATGGGTTGGAAGTTATACATGGCAACGCTATGATCGACATGGATGCATGTCTTGTAATGAAAATGATTGTTTGGGATGAGAATGGTTTTGCATTTCCTAGGAGGAATGATTTTCCTTTACCTCTTCCTTGTCCTTCTCTAACTTCAGTTCACAACCCAGCTAATTGGGTAATCGTTGATTTAGACCCTGAATATGTCCCTTCCATATCCGGAGACACAGAGCCATAATTTGAGCCCTCGTCATCTGGACACCCGCTGCCTTCCGGTCATCCAGATCCAGCTAGGCATTCTTTTACATATGGTACAAGTCCCTCCAGATTTGACTTCTCAGATTTTCGTGCATCTCTAGAATCACTTCATGAGAAGAAAAATGCCCAACAAGAAATGTTGGAAGGTCGCTTCTCTTTATCAAATGACCAGTTTAGAGAGGTACAAAATCACTTTTAGTTCACGAGGAATTTTCAAGGTCAAGTGGCTGAATTTGTCCAGGATTATGATACGGATCAAGCTAGAATGAGAGATTTTATACAAAGCATGAGTGTCACTAGCCAACAAGTAGATGCTTTGTTTGAGTATCATTTAATCCTGAGTGAAACTCCAGAGTATCATATAATCCTGAGTGAAACTCCAGGTTTTCCTAGTTTTTCCATTGGCCAACCACATCGTAGGTGTAACACCCGCGGAATTTTTAGCTATACATATGGGGTATTCTCTTCTAGAATAAAAGGAAAAGGGAAATAGAACAAAAAAAAAATAAAAGAAATAAAAAGAGAGAGAAGTTAAGGCTTGAACCTTGAACCCCTCACAATAGATAAAGCTAAATTGGTGTATGATAACCAATAGAGTCATGAATGATATATGATTAGCAAGGAATGAAAATTGTAGTTAAAAGTAAGAGTATGATTAAGTAAGGAAGCAAGAAAATGTCAAGTAGCTTTCCTCCTCTTTCTCAAGAGAAGAAGCAAGCAAAAGACAAAGACAAGTTGTTTTCTTTCTTCTTTCTAATTTCGTGAGAATGAATGAGGGTGAGGGAATAGAGGAATCAAGGGGATGAATTGGGACATGTTTCCTTTTCTTTTCCTCATTGAGAATAAATAGGAATGAGAGAAGAGAAGGGAAAGAAAGGTTGGCTTCTTCTTCCTCCTTCTTCTTCCTCCTCCTTCTTTCTCCTTTTTCCTCCTCCACCGAGACCTAAAACTCTCCCCTCTCCCATTTCCGAATCCATGCTAAGGTTTTCTCCCTAAGAAAACTAATTCACAAGAAGGAGTCCTCAAGATCTTCTCCTTACAAGCAAGAGAAGCAAAAGGGAAAATTAGAAGGAGAAGCTTCCTTCTTCCTCTTCACAAGGGTACCTTCTTTTAAGAAAAACCAAGCAAGAAGAAGTAAGTATCCCCTCACTTGTGGTACAAGTAGTTCATGTGTTTTTCCATGAGTTTAGATTGCTTAAAAATCTAGGGTTGCTTCTTGAAACTTTCGGCCACCTAGTATAAAAACTTAAGGAAAGCTTAAGACCTAACTAAACATGCTCACGATATTCCTTATGATATGTAACTTAGGATATGAGTTATGTTTAAAATTCTAATGTTGTTTCATTTATGTTGCTTGAAATCTAGATCTATGCCTAGTAGGTTTCGGCCATGATAGAAATGAAGGCCTAGGAGAGTTTAAAAATTTAATCTATCATGCTCATGACTTTCTTTACGATATGTTATGAAGATTTCTTAGTGTTTTCATACTTGTATGATGCTTGGAACCTACATGCATGCCACTTTAGGGTTTTAGGGTTTCGGCCATGATAGAGATGAAGGTCTAGGAGAGTTCCAAAATTTAATCTATCATGCTTATGACTTTTCTTATGATATGGTAAGAAGATTTCTTAGTGTTTTCATGCTCGCATGTTACTTGGAACCTAGAAGCATCCCACTTTAGGGTTTCGGCCATGATGAGATTAAGGGTCTAAGAAAGCTTAAAATCAAATATAACATGCTCATGGTTTTCCTTATGATATGATATGAGGTTAGTTTGATATTCTTATGCTTGTATGTTGCTTAGACTTAGTTTCATGCTCCTTAAGCATTCGTCCATAACAAGATTAAAATATCTAGGAAGCTTAGAACCTAAACTAAACATGCTCATGATGTTCCTTATGGTATATGATATGAAGTTGGTTTAGGGTTCATATGTAATACCCACTAAGCTTGTAAGATAAATATATGAATGTGAGATTTTGCCTTAGAAAAATAATAGGAAGTGAGTTGAAGCAAAAAGAAATAAAATGAAATAAAAAGAAGTGAAGGTCAAGGATTGAACCTTGAACCTCTTATATTATTCATAGAATTAATTAGTAGAAACCAATTGGGATAGAGAGAAGATGTTGATAGCAAAGGAGGGAAATTCATGACAAGGGTGAGAGTAAAAGCTAGCCAAAAGAAGACAAGAAAAGAGCAAGAGAAAGGCAACTTGCCTTCCTCCCTTTCTCTCCCTCTTCCTCTTTGCTTTTGCCGAAAATTTAAAGAGGGAGTTAAGAGGATTCAATCCCCCTTATTTCATCATGAATGGTAAGAATAAATGAATAAATAAAATAAATAGGAAATAGAAAAAAAAAAGGCTAAGGGAGAAGGAAAGCAAAAATCAACTTTGCTACCTCTTCCCCCTTAACATAAAAGGGAGCAAGAAAAGAGAAGTTTATTTTTCTCTCATTTTCTCTCATTCTTCCTCTCCCTCACCGAAACCATCAGTCCCCTCTCCTCCATCTTCGGCCCCAAAGCCAAGGTTTTTCCCCTAAGAAAGCCTATGATACAAGGAGGACTTAGCAAGGGAATCAAGGGAAAGGAATTAGAAGAAGAGGCTACTTCTTCCATCACCATACCTTAGATCCACAAGAGAAAAGGATGTAAGCTTCCCCTCACCTGTGGTACAAGGATTTTTATGTGATTTTCGGATTTTATGAGGATTAGAAAACCTAGGAAAGAATTTAAGAAAATTCGGCTAAAGAAAGGGTTTTCAAATCTAGGAAGGTTTAAACAAGTCTTTATTTCATAATATGTTTTCTATGCTATGTAGGAAGGATTTTCTTCATGTTTTTATACCTAATTGATGCTTGATCAGAGGAGTGCCTAACCCTAGAATTTTGGCCAAAAATATTTTAAGGAGGTTAGGGAAAACATTGTGTAACCAAACTAGTACAAGATTCCCTCCATGAACTACTAAGGGTCTTTTATTGGTTTTCTTGCTTGAAAGTTACTTGGAACCAAAAGAAATCCATTTATATATTTCGGCCAAGAAAAGGGCTTAGGGTTAGGAAGACCTTTAAATTTAAGTAACCATGTTTGTATGATAGAATATAGAGTTCTATTAAAGAATTGCATGTTGAACATTGCTAGAAATTCATGAACTCTTATTTTAGATTTTCGGCCATGATAAGATGGATAGTTTAGAAAAGATTGAACAAAATTCTAATATGCTCAAGACCTCTGTGATATTATGATATGAAAGTTGTTTAATGCTCTCATGTTTAATTGGAGTATAGAAAATTAGTTACATGATATATGACATGTAAGATCACAAGGGTCCTAGCTTGTTTATGAACCCACTTTGTATATGATGTTCTTAGTAATTTTTGCCATGAAACTTACTTAGGTTTTCCATGCTTTAGGCCACTTAAAACCTAGTTTAAATATTGGTAGGTTTCGGCCATGAGGAAAAATAAAAGAAAAGGGAAAGAAACCTAGGAAGCCTAAGACACAATTCACATGTATGTTTATTATGCTTGTCTTTATACATGCTATGAAACTTGTATGATTTCTTATGCTTTTAGGCTATTTTAAGCAAGTTTATATACTGTTGAGTTTCGGCCAACTAGGGTTTAAAAGACCTAGAGGCCTTAGAAATGAAACCAAATGTGTTAAAAGTGCTTCTTATGAAAATATGATAATGTGTTGATTGTGTCACATGCTTCTATAATTTTTCCATGACCTAAATGGACCATTGTATGTTTCTTCCATGAAGGGATAGATGCCCTAGAGACCCTAGAACAAAAATTAAATATGCTTATGTCACTCTACATGAAATATGATAAGTAGAAAGACAAAGTTCCCATGCAATATGTTGTTTAATGACCTAATTGAGGCTAGGGTAAGTTTCGGCCATACATATTGTATAATGTCTTATTATGAATTTATACATGATGTTAGTTCAAGTTCACATGCTTGTATGTTTGTTTTTTTTAGCCCTAATGAACACTTGTTAAAAGTTTGACCATGACATATGTTAAGGGCTTGAAGGACTTAGGAACTAACTCAATATGCTTACTATGTTACTTGGAAAAAATTCTATAAATGTGGTTTAAGGTTTCCATGCTTTCATGACATTTGAGACCTTGTTTCACACCTGATAGGGTTCGGCCACATGAAGTTTAGGGACTTGGAGAACTTAGAAATCAAGTAAATCATGCTTATAATGCTTCCTATGAAATTGATGTAATGATAATTTAGGTCCCACATGCTTGGAGGTTATTTCTACCTAAATTGAGATCTAAGGGGGTTCGGCCATGATAAGAACCCAAGGGATTAGGAAGCTTAGAACCCAAGTTAACTATGTTACCATGTTTCTTATGATAGTATAATCACATGATACACCCTTATGCTTAAATATGTATGCTTGTGATTTATATTTTTTATGATATGATATGTGTTTAGAAATATGCATGCTTTGATGATATGTTATGTGCTTAGAATATGCATGCTTGATGATATGCTATATGCTTAGAATATGCATGTTTTTATGATATGATATGTGTTTAGAAATATCCATGCTTTGATGATATGTTATGTGCTTAGAATATGCATGCTTGATGATATGCTATATGCTTAGAATATGCATGTTTTTATGATATGATATGTGTTTAGAAATATGCATGCTTTGATGATATGTTATGTGCTTAGAATATGCATGCTTGATGATATGCTATATGCTTAGAATATGCATGCTTTTTATGATATGCTATGTGGATAGAAATGTGCATGCTTTGATGATATGCTATGTGCCTAAAATATGCATGCTTTTATGACATGATGTATGCCTAAGTAATGCATACTTTTTTTTATGACATGATGTATGCCTAAGTGATGCATACTTTTTATGACATGATGTATGCCTAAGTGATGCATACTTTTATGACATGATGTATGCCTAAGTGATGCATACTTTTATATGATGTATGCCTAAGTGATGCATACTTTTATGACATGATGTATGCCTAAGTGATGCATACTTTTATATGATGTATGCCTAGGTGATGCATGCTTGTATGATGTATGATATGTATAAGTATGACATGTATTTTACTTTGAATGGCTTGTACCAAAAGGGTGGGCTCCTTATGCGCCCCTAGGTCGAATTACGGGCCTAGTAAAGGGTGGGCTCCTTACGTGGCCCTAGGTCGAGCTACGGGCCTAGTTTTCTAGTAGGTTCAAGACTAGCTACCTTGGATCTACTTAGGATGCGCGCATTATGTATGTATGTGGTACTAAGCCGGGTCCCTGAATATATTGATATTATGTTCAAGTATATGTATGTAAGAAGAAATGGTTTTAAAGATCATGAGACATACACATGCTTTTCGGATACATGATTTGAAAATCATATTGCATATAATTTATGATCATGTTGTGATGATGCTATGATTTATGATATGCCATGATTAGATATGATTATGTTATGTTTCATGCTATGCCTTAAGAGTTTGATATGCCATGTCACCTTATGATGATACTATGATATGCCATGATTAGATATGCTTAGGTTATGTTTCATGCTATGCTTAAGAACTTGATATGCTACGCTACCTTAAGATGATACTATGATATGTCATGATTAGACATGATTATGTTATGTTTCATGCTATGCTGTAAGAGATAATATGCCATGACTAGTTATGATGTTGCTATGTTGCATGATATGCTTAAGGAGTATGATATGTTATGCCATTAGTTGAGATTATGTTATGTTGAGACATTCTTTGATTATGTGATGATTTTTGATTTTAGTGAGTAGGAAAGAAACTTACTGAGCCATGAGTGCTCATAGCTTACTTTCCTTGTACCACAGATAAAGGAAAAAGCTGGATGAGCTAAAGGAGCAGCAGGAGAGGCAAGGAGATGTGTGTGGCGGTGGCTAGGCAACCAAATAAGAACCTGCTTTAAGAACTTTTAAGAATTACACTGTGGTTTAGTAAACTATAGTACTATATGGCTGACTTGATGTTATGTTTTATTTATCTTGTTATCATGTTATGGACACCATATTAGTGTAGTTCGGCTTTTATTAAACCAAGAAAAATGATTTTAAGTCTTCCGCTGTAATATGTACGTAGAGTATCGTAGCCCCGTCCCTTAGGGTTAGCAGGGAGGGCGGGCGTTACATCATATGCTTTTATGTTACTTGTAACCTAGATTCATGCTTGGCAAGTTTCGGCCATAACAAGATTAAAAGACCTAGGAAACGTAGAACCTAAACTAAACATGCTCATGATGTTCTTTATGATAAGTACTATGAAGTTGGTTTAGGGTTCATATGCTTTTATGTTACTTGTAACCTAGATTCATGGTTGGCAAGTTACGGCCATAACAAGATTAAAAGACCTAGGAAGCTTAGAACCTAAACTAAACATGCTCATGATGTTCTTTATGATAAGTACTATGAAGTTGGTTTAGGGTTCATATGCTTTTATGTTACTTGTAACCTATATTCATGCTTGGCAAGTTTCGGCCATAACAAGAATAAAAGACCTAGGAAGCTTAGAACCTAAACTAAACATGCTCATGATGTTCTTTATGATAATTACTATGAAGTTGGTTTAGGGTTCATATGCTTTTATGTTACTTGTAACCTAGATTCATGCTTGGCAAGTTTCGGCCATAACAAGATTAAAAGACCTAGGAAGCTTAGAACCTAAACTAAACATGCTCATGATGTTCTTTATGATAAGTATTATGAAGTTGGTTTAGGGTTCATATGCTTTTATGTTGCTTGTAGCCTAGGACAATACCTTACATGTTTTGGCCACTTCATGGAATTAGGGTTAGAGACCCAATTATGATTTACTATATGTCTCACATGCTATGATATGAATTAGGAGATGATAATTAATGTTCTCCATACATGATTATGTTTCCCTATGATATGTTATATGCTCATTTATGTATGCTTATGAATCATGCATGATAATGACTCTTATGATGGGCTATATGCTCAAGTATGCATGCTTTATGATATGACAAGAAAAGGCCTAAGAGATGCTTCCCTATTAGTTGGGATTAAGAACACTCTTTATGATATGACAAGTAAAGGTCTAAGAGTTGCTTCCCTATTAGTTGGGACTAAGAGTACTCTTCATGATATGATAAGTAAATATGACATGCTATTTTACTTTGTATGGCTTGTACCAAGGGTGGGCTCCATAAGCGCCCCTAGGTCGACGGTCTATGAAACGGGCCTAGTAAAAAGGGATGTGCTCCTATGTGCCCCTAGGTCGATGGTCTATAAAACGAGCCTAGTTCCTAGTAGGTTCAAGATTGGCTAAATTGGATCTACTTAGGATGCGCGCATTTATGTATGTATGTGGTACAAGCCGGGCCCTCATGTTAAGATTATATTTAAGTATTATATGATATTTTTTTAAAAAAGACATCTTGCACATGACATGACGCATATTTTTGAAAGACATCTTGCATATACTTTTTATGATATGATAGGTTATGATATGATATGATATGACATGATGCTCTTTTTATGATATGATATGACATGATGCTCTTTTTATGATTTGATATGACATGATATGACATGATGCTCTTTTTATGATATGATATGACATGATGCTCTTTTATGATATGATACGATATGACATGATGCTCTTTTTATGATATGATATGACATGATGCTCATTTGATATGATATGAAATGATGCTCTTTTCATGATATGATAGGTATGACATGATGCTTTTATATAGAATGATATGATATGATATGTTATGATGCTCTTTTACATGATATGATGTTTTAGATGATTATGTCTCCATGCTATATGCTTATGTGATTATGCTATGATACATGATTTTTGTGAGTAGGAAAGGATCTTACTAAGTCTGTGTGCTTATAGTTTACTTTTCTTGTACCGCAGATAAAGGTAAAGGATGGATAAACTAAGGGAGCAGCAGGAGGGGCAAGAGATGTGTGTGATAGTGGCTCGGCTAAGGAAAAAGACCTGTTTATGTTAATTTATGCTTAATATGAACTATGCCTATCTTATGTTAATGTTTTGCATGATTTCATAATACTTATTCATGCTTATGTTGGAAATTGATATCATTGCTTAACATGCTCATATGATTATAAATGTTTAGATAATTAGTTATTGGTGTTTAAAAGAAAAGTAAATTAAAAACATAAAAGAATATATTAATAAATACTTTCGCTGCTTTAGAAATAGATTAATGTTGGGTTATTCGGGCCGCGAAAACCGCTTTTTCGCGTCGCGGAAACCCCGAAAGCCCCGCCACCGGATCCGTGCGAAAAATAAAATTTCGAAAACATTACGAGTACGAGTCTATAAACTCTAGATCTACATTAGAGTATGAGTTTTACCCTTGATGCGTGCCTTTCGCAAATCCCGCTAGTCCAATGGTGTCGGATCTCAAGATTGTCAAAGTAGACAACCCTCTAGAAGTATCCACACGAACACAAGAAGGAGATCACCAAACTAAAGTGTGCTAGCACCTTAGTAGGGTTCGGCAAGATGAGGAGAGGAAGAGCAAGAAGAGAGGAGCACTAGGAGGAAGAAGATGAGAGTTACACTTACAAAAATGAAACTCCTTCATGCAATACATGTGGCCAGCCACATTAAGAGGTGTTGTAACCTCCATGGAATGCCAAGAGTCACAACTCTTGGTAACTCCCATGAGGTGAAATCCCACTTAAGCAACCATGATGATGTGGAGTATCATCATTGGCCCACTCAATGCCAACTCACCAATGAGGTGGCATAAAGTCAAGTCAAACTTGACTCTTCATCTTCCTCTCAAGTCAAGTCAAACTTGACTTAATCTCTCTCATGGTTGATCTAATCCAACCATTTAATTCAAGCCAATTTAATATAATAAATCTAATTCATTTAATTAAATTGATTCAATGAGTCATAATCTAAATTAGACTCATTGAACACATGAATCAACTTGAGTCCAACTCAATTAGCCCAATTAGGATTACTCTTAATCCAATTTGATTCATCAAATGAATCTAATCCTCTTGGTTAATCATATGAACCTAATCTCCATCTAATTGTCCTTAGTGTGTAACCCTATAGGTTCTTGTAATGTTGGCAATGCCCCTAAACCCATTTAGGAGAATAAGTAATGAGCGGTATCTAGCAACACATCATTACTACCCAAGTTACAAGAATGTTGAGATCCAACATCACCTTGTGACTACTAATTGTGACTCTTCACAATATATGACAAGTATCCTTCTATCCTAGACATCTAGATTGATCAATGTGAGGCATAGACCGTGTCATCCTCTGATCAAACTAAATCTTGAACTCCAAGTAGAGTCACTAAATCAAATGAGCTCAATATCTCATATTGACTCATTTGGGCATGGCCATGCACTTCGTGGTCTCACTCTATCAAGAATATCAATGTCGCTCCCGTTATATAGGAGGGATAGATCTCATCTACATCACTCACATCCCTTTGCTTAATTCATTACATACCCAGTAATCGCCTTTATAGTCCACCCAGTTACGGGTGACGTTTGACGAAACCAAAGTACATAACTCCTTATGTAGGGATCCATGGTGACTTCAGGTCCAAGGACTAGTAGTCATACTAATAGTCACATGAGAAAGTATATGACACTCATATAACGATCCACAATACTTTCTCATGGCGGGTCATTCAGTATACATTCTCCAATGCATACCCATGTGTCAACTTGATATCTTTATATCCATGACTTGTGAGATCAAGTCATCGAGTTGACCTAAATGCTAGTCTTATTGTATTAACATTGTCCCTGAATGTTAATACTCAACTAGGAATGATTAAGAGTAGTGTTCCCTATATCATCTCACTATCGATTCAACTAACCGATTGAAATAGGTGAGAACCTTCTACTCAAGGACGCTATTATACTTAGTTTATTTGGCACCAATACAAGTAAGTATAATAACCAAAAACTAATACATTTATTTATATAAGAATATGATACAACAAGTCCATAATACAATCATCAAATGATTGGTTCTAGGGCTCTAACTAACAATCTCCCACTAGCACTAGTGGCAATCAGTGTAGGCTCTAAGCCCCAATGACCTAGTGTGACCATCATGCTTCCTCTGTGCCAAAGCCTTGGTCAAGGGATCTGCGATGTTAGCCTCTGTAGGTACTTTGCATATCTTCACATCTCCTCTCTCGTGTAACACCCATAGGGTCTCTAATGATTCATGTAGATTTAGGCATGATTAATATAGATTATGCATGATTAAAATAAGCCTTAATAATTCAAATAGATTTATACATGATATAGTATGGGCCTTATGTGGATTCTTCTTTAGAAAATAAAATAAAAAGAACCAAAAAAAGAGGCATGACAAGCATTGAACCTTAGACCTCTTGGTAAGTGGTTCCATGTCATAACCAGTGACCCCAGCAGGGGTGTGCTGATATGAAAAATAGGGAAATTGTTGCTAAAGGTAAGGAAAGTGGAGGCTCTCTTCACTAAGGAGGAGAAGTCCAAGTTTTCTTCCTCTTCTCACAATGAAAAGAGAGTTTTTACTTTCTCCCTTCATTAAGGATGAAGTAAAAGAAGAGGGAAGGAAAAAAAATTCATGTTTCCTTCTTTCTCTCAATTGGAATAAAAGGGGAAAATGAATGAGAATCTTCATTTTTGCTCTCTCTTTCTCCTTCCTCCTTCTCTCCACTGAAACCATCCTCCTCTTCCTCACCATTGCCGAACCAAGCAAGAAGATTTGCCCTCTAGGAAAAACTTCACAACCAAGGATTTCTTCTCCTAGGGAATTTAGCAAGAGATGTAAGTATCCTCTCACCTGCAGTACAATAGTTATCGTACGCTTTACGTTTTGTAAAAAAAAAAAAGGGACTTAGGGATCTCCTTGCAAGTTTTGGCTAAGACAAGAAGTTGTGGTCACTTATGGTTGTCAAGTTACAAATTATGCTACATGTTGTATAAATGAAACCTAGATCCTTACCTTAGATTTCGGCCAAGATAGAATACAAGGCTTAGAGTAAAACTTTGAGACCTAAACATGATTGTTTATGCTCCTTCATGACATATGATATATTACATGTTGTTAGTTAAGTTTTTATGCTACATGTTGTATAAATGAAACCTAGATCTTTACCTTAGGTTTCGGCCAAGATAGAATAAAAGGCTTAGAGTAAAACTTTGAGACCTAAACATGATTGTTTATGCTCCTTCATGACATATGATATATTACATGTTGTTAGTTAAGTTTTTATGCTACATGTTGTATAAATGAAACCTAGATCTTTACCTTAGGTTTCGGCCAAGATAGAATACAAGGCTTAGAGTAAAACTTTGAGACCTAGACATGATTGTTTATGCTCCTTCATGACATATGATATATTGCATATTGTTAGTTAAGTTTTTATGCTACATGTTGTATAAATGAAACCTAGATCTTTACTTTAGGTTTCGGCCAAGATAGAATGCAAGGCTTAGAGTAAAACTTTGAAACCTAAACATGATTGTTTATGCTCCTTCATGACATATGATATATTACATGTTGTTAGTTAAGTTTTTATGCTACATGTTGTATAAATGAGACCTAGATCCTTACTTTAGGTTTCGGCCAAGATAGAATACAAGGTTTAGAGTAAAAGTTTGAAGCCTAACATGCTTATTTATGCTCCTTCATGATACATGATCTATTATATGTTGCTAGATAAGTTCTCATGCTACATGATGTATAAACAAAACCTAGAACCTTTCCTTAGGTTTTGGCCAAAGATGAACACAAGGTCTAGGGCAAGATTTTGAGACCTAACTATACTTGTTTATGCTTCCTCATGATGTATGATTTTCTATGCAATGTTAGATTGAAATTCCATGTCTTATGTTGCATGAAAACCCTAGAAACCCTACCCTTAGGTTTCGGCCAAGGTTGAATTAAAGGTTTAGAGAAAAAAATTGTTGACCTAACTATACTTGTTTGATGCTTCCTCATGATGTATGCTTTCTTATGCTATGTTAGGTTAAATATCCATGGCTTATGTTACTTGAAAAACCTAGAAACCCTACCTTAAAGTTTCGGCCAAGTTAAGATACAAGGTCTAGGGGAAAAAAATTTGAATGAAAACATGCTTGTTTATGCTCCTTCATGATACATGATCACTTATATGTTGTTAGTTAAGAGTTTTATGCTCCATGTGGTGTTAAAAGTTTAGAAACCCTACCTTGATGTTTCGGCCAAGTTGGGAAATAAGGTCTAGGGCAAGGTTTTGAGATCTAATCATGCTTGTATATGCTTCCTTATGATGTATAATCATTATCATATGGTTGGTTTAAGTTTCATGTTTCATGTTGTATTTAAAAGTTTAAATACCTCACATTTAGGTTTCGGCCAAGATTGAAATTGAGACTTAGAGCAAAGTTTTGAAACATAACCATGATTATTTATGCTTCCTTGTGATATATGATTTCTTATATGTTGTTAAGTTTCATGTTATATGTTGTATTAAAAAGTTGGAACCTCACCTTTAGGTTTCGGCCAACAATGAATTAGGGTTTGTAGGAAGATCAAAACCCCAACCATGCATGATAATGACTTCTTATGATGTGCTATGAAATTTAGGTCACCATGTTGTATGTTATATGCTTTATGTATGTGCACTTATGACATCATGTTATGATTCCTTATGATATGCTTTATGTATGTGCACTGATCCGGCGGTAAGAATGGGGGACCCACAGATGGGGTCCCGTCCGAGCAGAACCAGAGATTACCCAGCCAAAGGTTTGGGTTTCCGACGCCAAAGCAGGAGAACCGGAGCCGAGTGGCCGAGCGGAGGTGTCCGCTCGGCCAAGGACAGAGTGACCGAGTGAAGGTGTCCGCTCGGCTAGAATCGTGGCGAGGGAACAGTGGTTAGCCGAGCGGCCTATTCGCTCGGCTCGGGATATGGTATGTCAGCAAAGGCATGATGATTAGACTGTACGCAAGATGGCACTATTAAAGGCCCCACCATCACGTCACGGAAAGGTTGATACAGTAGCAGTATGGTCTTATAGATGCCCTTCTGACAGGCCCACACCTAGGTATGGTCGAAAGCAGATGATTGCTTCAATTGGTGTGCCCAGGCTCCTTCGAGAGGTCTATATAAGGCCTTCACTTCTTCAACCGGAGGGACACACAAGTCTACATTTTCTAAGCCACTTTCTTATTCCTTCGCCTAACTTGAGCGTCAGAGGGCCGTCGCCGGGACCCCCCCCCCCCCCCCCCGGCTCGGTTTTGTTGCAGGTTCGCCGGAGCACTCGAGGATCCAACAGGGAGCGCCACATCCCCAGCGTCCGTTGACTCCTGGTTCGGACTTGATCAATTTGGCGCCGTCTATGGGAACGCACCTGCATCCGAGCAGAGGCAATGGACGAGGCTGGAAGACTACATACCGTGGCACTCTCACAAGAAGAGTTTGACGCTATAGTCGAGGCGAGGGCAGCCAAGACAATGGCGCAGCAAAAGGAGAAAGCACAGGCTAAGCGAGCGCAACAGCAAACAACCTCGGCTTCAGCAGGCCGGGCGGTGCAAGCAGATCGCCCGGAATATGTTTCAACAGGAGGGTTCCCTCAGGCACTCTTACGTACTCCCCCAGAAATCGCGCCTGCTCACGGGGAGCAAGGATCTTCATCCGATGAGCCTCCCGTTCGGGATCATAGGAAGGGCAAAGCTCCCCGAGCGAACGCACCACCCGAGCAGGTTCACCGACAGTTCTCTGAAGCCATACATCGAGATCCGTTGCCAAAATATTATACGCCACCGCCGATCGGAGCTTACAATGGAACGACCGACCCCGACGACCACTTGGGGAAGTTCGACAGCATCGCCACCTTGCATCAGTACTCCGATGGCGTAAAGTGCCGGGTATTTCTCACCACTCTATCGGAATCTGCACATAGGTGGTTTCGGAGGCTGCCGGACGGCTCTATCACTAGTTTCCAGGAGTTCCGAAAGGCATTTCTTCATCACTTTGCGAGCAGCCGACGTTATCAAAGGACAAGCGTCAGCCTGTTCACCATCAAACAAGAACCAAGAGAATCTCTCCGGGCGTATATACAGCGATTTAATCAAGTAGCGATGGACATCCCCACAGCCACCTCGGAGACAATGGTAAACGCCTTCACGCAAGGCCTTGCGGAAGGGGACTTCTTCCGCGCGCTCGTTCGCAAACCACCCAGAGACTACGACCACATGCTACACCGTGCGAATGAGTATATAAATGTGGAAGAGGCGGAGGCTGCCGGCGGAAGGGAACTCATGCCGAACGTCCGGCCCATGCCGAACGGAAGCAGCCCGCTGCCCATCAGCCACCAAGAGGACCAAGAGTTGAGGCATCCCAGGCACATCATGCGAAGTCCCCGGTGGTCCAAGAGGTAGCAGCCGAGCGGTCAAAGATGAAGAAAAAGAGGGTATGGACCCCAATGTTTTGCTCTTTCCATAATACTGACTCCCACAACACCCGTGACTGTCGGGGCCTGCCTTCAATCACCCATCCCGTACGACGGGGTGGCCCTCGTCGATCGCCTTCACCCGACCGCCGGCAACGGCATCAAGAGTCCGGTCGGCGAACATATAGAAGATCTCCCGAACAGCGTTTCCCTCCAAGGCATGAAGATCGCTCTCGGTCCAATGAGCGACCTAGGCAGTCCGCTCGGGAAGAGGAGAACAGAAACAACACCTCCCGGGGAGAAATCAATATTATTGCGGGTGGGCCGACCGGAGGAGATTCACACAGGGCGAGAAAGGCAAGCGCCCGGCAGCTCAGAATCCATGAGGTGGGTTGCAGCCAAGAAAAGGCGAGCGGACCCGAGATCAGTTTCGGGCCCAAGGATCTTGAGGGAGTTGAAGTGCCGCATGAGGATGCCCTTATCATCAAAGCGGTGATAGCCAACTACACCATCCACCGTATCTTCATTGACACTGGCAGCTCGGTCAACATCATCTTCAGAAAGGCCTTTGATCAACTACAAATCGATCAAGCCGAGCTGCTGCCCATGACAACCCCCCTCTACGGGTTTACGGGCAATGAGGTTCTTCCGGTCGGACAGGTAAGACTGGCTATCTCCTTAGGGGAAGAACCGCTCCGGAGGACGAGGACAACAAACTTTGTGGTGGTCGACTCCCCTTCCTCCTACAACGTGATACTGGGGCGACCGGCGTTAAGCGAATTCCGAGCTGCTGTGTCTACGTTCTACCAGAAGATCAAATTCCCGGTCGAGGACAAAATCGGTGAAGTACGAGGAGATCAGTTAGCCGCTCGGAAATGCTATGTGGAAATGGTCCGAGCCGAATCCAGCGCCGCGCGAAAGGCTCCACGGATCGAGGTACACGCCATAACCGAGAAACCTCCTGCTTTAATTTATGATGAAAAGGAGGAGGTTCAGATCCATCCGAGCCGATCGGAGGCTACAACCTTTATTGCCGCCGACCTGGAGGACGAACAGAAAGAAGAAGTGGTCAAATGCCTCCAGATGAATCATGACGTCTTCGCTTGGTCGACGCATGAGCTGCCCGGTGTCTCCCCTAGCATAGCCCAACATAAGCTTCACGTCCGGCCGGACGCTCGGCCAGTAAAACAAAGGAGAAGAGATTTCAGCGCCGAGCAGAATATTATCATCCGAGCGGAGGTAGAAAGGCTCTTAGAGGCCGGCCACATACGGGAGGTTCAATTCCCAAGCTGGTTAGCAAATGTGGTGCTCGTCTCCAAGCCGGGCAACAAATGGAGGGTGTGCATCGACTTCAGAGACCTGAACAAAGCTTGCTCGAAGGATTTCTACCCTCTGCCCCGAATCGACCAGCTCGTAGATTCTACAGTTGGGTGCGAGCTTATATGTATGCTGGACGCCTATCAAGGCTATCATCAAGTGCCGCTCGCCCCGGAGGATCAGGAAAAAGTTAGCTTCATTACACCGGACGGGACGTATTGCTATACGGTGATGCCGTTCGGACTAAAGAATGCCGGAGCAACATATCAAAGATTGATGAATAGGGTCTTCCGCGAGCAAATCGGACACAACCTGGAGGTCTATGTAGATGACATCCTCATCAAATCCTTCCGAGCGGCCACTTTATGCAAAGATATGGAAGAAACCTTCCGTACACTCAGAAAATATGAGGTCAAGCTAAATCCTCATAAGTGTTTGTTCGGCGCCAAAGGAGGACGTTTCTTGAGCTATATTGTGATCGAACGGGGTATTGAAGCTAATCCTAGCAAGGTGAAGGCTCTTCAGGACATGCCACCGCCCAGAAACATGAGGGAAGTACAGAGGTTGACCGGACGGATTACAGCGCTATCACGCTTCATCTCTAAGACTGCCGACCGGAGCCTTCCGTTCTTCAAAATCCTCCGCAAAGCTACAAAGTTCCAATGGAATGAAGACTGCGATCGGGCCTTTGAAGAACTGAAGACGTACTTAAATTCCCTACCTGTGCTGGCCAAGCCAGCTGTCGGTGAACCGTTGCACATTTATTTGTCCTCGACCGAGCAGGCTATGGGATCAGCGTTAGTCCGGTCGGGAGGTGAGGAGCAACCTGTATATTTCCTTAGTCATATCTTGAAAGATGTTGAAACCCGCTACACCGGACTCGAGAAGTTGGCCTTTGCTCTGATCCTGGCCGCTCGGAGACTTCGTCCTTATTTCCTGGCGCACACGATTATCGTCAAGACCAATAGCCCGTTGGGACGAGTGCTTTTAAATCCAGAAGCTTCCGGACGGCTCATCAAATGGACAACTGAGCTAAGCGAATTTGATATCCAATATCAACCCCGCTCGGCTATCAAGGCACAAGCCTTAGCCGATTTTGTGACGGAGGTGCAGGACCCGGAACCCGAAGCTGCGTGAAAAGTGTTCGTGGATGGATCGTCCACTAGACACGGGAGCGGAATTGGCATAGTTTTGCTGTCCCCACAAGGAGAGCGGATACAACTTTCCGTCCAGCTAGATTACCGAGCGACCAACAACTAAGCAGAATATGAAGCCCTTATTGCTGGATTGCAGGTCGCTCGGTACGTTGGAGTCGTCCGGGTCATCCTCTAATCAGATTCCCAGTTGGCTGCTCAGCAAATCTCGGGGATTTTCGAGATAAATAGTACAAGGCTCAAACTCTACGTGGAGGCTATTGAAAAACTTAAGCTCAACTTTAGGGAGGAGGTTATTCAGAAGATCCCCCGGGCTGAGAATCAAGTGGCGGATGAATTGTCCAAGCTGGCAAGCGCGTTATACCCGGTCGGCTCTCAGAAGCCGATCGAGCAAATATCTTTAATAGCACATGTCGATCGGATGGAGGGCATCACATACCCGAGCGACTGGAGGGCAACTATTGTGGAGTTTTTGCGCTCGGGAGCTACCCCCTCCGACCGGGAAGAAGCTCATTTACTGAAGAGAAGGGCTAGTCGGTTCACCCTCGTAGGAGATCAACTCTACAAGAAGGCCTTCTCCCGTCCGCTCCTACAATGCGTCAGCTGGGAAGATGCCGAGTACCTCCTTCGAGAAGTGCACCAAGGTTCGTGCGGTGGACATCCAGGCGGACGATCGTTAACCAGGAAGATTTTGCTAGCCGGGTATTTTTGGCCAACACTTCAAAAGGATGCTGCCCGGACCGTTGCAAATTGTCTATCCTGTCAGAAGTATCACAGCATGTCCCACCGACCGGCAGATGAGATGAAAGCATCAACTGTGGCCTGCCCGTTCGACCAATGGGGGATGGACATCGTGGGACCCTTCCCCATGGCTACCGGGCAGCGGAAGTTCTTATTGGTGGCGGTCGACTACTTCTCAAAATGGGTAGAAGCAGAGCCACTTGCAAAAATATCCGAGCAGATGGTTAAAAAGTTCATATGGCAAAATATCATCTGCCGCTTTGGCATCCCAAGACGACTCGTCTCCGACAACGGACGTCAATTCACTGGGAAGCTGCTCGGGAAGTGGTGCGAAAGTTATGGCATCGAGCAGCACTTCACATCGGTGGCATACCCCCAGAGTAACGGTCAAGCCGAGGTAACCAACCGAGAGATTCTCAGAATTTTACGGGCTCGGCTCGACCATGAAGGAGGCAGCTGGGTAGACGAGCTGCCGAGCGTCCTATGGGCTCTCCGCACGACACCAAAGGAGGGAACGGGCGTCACTCCATTTCACTTGGTATATGGAGGCGAAGCAGTCATCCCGATTGAAGTTGGGGTGGAGTCCGTTCGGGTACAAAATTATGATGAAGATAACGCCGAACGGAGGAGCATGGAGCTAGACTTGGTCGAAGAGGAAAGAGCTAAAGCGTCCGTCCGGCTGATGGCGTACCGGCAACGTATGAAATAGAACTACAACCGGCGCGTGATCCCCAGAGCCTTTCAAGTAGGCGACCTAGTTTGGAAGAAAGTCAAGCCGGTCGGAGATGTCGGCAAGTTGGAAGCTCCTTGGGCAGGACCCTTTGAAGTGGTCGAGAAGCTCCATTCGGGCGCTTATTATCTCAAGGATGCGGAAGGTCGGATGCTGGATCGGCCATGGAGTGCAAATCACCTTCAGCCATATAGAGCTGGGTGAGAGGTGTGCTTTTGCTCTATTTTGTGTAAATTCAAAATAGTTGTACTCCTTTTATCGCAGGAAACAAATTATTCCCAAGGCATTCTGTGTTCATAACCGAACGGTTGGTTATCCGAAGGGCCCGTGCCGCTCGCCCGGAGGTAAATTATCGGAACCAAGCGCTCGACGACGAAGGCCCCGTGCCGCTCGGCCGGAGGTAAATTATCGGAGCCAAGTGCTCGACGACGAAGGCCCCGAGCTGCTCAGCCGGAGGCGTATTGTACGAGCCAAAGGCTCAATTCCGAAGACCCTGTGCCGTTGGGCCAGGTAAACGTTGTCCGAATTAGGCTTAAAAGCCCGACGAGCTCCGTCGTTAAAGATCGAGAGCCGCGCCAACCGGCTATAAATATCCGCGCCGACGAGCTCCGTCGTTAAAGATCGAGAGCCGCGCCGACCGGCTCTAAATATCCACACCGACGAGCTCCGTCGTTAAAGATCGAGAGTCGCGCCGACCGGCTATAAATATCCGCGCCGACGAGCTCCGTCGTTAAAGATCGAGAGCCGCGCCGACCGGCTAAAAATATCCGCGCCGACGAGCTCCGTCGTTAAAGATCGAGAGCCGCGCCGACCGGCTATAAATATCCGCGCCGACGAGCTCCGTCGTTAAAGATCGAGAGTCGCGCCGACCGGCTATAAATATCCGCGCCGACGAGCTCCGTCGTTAAAGATCGAGAGCCGCGCCGACCGGCTATAAATATCCGCGCCGACGAGCTCCGTCGTTAAAGATCGAGAGCCGCGCCGACCGGCTATAAATATCCGCGCCGTCGAGCTCCGACGTTAAAAATCGAGAGCCGCGCCGACCGGCTATAAATATCCGCGCCGACGAGCTCCGTCGTTAAAGATCGAGAGCCGCGCCGACCGGCTATAAATATCCGCGCCGACGAGCTCCGTCGTTAAAGATCGAGAGCCGCGCCGACCGGCTATAAATATCCGCGCCGACGAGCCCCGTCGTTAAAGATCGAGAGCCGCGCCGACCGGCTATAAATATCCGCGCCGACGAGCCCCGTCGTTAAAGATCGAGAGCCGCGCCGACCGGCTATAAATATCCGCGCCGACGAGCTCCGTCGTTAAAGATCGAGCGGATAAATTGGCATGAGGGCCGAACGGCTCAAGCGAGATCAGCAGCAGCTATAAATATCCGCGCCGACGAGCTCCGTCGTTAAAGATCGAGAGTCTTCCGACCGGCTATAAATATCCGCGCCGACGAGCTCCGTCGTTAAAGATCGAGAGCCTCGCCGACCGGCTATAAATATCCGCACCGACGAGCTCCGTCGTTAAAAATCGAGACGGTCCTGCGCCTATAAACCCTCCGAGCGGAAGATCGTCTAGCCCAGACGTTAAACCGTAGAGACGAGCCGGCGTCTATAAAAACCGAGCGGAAAACCGACGATCACCATCGTTAAAAATCGAGTCGGTCCGGCGACTATAAATACCCCGGGCGGACGAACAAATATCAGAGAATTAAGTATTAAAACATTTAGGCCCGTTCGGGCGTTGGTCCTTCGATACTTGGCGTTTGTTGACTTCACACAGGCTAGATACGTGCAGAGCGAGTAGGCCCTCCCACTCGGACTTTGTTTAATGGGTTAAGCTGATCAGCCGCGTGACGGAGAACACTTAGAGCATGACTGACTCTAAGCATAAACGTTAAGCAAACAGAAGAATATTATGGATAATGATCAGGAAGACGCAAGCAGAGACATAATTGCATTAAAGGGAAAGCATGCCAGACGGCAAGTACAAAAGGTTGCGCTGGCCGTAAGAAACGCAAAAACAAGATAGAGACGAGGAACACTCTTCACTCGGGGTCTTCGAAGTTGAAGAAACCATCCGGAATGTCGTCTATCATGGCCGCCAGATCGGAGGCGGGAATGTGCATTCCCGCAGGAAGGTGGCCACCCTTCTTCAAGTAGGCCATAGTGACCTTAATGGCCTCGGCAAAGGTTGAAGAGACGCTGCCGCCAAATTTCGTGCCGAACCTCTCCGAGCGGAGGTAATCTTGACGTGCAGCAGCCAGACGACTCGGCTCCCCTTCCTTGTACTTTCTGAGCGCCGCCCGGGAGGCAATTAGTGAATCTGAGAACTTTCTGGTCAACCTCCGCTTTAGTGCGTTCAGCTGAGCGCCCATCCCGTTCGGCAGTTAATTGGGCTTCCAGCTCCTTAGATTGCTGATCTAGGGCTCGGACTTCGACTTTCATCTTGTCCAGATCAGCGATCGCCCGCTTCTTCCGGCTACTGGCGCGCTTCACGTCTGCGTCGCATTTCTTCACCAAGCCTTCAAGTCGAGCCACTTCTGTAGCCAGGTCGGCGGCCTTCTTTTGTTCTGCCTCGCGGGCTTGTTTCTCCCGCTCGGCCGATGGACCCCCCGAGACTTGGAGCTTTTCCATAAGATCCTCCATCTCGGCCAGCCGATGGCTAGTGGCGATTTGCTCAGCCCAATGCTGTGAGGAAAATAATAAAATCAGGAACCGAACAGTAGCATGGCACAGGAAGAAAAATGAACCTACCTGGGTGGCCTGTTGCATGTGGTTATCGCCGAGCTGCTTGGGCGACATGAGGGCCACCCGAATCTGCGCATCCTCGAAAAGTTTGGCGAGCGGACCCGTCAAGGTTATTTCATGAACGGGGCTTGATGGCCGATCGGCAGACAATAAATATTCCTCCGATGGGAATCGAAGGGTAGTCTTGATAGTCGGGTGGCCGGCCGGCACTTCCTCAGTCGCAGTCGCCTGGCCCGAGGACTCTCCTATGGTTGAAGTTTCGCCCAACCGTCGTAAGCGACGACGAGTCTGTGGAGGAGAGCCAGGGGGCTATGCGGTGGGCGAGGCCACGGGGGTCCTGATCTGCGAAGGCGTGCGATCTGGAGAAGAGATCTCGATCGGCGCCTGCGGTTCGCCCTCTTGGGTCGGCGGAAGGCTGGAGTCTCTTCGACGTTTCCGCCGAACTTCCAGTGATGAATCCCCGGCCGGGGGGACTCCCAGCTCGGCTGGAGCAGAGGAAATAGGATCCGCCTCAACCTCCGTTGAAGCGGATTGGGTAATTTCTGTTTTAGGGGCGGATTGCGTCCCCCCTCTCCTGCATCTGCCGGGCGGTTGGGTATAAGACCCCGCTCGGCGAGTTCTTTTTTGGTAGCCGCCTCAATTTCCACGGCCTTCAATTTCAGATGATCTGTAGCCTTGGAGCGCCACATGACTTCGGCTGCCGTGGAAGAAATTAAAATCAGTTAGACAAAAAAGGCGAAGGGAGTAAAGAGTCCTTACCCATACGGTAGGGAAGATTGGCCCGAACGGGAGATAATCCAAAAATGTACAACACCCCCTTAAGAAGCAACTGGTCAATTTTGTACCGCTGACCGGACAAGCGGTTTACCGCATGAAGGTAGGCTAGATTGCTTCTGAATTTGTCGAGCTCCGGCTGGGTCGGCACAGCGGTCTGCCATTTGGTTCGGAATGCGGGCCGCTCGGGAAGACGTATATAGAAGAAGAACTCCTTCTAGTGCTTGTTGGAGGTCGGCATGTTCTCAAAAAATTTGAAGCCTATTCTACTTTGGAAAATAAAAGTACCCAACTCGGATTGTTTGGGGTAGAAGAAGTAGTGGAATATTTTGGGGTCAAGTGGGATAATGTGCAGCCTAAAGAGGACGACCATCCCGTTCAGTAGCCTAAAGGAATTCAGCACAAGTTGGCCGAGCGGGATGCGGAAATAATTACAAACTTCCAAAATAAATGGATGGGTAGGAAATCTAAGGCCGCCCTGGAATTGGTCCAGAAAAAAACAAATTGTACCGATCGGCGAGTTATGGGGCCGGTCGGTCGGGCCAGCTACAACTATTTCATGGTCGTTCGGGATCCCGTAGGTCCTAGCAACGCGCCGGGCGCGCTCCTCATCGAACCTACTCTCCGTACTCATATACCACGGACCGTGAACCTCGGTAGCGGGTATAGAAGTGCTCGCCATGACTAAAGAAAGGAAGGAAGCCTAGCAATACTCGGAAACAAGGGGACGAGAGAAGAGAAGAAGCTTACTGAGGGAAGATCAAAGGAAAGAATCCCCAGGAACTCGAAAACCGTTGGAAAGCAAGCACTGGGAGTCGCCGGAGTAAGCTAGCGGCAGGCAGCTTCGACAGAGGACGCGCGATGAAACAGAGAGTGCGGCGTGAAGGCCAGAACGAGGGCTTTATACAAACGAGACCGCTCCGCCTCGTCCGTCGGATGAAGGGCACAAGAGACGAGGACATCATCTAGCCGTTCATTTCAAAACAAAGGGCGTCCCATCGTACGAAGCGTCACCGCCACTAGAGACAAGCCACGTGGCGCTCTGTCACCAGGCGCAATTAATGCGCCCATACCGCGCACGCTTCGGCTTAATGAAAAAGACTTGCGCGATTTTCAAGAGGATTTAGACAAGCAAACATCCACGTTGGGCGCCAAGGCATACAAAGCGAAAAGCCGAGCGGATAAATTTGGCATAAGGCCGAACGGCTCGAGGGATATCAGCAACAGCGATAAGGCGACGACCGCCCGCTCAGACACACAGTCCAGTCAGTCGGACTCACTGCCTCCTTCGACTAGACTTGAAGGGGAGGCAAGTGATCCGGCGGTAAGAATGGGGGACCCACAGATGGGGTCCCGTCCGAGCAGAACCAGAGATTACCCAGCCAAAGGGTTGGGTTTCCGACGCCAAAGCAGGAGAACCGGAGCCGAGTGGCCGAGCGGAGGTGTCCGCTCGGCCGAGGACAGAGTGACCGAGCGGAGGTGTCCGCTCGGTCGAAATCGTGGCGAGGGAACAGTGGTTAGCCGAGCGGCCTATTCGCTCGGCTCGGGATATAGTATGTCAGCAAAGGCATGATGATTAGACTGTACGCAAGATGGCACTATTAAAGGCCCCACCATCACGTCACGGAAAGGTTGATACAGTAGCAGTATGGTCTTATAGATGCCCTTCTGACAGGCCCACACCTAGGTATGGTCGAAAGCAGATGATTGCTTCAATTGGTGTGCCCAGGCTCCTTCGAGAGGTCTATATAAGGCCTTCACTTCTTCAACCGGAGGGACACACAAGTCTACATTTTCTAAGCCACTTTCTTATTCCTTCGCCTAACTTGAGCGTCGGAGGGCCGTCGCCGGGACACCCCCCCCCCCCGGCTCGGTTTTGTTGCAGGTTCGCCGGAGCACTCGAGGATCCAGCAGGGAGCGCCACATCCCCAGCGTCCGTTGACTCCTGGTTCGGACAGGATCATGCACTTATGACATCATGTTATGATTCCTTATGATATGCTTTATGTTATGTGCACCTCATGCTATTACGATATGTTTATGAAAAGGCTTATGTAAGATGAATAGCCTAAGAGATGCTTCCCTTGAGATGGGATCAAGAGCACTCTTCATGATATGACAAGAACATGAAATGTTATGATACGACAAGAACATGATATGTTATGATATGACATGCTATTTTACTTTGTATGGCTTGTACCAAGGGTGGGCTCCATAAGCGCCCCTAGGTCGATGGTCTATGAAATGGGTCTAGTAAAAGGGATGGGCTCCTAAGTTTCCCCTAGGTCGATGGTCTATGAAACGGGCCTAGTTTATAGTAGTTTCAAGATTTGCTACCTTGGATCTATTTAGGATGCGCGCACTCATGTATGTATGTGGTACAAGCCGGGCCCTCATGTTGAGATTATGTTTAAGTATGTATATGATATATGTTTTCAAAAGGACATCCTGCATATACTCATCTCATGTCACATGTTTTCAAAAGAACATCTTGCATCTACAAGTTCATGTTATATGTTTTCCTTTATGCTACTTTAAAGATGCTCTTGAGATATGTCCATGATGTTCACATGATATGATATGATTTTATGTTTATGATGTTCACATGATATGATATGATTTTATGTTTATGATGTTCAAATGATATAATATGATTTTATGTTTATGATGTTCACATGATATGATATGATTTTATGTTTATGCTTTCACATGATATAATATGATTTTATGTTTATGCCTTCACATGATATGATATGATTTTATGATCATGCTCTCACATGATATGATATGACTTTATGTTATGCTCTCACATGTTATGTTATGACTTACCAAATGTACATGTTATCACTTTATGTTCATGTATGAATCATGGTTTTTGTGAGTAGAAAAGGAACTTACTAAGCCCATGGGCTTATAGTCTTTTTATGTTTCCTTGTACTGCAGAAAAAGGAAAGGAATGGCTAAATTAAGAGGAGCAGCAGGAAGGGCAAGTGTGTGTGTGGCAATGGCATGGTGGAAGAAAATAAACTGCTTTATGTTTATATGTTTTTAAGTTGCGTATGAACCATGTGTTGTCATTATGCTTTGATGGTACTTGCACTAGTATGGATAGTATGCACTTATGCTCTCCTTATTTCATGTTAGTATCCTATGGTATCATGAATCATGTTTCAAGTAGTTGATACTAATTAAGTTAAATGCATGAACATCAGTATGTCTACATATTCAATATGAGAAGCATGATGTTTACTGTAGTTAGTGTAGAAAAAAATTTATAACTGTTTCCGCTGCCATGATTTCTTTTATATGTATGCACGTATGTAAGTAAGTAACCCCTTCCCTCCTTGAGCAGTGGGAGGGTGGGTGTTAGATCTCGATAATCTCTCGAATGAGATGGAAGCGACGTAGTATGTGTTTGGTCCGCTGGTGTGAGCGAGGTCCTTCGCCTGTGCTATAGCTCCATTGTTGTCACAATAGAGCTCAATAGGGTCAGCGATACTAGGAACCACCCCAAGTTCAGTGATGAACTTGCGAATCCAAACTGCCTCCTTTGCTACCTCTGATGCAGCAATGTACTCGGCCTCTGTCGTAGAATCAGCTACTGTGTCCTGCTTCGAACTCTTCCAGCTCACAGCACCACCATTTATGCAAAATACGAACCCTGACTGCGATCAATAATCATCCTGGTCGGTCTGGAAGCTGGCATCACTGTAACCCTTTACAGCTAGCTCATCATTGCCTCCATATATCAAGAAATATTCTTTAGTCTTTCTTAAGTACTTAACAATATTCTTGACCGCTATCCAGTGACTTTCACCTAGATCTGACTGGTATCTGCTCGTCATGCTCAAAGCATACGAGACATCAGGTCGAGTACATAGCATGGCGTACATGATAGATCCTATGGCTGAGGCATAAGGGATCTGATCCATGCGGTCTCTCTCCTCTCTAGAAGAGGGACCTTGAGTCTTCGAAAGACTCATGCCATGTGACATCAGCAGAAATCCCTTCTTGGAGTTCTGCATGGCAAACCGAAGGAGTACCTTGTCAATATATGTACTCTGACTTAGGCCAAGCAATCTCTTAGATCTATCTCTATAGATCTGTATCCATAGAATGCGGGATGTCTCACCTAAGTCCTTCATTGAGAAGCAACTCCCTAGCCAGGTCTTGATAGACTGAAGCAAAGGGATGTCCTTCCCAATGAGTAGTATGTCATCCACATACAATATGGGGAAGACAACTATGTACCCTACAACCTTCTTGTAGACACAAGGCTCATCTTCATTCTTGATGAAACCAAACTGTTTAATTGCATCATCGAATCAAAGATTCCAGCTCCGAAAAGTTTGCTTTAGTCCATAAATGGACCTATGCAGCTTGCATACTCTGCTAGTATACTGTGGATCTACAAAACCCTCAGGTTGTGTCATGTACACATCCTCGAGCATGTTTCCATTCAGAAACGTGATTTTGACATCCATCTTCCATATCTCATAGTCATGGTATGCTGCAATAGCAAGCATGATCCGAATGGACTTAAACATTGCTACTGGAGAAAAGGTTTCATCATAGTCAATACCATGAATCTGCTTGAAACCTTTAGCTACCAAGCAACCCTTATAGATCAGTCCATCCATGTCAGTCTTTCTCTTAAAGACCCACTTACACCCAATGGGTTTTACCCCTTCAGGTGGATCAACCAAAGTCCATACTTGTTTGGTGTACATGGATTCCATCTCGGATCTTGTGGCCTCTAGCCATTTCTCGGAATCTGGTCTCATCACAGCTTCCTGATAGGTGGTAGGCTCATCCTCTATGAGCACAACGTCATCATGGTCAGACAAGAGAAATGAGTATCTCTCAGGCCGACGACGTACCCTATCAGACCTGTGAAGAGGTATGTCTACTTGAACTGGTTGTTGTTCCTCAACTCCTTGTGGAACAACATCATCCACAACACTTTATGGTTCCAGTTCAACTTCCATCGAGGCTTCAGTGCTATGGTCCGCATCTTGAACTTCTTCAAGATCGAACGTACTCCCACTAGTCTTTCTAGAAACAAAGTTCCTTTCTAGAAAAACTCCAGTCTTTGCCACAACTACCATGTGCTGACTGGGAATGTAGAAGTAATATCCCTTAGTTTCCTTGGAATATCCAATGAAATAGCACTTGTCAGATTTGGGTCCTAACTTGTCTGAGACTTGACATCGAACGTAAGCCTCACAACTCCAAATCCTCATGAAAGACACCTGGGCATCTCTTCCAGTCCATATCCTATATGGTGTCTTTATCATGGCCTTGGATGGAACTCGGTTGAGTATAAAAGCTGCCGTGTCTAGAGCATAGCCCCAAAGGAATGTCGGAAGATCTATGTGACTCATCATAGATCGTACCATATCTAATAGGGTATGATTCCTCCTTTCGGATACACCATTCCACTGTGGTGTTCTAGGAGGACTGAGTTGGGATAGAATCCCACACTCAGCTAGGTAGTCACGAAACTTATGGCTAAGGTATTCTCCACCTCGATCTGATCGAAGTATCTTAATACTCTTGCCAATCTAGTTCTGTACTTCATTCTTGAATTCTTTGAACTTTTCAAAGGATTCTGACTTATGTGTCATCAAGTACACATAACCATATCTACTGAAGTCATCAGTAAATGTGATGAAGTACTTATAACCGCCTCTAGCAGCGACATTGAAAGGGCCACATACATCACTATGTATAAGTCCTAACAAATCAGTCGCTCTTTCGGTGTGCCCACTAAAGGGAGTATTGGTCATCTTGCCTAGTAGGCATGACTCGCACGTCTCATAAGATTCAAAATCAAATGAGTCCAGCAAATCATCCTTATGGAGCTGGGATAAGCGCTTGTCATTTATATGACCTAAGCGACAGTGCCAGAGATAGGTTTGGTTCATGTCATTTGACTTGAACCTCTTGGTATTTATGTTATAGATAGGGCTTTCAAGATCTAGAATGTAGAGTCCGTTTATCATAGGTGCACTACAATAGAATATGTAACGCCCGCCCTTCCAGGTAGCACTAAGGCCACCCCGGAGGGACGGACGTCACTGAAACATAGACATCAATTACTAATGCATATGGATTCATGGCAGCAGAAGACTTATTTAATTTTTTTTTTCTTTTATCATTTGCATTTAGTTTACTTATCATGGCATGTGAATCAAAGCATACTGAACATTTCATCATATCATCATCATTCTAACATGAGTAAAATATCATAAGTGTATGAAATACTAGCTGAAATCATCATCATAAGCATAGGGTCCAACTTAGTTCACATGCACAGCTTAACTAATTATAAGTTCCAAAACTTAAGTAGATCTATCCACCGAGCACTTCCACACACATCCATCACCTTTCCTGCTACTCCCCTTAATTGATCCATTCCTTGCCTTTATCTGCAGTACAAGGAAAACGTGTAGCTATAAGCCAAAGGCTTAGTGAGGTCCTTGCCTACCCATAAATCCGAAAAACACATAACATAACATAACATGTAGAAACCATAGCATAGCATAACATAGCATGGAGAATCATAACATAGAACATATCTTATCATGTAAAAACCATAACATCTCATAACATAACATGAGAGAAAGCAGAACATAATATATCATATCACATAAGGAGCATAACATATCAAAGTATATCATGTGAGTGCATATCATGATTCATATCACATTCTGTAAGCACATATCATGAAGCCTATCATATCATGTAAACATGTATCATAACTCATACCTGTTCATAAGGGTGCATAAACATAATTTCATAAATATGTGCATGTAGATGCAATATGTATATTTTTAAAACATGTATCATGGAATGCACATATGCATCATGCTTCTTTCAAAACATATAGTATACATACTTGAATATCATATCATCATCATGAGAAGGGCCCTGGCTTGTACCACATGTAAACATAAATGCGCGCAATCCCTAGGACAGGGTAGCTAGCCCCGAACCTACTAGGGATCTAGGTCCGTTCATAGTCCGTCGACCTATGGGCGTACTGAGGAGCCAATCCCTTAACGAGGTCCGTTCATAGTCCGTCGACCCCGGGGCGCTTATGGAGCCCACCCTTGGTACAAGCCATACAAAGTAAAATATCATGTATATCATATTTCATCATATCATACATGTCATAATTCTTGTCATATCATTAAGAGAGCTCTTGATCCCAACTTAAGGGAAGCATCTCTTTACCATAGCATGAAGAGTGCTCTTGATCCCAACTTAAGGGAAGCAACTCTTTTCCATAACATGAAGAGTGCTCTTGGTCCCAGCTTAAGGGAAGTAACTCTTTAGGCTTTTCTTCTTACATAAGCCATTCATACATGCATTATGAAACATAACATGTTCTTATCATAACATAAAGTATAACATGTCATTTTCATATCATCAAACATGGCATATCATCTCATGAACTTAGCATACATATCATGAACATGGCATATCATATCATGAGTCTAGCATATCATATCATTAACATGGCATATCATGTCATAAGTCTATCATATCATATCATGAACATGGCATATCATATCATAAGACATAGCAATGCAACATATCATAAGGCATATTTTCATCATATCATGAAGCATGAAAGCTTAATCTACTCATATATCAAAGGCTACATATCATGAGAATACATAAACATGTTTAGTTAGGTTTAAACTCTTTCCTAACTCAATTAATCCATCTTGGCCGAACCACATCAGTAGGTTTCATCCTCATTTCATTCCATATTAAGCATAGAACTTACCCACATAACATGTAAACTTGATCTAAACACATACAAGGCATTATACTTCATGAATAAGCATGTTTGAGTTCAAAACTCTAACCTTAATCCATTTATCTCAATTTGGCCGAAACACATCAGTAGGGTTCTTATATCATTTGGTTCCATATGAAGCATAAAACTTACCCACATAACATGTAAACTTGACCTAAGCACATACAAGGCATTATACTTCATGAATAAGCATGTTTGAGTTCAAAACTCTAACCCTAACCCATTTATTTCAATTTGGCCGAAACATATCAGTAGGGTTTCATATCATTTTATTCCATATGAAGCATACAACTTAAACATATAACATGCAAATTTGATCTAAGCATATACAAGGCACTATACTTCATGAATAAGCCTATTTGAGTTCAAAACTTTAACCTTAACCTATTTATCTCAATTTAGCCGAAACATATCAGTAGGGTTTCATATCATTTTATTCCATATGAAGCATACAACTTAAACATATAACATGCAAATTTGATCTAAGCATATACAAGGCACTATACAAGCATATACAAGGCATTATACTTCATGAATAAGCCTATTTGAGTTCAAAACTTTAACCTTAACCTATTTATCTCAATTTGGCCGAAACATATCAGTAGGGTTTCATATCATTTTATTTCATATGAAGCATACAACTTAAACATATGACATGCAAATTTGATCTAAGCATATACAAGGCACTATACAAGCATATACAAGGCATTATACCTCATGAATAAGCCTATTTGAGTTCAAAACTTTAACCCTAACCTATTTATCTCAACTTGGCCGAAACATATCAGTAGGGTTTCATATCATTTTATTCCATATGAAGCATAGAACTTAACCATATAACATGCAAACTTAATCTAAGTATATACAAGGCATTGTACAAGCACATACAAGTCACCATACTTCATGAATGAGACTACTTGAGTTCAAAATTCTAACCCTAAATTATTTATCTAAATTTGGCCAAAATATATCAGTAGGGTTTCATGATTTTTCATTCCATATCAAGCATAAAAAATTAAGTTATCCACATGTAAAAATTCATACATCATAAAAGAGTACAACTACTATGGTTTCTATGCAAAATTCTTGACCTAAGGCCTATAAGTCATGTTGGCCGAAACATATGTATAGAAATCTCCTTGTTTTTTTCACAACATGAAGAATGAGAACTTAACTATCAACACATAAAATTCACATATCATATAAGTATGAAATCAAGCATGTTCTCACAAGAAAAGAACCTAGCCTTAACCCTCTTTTGTCTCTTGGCCGAAATATTCATAGTGAGGGTTTAGATTTCTTTTTTTTTTTTTTTTATAAAACATAACTTGAAACTTGTTGACCCTAAAAGATCATCCATCAAAACCCACAAGAAAATTTTACGGTTTTGAAAACTCTTGAAAAAAAACTTAACGATCGATTCGACAACAACTTGTACTGCAGTGAGGGGAATACTCACATCCTTCGCTAAATTCTCTAAGGAGGGAACCTTGCTTGTGAATCCTTCCTAGAGGAGAGCTTCCTTGCTCCTTGGTCTCGGCAAGAGGATGAGAGGGAGAGAGAGGTCATGGTGAGGGAGAGTAGGAGGAGAATGAGAGCAAATGACAACTCATCTTTAATTTCCTCCTTTTGTTCATTATGAGAGGAGGAAGGAAAATATATTTTTCTTCCTTCCTTCTTTTACTCTCTTCATAATTAAGAGAAAAGTCTAGATACATCCCTTCTTGGTGAGTAAGAAAGGAATATTCTAGAGCATCTCTTCATTAGAGAGGGAGAAGACAACTCTTACTTCTCCTTCTAAGAGAAGAGTCTTTTCTTCTTACATTTAATTATGGTTTCCCTCTATTTCCTAACAATAATTTCTCTTGGTCTAGTGGTTATCTTATTCAGGCATCTAATGAGAGATCTAGAGTTCAAGTCCTAGACTTTATGTATTTTTATTTCTATTTTATTTGTTTAAGTGTTCGGCTAGGAGCAAAATTCAACTAAAGCATATATATTTTTCTTTATTCATGATAGAATATTCTAGAATTTTTCTAAGGACCCTATGGGTGTTACAGAATATATCTTTTAAATAAATAGAACAACATTTGTCCTTAATTATAAAAGAGAAACCTTTCTTGTCCAAACAAGAAACTAAAATTATGTTCTTAGTTAATGCAGGCACATAACAACAATCATCCAACTCTAATACAAGCCCAGAGGGCAGAGATAGAAAATAAGTCCCTACAACAACAGCAGCAACCCGTGCTCCATTGCCTATGCGTAGGTCCACCTCGCCCTTCGCCAATGCCCTGCTATTTCTCAGCGTCTGCACATTAGTACAAATGTGAGATGCACATCCAGTATCTAATACCCATGATGAAGAAATAGATAGATTGACTTCTATAACATATATACCTGAAGTGGAAGTCTCACTTCGCTTCTTCTTAAGATCTTCCAGGTACACTTTGCAGTTCCTCTTCCAGTGCCCGGTCTGACCGCAGTGGAAGCAGGTAGCATCCTTGGCGACCCCTCCTTTAGGCTTCAGTGCCTTGCCTTTGCCCTTGGCTTGCGACTTTCCCTTGCCTTTGGGCTTGCCCTTGCCCTTGTGTTTCTGAACCATCAGAAAATAGCCTCCGGAATGGACTGCTCCAGAACATACAGTTTACGTTCCTGGGTGAGAACTATTTTCAAGTTCCTGTACCAGTCCAGGAAATTTGCTCCGTTGAGCTTATCCTTCTCAAGGATAGAACGCAGAGAGAAGGTGTTCGTATTCGACGTCAGGGTTATCTACAACAGAAAAATGTAGAAAATAAATATCATATTCTTTTAAATCATTTAATTAGGCCTTTTAACTAAATGATGCTCCCACTGAATTCTATAATTCATGTGCGACAAGATCCACATCATACTAACGCTTGAGTTAGCTTTGGCTAATCGCCCAAGATTTAGTATGATCGGTAGGTAACGATTTACCAATTACATCTCTATGCAACTCTTGTTTATAGGATCATTATCTGCAGTTATATTAAACTTGAGTTAGCTTTGGCTAATACACCCAAGAATTAATATAAATGTGATTTATGTCCTATCTTTCCAACCATTGGAAGAATGTCTATAGTTGTACTCGATCCAACCGAGTTAACTAGGAATACTCAATCTAATTGAGTTTAAATTCACCCATACGTTGATAAGTGGGACCAAGATTGTCCCTCCGTACCCTACCAAGATAATATGTGTTGCTCTGCTTTGGCAGATTCAACAACACATGTGATCAAGGTAGTGATAGGTATCACGGCACAGTAGGCATTAGAGTTGACATGATTTAGATCTAATCTAATCGTAGATGTGTATCAAATACGCGATAGATCTAATCTAATTGAAAGGGTGCATCTTGTACACGATTTAGATCTAATCTAATCGTTAAGCACTAATTAATTACTAATCATGCATCACATACACAAGTAATTAATTAAATTTTGTGATTATGTCATGGCCCTACTACGATCTTCTCAAGCCAATGAGAAGATCGGATGGTCAACCTAGGGTCAACAGCTTTTCAAGCTCCTCCCTTTGACCACCTTGTGTTGCTCGCGCCCTCCTCGTAACTCCGTCTCGAGTGGACCTTCCACGACTCCAATTTTGTACATTACAATTTTGAAACTTGAGTTACATTCGAGTCTAAACTAATTTACAACAAGAATATATAATAGAGAAAGGCACGACGCGCAGGTCGCGAATCAAATGTACAACACGCACAACACAAATGACAGCGCGCAGGCCGTATTATGAATTACAACACAAATCCAATCAGATTAAGTCTTTTGGGTCATGACTATCAAAAATTATACATAATTCTAAATTATGTAATTTTTATAATTTTCTGTAATTTTAATACTAATTTTTACGAGTAAAATTTCCCAGCGGTCCCGTTTAGCGGTTTTCGGGCGCAATCGCGGAACGAATCCCCTTGCGGGGCCAGGGGCAGCACCCCTACCCACAATCTAACCATCGCGAGTGTCCCTAAGCGATCCTACAGCGCCTTAGTCCGCTGTCCCAAAAAGTTTTGGGGCAAAACCTTGCCGTTTCGGAAAAATCTTCTCGGTAGTCGAAGCCTACAAGTGTATAAACACTTGTGCTTCGCTTCTACGAGAAAATTACTCATAAAAATACATAAAAACTTAAATTTACAGAAAATCACAGAAGCTATATTTTTCATAAAAAATCAAAATAAACCCGTACAAGTCTTCGCACGTGGCTCTGATACCACTGTTGGGTTATTCGGGCCGCGAAAACCGCTTTTTCGCGTCGCGGAAACCCCGAAAGCCCCTCCACCAGATCTGTGCGAAGAATAAAATTTCAAAAACATTATGAGTATGAGTCTACAAACTCTAGATCTACATTAGAGTATGAGTTTTACCCTTGATGCGTGCCTTTCGCGAATCCCGCTTGTCCAATGGTGCCGGATCTCAAGATTGTCAAAGTAGACAACCCTCTTGAAGTATCCACACGAACACAAGAAGGAGATCACCAAACTAAAGTGTGCTAGCACCTTAGTATGGTTCGGCAAGATGAGGAGAGGAAGAGCAAGAAGTGAGAGCACTAGGCGGAAGAAGATGAGAGTTACACTTACAAAAATGAAACTAGCTCCTTCATGCAATACATGTGGCCGACTACATTAAGAGGTGTTGTAACCTCCATGGAATGCCAAGAGTCACAACTCTTGGTAACTCCCATGAGGTGGCATCCCACTTAAGCAACCATGATGATGTGGAGCATCATCATTGGCCCACACAATGCCAACTCACCAATGAGGTGGCATAAAGTCAAGTCAACTTGACTCTTCATCTTCCTCTCAAGTCAAGTCAAACTTGACTTAATCTCTCTCATGGTTGATCTAATCCAACCATTTAATTCAAGCCAATTTAATATAATGAATCTAATTCATTTAATTAAATTGATTCAATGAGTCATAATCTAAATTAGACTCATTGAACACATGAATCAACTTGAGTCCAACTCAATTAGCCTAATTAGGATTACTCTTAATCTAATTTGATTCATTAAATGAATCTAATCCTCTTGGTTCATCATATGAACCTAATCTCCATCTAATTGTCCTTAGTGTGTAACCCTATAGGTTCTTGTAACGTTGGCAATGCCCCTAAACCCATTTAGGAGCATAAGTAATGAGCGGTATCTAGCAACACATCATTACTACCCAAGTTACAAGAATGTTGAGATCCAACATCACCTTGTGACTACTAATTGTGACTCTTCACAATATATGACAAGTATCCTTCTATCCTAGAAATCTAGATTGATCAATGTGAGGCATAGATCGTGTCATCCTCTGATCAAACTAAATCTTGAACTCCATGTAGACTTACTAAATCAAATGAGCTCAATATCTCATATTGACTCATTTGGGCATGGCCATGCACTTTGTGGTCTCACTCTATCAAGATTATCGATGTCGCTCCCGTCATATAGGAGGGATAGATCCCATCTACATCACTCACATCCCTCTGCATAATTCGTTACATATCTAGTAATCGCCTTTATAGTCCACCCAGTTACGGGTGACGTTTAACGAAACCAAAGTACATAACTCCTTATGTAGGGATCCATGGTGACTTCAGGTCCAAGGACTAGTAGTCATACTAATAGTCACATGAGAAAGTATATGACACTCATATAACGATCCACGATACTTTCTCATGGCGGGTCATTCAGTATACATTTTCCAATGCATACCCATGTGTCAACTTGATATCTCTATATCCATGACTTGTGAGATCAAGTCATCGAGTTGACCTACATGCTAGTCTTATTGCATTAACATTGTCCCTGAATGTTAATACTCGACTAGGAATGATTAAGAGTAGTGTTCCCTATATCATCTCATTATTGGTTCAACTAACCGATTGATATAGGTGAGAACCTTCTACTCAAGGACGCTATTATACTTAGTTTATTTGGCACCAATACAAGTAAGTATAATAATAAAAAACTAATGCCTTTATTTATATAAGAATATGATACAACAAGTCCATAATACAATCATTAAATGATTGGCTCTAGAGCTCTAACTAACAATTAATATGCATGTATGTTTCCGTAACCCCGTCATACCTGAAGGGTGGGCGTTACAGTAGGCATCCTTTTCCTCGCCCACCTCCACCTCCTCCACCATATTGATTTCATCGGGATGATGAAAAGTTTAAGTCCGTGGGGTTTGTCGAACCTAACTTTTCTTTATGCATTTTAGTTTCCAGTTTTTGCTTGTTTTCTGCATGTTTAGTTGTTGCTTTGCATTTGTCTTGCTTTGATTGCTTGATTTTTTGATAGTCACTTGACTATCTTTTGAAATCCTTGTGGCATATATCTTTAGAACATCAAAACTTCACTTATATGCTTTCTTGTCTTCAAGATTAAATGTTAGCACATTCATTATCTAAATTCATGATGTTTTAAATGATGCTAGTAGTATGCTTAGTGCACCATCTTGGGTAGCATGACATAAGCTAAGTATCATATGGAGATATGTTTTAGTTTTGGCTTGACCTTAAGGATCTTACCTTCACTTTACTATACTTGATGCTTGGATAGTTGATATCATTGAAATAGTCATGATTCATCTTGTTTGTTTAGTACTTGGTTTCCATGGTGATTTCTCAAACTTCATTTTGGTTACTAGATGAGGCTCAAATCATGTAAGCTCATTTGGAAAAATCAAAATATCCTAACATTTGTGCTAAAAGTACATTTGTAAATAAGTTCTGCACAATGCAAATACTTATGAAAAAAAAAGAGTGTGAAAAATAGAAAAAAAAAGTGAATAAGGGATATAAAAAATAGTTGTCGTGAGTGGAATCTAGCAAGTCACCCTTTGAGATCGAGTTAGGTTACTGGGGAAATGACTACTTAGCTTCTCTTGAGATTGAGCACACCTTTCAGACCTTGGGTTGATTGAGAAAGATGAACCAAGTGTGTGGCAAGTAAGTGTCTATCACTGGTTACTTGTCTATCACTAGAAATATTAGAAATTCAAATTTAATGACGACTTGATTAGGACATAGATTGAAACTTGAATAGTTTTGAGTTACTTTGCACTGTGCACAAGAGACTTATGCTTGAGTCATACTTAACTTATTTCCATGATCATGCTTGTAAATGAAACTTTTTGATAGAGTTAGGATAATGCATTAGGGATATGAGAGCATTGAAAAACATATGAATTTAGATTGCAGCATTTTGCTTGAGGACAAGCAAAGGTTTAAGTCTGGCGGTGTGATGTGCGTAGATTGTATACACTTGTTTAGCATGTTTTGACGTACATTAACATACTTTGTACATGCTTTGTCTACGTATTTTCGTACTTCCAACTTTCCTTTTAGTATATTTACTCTTTTTATTCGGAGATCTTCTTTTGTGCATTTTTTGTACACAGGAGTCTAATTTGGTGAAGGTTTCGTGTTAAAGGCCAAATCTGCAAGCGAAGCAAGGGAGTAAGGCATCATTCCTGAACCTCACATGGCCCAGCCATGGGGAGTTGCCCAGGCCGTGTGGAGATCTTGGCCGTGTAGCTGCAGCAGGAAAGGAAGATGGCTTGGCCGTGTGAACCTGACATGACCGTGCCAAGATTTGAAGCCAAATGGAGTCAGCCGTGTACACCACACGACCATGTAAGATTTCCAGAGACTAGGGAAGCCCTAGCCATGTACACCACACGACCGTGCAGGGTTGCCAATGAGCAAGAGGGCTTTGGCCGTGTACACCACACGGCCGTGCCAGGTTTCCAGAGGCAAAAGCAGTCCAGGCCGTGTAGATCTACACGGCCATGCAAGGAGGGTCATGGATGATGCATGTCATGACCGTGTAAGATTGGCAGAGAAGGGAATGGCTTTGGCCATGTGAACCTCACGCGGCCGTGCCTCGGGGCCATGTGGCGCCCAAACCTTACCTCTATATAAAGCATCCTTCATGATTTGAAAGGGGCTCTTTCCCTGGGTGGGGACAAGATTTGGGGCATTGCTTTCCATTCTTGGAGGGATTTCCAACGATCTAAGGGCAGATCTTCACCGAATTGACTCCGGGAAAACAAGGATTGGATCCGAAGATGTTCTTCTTTGTAGATAAGTTTTCTTTCTCTCTTTTCTTGGATTGGAGGGGATTAAGAATGCTTGTAATCATATTTTCTTGGGGTTTCTTTCCTTGTTCCATGGATTAGATCTCTTGTTCTAGGATGGAGGGAGTATTTGTATTAGAGATTTGATGTAAACTCTTATGGATTTGCCTAATTCCTATTTCTATGATTTTGCCCTATTTTTATCTATTCTTTCTTGTGTGGATTGTTGTGATTAGGGCTTAATTACCATGCTTGATTGAATGTTTGGATATCTTGTGGATCTTATAGAGGTAATTCCTCATTCAAGTTTCCGAGGGACGTTCGTGATAGGAACATGCCCGTGTAAGGACGTTTGAGGGATAATCTTGAAGGGAAAATTAGATATTTCAAGAGTGTAGGATAGATTGTATGTGTTTATATATTATATCTTGATGCGGTTGAGGAGTGATGAATTCTATGTTGATTATCCGAGGGGCGCACGTGACAGGCAAGCCCGTGTAAGGACAACATAGATTCATTTCTAATTGATCACGTTTAGATATATTTCAGTCCTAGGCCGGTTGTCTATTGCAAGAGGGAACCAACAACCTTCTACAAATGATGGGAAATTGAGGAATAAGATTTGGTAGATCGTTTACATTGAAGAATCTTACAAAGAAACCAAAACTCCTAGAACATACCTTTATCATTGCCCTTATTCTTGTTTCTTACTCTTTCATTTCTTTGTTTACATTTCATAGTTATACTTAGCTTTTGAAAACCAATTGATTAGTTGTTTAGCTAATTCACATTGAGACATCTTTAGTGCTTATTCTAGTCCCTATGGATACGATATCTTTTATTATTACTTGCGACATTTTCGTACACTTGCGGAGGTCAACACTTCTGTTATCAATAAAAGTTTTACATTTTGTATTCTAGATTAATGTCTTTTAAGGTATGAGATATCCATAACAATTGAGCTACGCATTCACCCATTGCTATATCTTTTGGTTCAGTAGAAGATAAGGCAACACAATGTTGCTTTCTACTAAACCAGCTAATTAAAGATGGTTCTCAACTTACAGCTAACATAATCTGAATCAAAATAGTCAACTAACTCGAAGTGTGGTGTTCATAGGTATCACATTCCTACATTTATAGTTCCTTTTAGATATCTAATTATTCTTTTAACATTTGATAAGTGGAATTCTTTAACGTATGTTTGATATTTAATGCACATACTTACTGCAAATAATATGTCGATTCTACTTGCAGTTAAGTATAGTGAGCTTCTTATCATACTTCTATAGTGTTTTAAGTCAACTAAATTACCATTTAGGTCACTATCTTGGTTTATGGTACATGCCATAGGTGTTTTTAGTTCTTTAGAGCTTTCCATACCAAATTTCCTAATTAGTTCTTTTGTATATTTGGCTTGGTGGACATAGTTTCCTTCTTTAGTTTATTTAATTTGTAGTCCTAAAAAGTAGTTTAATTCTCTAACTGCTCTTATTTCAAATTCATTTTCCATTAAAGTTATGAATTCTTTTAAAAATTTTAGTTGGTTGACCCAAATACTTTGGCATCTACATATATTTGGGCTATAAATATGTCTAAGTCAAGGGTTTTATAAAAAGTGTGGGGTCAATTTGACCTTCTTTAAAGCCTTTTAAACTTAGGAAACTAGATACCAATCCCTAGGTGCTTGTTTTAATCCGTATAGTACCTTTTTTAGTTTAAAAACATGGTTTGGATGTTTTAAGTCTTCAAAACCTAGTGGTTGACTTGCATAGACCTCCTCTTTAATTTACCCATTTAAGAATACAGATTTAACATTCATTTAGTATAACTTGAATCCTTTATATGCTGCATAGACTAGCAGCATCCATATAGATTCAAGCCTAGCTATTGTGGTATAAGTCTCATCGTAATCGAGTCCTTCAACTTGATTGAACCCTTTGACAACTAATCAGGCTTTGTTCCTAATCATTTCCCCTTTGTCATCTAATTTATTCCTAAAGACCCACTTAGTGTCGATAACCGACTTATGTTTAGGTGGTTGTACTATACCCCAAACTTGATTTCTTTCGAATTAGATGATGTAGATGTTGATAACCCTTTGGTAAATCTTAACTCTGGATTACCTATGATTAGATTAATTGGATGATCTAGGTTTAGATGTAATATTTTTTGAGGGTTTTACTATCGTCTTGTTTTAGTTTTTCTTCTTCATCTTGATGAGTTGAATTAGATAGATTATTTATTTTCTCAAAGTCAATTATCTTTTTATTTAAGTTAGGATTAATATTTTCATCAAAAGTAACATTGGTTGTTTCTTCGATTTTTAGAGTAGATTTGTTTTTGACCCTATAGGCTCTACTAGTAGATGAGTATCCAAGAAAAATTCATTGTTGAGTTTTTGTTGTAAATTTATTTAAGTAATCTTTAAGGTTTAAAATGTGTACATTGTATTCAAATACTTTTAAGTATTTTATATTTGGAATTTTATTGAAGTAAATTTTATATGATGTTTTGTTTAGTAATTTATTTATTATAATTCTATTTTGAACATAACAAGCCGTATTAACGGTTTCAACTAAAAAATATTTAGGTAAATTATATTTATTTAGCATTATTCTTGCAGCTTCTTATAAGTTTTATTTTTACGTTCTACTAGTCCATTTTGTTGTGAAATTTTAGGGCATGAAAATTCATGACGGTAGTCATTTTCTAGACATAATTTTGTAAAATTTTTATTTTTAAATTCTCCTCTATTATCACTTCTAATTTTATTAATTTTTATATCTTTTTTATTTTTATTTGTTTGTAAAAATTACTAAATATTTTAATATTTTATTTTTATCAATTAGAAATTTTATCCAAACATATTTAGAGTAATCAACTATTATAACTAAATAGTATAGGTTTCTATTTAATGATTTATGTCATGAGAGTCAAATAAATCTAAGTGTAACAATTGAAGTATTTCATTCGTTCTTAGTTGGTTAGTTAGTTTATGTATTGATTTTATTTATTTTTCTTGTTGACAAAGGTAATAGATTTTATGTTCAGGAATTCCTAATTTAGGTAGACCTCTAACTAATCTATTTTTATTTATTTTAAATATATTTCTATTATGGGTGTGAGTTAATCTCCTATGCTACAACCATGTTTCTTCTTGTTGTGTCAAAACATACTTGGGTGAGGGTTTTGGTAGATTTATTGAGTAAATATTGTTATCTCTAAATCCTTTCAATAATATATTGGTTGATTTAGTATAGCTTATTAGGCATTCAAAAGATAACAATTAACTTTAAACCCAGCATCGCATAATTGACTTATACTAAGCAAGTTATAATGAAAGTGTTCAACAAGCAATACTTTCCTAATTGATATATTTGATTTTATTTCAATTTCACCTGTACCAATTACCTTCAGTTTGCTATTGTTGTAACGCCCGCCCTCCCTGCTAACCCTAAGGGACGGGGCTACGATACTCTATGTACAAATAACAGGGAAGACTTAAAATAATTTTCTTAGTTTAATAAAAACTTTTCTTTTGTTTTCCTTTTTATCAAATCCGAACTACACTATCAGTGCCTCAATAACATGATAACAAATTTAGTAGAAAAATAACATCAAGTCACACATATGGTACTACAATTCATGATACCAAAGCGTAGTTCTTTAAAAGTTTTAAAGCAGGTTCTTATTTGGTTGCCTAGTCACCGCCACACACATCTCCTTGCCTCTCCTGCTGCTCCTCTAGCTCATCCAGCTTTTTCCTTTATCTGTGGTACAAGGACAGTAAGTTGTGAGCACTCATGGCTCAGTAAGTTCCTTTCCTACTCACTAAAACCGAAACTCATAGTATAATCAAAGAATGTCTCAACATGGCATCACTTCAACTAGTCATGACATAATGTAACATACTCTTTTAAGCATATCATGCAACATGAAGAAATCATAACTAGTCATGGCATATCATAGCGTAAAGCATAGCATGAAGCATAACATAATCGTATCTAATCATGGCATATCATCATAAGGAGTCATGGCATATCATACACATGAACATATCATGGAACATAACATAATCATATCTAACCATGGCATATAAATCATCATAAGGTATATGTATATGATTTTGAAAAACATGTATCCGAAAAACATGTGTATGTCTCATGATCTTTAAAACCATTTCTTCTTACATATATATATTTGAACATAATCTCAACTTAAAGGGGATCCCAGCTATGTACCACTTACATATTGTGCGCAACCTATGTAGGTCCAAGGTAGCAAGTCTTGAACCCTGCAAGGCAAACATACTAGGCCTGAGTCTTACTCCATCGACCTAGGGGCACTTAGGAGCCCATCCCTAACGAGGCCCGAGTCTTATTCCATCGACCTAGGGGCACTTAGGAGCCCATCCCTAACGAGGCCCGAGTCTTATTCCATCGACCCCGGGGCGCTAATGGAGCCCACCCTTGGTACAAGCCATATAAAGTAAAGTACATGTCATACTTATACATATCATACATCATAAAAGCATGCATCACTTAGGCAAGCATCATATCATAAAAGTATGCATCACTTAGGCATACATCATGTCATAAAAGTATGCATCACTTAGGCATACATCATATCATAAAGGTATGCATCACTTAGGCACACATCATGTCATAAAGGTATGCATCACTTAGGCATACATCATACCATAAAAGTATGCATCACTTAGGCATACATCATATTATAACAATATGCATCACTTAGGCATACATCCTATCATAACAATATGCATCACTTAGGCATGGATCATAAAAACATGCATATTTTAAGCATAAAGCATATCATCAAGCATGCATAATTTAACCACATAGCATATCATGAAAGCATGCATATTTTAAGCACTAAACATAGCATCAAAGCATGCATAATTTAACCACATAGCATATCATGAAAGCATGCATATTTTAAGCACTAAACATAGCATCAAAGCATGCATAATTTAACCACATATCATAACATAAGCATGCATATTTTCAGCTCATATCATATCGCCAAAGCATGTAAGATTTACCCACATATCATAACATAAAACATGCATATTTTGAACTCATAACATATCGTAGAAATTCTCATCTGGTATAGCTCACAAGCATACATGTCTAAGCATAAAAGTATATCATGTGCTCATCCAATCATAAGGAACAATGTAACATGATTAATTTGGGTACTAAGCTTCCTAATCCTTTGGGTTCTTATCATGGCCGAAACCCTCTTAGGTGCCCATTTAGGTTTTAAACACATCCAAGCATGTAGAACCTAATTCATTCACATATCATTTTCATAGGAAGTATCATAACCAAGATTTACTTGGACTCTAAGTTCTCCAAGTCCTTAAACCTCATTTGGCCGAATCTTAACAAGTGTGAAACAAGGTTCTAAAGGACATAAAGCATGGAAACTTTAACCATATTTATAGCATTCATTTCAAGAAATATGGTAAGCACCATTGAGTTAGTTCCTAAATTATTTAAGCCCTTAAATTTATGTCTTGGCCAAAACTTACAAGTACTCATTTAGGTTTTCAAGCAAGCATACAAGCATGTGAACTTACTCTAACATCATGTATAAATTCATAAATGGCATCATACAAGTGGTCATGGCCGTAACTTCCCTTAGCATCAATTTAGGTCACTAACAACATATAGCATGTGGATTTTTAGCTTTCTACATTTCATATTTCATGGAGAGTGACATGAGCATGTTCAATGTAAGTTCTAGGGTTTCTAGGGCATGTATCCCTTCATGGCCGAGACCTTAAGGTGTCCATTTGAATCATAGTTAAATATATAAGCATGTGAACACAAACAACATGTTATCTCAATTTCTTAAGAAGCATCTTTAACACATGAGGTCTAAATTTTTAGGGTTTCCAGGTCTTTAAACCCTACATGGTCGAACCTCATCAAGCATAGAATTTTTTCAAATGGCATAAAATCATAGAAAGTCATAACACATTTCATAACATGTATAAAAGTCAAGCACTATAAGCATACATTTAAATTGTGTCTTAGGTTTCCTAGGTTTTTCCTTTCTTTATCTCATAGCATATGTTTGGCCGAAACCTTCCAAGTCTTTAAACTAGGTTTTAGGTGGCCTAAAGTATGGAAAACCTAAACAAGTTTTATGGCAAAAATATCAAAGAACTATACATATAAATTTGGTTCACAACAAGCTAGGACCCTTGTGGTCATAATTATCATATATCATGCAACCAATTTTCCTATACTCTAATTAAGCATGGGAGCATTAAACAACTTTCATATCTTATTGTCATGGAGGTTTTGAGCATGTTAAAAATCTGTTTAAGATATTCTAAGCCATCCACCTTACCATGGCCGAAATATTAAGAGTGGTGTTCATGAGTTTCTATCAACATACAAGCATGCAACTTCTTTAAGAAACTCTATATTCTATCATATAAACATGGTGAGTTTAAATTCAAAGTATTCCTAACCCTAAACCCTTCCTTGGCCGAAACTTGTGTGTGGGATACTTTTGGTTCCAAGTAACCTTCAAGTATGAAAACAATAATGGATCCTTAACCATTTATTTAGAGGGTTTTGTGCAAGTTAGGTAAACAAATAAATTCCCTAGCCCTTATAAAACCTTTTTGGCCGAAACTCTAGGGTTAGATACATCTCTAATCCAACATCACATATATATAAAAATATGAGAGAAAACCTTCTTACAAAGCATAGAAAAATTATCATGAATCAAGGCTTATTTTAAACATTCCTAGGATCACAAGTCCTTCCTTTGGCCGAATTTTTCACAACTTTGTTCTAGGTTTTAAAATCCTCATAAAATCCAAAAACACATCAAAACTACTTGTACCACAGGTGAGGGGATACTTACATCCTTTTCGCTTGTGGTTCTAAAGTGTGGTGATGGAAGAAAGGGTCTCTTCTTCTTGTTCTCCTCCTTTGATTTCCTTTGGTAGCCCTCCTTTGTATCCTAGGAGGAACTTTGTTTTGGGGGCCGAAAATGGAGGAGAGGGGGCTGAGGTTCTCGGTGATGGAGAGGGGAGAATGAGAGAAATGAGAGAAAAATCAAATCTTCTCTTCACATGCTCCCTTTTATGTTAAGGGGGAAGAGGTAGCAAAATTGGTTTTTGCTTTCCTTCTCCCTTAGCCCCTTTTTTTTTCATTTTATTTTTATTTTATTTATTTATTTGTTCTCATCATTCATGATGAAACAAGGGGGAATGAATCCCCTTAATGGTCCTCTTTAAGTCACGGCAAAAAGAGAGAGGAAGAGGGAGAGAAAAGAAGGAAGGCAAGTTGCCTTTCTCTTGTTCTTTTCTTGTTTTCTTTTGGCTAGCTTTTACTCTCATCCTTATCATGAGTTTCCCTCCTTTGCTATCAATATATTATTCCTATCCCAACTAGTTATTACCCATTAATCCTATCATTTACATCATGAGAGGTTCAAGGTTCAATCCTTGACAACTCCCTATTTTTATTTCTTTTTATTTCTTTTTGGTTCAACATTCTTCTAATATTTTTCTAAGGCAAATTCATCATTCTCTTATTTTATCTTAAAAGCTTAGTGGGTGTTACAATTGTTTCCAAAAGCAATTGATCCTAAGTTTTTAAACTTGACACTTATGAATTTGTGTTGATCTCCAGTTGATATGGGTTATGAAGGAGCGGCCTGGCAAATGAAGTAAATGTCATGACCGAGAAAGATAGAAGGGATATATAGCCGAGTGAAGGCCAAGTGAGCACCCATGTGCTTACACGTGCTCAGTCGGACAAAGCCCAACCGGGCGTAAAGGTATTTAACCTTATATATAGTTTTTAGTATATTATTGGCCGACTGAAGGCTGAACGAGGACCAATGTACGTAAATGCACTCTGCCGGATAAAGCCCGACCGAGCGTAAAGGCACTTAGCCTTATATATAGTTTTTAGTATATTACTGGTCGAGTGAAGATCAAGCGAGCATCAGTATACATATATGTGCTTGGTCGGGCAAAACCAGACCGAGCGTAAAGGCACTTAGCCTTATATATAGTTTTAGTATATTACCGGCCGAGTGAAGGCCGAGCGAGCATCAGTGTATGTATATGTGCTCAGCTAGGCAAAGCCTAACTGAGCGTAAAGGCACTTAGCCTTATATATAGTTTTTAGTATATTACCGGTCGAGTGAAGGCCGAGCGAACATCAGTGTATGTATATGTGCTCGGTCGGACAAAGCCTGGCCGAGCTTAAAGACACTTAGCACTATAAATAGCTTTTAGTATATTACCAGTCGATTGAAGGTCGAGTGAGCACCAGTATGCATATATGCGCTTGGCTGGGCAAAGCCCGATCAAGCGTAAAGGTACTTAGCCTTATGTATAGCTTTTAGTATATTACCGACCGACTGAAGGTTGAGCGAGTACCAATGTGCATATATATGCTCAGCCGGGCAAAGCCTGACCGAGCGTAAGGGCGCTCAGCCTTATAAGACATGCTCGGCCGAAATATACTTAACAGAAGATATTCTCAAGCTACTCTCAATATATGTACGACCGGCTTAAATGATCCCAGTCGAGATATGCTTAATAGGAGGTGTTCTCAAGATATTCCCAATATATATATATATATATATATATATATATATATATATATATATATATGACCGGCTTGAATGACCGACCGAGACATGCTCGACAGAAGTATATAAGTATGACAGCCTGGTAAATTTGGTGGAAAATATCTTCTAGAAGTTTTTTCAGTTATAGTGATGTGTTCTTATACATACCTTATCATAGATATGAGTCACAAATGACAATAGAGGTACATCTGGGGTACAAAAAAGATTTCTTAAAAGATTATTGCATGAAGCTTAGAAGTATATATATATATATATATATCGGCTTGAATGACCGACCGTGACATGCTCAATAGAAGTATATAAGTATAACAGCCTGGTAAATTTGGTGGAAAATATCTTCTAGAAGCTTCTTCAGTTATAGTGATGTGTTCTATGCATACCTCATATAAATATGAGTCACAAACGACAAAAGAGGTACATCTGGGGTACAAAAAAGATTTTTTAAAGGATTATTGCATGAAACTTAGAAGATGACTACGTGTAACGCCCGAAAATTCTCAAAACTATATTAGAATTATGGTACGATTTTTCTGGAATTATTAGATATTTTTCCGGAATTTTCCGAGTAGCGGAAGTAGCAAAAATAAATAGAATCGTAAAACGGCCTAAGCGGGAATTGAACCCGAGACCTTCGGTTTACGGATAATGTTAGAAACCAGTGAACCCAGCATGGCCGTGCTGAAAGGAAGGAGAACCAAATATATTTATATTAGAGTTGGGTTCATTAAACCACTTAATATAAATAATAAACTTAAGTGGGGTTTGGTTTATTTTAGAAGTTTGGTTCGGCAAATCTCTCTTCACCGAAGCCCTCACGCCAATTTCTCTTCCAAAACCTCACCGCCGCCTCTCCCTTCTTCTCCTCTTCCTCACGCACGTCACACCAAGGCAAGGGTCCATAGGATCATCTTCCGGCGACGACTCCAACACGAAAGAGGTTCTTCTTCGCGAGAGGAACGCGAAGACGTGAGCGGATCGTCGAAAGGATCAGTTTTCTGGAAAACCTAGCGGATAGAATCGTAAGAAAACCTTACGATTGAGGTAAGAAACCCCTCACCTGCAGTATAATTGCTCTCGCTTGTTAGTTTTGGCATTAGTTCAGTAATTTTATAGTTTTCAGTTTTAGGGTGTGCTTTTAGTGCACACCAAGCGTTCGATAGAATGCTCAGTTCCGAAGGATGCACCAATAGGCATCCTAACAGAATGTAAAATGAATTAGAAACATTTTTCTCAGTTTATTATCAATTATTACAGCTAATGGATCAGATATCCATTGGGTGGGCTCCCACAGTAGCCTCTAGGTTCAGATAACCTAGAACAGCAAAGTAAAATAAAACAGTATTCAGTATTTTACTTTTGTTCAATTGGCACTGTACTTGGATCAGATATCCATGGGCTGGACTCCCACAGTCGTCCCTAGGTTCAGATAACCTAGTAACCCTGCTGGATTCGGAACTTGCAATCCCGGGTCTCGTAGGGATGCGCGCACAGTATGTACAGTTGCCAGGGCCCCAGCAGCATGTTTAGTATTTTCATCTATTATATGTATAGTTTTCAAATTTGAAACCAGTGATGAGAACACTAGTTTAGCTTTCAGTTCAGTTCAGGTTCAGTTTACATGATTCGAGTTCATGTACAGATTTAGATATATGCAGGATTAGTTCAGTTTTATGCTCATTTTATAAGTATGCCATGTTCAGTTTTTATGTTATGCCATGCTTTGTATGATACCATGCCATGCCATGCTTGCATATTCAGTATGTTTTAAACAGCATGATTTAAAAACATAATCGCATCGTTGCATGTTTTAGTGAGGTAGATGGTTTCTTACTAAGCTTTAAGCTTACAGATACTATTTTCCTTATACTGCAGATACAGGTAAAAGGAAAATGGACTAGCAGTGGAGGCTGGAGGTCAATGCAGATGAGGATGTGTGTGGAAGGAACTGGAATAAAAGATCCTCTGGGGATTTAGCATTTACTTTAGCACTTTTCAGTTTATTAGTTCAATTTCATGTTTTAAGCAATTAGAACTTTTAGAAATTCATATCTTCATGCACTTTAAGTTGTTAAAATGCCATGAACCAGTAAACCTTGCTTTAGCTTAAGTTAGAATTGTTACTACATGTTGTTAGAATGTTTATTATACATTAGATAGTTGTAGTGGGAGGTTTTGGCACGAACCGTCTTTGAATCGAGTTTCGATTCGAATCAAACCCGATCGATCGGCCACCGACCGATCAGAATGAGTTGGTGTCACGGGATCGGCACCGACCGACCCGTGCACAAACAGAGTTGGCAGGTTATGGATCGTCACCGACCGATCCTGTAGCTAATAGCTAGAAGTGCACCGATCGGTTTATCGACCGATCAGCGCCTGATCGATCGACGATCCAACCGCGCATGTAACGCAGCAGGTACTGCAGGCTCACCGATCGGTCCTCGATCGATCGGGTGTTCTGGATCGGTCGGCAGACCGATCCAGCCATGAAGCGAGGTAAGCTTATGGATCGGTTAGCCGACCGATCCAGAGGGTGCCTCCGTGCCAGTATCAGCTGGAACGATCTGTGAATCGTTCCGACGGCTCAATCGACTCACGGATTGGTTGAAATGTCTGATTTCAGTTAGCAGGACATTCGAGAGGCATAGATTGTCTCTCCTAGCATGTGTACAACACTTAGATACTCTTAGAATGTCAGGTTAAGACTTTACAGAATCAGTTAGTGAAATTTTAAATTAGCTCAGTTTCCGCACAGTCGGTATAGCAGTATTGTAGCGATTCGCCTTACAGCCTAGTCAGTAGAAGGCGGGTCGTTACAGAGTGGTATCAGAGCAGTGTTCCTTACTTCCTACACACACATCAGCATTGTGCCTACAGCTTCCAAGTAAGAACATCTCTCACTCAGTTTTGTTTTCAGCTTTCATATCAGTTATATGTACTTTCATGTTTGCTCGCATGTTGGTAGTTAATTAATTCATGTTTACAGTAATAGTATTTAACATGTTACCAGTAGTTAACTATAACATGATAGCCTAGTTATATATATGTGTTCTCTGCTATTTAGAAAATGGTACGAGGACGTCCAGCTAAGAAAGCCGCAATGATCGAGCCCCAAAGATGAGGCTGGTGCCTCCCTGCACCTTACAAAGACTAGTGGCTCACCACAAAGCTAGCTAGTCGAAGCAGGAGATAGCCTCCTTAAAGGCTAACCAACAGACTACTCCCCGGTACTCGATCGAACCTCACGACTCCAGAATCACAGAGGTTGTACCACTGCACTCGCAGATCAGCCTCCCAGAGCCCCGTGAGAGGGGCTAAGAGAGAAGCTTACCTTATCCAGTGGCAGAGAATAAAGCCCGAGAACTTCTCGGCACCAACGAACCATGGGATGCTCGTGCATGGTTTAAAACTCTGGAAAGCACGATGGAGCTTCTAGACTGGAGCACGCAAAGGTGAAGTGTGCCTCCTTCTTACTGAGATGCACGGATGTGGTGGGAGCGGATTAAATCAAGTGGCCAGTAAACATGGGATGACTTCGAGAAAGAATTCTTCGAGGAATTCTTTCACATGCAAGTCACGAACCGACACTATGATGAGTTTACAGAATTTCGTCAGGGCAACCTATCAGTTCAGGAGGCCGTGAAGAAATTCAACAGGTTGGCCCGTCTGTGTCCAGAACTAGTCAGCTCAGAGAAGGAACGAGTACGCTTGATGCTGAAGATGCTCAGACCAGAGATCGCAGTGAATGTGGCTGGTGGCGTTCATAGGCCACAAACCACAGAGGAGCTAGTGAGTAGTGCTCTGATCACAGAGCACTATCAGCACAGCATCACCCAGCAGAAGCAGGTTTCCATAGAGCCCAAGGGACAAGCTGGCTCAGGTACTCAACAGAAACATCAGGGACATAGCTCCAACTGGAAGGGGAAACGCAAGGCAAGCAGTGACCCAAAAGGAGGACCAGCTGGAAAACATTCCAGACATCCCAAGTGTGCTACTTGTGGGAAACATCATCCAGGAGTTTGCCGCAAGGGTACGCGAGGTTGTTTTGAATGTGGACAGGAAGGCACATGGCTACGGTTCGAACAAGAACAATCTTCCTCACCTCACCGATACAAGACGGAGCTCACCAGCAGCTACACGATGTATGCGGCCTTAGATGGTCCACAGATCACCAAGGCGATTAGAAGCCCCACGCCTACCACGAATGCGTGATTTTCTCACCGACCGAGAGGACGAGCAAATGCCTCGGCAGTTGTCACGAGTCGATCAAGATATTACAAGATGATGCAACCGTCTTATTCGACATCGGGCAACCCACTCTTATGTATCCGTATGCTTGTCGAAAATTAGCAACACCTCCGTATACTCAATAGTCGGTTCGACAACACTACCTCGAGACATTATGGCATCTACACACTGGCTCAGAGCAGTGCCAGTCATGAGAGCACTTTGGTGATCCGATAGTGCTAGAAATGACCGACTACGATGTCATCTTTGGGATAGATTTTCTAATCAGATACGCTTCTATAGAGTGCCATAAACAAAAGGTTATATTCCAACCTGCAGAAGGAGTACAGTTTGAGGACATAGGACAACCAAAGAGAAAAGCCAGGAAGTTTCTCTCAGCACTGAAAGCACAGCAGCTAATGGATTCAGGATGCATGGGATTTTTAGCAAATGTAGTCAACACCAGCCAGGACAAGAACCAACAGCTATCAGAGGTTCGAGTCGTTTGTGACTACCCAGCAGTCTTCCCTGAAGAGCTACCAGGCTTAGCACCAGACAGGGAGATTGAATTTGAGATAGAGCTCATTCCCGGCACAAATCCAATTTCCAAGGCACCATACCGCATGGCTCCAGCAGAACTGAAGGAACTTCAGGAGCAATTACAGGAGCTTCTTGACAAGGGTTTCATACGCCCTAGTCACTCACCATGGGGAGCACCTGTGTTGTTCGTGAAGAAGAAGGATGGAAGCATGCGTCTATGCATAGACTACCGTGCCTTGAACCAGGTCACAATTAAAAACAGGTACCCTCTCCCCAGGATAGATGACCTATTTGACCAGCTAAAGGGAGCCACAGTGTTCTCTAAAATTGACCTCAGATCAGGATATCACCAGGTTAGAGTCAAGGAAGGTGATATACCTAAAACGGCTTTCAGGACCAGATACGAACACTATGAGTTCGTAGTCATGCCTTTCGGCGTGACAAATGCTCCAGCTACTTTCATGGACCTCATGAATAGAGTATTCAGAGAATACTTAGACAATTTTGTCATCGTGTTTATCGATGACATTCTTATCTATTCAGGCACTCAGGAGGATCATGCAGAGCATCTGAAGACAGTTTTGCAGATCCTTCAGCAGAACCAGCTGTACGCCAAATTCACGAAATGTGAATTTTGGCTGGATCAGGTAGCCTTCCTAGGTCACATCATCTCCAAGGATGGTGTTATGGTAGATCCCAGCAAAATAGAAGCAGTAAGTAACTGGAAGAGACCCAGGAACGCCAGTGAAATCAGAAGCTTTCTGGGATTAGCAGGCTACTACAGGAAATTCGTAGAGGACTTCTCCAGGATAGCCTCCCCACTGACAGCTCTCACCAGGAAGAACAAGAAATTTCAGTGGACAGAGGACTGCGAGAACAGCTTCAGTGAACTAAAACGGAGATTGACCAGTGCTCCTATTTTAGCTATACCAGAAAACACAGACAGCTTCGACATCTACAGTGACGCCTCTAAATTGGGATTAGGAGCAGTACTGATGCAGCAGGGCAAGGTGATCGCCTATGCCTCCAGACAACTCAAGGATTATGAGAGGAACTATCCTACTCACGACCTTGAGCTTGCAGCAGTGGTGTTCGCTCTCAAGATTTGGAGACATTATTTGTACGGAGCTCAGTGCAGAGTGTATACAGATCATCAAAGTCTGAAGTATTTCTTTACTCAGAAGGATCTGAATATGCGACAGCGTAGATGGTTAGAACTGGTCAAAGATTATGACATAGATATCCTCTACCATCCAGGGAAAGCTAATAAGGTAGCAGACGCACTCAGCAGGAAGTCCAGTGCTACCTTATTATCTTTAGCAGCTATGTCACCACCCCTAAGGAAGGAGATTACAGCCTTTAGTCTCGAGCTTATAGTCGGACAGCTTTCCACTATGTCCTTAGCATCTACCTTGCTTGATGATATCCAGACAGCTCAGGAGCAGGATCCTGAAATCCAGAAAATCAAGCAAGGGTTAGCAGAATCAGAAAATGGAGAGTTCAGAGTGTCCGCCAGTGGGGTAGTGTACTGTGGTGACAGACTTTGTGTTCCAGATCAGGAGGAACTACGAAAATAGATTCTAGACGAGGCTCACAGGACTCCCTATGCGATGCATCCTGGTTCCACCAAAATGTATCAGGATCTAAAGAAACGATTTTGGTGGCCTGGGATGAAGCGAGATGTCGCCAGATACGTCAGCATCTGTCTAACCTGTCAGAGGGTTAAGGCAGAACATCAGCGACCAGGAGGAGTTCTGCAGCCGATCCAGATTCCAGAATGGAAGTGGGAGGATATCTCTATGGACTTCATAGTGGGGTTACCCAGAACCACGAATGGTTTTGATGCCATTTGTGTAATAGTCGACAGGTTGACTAAATCAGCCCACTTCTTAGCTATCAGAATATCCTATTCCATGGAGCAACTAGCTCAGTTGTATCTCAGGGAGATAGTCAGGCTGCATGGAGTCCCACGAACCATTATATCAGACAGAGACAGCAGATTTACATCACACTTCTGGAAGTGTGTACAGTCAGCTATGGGCACCCAGTTAAAATTCAGCACAGCCTTCCATCCTCAGACAGATGGTCAGACGGAGCGAGTAAATCAGGTACTCGAAGATATGCTCCGAGCTTGTGCCCTAGATTTCAAGGGAAGTTGGTGCAAATATCTGAGTCTAGCAGAATTTGCATACAACAACAGTTATCAGGCCACTATCGGCATGGCACCTTATGAGGCACTCTATGGGCGGAGGTGCAGATCACCAATCTGCTGGTATGAGAGTGGTGAACAGAAGGAACTAGAGCTTCAGACAGATCTAGTAGCAGATACCACAGCAGCCATACAGCAGATTCGCCAGAGGATAGAGACAGCACAGAGCCGTCAGAAGAGCTATGCCGATACACGACACAGACCCCTAGAGTTTTCAGTTGGGGATACAGTTTTCCTCAGAGTAGCTCTCATGAAGGGAGTCATGCGTTTTGGGAAGAAGGGCAAGCTAGCTCCCAGATATGTGGGACCATACCTTATCACGAAGAGAGTGGGCAAGGTAGCATATGAGCTAGAGCTACCTCAGGAGATGTCAGCTGTCCACAACGTATTTCATGTCTCCATGCTGAAGAAGCATATTCCAGACGCCACCCAGGTGATTGAGCCCCAGTTGGTACAGGTCCGTGATGATCTCAGCTATGACAGTCGGCCTATTCAGATAAAAGACCGAGCAGTAAAGAAATTACGGAACAAGGAAGTACCATTAGTTAAAGTCAGCTGGCAAAATCACACAACAGCAGAGGCGACTTGGGAGACAGAGGCCAGCATGAGACAGAAGTACCCAGAATTGTTTTAAGTTCGGGGACGAACTTTTTATAAGGTATGGGGATTGTAACGCCCGAAAATTCTCAAAACTATATTAGAATTATGGTACGATTTTTCTGGAATTATTAGATATTTTTCCGGAATTTTCCGAGTAGCGGAAGTAGCAAAAATAAATAGAATCGTAAAACGGCCTAAGCGGGAATTGAACCCGAGACCTTCGGTTTACGGATAATGTTAGAAACCAGTGAACCCAGCAGGGCCGTGCTGAAAGGAAGGAGAACCAAATATATTTATATTAGAGTTGGGTTCATTAAACCACTTAATATAAATAATAAACTTAAGTGGGGTTTGGTTTATTTTAGAAGTTTGGTTCGGCAAATCTCTCTTCACCGAAGCCCTCACGCCAATTTCTCTTCCAAAACCTCACCGCCGCCTCTCCCTTCTTCTCCTCTTCCTCACGCACGGCACACCAAGGCAAGGGTCCATAGGATCATCTTCCGGCGACGACTCCAACACGAAAGAGGTTCTTCTTCGCGAGAGGAACGAGAAGACGTGAGCGGATCGTCGAAAGGATCAGTTTTCTGGAAAACCTAGCGGATAGAATCGTAAGAAAACCTTACGATTGAGGTAAGAAACCCCTCACCTGCAGTATAATTGCTCTCGCTTGTTAGTTTTGGCATTAGTTCAGTAATTTTATAGTTTTCAGTTTTAGGGTGTGCTTTTAGTGCACACCAAGCGTTCGATAGAATGCTCAGTTCCGAAGGATGCACCAATAGGCGTCCTAACAGAATGTAAAATGAATTAGAAACATTTTTCTCAGTTTATTATCAGTTATTACAGCTAATGGATCAGATATCCATTGGGTGGGCTCCCACAGTAGCCTCTAGGTTCAGATAACCTAGCTCTAGGTTCAGATAACCTAGAACAGCAAAGTAAAATAAAACAGTATTCAGTATTTTACTTTTGTTCAATTGGCACTGTACTTGGATCAGATATCCATGGGCTGGACTCCCACAGTCGTCCCTAGGTTCAGATAACCTAGTAACCCTGCTGGATTCGGAACTTGCAATCCCGGGTCTCGTAGGGATGCGCGCACAGTATGTACAGTTGCCAGGGCCCCAGCAGCATGTTTAGTATTTTCATCTATTACATGTATAGTTTTCAAATTTGAAACCAGTGATGAGAACAGTAGTTTAGCTTTCAGTTCAGTTCAGGTTCAGTTTACATGATTCGAGTTCATGTACAGATTTAGATATATGCAGGATTAGTTCAGTTTTATGCTCATTTTATAAGTATGCCATGTTCAGTTTTTATGTTATGCCATGCTTTGTATGATACCATGCCATGCCATGCTTGCATATTCAGTATGTTTTAAACAGCATGATTTAAAAACATAATCGCATCGTTGCATGTTTTAGTGAGGTAGATGGTTTCTTACTAAGCTTTAAGCTTACAGATACTATTTTCCTTATACTGCAGATACAGGTAAAAGGAAAATGGACTAGCAGTGGAGGCTGGAGGTCAATGCAGATGAGGATGTGTGTGGAAGGAACTGGAATAAAAGATCCTCTGGGGATTTAGCATTTACTTTAGCACTTTTCAGTTTATTAGTTCAATTTCATGTTTTAAGCAATTAGAACTTTTAGAAATTCATATCTTCATGCACTTTAAGTTGTTAAAATGCCATGAACCAGTAAACCTTGCTTTAGCTTAAGTTAGAATTGTTACTACATGTTGTTAGAATGTTTATTATACATTAGATAGTTGTAGTGGGAGGTTTTGGCACGAACCAGTGCTGAAATCAGAGTTTCTGATTCGAAATCAGAAACCCTGATCGGTCAGCCGACCGATCAGGAATGAGTTGGTGTCACGGGATCGGTCAGCCGACCGACCCAGGCACAAACAGAGAGTTGGCAAGGGTTATGGATCGGTCAGCCGACCGATCCTGTAGCGAACAGAAAGCTAGGAAGTGCACTGATCGGTTTATCGATCGATCAGGGCGCTCCTGGATCGGTCGGTAGACCGATCCAACTGCGTACAGAACGCAGCAGAAGCACAGAGGCTCACCGATCGGTCTCCCGATCGATCAGGGTGTTCCTGGATCGGTCGGTAAACCGATCCAGTTGCGTACAGAAGCGAGGTAAGCTTATGGATCGGTTAGCCGACCGATCCAGAGGGTGCCTCCGTGCCAGTATCAGCTGGAACGATCTGTGAATCGTTCCGACGGCTCAATCGACTCACGGATTGGTTGAAATGTCTGATTTCAGTTAGCAGGACATTCGAGAGGCATAGATTGTCTCTCCTAGCATGTGTACAACACTTAGATACTCTTAGAATGTCAGGTTAAGACTTTACAGAATCAGTTAGTGAAATTTTAAATTAGCTCAGTTTCCGCACAGTCGGTATAGCAGTATTGTAGCGATTCGCCTTACAGCCTAGTCAGTAGAAGGCGGGTCGTTACACTACGTCTCCTAACAAACTGAGGACCACTTCATGACTACAAAGGTTACATGAGGTAGTATAAAATGGGGGATGCTCTTCGTTGGCAAGGTAAGCAAGTTCTATCAACTAAACTCTATTTCAAAGTACTTCAGTTACTATTCTTCTTCTTCTTCTTCCACCTTTGAGAGAGGAACTAACTTAAGCATCGGAGGGCCTAGCCAGGGATCCCCATCTCGGTTTTAGGTCACTAACGCTTTGTTGGCTCGTCTCATTGTGCATAGGATCATTGAGGAGCTCTTTCAGATCTTCAGGAGTTCATCTTTATCAGAAATTATCGTTCATCGAAGCCAGTGCACCACCTCGCAGATTTTAGATAGAATCAAATTTGGTGACATCTGTGGAAACTATTCACTTGAATTTGAAGCTACGAGGATGGAGGAAGCTAGAAAAATCAACACTATTACTATATCTCAGGAGGATCTGGATCTTCTCATCTAGGCCAAAGTGCAAAAGCTTTTTCAACAACATCAAACCAACATTGGAGGTACGATGCCCGTAGCTCCAAATCCTGCTATATCAACAACCGCTCATCCAAAGGAAAGAGGGGTGGAAGAAGCTGATCTGGTTCATCTATTGCCTACTCCTCTCTCCCCAACTCGATGAACTAGGGCATTCTTCCATACCCCTTTGGAATAAGGTGGTCGAAAGGAATTTCCCTAGGAATCCTCTAGAGAAGCGCTGATGCGTGATAAGCGCAAAGGGAAGACAGTAGCTAGTGATAGTTCTCTAGAATGGATCGTCACTCCATTTTCTCAGCGAGTGTTGGATGATCCGCTTCCAAAGCATTACCAAAATCTAAATATCAAAGAATATTTGGGAACAACTGATCCTGAGGATCATTTGTTGAAATTTGAAAACACTGCTTTGCTTCAACAATTCTATAATGGCGTTAAGTGTCGAATGTTTCTTACTATGTTTGGAGGAGCAACCCAAAGATGGTTCAAGCGATTACTGGATAATTCTATTCGGCTCTTTAAGGATTTTTCTAAGGTATTTCTACATCATTTTTCTAGCAATCGGAGGTATCATAAAATCCTTTGGAGTCCCTTTTCAATCAAACAGAGGCCTAAAGAATCTATCAGAGGCACTCAGAGCCAATGCGCAAGTTTGTTTGCATCACTTACAAACCAGTGATGGAGACCATGGAATTTATTTACAAATCCCTCTCCCACTTAGCTATTTAAGATGAGGATTTTAACATGCACACACTCATCATAGAAAATAAAAGCAATAAATATGGAAAAATAATTTTCCAACTATTACGGCATCTTCCATCACTATCCTCCGTGTACTGCCAACCCTAGCAGTCATCAAAAACTAGCCACCAGCCCTAGGGCTCATGTCGTTGCGTCAATCGAGCATCCTTTTCTGCTGCACCTCTGGTCCTCAAATAACACCACACTTCGTAAGAATACAATCCGCGACAAAAATAAAATTTTACATATAGCGATTCTATATTCCACAAAGGAATATACATAAAGTCTAGATCGAACAAAATGTAAAATCCTAAAACTAATAAAGCTCCTGCTGTATTTAATAAATACAATCATACACACACATAAAATGCCCTCGACATGTCCGAGGGTCCAATCACACACAATCACAATAGGCCATAATAGTTGGAGCCTGCAACCACAGAATTAATCTATTTGCAAATCCTACTATTATCTTGCCTAAAATATATATGACATGTGCATAATTAAACTAAAACCAAACACACAGAGGTTAAACCTAGCTCTAATATTAATTGTTGGTTGCTATTCGAAATACCATCTTAGTTCCCCTGTACAAAAATTTGTATAAGCATAGAACTATCCTAGCTACCCATGTGCTCTACTAAAGTTAAATTTGGATTGCAAACGATACTTAACATTATTAATCCAAATTTCCCTTTAGAAGTTAAACTTGGATTGAGAATGAAACTTAACATTCTTACTCCAAGTTCAATGATGTACGTAGATTATATACACTTTTAAGCAAGTTTGGATGCACATTCACATACTTTGAGCATGTTTTATCTATGCATTTTCGTACTTCCAGTTTTCCTTTTAGCATATTTACTCTTTTTGTTCGGAGATCTGCTTTTGTGCATTTTCTATATACAGGGGTCGAATTTGCTAAAGGATTCATGTTTGAGGCCAAATCTGCAAGCGAAGCTAGAGAGGATGGTGTTGTTCCTGTATCTCACACTGCCCTGCCATGGGGGGTTGCCCAGGTCGTGTGGAGATCCTTGGTCGTGTGGTTGCAGTACAAAAGGAAGTGGCCTCGGCCGTGTGAACCTCACAAGGTCGTGCCAAGATTTGAAGCCAAAAGGAGCCAAGCCGTATACACCACACGGTCGTGTAAGGTTTCCAGAGACCAAGAAGGTCATGGCCGTGTAGATCTACACGGTCGTGCAGGAGTTCCAGAGCTGGAGGTAGTGCGGGCTGTGTAGATCTACATGGTCGTGAAAGGGGGTAGTGGTAGAGCATGTCATGGCCGTGTGAGCATCACACGGCCGTGTCACCTGGGCAGCAAGGGGAGTTGTCTAGGCCATGTCCCACACACGACCAGGTCATGGGGCCATGTGGCACTCGAATTGCCCTCTCTATATAAGGGTTTCTTCCTCATTTTGAAGGTGATCTTCTCCCTTTTGGGGGGAAAGGAGTTTTGGGGTGTTCCTCCACCTTCTTGGAGGGATTTCCGGCGATCTAAGGGCAGATCTTCATCGTTTCAACTCCGAGAAATGAGGATTGGATTCGAAGACAGTTCTTCATCGTAGATAAGCTTTTCTTCCCTTTCTTTCTTGGATTTGGGATCAAGATGCTTATATTCTTCTTATCTTTGGATTTCTTTCCTTGTTCTATGGATTAGATCTCTTGTTTTAAGATGGAGGGAGTATTTGTAATGAAGATTTGATGTAAAACTCTTGTGGATTTGCCAATTTCCTATTTCAATGATTTTGTTCTGTTTTGTATCTCTTTGATCTTGTGTGGAATGTTGTGATTTGGACCTAATGTCCATTCTTGATTGAATGTTTGAATACCTTGTGTATCTTGTAGAGATTGTTTCTCATTCAATTTTCCAGGGGACGTTCATGACAGGAACATGCCCGTGTAAGGACGTTTGAGGGATGATCTTGAGGGTGAAATAGGGTTATTCAAGGGGGTAGGATAGATTGTATGCGTTCATATATTATATCTTGATGCGGTTGAGGAGTGATGAATTCTATGTTGATTATCCAAGGGGCGCACGTGACAGGAAGCCCGTGTAAGGACAATATAGATTCATTCCTAATTGATCACATTTTGGTATAGATTTTAGACCTAGGTCGGTTGTCTAATGCAAGAGGGAACCGGCAACCTTCTACAAATGATGGACAATTGAGAAATAAGATTTGGTAGATCATTTACATTGAAGATCATTACAAAGAAACCGAAACTCCTAGAACATACCTTTATCATAGCCCTTATTCTTGTTTCTTATTCTTTTGTTTCTATGTTTTACTTTTCATAGTTACACTTTGCTTTTGTGAATCAATTGATTAGTTGTTTATCTAACTCACATTGAGACATCTTTAGTGGTTATTCCAGTCCCTGTGGATATGATATCTTTTATTATTACTTACGACATTTCCTTACACTTGCGGATAGTCAACATTCAACCGATGTGATCTTCCTAAGTTAAACCATATTACAGAAGTTATCAAATATCTATTTCAAAAATCAGCTTCCAGGTTAAATATGGCGAGGCACTAGGCCTTCTTGGGTATGGGATCATCCACCACTTCCTAGACAAAGCCTCACAAAGAAATCAGATATTTAACTTCTTACAGTAAACTAGGTTTAACTATAGAGACCTCAATAGAAGCATATTATCGAAACATGAAATCGAAAAATAAAATCAATAACAAAAATGATAACTTAAAACCATTAACCTCTTGTGTTTGATTTTACAAGATCTATACAAAAGGATGAACTAGTCATGATGCGGAAACTAATAACTAGTTATACCTTTCGTAGCTCATAGACCTCTTAATCTTCTATTGTATTCCTCTCCTTCTCTTGAACGTCGAGTGGGCAACGATCTTCCAAGATGAAATCCACTCAAGCTTCTTCCAAGGCTTCCAAGATCCGACCACCAACTAACCTCCAAGGGATGCTAGACAAGAGAGCTTCCTTCTCTTCTTCATCTCCTTCAAGCAACTGGCCACCAAGAGATCTCCACACAAGATGTCGCCGGCCACCATGAGAGAAAGAAAAAGGAGAAGAGAGAAGGACAAGGGTTGGCCACCAAGGATTGGAAGAGAGGAATAGAAGATGTGTTAATCTCATGAGGCACCCCTCCATCTCTTTTGTAATCTTTGGTCTTGGCCAAAAAGGAAAGTTTTAAACATAATTAAAACTTCCTTATATTCCTTGCCAATGACTAAAAAAGAAAGTTTTAAAATAAAAAATTAAAACTTCCTTTTAAGCTTGTCATGACCTATTCAAATGCTCCAAACAAGGAAAGTTTTAAATATAAAATTAAAACTTTCTTATTTGTTTCTGGTAAGAAATTTAAATATAAAAATTTCTCTTTTAAATCCCTTGTTAGTTATAAAAGGAAAATTTTATAAATTAAAATCTCTCTTTTAAAACATGTGGATGGTTACCAAAAAGGAAAGTTTTATCAAAAATTAAAATCTTTCTTTTAACTACAAATAAGGAAAGATATCAAACATTTCTCTTAATCCTTTGTAGAAAACTATAAAAGGAAAGATTTTAAAATTTAAAACTCTCTTTTAAAACCATGGCTTCCACAAAAGGAAAGATTTTAAAAATTAAAATATCCTTTTAATGTGAAGTGGTCGGCCACCTAACTTGGGCTCCAAGCTTGGCCGACCATATAACATGGCTCCAATTCTTGGCTTGGCCGACCCTAGCTTGGGCTCCAAGCTTGGCTTGGCTGGCCACCATAAGATGGGTAAGAGTCTTGACTTTAAGTGGATATAAGGCTTTATAAATAAGAGGCTACAATAGGGATCGAGAGGTGGAATTGGTTTTGGTCTCCCGATGAGCTTGAGCTTCCCATGTTCGCCCCGAACACCCAACTCAAGTTCATCAATAATATCTCATTCCACTAAAGAGTTATTATTGCAATACCGTACTAATCCCATATTACAATATGGGCTCCTTCTTATCATGACACTACAACAAAAATCACTTTTCGCAGCGCGCTATTAACAGCGTACATTAAAAGCATGCCGTTAATAGTATTATTAACGGCGTGCATGTTGATGTGCGCTGTTAATAGTATTAACTTTGAAATAAAAAAAGGTATTAACAGCGCGCATTAAAAGCACGCCGTCAATAATATATTATTAACGGCATGCATGTTAATGTATGCTGCGAATAGTTAATAATAATAACAGCCAAACGTAGTAAATAAAAAAACATGATTAAAATTTAATGATTAGTTTGGAAATAATAAAGAAAAAGTAAAAAAAAATAAAGTTGGTTAAAAACGTAACTTAATTGGTTAATTGGTTAAATTAAATTAAAAAAAATACATGAAACAAAACGTAACTTAATTGGTTAAAAAAATTGTTGTAACTTGGTTAAAAAAGTCAACAATTCCTTCGAATAAAAATATATGCGTTCATTAACTTGGTTAAATAAAGAGTGAAGATTCTGCTAATTTAAAAAAACGCCCGAACCCTTCGCCGCCGAAGCCTTCGCCGCAACCTCTCCGTAATAGTTTTGCCTCTCTTCACTACCGTCGCCGTCGCCGGACTCCTCTCTACCTCTCGTCACTCACCGCCACCAGCCGTAGGAATCCTCTCCGCCTCTCTGCACTGATCATCGCCGGCCACACGACTCCACTCCGCCTCTCCGCACTGGCCGTCGCTGCAAGACTTCCTTCCATCTCTCTGTATCATAGGACCACAGCAAGAGTAAGCAAGCCCTTTGATAGCCACTCCACACTCTACATCAAGCCAAAAGCTCAAAGCAAAGGTAACCCTAATCTCTATGTCCCGAAACTTATTTGGGCGGCACTCTACAGCAAGTAGTTTTATTCATAAATTGGAGCTCGAGTGTATTTATATATTTTACGATTTTGTGTTCATTCTACTTGCATTGAAGATTTTAATCTTGCATGTTCATATTGCCAGCACAAGATTGTTCTATCAATTTTTTTCTTTGATCCCCATTCCTGTTTGACGTATTTATATTGTGGACCAGTCCCAGTTCATGAGTTTTCATGTCACTCTGGTCATGTATGCTAGAACTTAGTAGTTACATTTAATGCACATCTAGTTTTAGTCTGTATCAGATGTGTTTCCAGGATTTAGTTTCACCTCCAAGCAAATTGTATTATGTGATTATGTTTGTCTGCTGTCTAATGTTCCTGCTAAACTTTTGGGTTTCATATTTTAGACTATTCCTTTTCATACTTCCTAGAGCTGATCTCTATGCAATTTATTGCACTTCTATTAGTCGACAAATTTTTTACTTGTGATCTTCTGGAATATCATTGACTGTCCTATTTAGATTTATATGTGATCTTCTGGGTTTTATTAGTCGACAAATTGCATTATGTGATTTGTCGGACCAGTGGTATATGTTTTTTTTGGACTTATATCTAGAGAGATGTATTTCTTTGGTAGCCGAGAAGGTTAGCTACTTCCTCCTTTCTTTCCTCTTATTTTTCTTAGAAATTATTTTGGAGTATAGTGTCTCAAATTGTTATTATTATTTTTCTTTTAATTCTTCCCACAGCATAGATTAATTCTGATTTAATAGAATTAGTTAGGGATGATCAATTCTATAGAGTGTAGTGGAGGAGTTGGATTAATAATTACAATTTCGCATCCTCTTTTTGTGAGCGATTTATATAAAAGAATTTTTAGTTTCGATTGCTTAATGCTTCGATTTGTCTTACAATATTTGCGCTCCAAGAGTCATGCCTTTCTTCTTTATAAAATGATCAAGTATTTTACTAGTTTCAATTTACAAGCACGTTATCGATGGTATAATTCAACACCTCCCATTTTCTTATCTTGATGGTATAATTTAACACCTTCCATTTTCTTATCTTGATTTGGAACACGCTAATTAGATTAGAATTAACTGATCTTGTGTGTTACATGCATATATTAATACAATTCTATTAATTAACTGATCTTGTGTGTTCCATTTTCTTATCTTGATTTGGAGCACTTTTTTTCCCTTTTTTGTGTGTATGTTAGGGCAAAGGTTTTCATACTCCAAGAGGAAAATGAAGATTGTTTTAATTAGCTTCATTGAAAACATATGGTCAGTGTTCCTGGCATTTAAGTTTGACAGGAATAATGGATTCCCACTTCTTTGCATCGTAAAATGAGATAGTAAAACCTCAAATTAAGTGCCTACTCACTGGATCATACTGAATAAACTAAACTCGATAAAAAGCAAAGAGGAGTAACAATGGAAACCTTGAGACAAGGATAAAATAAGAGACAAAATCAATCACAGAACCAACAAACTAGACCCCCAAATCTAGCTTTTCAATATAATGAAAATTAATTCTTCAATGACATATGGTATATTGTATCGATAGAAAGAAGTTTATAGGATAGAGGAGTATGTTAAAGTTGTGCATCTGTTTTATCCTTTGATGTCTTTTCTTACCATTTGCATAAATTTATCAATATGATGTCTCTATGTTACCTGGATAACTGTCTTTGTGTCAACAAAGGCTTCTATCTTCTTCCAGTCTCGATCAAAACTGAAAATCCAAAAGATTATTATAGTACTAAAGCACTGTAATTATTAGTCAATCTTCTTCCAGTCATCTATTATATTAATGATAATATATTGAAAGTTATTTTTTGTTGCAGAAAAAAATATTAGAATGTCCACCCGAATCTCAAAACACAACTAATATTGTTGATGATGCAATTAGCATTGTGTTTGGCAATGAAGCTCGGGGTAGAGTGCGTGGAATGGGCTTTGGAATAACACCATCGAAAGTTGGAGCTTTAGTGCAACAAAATGGAATGGTTCAACAACTTCAAACTATAGTACAAAATGTTCAACAACAAATGCAGGAAATGAGGCAACAAAATCAACTAGAAATGCAAGAAATGAGGTCTATGTTTTTACAAAGTATGAGACAACAAAATCATCCAGAACAGGTTAGTAAGTAAACAATATATATAAAATAAGTTTGATATGTACACTTAAATGATTTTGAATTATCATGATGACATTGTTTGACACGATTTGGTTATAAAATTAGATTGCTAGTGGTGGTATTTGTAGCGGTATTGGGAATGAATTTGGTAGCAATAGAGATATTAATATTGGAGCCAAAAAAAGTGATGATTTTGGTCATGTTTTTTAGGTGATTATCATAAAATTATGTATTTCTGAATCACAAAATTGTTACAAAAATATATATGATTTAATTAATAACTTTATATTGTTTATTTACAGTCAAATTCGAGAAATGCGAGTCGTGGAGATATATGTGTTAATACTAATGTAAGCTGCTTCATTGGTCTGCTGATGAATTAGTTGTTGCAGAAGGTCGAATTGCATCCACAGATCCAAATACAAAAGTGCATCACGTTATTCTTGGTGGATCATATTGGAAAGTTTGGGTTGATAAAGTTTTGGTAGAAAAGGTGGACCTAATTCGACCAAATGATGAAATGCAGTTTCTTGATGATGCAATAGGAAGCACGGTTGCATGGTTATCGAAATTTATAGTATTGTGTGATTGATACATAATATACTAATTTGTGTGGATTGTAAGTTTAATTGTTGTTATGTAATAACTAGTTTGATAGAGATTTTGTATCTTGTTTAAGATCTTTAAATTTTTTTGGTATAATGAAAAACTATGACTTTTGTTAATTTTGTGGATTTATTTGCACTAAATTTATTGTAAAATTTTGGTTTATTATTTTCATCAAATTAATATTTTTTTAATATAGTTAAGACTATCAACAGCGTACATTTATAAGCTGTAGATTATTATCCTTAGTGCATAAAAATGCTTTCCGCGGCGTGCTTTGCGCGCTACGGATAATATTATCCGCAGCGCGCAAAGCACACCGCGGAAAGTATTATCCGCGGCGCACAACGCATGCCGCGGAAAGTATTATCCACGGCGCGCAAAGCATGCCGCGGAAAGTATTATCCGCAGCGCGCAAAGCACGCCGCGGATAATATTATCCGCAGCGCGCAAAGTACGCTGTCAATAATTTAGGATTTTTAACAGCTTTTAATTGTGCAGCATGCAATGCGCGCTGCGGAAAGCGAATTTACGCGCTGCGAAAAGTGATTTTTGTTGTAGTGTGAGTGTGTTAGCTAGTCTCCCTGTGTTTAAGATATCGAAAGCCCACTAATTAAATGAGTTACTAACAACTCACTTAATTAATATCTTAACTCCAAGAGTAGTACCACTCAACCTTATTATCATGTTGGACTAAGTCCACCTACAGGGTTTACATGATAATCCTTATGAGCTCCTCATGGGGACATCATTAACCTAGATTACTAAGACACAGTTTCATTCTATAATCAACAACACACCATATAAATAATATCATTTCCTAACTTATCGGGCCTATTGATTTAACGAACTAAATCACACCCTTTGATAAATTAAAGAAATAAATATTAAGTATACGTGCTTGTTATTATATCATGATTAAGAGTACGCACTTCCATAATAACAGAGGTTTTGTTCTTTTATATAGTCAGTATAAAAAGAAACTACCTCAAATGGTCCTGCTCAATACACTCATAGTGTACTAGTATAATTTTATAGTTAAGATAAACTAATATCAAATTACACTACAACCACTCCAATGGTTTGTCCCATTCCATCTTGGTTGTGAGCTACTATTTATAATTTATAAGAAACTAATAACATGATCTTCTGTGTGACACCATACACCATGTTATCAACAATATAAATTAAATGGACAACTACACTTTACATAAATGTAGACATGCCCAATGTGATTCTCATAAATGTTTTATACCAAAAGCTAACTTTTAGTATACACTCTAACAATCTCCCACTTATACTAAAAGACTATGCTACCATAAATGCTGTCATACATCTGATTCTCATCCCCTCAACATGCCCATCAAAATATCTTGCCTTAAGGGCCTTAGTGAAAAGATCCAGGTTATCTGATGATGCAATCTAGGCGACAACAACTTCTCCTCATTATACGATGTCTTGTATTGGGTGGTACTTGCGCTCTATGTGTTTACTTGCCTTATGGGCTCGTGGTTCCTTCGAGTTTGCTACTGCACCATTTATTATCACAATACACTATAATAATTTTGGGCAAACCAGGAATCACATCTAAGTCTATTAAAAAGTTCCTGAGCCATATAACTTCTTTGGTTGCCTCAGATGCTGCCACATACTCAGCTTCCATGGTTGAGTCAGAAATGCATTACTGCTTAACACTCCTCCATTCTATGGCTCCACCTCCTAAAGTAAACACATAGTCTGATGTAGAATTACTATTGCCCCTATCTGATTGGAAGTCTGAATCTGTGTAACCCACAGGGAGTAAATCATCTGCTTGGTAAACCAGCATATAATCACTAGTCCTTCTCAGGTACTTCAATATATGCTTTACAGCAGTCCAATGTCCATGTCCTAAATTATTTTGATATCTGCTAACCATGCCCATGGTAAAACAGATATCCGGTCTCGTGCATAACATAGCATACATTAGACTTCCTACAGCTGAAGCATAAGGAACTGCCTTCATTTCTTCTATCTCTTTTGATGCCTTCGGAGACATCTCTTTAGATAAAGATACTCCATGCCGAAAAGGTAAAAAACCTTTCTTGGAGTCTTGCATGCTAAATCGAGCTAGAATTGTATCGATATATGAAGCTTGGGATAAACACAACATTCTTTTCTTGCGATCCCTTATTACTTTGATCCCGAGAATATGTGTGCATTCTCCCAAGTCCTTCATATCAAATTGCTTGGATAACCATACCCTTACTTCTGACAACACTTTGATATTGTTTCCAACTAACAAAATGTCATCTACGTATAGTACAAGAAATACCACCATGTTTCCATCACACTTCTTGTATGCACAAGACTCATCAGGACACTGAATAAATCCATAAGACTGGATTACTTTATTAAACCAGATGTTCCAAGACCTATAAGCTTGCTTCAGTCCATAAATAGACCGATTGAGATTATATACAAGATGCTCTTTGCCTTTTGCAATAAACCCCTCTAGTTGCTTCATATGGATGTTTCCTTCAAGACTTCTGTTAAGGAAAGCTGTCTTGACATCCATTTGCCAAACCTCATAATCCATATGAGCAGTAATAGATAAGAGTATCTGAATAGATTTAAGCATAGCTACTTGCGAAAAGGTTTCCTCATAATTGTTCCCTCTTTCTGAGTATACCCTTTTGCAACAAGCCTTGCTTTGAAGGTTTCCACCTTCCCATCTGCCCCTCTTTTTCTTTTGTAGATTCATTTACATCCAATAGCTTTTACACTATTTGATGGTTCTACTAGCTCCCAGACTTTGTTAGAATGCATAGATTCTATTTCTGAATTCATTGCTCTTTGCCAACATGTTGCATCTTTATCTTGGAGCGCTTCGTCATATGTTCGGGGATCAGGTTCATGTTTACCTGGGATTAAGTTCGAAGACTCTCCTAAAAACATGAATCTTTCAGGCTGTCTCACAACCCTCCCACCACATCGAGTCACTATCTGTAGTTGTGTATCATTTGTGATACGTGTTGCAGTTTCTTGTGATATTTCATCTTACACTGTTGGTACTAAAGTAGGTGTGTCCTCTCTCATTTCTTCTAGACCAATTTCACTCATGGGTTTATGGTTCATTACATAGTCCTCTTCTAAAAATCGAGCATCAGTGCTAATAATGACCTTCTGATCTTTAGGACTATAAAACAAACCACCTTTCGTTCCTTTAGGATAACCTATAAACAACCGAACTTCTGTATGAGATTCCAACTTATCAGTATTTCCCTTCAGCACATGTGCTAGACTACCCCAAATCCAAATATGACTCAGACTAGGCTTATGCCCATTCCATAATTCTGTGGGAGTAGAGGGTACTGATTTAGAAGGTACCAAGTTCAGAATGTATACTGTTGTTTCTAAAGCATATCCCCAGAATGAATTTGGTAATTCTGAATAACTCATCATCGATCTAACCATTTCTATAAAAGTCCTATTCCTTCGTTCTTCCACACCATTCTATTGGGATGTACGAGATGCAGACAATTGGGATTGAATCCCAACCTCTGATAATTAACTCCTAAACTCTCCTGAGAGGTACTTGCCACCACGATCAGATCATAGTGTCTTGATACTTTTACCTTGACATTTCTCCACATTAGCCTTGTACTCTTTGAACTTATCAAAGCACTCAGACTTGTGGTGCATCAAGTAAATGTACCCATATCTCGAATAATCGTCTATAAAAGAGATAAAATATTCAAAACCACCTCTCGCCTGGATACTCACAGGTCCACACAAATTAGAATGAACCAATTCCAACACATCTCTTGCTCTATACCCCTTGGCTTTAAAATGTCTCTTGGTCATTTTTCCTTCCAAGCAAGATTCACAGGTTGAAAAGTTTTCCAATGTTAGAGTGTATACTAAAAGCCTAACTTTTGTATAAACATTTATTAATAAATAAAGAATCACAATGGTCAAATACCTATATTTATTTGTAGTTGTTCCATTAATTTATATTGTAGATAACATGGTGTGTGGTGTCACACACAGAAGATCATGTTATCAGTTCTTTATAAATTATAAATAGTTGCTCACGACTAAGATGGAAAGGAACAAACCATTGGAATAGTCGTAGTGTAATTAGGTATTAGTTTATCTTGACTAATAAATTACACTAGTACACTCTAAGTATATTGAGTAGGACCATTTTAGGTAAGTTCTTTTTATACTGACTTGATAAAAGAACTAGACCTTAGTTATTATGGAAGTGTGTGCTCTTAATCCTAATATAATAACAAACACATATATTTAGTATTTATTTCTTTGACTTATCAATGGGTGAGATTTAGCTCGATAAATCAATAAGCCCGATAAGTTGGGAAATGATATTACTTATAGTGTGTGTTGTTGATTATAGAATGAAACTGTGTCCTAGTAATCTAGGTTGAGAATGACCCCAAGAGGAGCTCATAAGGATTGTTATGTTAAACCCTGCAGGTGGACATAGTTCGACATGACGATGAGGTTGAGTGGTACTACTCTTGGACTAAGATATTAATTAAGTGAGTTGTCAGTAACTCATTTAATTAGTGGACATTCAATATCTTAAACACAGGGAGACTAACACACTCATAATAAGAAGGAGCTCAAAATGTAATTTGGGATTGGTGCGGTAGTTCAATAATAATTCTTTAGTGGTATAAATTATTATTGATGAAATTAAGTTATGTGTTCGGGGCGAACACGGGAAGCTTAATTTCATCGGGAGACCAAAACCAATTCCTCCTCTCGGTCCCTATCATAGCCTCTTGTATATAGAGAATTATACCCACCTATACCCACTTCTTACCCATCCTAATGGGGTCGGTCAAGCTAGCTTGAACCCCAAGCTAGGGCCAACCAAGGTCAAAGGATTGAGCCAAGTTAATTGGTCGGCCATAGCTTGGAGCCCAAGCTTGATTGGCCGGCCATATTAAAAAGGATTTTATTTGTATTTAAAATTTTTTCTTAATATGGATATCATGGTTTTAAAAGAGAGTTTAAAATTTAAATCTTTCCTTTTATAGCATTCTATAAAGGATTAAGAAAAGATTTTAAATCTTTCTTTATTTGTAGATTGAAAGGTGGATTTTAATTTTAAAAAAACTTTCCTTTTTAACCATGTTCATGATTTAAAAGAGAGTTTAAAAATTTAAATATTCCCTTTTATAAGTTTCTACAAAAAATTAAGAAAAGATTTGATATCTTTCCTTATTTGTACATTGAAAGGAGATTTTAATTTTTAGATATAACTTTCCTTTTTGGAAATCATCCACATGTTTAAAAGAAAGATTTTAATTTATAAAATTTCCTTTTTACAAACCACCATGAAGGGAAAAATTATTGGAGAAAGTTTTTATAAATTTCCGAAAACAAATTAGGATGTTTTAATTCTTATGTTAATTAAAACTCTCCTTGTTTTGGAGTTTATAGTGTGGCCGACCATGATATGTGAGAAAAGATTTTTAATTTTAATTAATTAAATTTTATTTTTCATGGCAAAAGAATTAAAGAAGCTTTTATTAAAATTTCCTTATTTGCCAAGACCAAGGATTATAAAAGAGGGGGTAGAGGTGCCTTCATGGCTAACGACTCTATTCTTTTTCTTCCTCTCTTTTCCTCCTTGGTGTGGCCGACCCTAGGGTCTCTTCTCTTCTTCTTCTCTTCTCTTCCTCCTTTGTGGCCGGCAGCATCAACACAAGAGAAATCCATGGTGGCCGGTTCTAGCTAGGAGAAGAAGGAGAGAAAGGAGTTTTTGTTTCTAGCATCCCTTGGAGCTTGGTGGTGGTGGTCGGACCTCTACTTCTCTTGGAGAATCATGGTGGCTGAATCTTTCTTGGAGTAGAAGGTGGCTTAGGTGGATTCTCATCGCGGTAGATTGTTTCCCACACAACATCTGGGATAAGAAGAGGAATACGGTAGAAGATCAAGAGGTTATTTGCTTACAAAGAAAGGTATAACTAATAATTGTTTTCTGCATCATACTAGTTTTCTTTGTATAGTTATTTTTGGAAATACCAAACACAAGAGGCATATGATTCTAGAATTTTCGGATTTGTTTTGAAGTTGTGTTTCTTTTCTTTTATTTTTCGAATTTGTGATTCGATTGTTCTTTTTGGTTAAACCTAGAGTTATTTAAGGAAATTAAATATTAGCTTTCCTTAAAAGACTTTGTCTAGGCGGTGGTGGTTGCTCCCATATCCAAGAAGGTCATGTGCCTCGCCATGCAGTCCTGGAAGCCAATTTTGGAAATTAATATTTAATGGAATTAATAACATAGGTGGATTTGAATCAATAGTGTTAAGTTCCGCTTACGATTCAAATCTAAACCATTAAGAATAGAAAATTAAATTTGGAATCAATGATGTTAAGTTCCATCTGCGATTCCTAATTTAACTTCTAAAGAACACAATAGGTTATTTAAGGAAAGGTTCGATACTTGTACAAAATTTTTGTTCATTGGAACCGGTATGATTTTCCTAGGACTAACAAACAATTGGTATCAAAGCTAGGGTTTGCCTCTGTGTGTTTGGTTTTCAAATAGATTATGCACATGTCATACATAATTTAGACAGGATAATAGTAGGATGTGCTAACTCTTTGGTTGCAGGCTCCAACTATTATAGCATATAGATATTATGTGTGATTGGACCCTTGGACATGTCAAGGGCATTATTTTGTGTGCATGATTGTATGTATCAAATACAGCAGGAGTTGTGTTATTTTTAGAATTTTATTTTTGTTCGATCTAGAATACATGTACATTCCTTTATGGAATATAGGATCGGTGGAGTTGTGATTGTCGCAGATCGTATCTTTGCAAGGCGTGGTGCTATCAGAGGACCAGAGGCGCAACGGAATAAGAAGCAAGATAGATGCGACAACTCGACCCAATGGCGGTGGCTAAAGATGGCAGTAGCTAGGGTTGGAGCACACGGAGGACAGTGATAAAAATGCCATAATAGCTGGAAAATTAATTTCCAAATTTATTGCTTTTATTTACTGTGTGTGTGCATGTGTTATATGCTAGCATAGGTTAAAATTCCTCATTTTAAATAACTAAGTGGGAGAGGGATTAGTATATAAATCTCACGGTCTCCATTACTGGTTTGTAAGTGATGCAACAAGTTGCGTGTTGGCTCTGAGTGCCTCCCTACACAATGGATGAGTTTGTTTGCAGATCACTAGATCAAACTTCCTTAATGGATGGTTATAGGAAATTATTTAGGATGTGTGTGATCTTCTCCAACTGAAGGGGCACAATTCTATTTAATGGACTTAGTATCAAAGTAATGGTATACACTTAGATGCATCTAATAGTATCCTCCCCAACAGAGTCACTGCTATTACTTATGTGACCAAAAGGAAACCAACTATTAATTTGTCACAAAACTAGGTTGACAAGATAATAAAATTAATGGGTTAAAACCTCTCTTACAAATGATTAATTTTGTATACGTCCACACGAACGTGGCATACAAAATTAACGGTGTTTGAGATAATTTTATTTGTCATAAAGTTAGGTTGACAAGATAACTAATGGGTAAAACACTCCTCTTACAAATGTTGATTTTGTATTTGTCCACACTAACGTGACATGCAAAATTCACGGTGTTTTGAGGTGTTGGTAAATTTAAATAGTATTGTTAGAGGAATCAATATTATTTTAAATTTAGAGTCTTGACCAAATATTTGATTAAAGACAGACCAACTATTAATTTTATTTGTTATAAGTTGACAAGATAATAAAATTAATGGATAAAATCTCCTTTTAGAATTTGTATACATCCACACTATCGTGGCTTACAAAATTCACGGGGATTTTGAGATGTTGGTGTTGACCAAATATTTTTGTGAGTCTTAAGTTTTTTCAAATGTTAGTCAATCCTCTAGTTGTTATACTATAGAAAAGACTTAGTAGTCCCAATTATAATGATTGGAAATAGGACTTAGACATTAAGGTAGACTATCTTCTTAGAACTAAGAACAATTTAGGTGTATTTTATTCATTAGTTGTAACATGTTTAGTGGAGTTATCTACCGGTATCTGGCGTGTAGATACGGGAACCACTGATCATGTCTGTAATTTATTGCAGGGTTCCAGGAAACCCGACAACTATATGAAAAGGAAAACACCGTCTACATGGGCACTACTGCAAAAGTAGTAGCTGTTGCAGTGGGAGATATTTATCCTCTGATAGGAATAAAATATGGATTTTCAGAAATTGTCTTTACGTACTAAGTTTAGAAAGAACCTGATTTCGGTTTCTAAACTATTAAAGAATAGATATTTTGTCTATTTTGATAACAAATTTGTTATCAAGAAAAATAGGGAAGCTATCTGTTCTGGTATGTTGGTTGACAATTTATAATCCAATAACTCCCACGATGCAATAAATGGAAATTAATAACACATTTTCTAAATAAGCGAAAGTAACCTTCGAAAATGAACCAATCATATTTTTGGCATTTAAGGCTAGGTTATATTAACTTGAGTAGTATTCAAAGGATAATAACCAATGAACTCTTGGGTTCATTGGTAGTGGAAATCTTTCCAACCTGCGAGTCTTACTTGGAAGGAAAAATAACCAAGAAGCTTTTAAGTCTAAGGGGTATGGAGCCAAAGATATGTTGGAATTGGTTCATTTTGATTTGTGTAGACCTTTGACTATCCAGGCAAGAGGTTGTTTCGAATATTTCGTCTCTTTTATAGACGACTATTCGAGATAAGGATACATTTACTTAACGCACCACAAGTCTAAGTGCTTTGATTAGTTCAAAGAGTACTAGGCTGATGTAGAGTAACGTCAAAGTAAAAGTATCAAGACACTACGGTGAAATTGTAGTAACGAGTACCTCTTAGGAGAATTTAGGAGTCACTTATCAGAAGACGGGATTTAATCCCAACTAACTACACCTTTTACACCCCAACAGAATGGTATAGTAGAAAGAAGGTATAAGGCTCTTATGGAATAATTAGATCGAAAATGAGTTATTCAGAAAATTACCAAAATCGTTTTAAGGATATACACTAGAAACGGAAGTGGGCGTAGTACCTTCTAAGTCAGAACTTTCTACTCCCATAGAATTGTAGAATGGGCGTAAGCCTAGTCTGAAGCATATTCGGATTTGGGTGGTCTAGCACATGAGAGACACTGATAAGTTGGACATGAGTTCACTTGTTTGTGAGTTATCCTAGAAAAATGAAAAGAGGTTTATAATTCTTAAAATCGGAAGGTCATTGTTGGCACCAATGCCCGATTTTAGAAAAGGACTATACTATGAACTATGAACCACTAGCCCATGAGTAAAAATTGTTCTTAAAGGACACATCTAATCTAGTACCAACTGTACAAGATGAAATATCACAAGAAACTGCAACACGTATCACAAATGATACACAATTGCAAAATGTGCCTCGTCGTAGTGGGAGGGTTGTTAGGCAACCTAAAAGATTCATGTTTTTGAAGAGTCTTTGGACTTGATCCATGGTAGACATGAACCTGATCCCCGGACATATGACGAAGCACTCCAAGATAAAGATGCAGCATCTTTGCAAAGAATACAGAATTAGAATATATGTATTCTAATAGAGTCTAGGAGCTTATAAAATCACCAAATGGTGTAAAAACCATTGGGTGAAAATAAGTCTACAATAGGAAAATTGAGATAGACAGGAATGTAGAAACTTTCAAAGCAAGCTTGTTGGAAAAGAAAACCTTTTTACCAGTAGCCATGCTTAAGTCTATCCGGATTCTTTTATCTATGAGATTTAGCAAGTGGATGTCAAGACAGCTTTCCTTAATGGAAGTCTTGAAGAAAACATCCATATAAAGCAACCAGAAGGGTTCATTGCAAAGAGCAAAGAGCATCTTGTGTGTAAGCTCAATCAGTCTATGGACTGAAGTAAAGCTTCAAGGTCTTGGTACATCCGGTTTAATAAAGTAATCCAGACCTATGGATTTATTTTATAACTGAATGAGTTTTGTGTATACAAGAAGTGTGATGGAAACGTGGTGATATTTCTTGTACTATATGTAGATAATATTTTTGGTTATACAAATTGGATTTAGATTATACAAATTGCCAACTAATGTACTAGAACAGATAATAACCCTATTTTTCTTGAAAACCACTTTGTCATCAAAAGAAACCGCATATCTATCCAAAAATAGTTTAGAAACTGAAATTAAATTCTTTCTAAAACTTGGTACATAAAGACAATTCCTCAAAATCGAAGTTCTATTCCTATCAAATGATAAGTAGACATTTCCCACTGCAACAACTACCACTTTCGTAGCATTACCCATGTAGACGGTTATCTCTCCCTCATATAGTCGTCAGGTTTCCTGGAACCCCTGCAATGAATTGCAGACATGATCAATGACTTATGTATCTACACACCAAGTACTGGTAGATAACACCGCTAAACATGTTTCAACTACTAGAGAATAAGATATACCTTTATTGTTCTCTTTCCTACGAGGACAGTCCGCCTTCCAATGTCCAGACTACTTGCAAATAAAGTACTTGCCCTTCGGCTTCTTTATTCCTGCTTTTAGTCCAGTACTTAGAGATCGATTCACTTTCTTTACTGGGCCATCATGTTTCTTCTTCTTCTTCTTTCCTTTTGACTTAGAAGTAGAAACATTCAGCAAAGTGAACTTGAGAATTATGACAAAATAGCCCTTCTGCTGCCTGAAATTCTGTCAGTAGTTTCACCAATAAATAAATCCTTTTATTCATATTGTAGTTTAGGCGGAACTGCTCAAAACTTTTGGGTAGCATTTGGAGAATAATATCGACCTGGGTTTCCCCAACGATTTCAGCTCCAAGGATTTGTATCTCGTTCAAGTAAGCCATCATTTTTGAGGATATGATCCCTTACGGGTGCCCCCTCTGCTATAGTGGTTGTCATTAAATTTCTCATAGCCTCTTGCCTAGTAGCCCAATTCTGGTGTCCGAAGAGTTCCTTGAGATTGTACATCATGTTATAGGCAGTAGGCATGGACTGATGCTGATGTTGCAACACATTTTGTTGGTGTGGTTAGCACTAACGGTCTAACTCAGGTTTTAATGAATGATGAATTAGGTTAAGTTAGGTTTGTCGTTGTCTAACACTCTGATCAAGTGTGCAGGCGAAGTCCAGACAGGTCGACGGCCTGACCGGATGTCTAGCACGAAACCCAGCTAGGTCAACAGGTCGACCGGATAGCTGGCATGAAGTCCAAGTGGGTCGACAGGCTGACCGGATGCTTGGCACGAAGTCCAGCTAGGTCGACGGGCTGACCGGATAGCTGGCACGGAGTCCAGACGGGTCGAAGGGCTGACCAGATGTCTAGCAAGTAAGCCACTGGAGGAGAGTGACTGTGAGGGCGCGTTCCCGGGAAGGGAACTTAGGAGCTAATCCGACTTAAACCATTTCGGAACTCTAAGTCGAGATCTTGACTAGATTCCGGTCTCGGAGAGACAGAATCTAATTAATACTCTCTTTGTCAAATTATAAGTTGTGCTAACAATTTGTTTTTCAGGATATACATTACCTCGGACTAATCTTGTCTTGCAGGAGAAGGAGTTTCTAGAGAAAGGTGGTCCGGGCGCCTCGAGGCGATCCGGGCGCCTGGAGGTCCAGGCGCCCGGAAGGGATCCGGGCGCCCGGAGGCAAGTTTTATCCCCACAGCGTTGTCGACACGTGGAGCTCGCTGGTTGGGCTTGCTACATCACACCAGGGTGCCCAGAAGGGATCCGAGCGCCCCGAGCATCCTATAAAATAAGGGTCAAGGGTGGAGCTTCAAGACAGAACTCAGAACTCTCAGACTGCTCTCTTGTGCTCTTGCGACGCTGCGAAGCTATCCGACTACGCACTGTTTTCTTTTCCTTTTGTTGGTATTATTATTTTTATTAGCATTCATGTACTCAATTTGTATTCAATATTCGAATTATTAGTGAATTGCCCAACGAAGGTACTCAACGAGTACGGCCCTTGGAGTAGGAGTCGACACAGGCTCTGAACCAAGTAAAAACGAATCTATGTTAGCCTTGTCTCTTTTTGCTTATATTTTCCGCTGCGCTTAAATCTTTTCGATGTTTTTTTAAAAATCGATATTCCCCCCCCCCCCCCCCTCTATCGAATGATCATGATCCAACAAGTGGTATTAGAGCAGGTACCGCTCTGATTTGGTGCAACCACCAATCAGATAAGGGGGTGATCTGTTTTTAAAAAAAATTCTTCTTTTGGCTTTTAGTTTTTCGTATAATTCCAAACTGGTATTATTACCTTTTTGGAAATTTCTTTCCGTTGTAATTAAATTTAAATTGGTGCAACATCAGTTTAGTTTTTTTTTTTTTATTTCTTCCCGCACTACTAATCCATGACCAAGTCTTGGAACCTCTCTTGTTTGTTTTCCTGTGTGCAGATTAAAATGTCGCAACTTGAGGGCTTCAGCACAGTGCGACCTCCCTTGTTCAACGGGGATGATTTCCCGTACTGGAAGAAGCGGTTGGAGGTGTATCTCAAGACGGATTTCAACCAGTGGCTCAGCGTCACAAAAGCCTACAAAACACCCGTTGACAACTCCGAAATTCCACTAGACCTAGAATAGTGGACTTCGGACTTGAAGAAGAAAGCGTCGACGGAAAACAAGGCGATCAACACATTACAATACGGATTGACAAGGGTAGAACTGAACTGGATCGGACCGCATCAGAACACGAAAGAGCTATGGGATAAATTGATCGAGATGCACGAAGGACCTAGCGATGCTAAGGTAACAAAAAGGGATTTGTTGTTAAATAAAATATTTAATATAAAAATACAGGAAGGAGAAACGACGAGTCAGCTACACGCAAGGATCAAGGATATCCTCAATGGGCTTCACGCGAAAGGCCACCAGATGGAAAATAGAGATCTAATCAGGTATGCATTAAACGCGTTTCCATGAAACAATTTGTAGGCATCTAGCGTGGTTGCCTACAAAATTTCTAAGAATTTATCTAAACTTAAATTAGATGAATTATTTTGTGAATTAGAACAACACAAACAAACTAATGCTGGATCTGAGAAAGGTATAGCTTTGCTTACAGGGTCCTCCAAAGAAAAGAAGAACAAGCCTGAACCTGAAGAAGATTCTGACCAGAACTCCAAAGATGAAGAGCACCTGGTGAACCTGGTAAGGAAGATGTTCACCAAGAAGAAAAGGAGCTTCAGCAAGAAGGACCTTTAGAAGATCAATTCTCTAACAGAATCAAAGTACGTGACATGCTTCGGATGCAACAAGAAGGGACACTACGAGAACGAGTGTCCGAGATTGAAGATCGACAAAACAAAGCCGCCCAAAAAGAAGGCCCTCAAAGCGATATGGGACGACTCCTCCTCGGACGAATCGAAGGCCGAAGATCAGAAGCACCAGAGCCACCTCGCGCTGATGGCTCGCGAAGCAGAGTCAGAAGACGAATCGGAAGACGGGTTCGAACCCGAATTGAGTCACGAGTCCATACTCATTTCCGAAGGTTCCGAAGAGGTATACCTAACTTTAAATCGAAAGTTTTTTAAAATTATTTCTTGCTTAAATAGTAAATTAGTTAAATTAGAAAGTGAAAACAAGTTACTCCTTGAGGAGAATCAAAACCTCAAGGAACAAATTGTAAATAATAATCCAAATCAAGATCTAACACTTTAGGAGGAAAATCTATCACTAAAATCAGAAATTAATAATTTAAATGAAATGTTAGAAAAATTTACAACAAGATCAAAAAACATAGATCTAAATTTAAATAATCAAAAGGCAAGTTATAACAAAACCGGACTTGGATATAAGTTAAACTCAAATAAAACTTTTAAATCATTAATAACCCAACACAAACCAACGAGTAAAGCCTGGGTTCCAAAAGCGTGTTTGATCACGCAAGTAGGACTTAACCAATACTATATACCTAAAGAAAAAATATATTATATAAATTCGAATAAACCAAATCAAAAACCAAAATACAAACCTAAACCAACAAATTCAAAATCTAAATATTTTAAAACTCGCCAAAACTTAGACTATCATCAAGTAAATTATAACTATAAAATAAATAGGCATAAACCTAGAACTAAAAATTAAATTAACGGCCAATAATTCAGGGGGAAGCTCCAGAATAGCTGGCACCTCCAAAACTAACCTATCCGACAGAGTAACCCTAACCAACCTACCCGACAGGGTAATTAGGACTAGTTAAAAAGGGACAATAAGTTTAACTTGACCTATGGTATTGGTGAAGTTTTGGATGATAGTACGATAGGGAAGCTTAGTCTATCCATGTCTAGGAAGATATGGTTTCGACCTGGTGCATTTGCCTAAGTGGAACTAGCCGAAGCTACCCCTTACGGATCCTAACCAGTTAGACCAAGGTTTTGTACTAAGTTCAGTGGATAGGACTATTTGGAAACCTCGAAGGCATGATTACTCTAATGATATCCAAGTGACTCACCATAGCCCAGAAGTTTATCCAGAGAACGCCTATCTGTTGAACACAAAGCTAAATCTGAATTGTAACGACCCGGCCCTTTGGCCTCTTGGGCGACTCTTGCGGCGGCCCACTGGCGGCCCTTATGTTGTCAGCCCATTTGGCGACCTCTCATGTCGTCGACCGATGACCCTTTGGTCGTGCCGTTACTCACTAGGACTTTCCACCCCTAGCAGTGGATTTTTGCCTCCCCCAGATTTCGAACTCTAAACCTCCAGACTTAAGTAGTAGAGTTTATGAATCCTGGTAGACAAGTGAGCGGCGCTCACTTGGCTACCAGGATTCATAAACTCTAGTACTTAAGCCTCGAGGTCTAGAGTTCGAATCCTGGGGGAGGCAAAAATCCACTGGCCAAGGGTGGAAAGTCTTAGTGAGTAACGACACGGCCAAGGGTCGTCGGTCGACGACATGTGTAATGCCCGAAAATTCTCAAAACTATATTAGAAATATTCTATAATTATTCTGGAATTTTTAGATATTTTTCTGGAATTTTTAGAGTAGCGGAAGTAGCAAAAATAATTAGAAAAGCAAAATAGCTAAGCGGGAATTGAACCCGAGACCTATGGTTTACGGATAATTCTAGTAACCAGTTGAACCCAGCAGGGCCGTGCTGAAAGGAAAGGGAAACATTTATATTTAAGTTTAAGTTGGGCCGAAATACCCACTTAATATAAATAGAAAATTTAAGTGGGGTTTGGTTTATTTTTGTGTTGGTTCGGCAACTTCTCCTTCACCCTAACCTCACCGACGCCACCTCTCCCTCTCCTCCCTCTCTCGGCGCCAACCACAAGAAGGCCTAGGGTTCCGCCCCTAGGGCCATAGGAGGACTTTCCGGCAACGACTTTGACACGAGGACGCTCCCCTCCGCGAAAGGAACGCATAGACGCGAGAAGATCGTCGAAAGGATCGTCTCCTCCGGAAACCTAGCGATTAGAATCGTAAGAAATTACGAATAGAAGGTAAGAAACCCCACACCTACAGTATAAGTAGCTTTCGTTTGATTGCATGCCTTTAGTTTAGCTATATGCAGATTTTTCGGCACCCAAGGTGTGTTTAAACCCTCCTCACAGATTAGGGATCTAGTTGAGCACCTCTAGATGGGCCAGACACGTTGTTCTCCTTCAGTTAGAGGCTCTAGACATTGTCGGGTGCCTAGAGGTGGTCTCCCTATTAGAGGGGAGAGTTTGAGCATACCAGGTGTTCGACAAAATGATTAGTGTAGCTAAATACCACCTCAGATATTTTTAACAGCTCAGTTAAATGCATTAGTAGCATTTAAATCAGTATATTAGTCTAGTTTCAGCTTACATGGGACTACGGTCCAATGGGTGGGCTCCCACAGTCACCTCTAGGTTTAGATAACCTAGCTCTAGGTGCAGATAACCTAGAAATAGCAAAGTAAGCAATTAGTAGCTATATTCAGTATTTTATTTTCAGTGGCACTGTACTGGATTAGATATCCATTGGGTTGGGCTCCCACAGTCGTCCCTAGGTTCAGACAACCTAGTAACCCTACTAAATTCGAGACTTGCAAACCCGGGTCTAGTTAGGGATGCGCGCACAGCAAAGTACAGTTGTCGGGCCCACTAGCAACATGATTATGTATTTTCACTTATTATGATAATAGCTTTCAAACTCATAATCTAGTTATGTAATTATAGTTTAAGATCAGCACTAGCTCAGTTTTAGCCCTGTTTCAGTTACAGTTTCAGCTTATTTTCTCCTAGTTGATATCATGAGATAGCTCCATGCTTAGATTTTATTATGCATGCCATGTTTCAGTGTTTATGCCATGTAACTCCAGTATGCCATGCTTTAACAAATTCAGTGCATGTTTTCAAATAGCATTCTTTAAAAACATGTTTGCATCGTTGCATGTTTTAGTGAGGTAGATGGTTTCTTACTAAGCTTAAAGCTTACAGATACTATTTTTCCTTATACTGCAGATAAGGGTAAAGGAAAGATGGACTAGCAGAGGAAGCTGGAGGTCAATGCAGTGATGGTGTGTGTGGCAGGAACCTGGAATGAAGATCCTTAGGGAGTTTAGCAAATTGAGAACTTAGTTTCTTTTCTCAAGTACCTTTATGCACTTTTAGACCTTAGAATGTTTAAACCATGGAAGATTTGTTTAAGTTGTTAGTAATTATGTTGGAATGCTAGTTAATAGATGTTAGAACTTATTTCAATTACTTTTAGAACTCTTATATGAGATTTTGGCACGAACTAGTGCTGAAATAAGGGTTCTGATTCGAAATCAGAAACCCAGATCGATCTACAAATCGATCAGAGTTGGGTTGTGCCACTGGATCGGTCAGCTGACCGATCTAGTCGCGAACAGAAAGTTTATGGATCGGTCAGCCGACCGATCCAGATGCGAACAGTGAGTGCAGAAGCTCACTGATTGGTCAGCCGACCGATCAGTGAGCCACTGGATCAGTCTACCGACCGATCAGTGTACTCCTGGATCGGTCGGTAGACCGATCCAGCCGCATGCAGAAGCGAGATGGGTTGTGGATCGGTCAGCCGACCGATCCAGAGCTTTCTCCGTGCCAGTATTAAGCTGGATCGATCACTAGATTGATCCGACAGCCCAATCGATTCATGGATCGATTGAAATGCCTAATTACAGCTAGCAGGACATCTGAGAGGCATAGATTATCTTCCCTAGCACGTGTACAACTCCTAGGTACACCTAGAATATTAAGTTCAGATTTTATAGTAATCAGTTTAGTAAAATTTTAATCAATCCAGATTTCTGCAATAGTAATTTAGCACTGCATAATGTAGTGATCGGCCTTACAGCTTAGTAGTAGAAGGCGGGTCGTTACAAAGTGGTATCAGAGCAGTGTTCCATACTTCCTACACACAAATCAGCATTGTACCTGCAGCTTCCAAGTAAGAATACTCTGCTTTATTTATGTTTCTTGCTTTCTTGTTACAGCTCATGTTTATAAATAATTGATGCATGTTAGTACGTGATAGTATATAACATGATAGCAATAGTTATACAATTATAATTGTATTAGTTATGCATGTCCTGTCCTCCATGTCTTTAGAAATGGTACGAGGACGCCCAGCTAGAAGGGCATCAGCTACTGAGCCCCAGCATGAGGCAGGCAGTTCAGTGCCTCCCCCAGACCTTACAGCACTAGTGGCTCAGTTACAGCAGCAGCTAGCTGAACAGCAACAGGAAATAGCCACCTTAAAGGCTAGTCAGCAGAACACTCCCACTGTCACCCCGGAGCCTAACTTAGCGACACCAGTGGTCTTAGAGGTTCCACCAGTCCAGCCTACAGCACCAGTAGCCCCAGCAGCAGTAGAGGCAAAGAGAGAAGCCTATTTGATCCAGTGGCAGAGAGTCAAGCCAGAGAACTTCTCAGGCACTAGTGAACCATAGGATGCACAAGCCTGGTTCAAAACACTGGAGAGTACGATGGAGCTTCTGGACTAGCCAGAACACGAGAAGGTGAAGTGTGCCTCCTTCTGCCTGACAGGGGATGCACGCATGTGGTGGGAGAGAATCAGAGCGAAGCGCCCAATGAACCAGATGTTGTGGGCTGACTTCGAGAAGGAGTTCTTTGAGGAATTCTTTCACATGCGGGTCACGAACCGCCACTACGACGAGTTCACAGAGTTTCGTCAGGGCAACCTTTCAGTGGAGGAAGTCGTGAAGAAATTCAACAGGTTGGCTCGTCTGTGCCCAGAACTAGTTAGCGTAAAAAAAGAACCAATCCGGTTGATGCTCAAGATGCTGAGGCCGGAAATAGCAATGAACGTGGCTGGTGGCGTTCATAGGCCACAAACCACAGAAGAATTAGTGAGCAGTGCTCTAATCACTGAGCATTACCAGAATAGCATCAAGCAGCAGAAGCAAGTCCTCTCAGAAGCTAAAGGTCAAGGAGGCTCAGGTACTCAGAAACAGCAGGGCCACAGCTCCCATGGCTCTAACTGGAAAGGGAACTCTAACAACAAGCGCAAACCAGGGAGTTACCCAAAAGGAGGGCCAGCCAGCAAGTAGCCCAGTTATCCAAAGTGTGCTACTTGTGAGAAATTCCATCCTGGAGTTTGTCGTAAGGGCACACGAGGATGCTTTGAATGCGGACAGGAAGGGCATATGGCCAAGCAGTGTCCAAACAAGATCAGTCTTCCTCAGCCACAGCCGATTCAGTATGGAGGCCAGCCAGCTCAGTTACATCAGATGCAGGCCACTTTAGATGGCCCACATATCAGCCAGGGCAGATTAGAAGCTCCTCCAGCTACGACGAATGCGAGGATCTACTCACTCACCAGAGAGGACGTAGCAAATGCCTCGACAGTTGTTACAGGTCAGATTAGTATTTTTCAGCAAATAGCAACTGTCTTATTCGATACTGGGGCAACCCATTCTTATATAGCCAGGGCATTCGCAAACAAGTTAGCGAGACGTGTTTCGTATCCTTGGGTCGAAACTATGTCCGGGCGACTTTCTACCCTCACCATAACACCGACGTTATTTGAGAGTATACTGGAAAAGCAAACCAGTGACCAAAACCTCCAGAGAATCAAACAAGAGACTTTGGAAGGAAAGAATGACGGGTTCCGTATCGCGGACAACGGGATATTATACCTCAGGGATCGGTTATGCATTCCAGAGGACCCAGAGTTGCGAAGGAAAATACTGGAAGAAGCTCATACAACACCCTATGTAATACACCTGAGCTATACAGAAGATCCGCCAACGAATAGAAACTGCTCAAAGTCGGCAGAAGAATTATGTCGATAAACGGCGCAGGCCGCTAGAATTCAACATCGGAATACCAGAGACCGGGCGGATTACTACAGCCTGTCCAAATTCTAGAATGGAAATGGGAAGAAATCTCTATGGATTTCATTTCGGGTCTTCCTAGGACGACAAATGGATATGACGCTATATGGGTGATTGTAGACAGATTAACGAAGTCCGCACACTTTTTGGCGATCAAAATGACTTATTCAACTGAACAGCTAGCTCAGTTATATGTTAAGGAAATCATTCGGCTACATGGTATTCCTAAGACCATTATTTCTGATAGAGACGGTCATTTTGTTTCACACTTTTGGGAGTGCGTTCAGAAGACCCTCGGCACGAAGTTGTTATTTAGTACAGCTTTCCACCCTCAGACCGATGGGCAAACTGAAAGAGTGAACCAAATATTAGAAGATATGTTAAGAGCTTGTGCCCTGGACTTCAAGGGAAGCTGGTGTCGATATCTATACCTGGCAGAATTCGCCTACAATAATAGTTACCAAACTACTATTAAAATGGCACCTTACGAAGCTCTGTATGGGAGGAAGTGTAGATCCCCTATATGCTGGTATGAAAGTGGTGAAAAGAAGGAAATGGGGTTCCGAACGGAACTTATTGATGACACCACCCGAGCTATACAAAAGATCCGCCAACGAATAGAAACTGCTCAGAGTCAGCAGAAGAATTATGCCGATAAACGGCGCAGGCCGCTAGAATTCAACATCGGAGATTTGGTATTCCTTAAGGTATCCCCCATGAAAGGGATAATGAGGTTCGGAAAGAGGAGCAAGTTAAGCCCACGATACGTAGGACCGTACCAGATTTTAGAAAGAGTGGGCCAAGTCGCATACAGACTAGAACTACCTCCAGACATGGCAGCCATTCACAATGTGTTCCATGTATCGATGCTCAAGAAGTGTACTCCCAGCACAGATCAAGTAATTGAGCCACAGTCGGTACAAGTTCAAGAGGACCTAAGTTACGAAAGTAGACCTATTCAGATCTTGGACCGAGAAGTCAAGAGGTTAAGGAACAAAGAAATACCCTTAGTAAAGGTTCTATGGCGGAATCAACGATTTGAAGAAGCCACCTGGGAACGCGAGGACGATATGCAACAAAAGTACCCGGAGCTATTTTAAAGTTCGAGGACGAACTTTTTATGAGGTACGGGGTACTGTAACACCCACTAAGATTTTAAGATAAAATAAGATAATGATGAATTTGCCTTAGAAAAATATTAGTAGAATGTTGAACCAAAAAGAAATAAAAAGAAATAAAATAGGGAGTTGTCAAGGATTGAACCTTGAACCTCTCATGATGTAAATGATAGGATTAATAGGTAATAACCAGTTGGGATAGGAATAATATATTGATAGCAAAGGAGGGAAACTCATGATAAGGATGAGAGTAAAAGCTAGCCAAAAGAAAACAAGAAAAGAACAAGAGAAAGGCAACTTGACTTCCTTCTTTTCTCTCCCTCTTTCTCTTCTTTGCCGTGACTTAAAGAGAGGAATTAAGGGGATTCATTCCCCCTTGTTTCATCATGAATGATGAGAACAAATAAATAAATAAAATAAAAATAAAATGAAAAAAAAGGGCTAAGGGAGAAGGAAAGCAAAAACCAATTTTGCTACCTCTTCCCCCTTAACATAAAAGGGAGCATGTGAAGAGAAGATTTGATTTTTCTCTTATTTCTCTCATTCTCCCCTCTCCATCACCGAGAACCTCAGACCCCTCTCCTCCATTTTCGGCCCCCAAAACAAAGTTCCTCCTAGGATACAAGTAAGGCTATCAAGGGAAAACAAAGGAGGAGAACAAGAAGAAGAAACTCTTTCTTCCATCACCACACTTTAGAACCACAAGCGAAAAGGATGTAAGTATCCCCTCACCTGTGGTACAAGTAGTTTTGATGTGTTTTTGGATTTTATGAGGATTTTAAAACCTAGAACAAAGTTGTGAAAAATTTGGCCAAAGGAAGGACTTGTGATCCTAGGAATGTTTAAAATAAGCCTTGATTCATGATAATTTTTCTATGCTTTGTAAGAAGGTTTTCTCTCATATTTTTATATATATGTGATGTTGGATTAGATATGTATCTAACCCTAGAGTTTCGGCCAAAAATGTTTTATAAGGGCTAGGGAATTTATTTGTTTACCTAACTTGCACAAAACCCTCTAAATAAATGGTTAAGGATCCATTATTGTTTTCATACTTGAAGGTTACTTGGAACCAAAAGTATCCCACTCACAAGTTTCGGCCAAGGAAGGGTTTAGGGTTAGGAATACTTTGAATTTAAACTCACCATGTTTATATGATAGAATATAGAGTTTCTTAAAGAAGTTGCATGCTTGTATGTTGATAGAAACTCATGAACACCACTCTTAATGTTTCGGCCATGGTAAGGTGGATGGCTTAGAATATCTTAAACAGATTTTTAACATGCTCAAAACCTCCATGAAAATAAGATATGAAAGTTTTTTAATGCTCCCATGCTTAATTAGAGTATAGGAAAATTGGTTACATGATATATGATAATTATGACCACAAGGGTCCTAGCTTGTTGTGAACCAAATTTATATGTATAGTTTCTTTGATATTTTTGCCATAAAACTTGTTTAGGTTTTCCATACTTTAGTCCACCTAAAATCTAGTTTAAAGACTTGGAAGGTTTCGGCCAAACATATGCTATGAGATAAAGAAAGGAAAAACCTAGGAAACCTAAGACACAATTTAAATGTATGCTTATAGTGCTTGACTTTTATACATGTTATGAAATGTTTTATGACTTTCTATGCTTTTATGCCATTTGAACAAATTCTATGCTTGATGAGGTTCGGCCATGTAGGGTTTAAAGACCTAGAAACCCTAAAATTTAGACCTCATGTGTTAAAGATGCTTCTTATGAAATTGAGATAACATGTTGATTGTGTTCACATGCTTATATAATTAACTATGATTCAAATGGACACCTTTAAGTCTTGGCCATGAAGGGAATACATGCTTTAGAAACCCTAGAACTTACATTGAACATGCTCATGTCACTCTCCATGAAATATGAAATGTAGAAAGCTAAAATTTACATGTTATATGTTGTTAGTGACCTAAATTGATGCTAAGGGAAGTTTCGGCCATGACCACTTGTATGAGGCCACTTATGAATTTATACATGATGTTAGATTAAGTTCACATGCTTGTATGCTTGCTTGAAAACCCAAATGAGTACTTGTAAGTTTCGGCCATGACATAACTTTAAGGGCTTAAAGAATTTAGGAACTAGCTCAATTACGCTTACCATATTCCTTGAAATAAATGCTATAAATATGGTTAAGGTTCCCATGCTTTATGTCATTTAGAACCTTGTTTCACACTTATTAAGGTTCAGCCAAATGAGGTTTAAGGACTTGGAGAACTTAGAGTCCAAGTAAATCTTGTTTATAATACTTCCTATGAAAATGATATGTGGATGAATTAGGTTCTACATGCTTGGATGTTGTTTAAAACCTAAATTGGCACCTAAGAGGGTTTCGGCCATGATAAGAACCCAAAGTATTAGGAAGCTTAGTACCCAAATTAATCATGTTACATTGTTCCTTATGATTGGATGAGCACATGATATACTTTTATGCTTAGACATGTATGCTTGTGAGCTATATCAGATGAGAATTTCTACGATATGTTATGAGTTCAAAATATGCATGTTTTATGTTATGATATGTGGGTAAATCTTACATGCTTTGGTGATATGATATGAGCTGAAAATATGCATGCTTATGTTATGATATGTGGTTAAATTATGCATGTTTTGATGCTATGTTTAGTGCTTAAATTATGCATGCTTTCATGATATGTTATGTGATTAAATTATGCATGCTTTGATGCTATGTTTAGTGCTTAAAATATGCATGCTTTCATGATATGCTATGTGGTTAAATTATGCATGCTTGATGATATGCTTTATGCGTAAGATATGCATGTTTTTATGATCCATGCCTAAGTGATGCATATTGTTATGATAGGATGTATGCCTAAGTGATGCATATTGTTATGATATGATGTATGCCTAAGTGATGCATACTTTTATGGTATGATGTATGCCTAAGTGATGCATACCTTTATGACATGATGTATGCCTAAGTGATGCATACCTTTATGATATGATGTATGCCTAAGTGATGCATACTTTTATGACATGATGTATGCCTAAGTGATGCATACTTTTATGATATGATGTGTGCCTAAGTGATGCATGCTTTTATGATATATGATATGTATAAGTATGACATGTACTTTACTTTATATGGCTTGTACCAAGGGTGGGCTCCATAAGCGCCCCGGGGTCGATGGAATAAGACTCGGGCCTTGTTAGGGATGGGCTCCTAAGTGCCCCTAGGTCGATGGAGTAAGACTCGGGCCTAGTATGTTTGCCTTGTAGGGTTCAAGACTTGCTACCTTGGACCTACATAGGTTGAGCGCAATATGTAAGTGGTACATAGCCGGGATCCCCTTTAAGTTGAGATTATGTTCAAGTATATATGTAAGAAGAAATGGTTTTAAAGGTCATGAGACATACACATGTTTTTCGGATACATGTTTTCCAAAATCATATTGCATATACCTTATGATGATTTATGATATGCCATGGTTAGATATGATTATGTTATGTTCCATGATATGTCCATGTGTATGATATGCCATGACTCCTTATGATGATATGCCATGATTAGATAAGATTATGTTATGCTTCATGCTATGCTTACGCTATGATATGCCATGATTAGTTATGATTTCTTCATGTTGCATGATAAGCTTAAAAGAGTATGTTACATTACGTCATGACTAATTGAAATGATGTCATGTTGAGACATTCTTTGATTATACTATGATTTTCGGTTTTAGTGAGTAGGAAAGGAACTTACTGAGCCATGAGTGCTCACAGCTTACTGTCCTTGTACCACAGATAAAGGAAAAAGCTGGATGAGCTAGAGGAGCAGCAGGAGAGGCAAGGAGATGTGTGTGGCGGTGGCTAGGCAACCAAATAAGAACCTGCTTTAAAACTTTTAAAGAACTACGCTTTAGTATCATGAATTGTAGTACCATATGTGTGACTTGATGTTATGTTTCTACTAAATTTGTTATCATGTTATTGAGGCACTGATAGTGTAGTTCGGATTTGATAAAAAGGAAAACAAAAGAAAAGTTTTTATTAAACTAAGAAAATTATTTTAAGTCTTCCGCTATTATTTGTACATAGAGTATTGTAGCCCCGTCCCTTAGGGTTAGCAGGGAGGGCGGGCGTTACACCTGCTTGGAAGGTAAGATGACCAAGAGACCTTTTAAGGCCAAGGGGTATAGAGCCAAAGAAGCGTTAGAATTAGTTCATTCTGATTTATGTAGTCCTATGTCTATCCAAGCTAGAGGTGGCTTTGAATATTTTGTCTCTTTTATAGACGATTATTTAAGATATGAATACATTTACCTAATGCGCCACAAGTCTGAGTGCTTTGATAAATTCAAAGAGTACAAGGTTGATGTGGAGAAACGTCTAGGTAAAAGTATCAAGACACTACGGTCTGATCATGGTGGCGAATACCTCTTAGGAGAGTTTAGGAATTACTTATCAGAGGTCGGGATTCAATCCCAATTATCCACACCTGGTACACCCCAACAGAATGGTGTAGTAGAACGAAGGAATAGGACTCTTATGGAGATGGTTAGATCGATGATGAGTTATTCAGAATTACCAAATTCATTTTGGAGATACGCTCTGGAAACAGCAGCGCACATTCTGAACTTAGTACCTTCTAAATCAGTATCTTCTACTCCCACAGAATTATGGAATGGGCGGAAGCCCAGTCTAAGACATATTCGGATTTGGGGTAGTCCAGCACATGTGCTGAAACAAGATGCTGATAAGTTAGAATCTCGTACAGAAGTTCGTATGTTTGTGGGGTATCCAAGGAAATTTATTTTATAGTCCTAAAGACGAGAAGGTCATTGTTAGCACCAATGCCCAGTTTTTAGAAGAAGACTATATAATGGATCACAAGCCCAGTAGTAAAATTGTTCTAGAAGAACTTAGAGAGGACACGTCTACTTCAGTACCAACAGTACAAGATGAAGTACCACAAGAGACTGCAACACGTGTCACACATGATACACAACCACAGACGGTGCCTCGTCGTAGTGGGAGGGTTGTAAGGCAGCCCGAGAGATCCATGTTTTTGGGTGAGTCTTCGGACTTGATCCCAAGCAAACATAAACCAGATCCCCGGACATATGATGAAGCACTCCAAGATATAGATGCAGTATCTTGGCAAAAGGCAATGAATTCCGAAATAGAATCTATGTATTCTAATAAGGTTTGGGAGCTTGTAGAACCACCTGATGGTGTAAAAGCCATTGGATGCAAGTGGATCTATAAAAGAAAAAGAGGGACAGATGGGAAGGTAGAAACCTTCAAAGCAAGGCTTGTTGCGAAGGGGTACACTCAGAAAGAGGGAATCGATTATGAGGAGACCTTTTCGCCGGTAGCTATGCTTAAGTCTATCCGGATACTCTTATCCATTGCCGCTCATATTAATTATGAGATTTGGCAAATGGATGTCAAGACAGCTTTCCTTAATGGAAGTCTTGAAGAGAACATCCATATGAAGCAACCAGAAGGGTTCATTGAAAAAGGCAAAGAGCATCTAGTGTGCAAGCTTAATCGGTCCATTTATGGACTGAAGCAAGCTTCAAGGTCTTGGAACATCCGGTTTAATGAAGTAATCCAGTCATATGGATTTATTCAGTGTCCAGATGAGTCTTGTGTATACAAGAAGTGTAACGAAAACATGGTGGTATTTCTTATACTATACGTAGATGATATTTTGTTAATTGGCAACAATGTCAAGGTATTATCGGACGTAAGGGTTTGGTTGTCCAAACAATTTAATATGAAGGACTTAGGAGAATGTGCACACATCCTTGGGATCAAAGTTATAAGAGATCACGGGACAAGAATGTTGTGTCTGTCCCAAGCTTCATATATAGATACAATCCTTGCTCGTTTTAGCATGCAGGATTCCAAGAAAGGTTTCTTACCTTTTAGGCATGGAGTAGCTCTATTTAAGGAGATGTCTCAGAAGACATCAAAGGAGATAGAGGACATGAAAGCAGTTCCTTATGCTTCGGCTGTAGGAAGCCTAATGTATGCAATGCTATGTACGAGACCTGATATCTGTTTTGCTGTGGGCATGGTTAGCAGATATCAGAGTAATCCTGGACAAGGACATTGGACTGCGGTAAAGCATATATTAAAGTACCTGAGAAGGACTAGAGATTATATGCTAGTTTACCAAGCAGACAATTTGCTCCCTGTGGGTTACACGGATTCAGATTTCCAATCAGATAGGGACAACAGTAAGCCTACATCAGGCTATGTGTTTACTTTAGGAGGTGGAGCCATTGCATGGAGGAGTGTTAAGCAGAAATGCGTTTCGGACTCAACCATGGAAGCTAAGTATGTAGTAGCCTCTGAGGCGGCTAAAGAAGCAGAATGGCTCAGGAACTTTCTAATGGACTTAGATGTGATTCCTGGTTTGCCCAAAATCATCACAATTTATTGTGATAATAGCGGTGTAGTTGCAAACTCGAAGGAACCACAAGCCCATATGGCAAGTAAACATATAGAGCGCAAGTACCACCTGATATGAGACATCGTCAAGCGAGGAGAAGTTGTCGTCGCCAAGATAGCGTCAGCAGATAACCTGGCAGCGAAAGCTTTTAATCGGCATGTGGAGGGGATGGGAATCAGATGTATGGCAACAGATATGGCAGCTTAGACTTTTAGTATAAGTGGGAGATTGTTGGAGTGTATACTTAAAAGTTTAGCTTTTGTACACATTTATTTTGAAATCAAGAATCACATTGGTCAAATGTTTACATTTATTTGTTAAATGTAATTATTCAATTAATTTATATAGTAGATAACATGGAGTGTGGAGTCACACTTAGAAGATCATGTTGTCGGTTCTCTATAAATTATAAACAGTTGCTCACGACTAAGATGGAAAGTAACAAACCATCAGAATAGACGTAGTGTAATTAAGTATTAGTTTATCTTGACTAATAAATTACACTGATACACTTTAAGTGTATTGAGTAGGATCATTTAGGTAAGTTCTTTTTGTACTGACTTAGTAAAAGAACTAGACCTTAGTTATTATGGAAGTGTGTGCTCTTAATCCTAATATAATAACAAGCATGTATATTTAATATTTATTTCTTTGACTTATCAAAGGGTGAGGTTTAGCTCGATAAATTAATATGCTCGATAAGTTGGGAAATGATATTACTTATAGTATGTGTTGTTGATTATAGAAGGAATCTGTGTCTTAGTTATCTAGGTTGAGAATGTCCCCAAGAGGAGCTCATAAGGATTGTCATGTTAAACCCTGCAGGTGGACCTAGTCCAACGTGACAATAAAGTAGAGTGGTACTACTCTTGGAGCTAGATATTAATTAAATGAGTTATCAGTAACTCACTTAATTAGTGGACATTCGTAATCTTAAACACAGGGAGACTAACACACTCATGATAAGAGGAAGCCCATAATGTAATTTGGGATTGGTGCGGTAGTGCGGTAATAACTCTCTAGTGGAATGAGTTATTATCGATGAACTTGAGTTGTGTGTTCGGGGCGAGCACGGGATACTCAAGCTCATCGGAAGGCCAAAACAAATTTCTCCTCTAGGTCCCTATTGTAGCCTCAATAAAGCCTCAAGTACATCCAAAGAAAAGCCTATCTTGGTGTCCAAGAAGGGGTCGGTTCATTGCTTGGTGACCAAGCAATGGCCGGCCACATATTCTCTAGAAATGGCCGGCCCTTGCCTTGGGCAAGGGAGTCGGCCGCAATATTTAAATTAGGAAGGTTGTTTTTAAATTTTTAAATTTCCTCAGATATTTACAATTTGTAAAAAGAGAGATTTTAAAAATTTATAAAATTTTCCTAATTTAAATTAGGCCACAAGGTTTTAAAAGAGAGTTATAAAATTTATAAAACTTTATTTTAAAAAGAAATATTATTAGAGATGTTTTAAATTTTAAAACTTGGTTTTAAATTTTAAAACTTTCCTTTTAATATCCACATTAGAAAAAAAGAGAGAGTTTGTAAAATTTTATTAGAAGTTTTCTTCTTTTAAAATTGTATAAAAAAATTTTCTTTCGTTCTTTTCCTTTTAATAAGTAGCCGGCCACCTTACTTGGTGCCCAAGCAAGGGGTCGGTCAAATAATTAAACATCAATAAATAGTTGTTTAATTAATAAATCAATCTAGGATTGATTAATTAAAAGGAAAGAAAAAGAAAAAAAAAGAAATAGGAATGTGTCTAATTTTTTATAAAACTCTTTCCATAATTTTTCATTGGGAAACTAATATAAAAAGGGGGGAAGGGGAGGCCTTGAAGAACATAACAATTGATATTGTGTTGTTGGAGATCATCAAGTGGTCGGCCCCTCTCCCTTTCTTCCCTTTGCTCTCTTTTGCTCCTTTGTGATGGTGGTGGCCGAATTCTAGAGAAGGAGGAGAAGCTTTCCGGATGGTGTACGTCTTGGAGGATCGTCGCCCACACGACGTCCAAGAGGAGGCGAGGGATACGGCAGAAGATTTCGAGGTTTTTAGTATACAAGGAAGAGGTATAACTAGTATTTAATTTCCGCATCATACTAGTTAATTTTTCTTTGTATAAATACCAAATACAAGAGGAATTCGATTCTTGTTTTTCGAATTTAATTTCGATGTTGTGTTCTTTTTCTTTTTTCCTTGTGATTTGATTGTTCCTTTTGGTTAACCTAGAGTTATATAAGGAAATTAAATATTAACTTTCCTTAAAAGGCTTTGTCTATTCGGTGGTGGTTGCTCCCATATCCAGGAAGGCCAAGTTCCTCGCCATGCAGCACTGGAAGCCAATTTTGGAAACTAATATTTAATTGAATTTATAACCTAGGTGATTTGGATCAAACGTATTAAGTTCCGCAGGAGATCCAAATCTAAACCTAAAAGAACATATAAGTTAAAATTGGAATCAAACATGTTAAGTTCCGCAGGAGATACAAGTTTAACTTAAAAGAACACATGGTAGCTAGGAAAGGTTTAGATCACGTACAAAATTTTTTTACAGTGGAGCCATTGGGTTTTCCGGGTAGCAACCAACACGCTTTTCTTACTGCCCTAGATTAACAACCCTCTTGGTTGTAACCAGGTTAAATTCTATCTCCTTTTATTTTTGCTATTACTTTTATTATAGTTGCTTTCCTTTTGAGTTAAAAGATCCGAGGAGGGTATCGTTTTAATTTTTTCAGAAGCAATTCACCCCCCTCTTGTCGGCCTCCGCTGCACCTACAGACTCGACAAGAAGAAAATCGCAACAATGCTTCTTGGGGTTGTATAAATATGATAGCTGGAGGACCCACTGATGGTGATTCCAACCAGGAGAGAAAGTCGCACGCTCAGTAATTAGTAATTCTTGTCGTCAGATGCAGTACTGAGAAGGTGGCGGGGCCGGAAATCAGTTTTGGGTCCAGTGATTTACTAGGGGTAGAAGTACTCCATGATGATGCATTACTAATTAAGGTTGTTATAGCCAATTACAACATTTCTCATACTTTTATTGACACCAACAATTCTGTTAATATTATATTTAAACAAGCTTTTGATCAGCTGCAGATAGACCCAAGTGACTTTCAGCCTATGGTCACTCTATTATATGAGTTTACATGCAATGAAGTATAGCCACTGGGTCAAATAAAATTGTCATATCTTTAAGGGAGGAGCCCCTCATGTGGACCCGCCGATTATCTTTCATGGTGATTGATGCCCCATCAGCATATAATATTATCTTGGGTCGACCGACCTTGAATGAATTCTGGATAATCGTTTCTACTTTCTGTCAGAAGATTAAATTCCCTGTTGATGATCAAGTGGGCAAAGTCAAGGGAGATCAAGTGATAACACATAAATGCTATGTGGAGGTTGTTAGGATGGAGGCTAATGTTGCCCGGAAGGTATAAAGAATGGAGATTAATGTCATCCACAAAAAGTCATCCGTCCTTGTATATGAGGAAAAAGAGGAGGTGCAAATACAAATTGGTCGACCTAAAGCTACTACTCACATTGTGTCCGAGCTCACTCCTGAACTCAAAGAGGACTTGGTAAAATGCCTGATGAAGAATAGTGATGTGTTCGCATGGACACCTAAAGAGGTAAAAGGAGTGGCACCAACAATTATAGAACATGCTCTTCATGTGCATCCAAACGCTCAACCGGTCAAGTAAAAGAAAAGAGACTTCGAAGATGATCAGAATAAAATTATCAAAGAAGAAGTGGACAAGCTATTAGATGCTAGATATATTCGGGAAGTATAATTCCCGAGCTGGCTAGCTAATGTCGTCCTGGTTTCCAAGCCAGTGAACAAGTGGAGAGTTTGCATTGATTTTCGGAATTTCAACAAAGCTTGCCTAAAAGATTATTATCCTTTGCCTCATATAGATCAAGTAGTGGATTCCACTACTAGGTATGAATTTATCAGTATGTTGGACGCTTATCAAGGATATCAACAGATCCCACTCACCAAAGAGGACCAGGAAAAGGTTAGCTTTACAACCGCTGAAGATACTTATTGTTATAATGTTATTCCCTTTGGTCTAAGAATGTAGGAGCTACTTATCAGCGACTTATAAACAAGGTTTTTCAAAAATAGATTGGAAGAAACATGGACGTTTATATGGATGATATCCTTATTAAATCTATACAGGCTTCTAGTTTATGTGCTGATATAGAAGAAACTTGTAGGACCCTGAGGAGGTATGGACTCAAGCTCAATCCTAACAAATATTTATTTGGGGTCAAGAGTGGGAAGTTCCTATGATACATGGTGACCGAGTGGGGAATAGAAGTCAATCCCAGCAAAGTAAAAGCATTGCAAGACATGACTCCACCACGGAACCTCAAGGAAGCCTAAAGATTGACAGGAAGGATTACCACCCTGTCTCGCTTCATCTCTCGATCGGCTGATTGAAGTCTTCCCTTCTTCAAAATAGTCTGACGAGCAACTAAATTTCAATGGGATGAGGACTGCAGGAAGGCGTTTGAAGAGCTAAAAGAATATTTGTCTACTCTCCCTTTATTAGCTAAACCAGTAGTAGGAGAGACCGTGTGGATGTACCTATCAGCCAACGAGCATGCTGTTAGTTCTTTGTTCGTGAGGCAGGAAGAAAAACAATAATTACTTGTGTATTTTTTAAGTCATTTATTAAAAGGAGCAGAGTGTCGATATACAACACTCAAGAAGTTGGCTTAAGGATTGGTTTTTGTGTAACACCCCAACCTCCTCACTACTGGACTGTGACGGCGGAGCGCTACTGGACTACTAACTTTACTTAACTAACATTGCACACATGTTGATAGTAATACCTAAAACTCTCGGAGAACTCAAAACATACAATTAACCAGCAGCGGAAGACTAAATGACTCATCTAATACATTCTACTTAACTCTTTGTTAATAAATTTTTATGCTAAATCCCAAGGATTCTATAGTCCAGGCATCACACATCCATCCGCACCTCCTTTTCGCCTTCCTTTACTATAGCTTTTCCTTTCCTTTATCAGCAATAAGAGGAAATGCATCTATAAGCAAAATTGCTTAGTAAGCTCTATCTAACTCACAAAACTCGAGTATGCATGTAAGCTGAAAGAAATCTAGAAACTAAATGCTCATCTAATAGCAAACGAAACATAGCATACTGAAATACTAAACATGTAAGCAAATATAAACAACATGTTAGTATATAAGAAAGCTAAACTTGCTGAATTTTAAACTTATGTGAAGCTTATTTCTTTTGTTTGAAAACTTATACTTTAATACTTCAAAATAATAATCAACTTTCTTCTTGGGCCAAGGCGTAGATCCCTAACTAGACCCGAGATAGCTGGTCCCGAATCTAGAAGGGTTTACTAGGTTATCTAAACCTAGGGACGACTATGGGAGTCCAACCCAAGGACAACTGAGAGTCCTGCATACTAGGTTATCTAAACCTAGGGACGACTATGGGAGCCCAACCCAAGGACAACTGAGAGTCCAGTACAGTGTCACTGACAAAAGTAAAATACTTGTTATCTTTTAATACTTCTAATATATAATGCCTCGGCATTTTAACGAGCACCTTGTGTGCCAAAATCTCTAAAGTCTTGACTTTGGAATCTACTTAAGGCCTTGGCCTTTTTCTTTCTTTTCTTTATCTTTCTTATACTTGTTAATACCTCTAATAAAAGAATGCTTCTTTAAAAACTGAAATGTTTAAACAAATTCTAACTTTGAAATGCATAAACAAAAATCTACAAACTATGCTAATCAAAATTCTGCATACTATTCTAATCATGATTCTTCATTCTATGCTACACTATTTCTGCATACTATGCAAACATAAAATTTGCACTATAAGCTTAATTAAAATCTGCACTATAAGCCTACATAAAAATCTGTACTATAAGTTTAATTAAAATCTGTACTATAGGCTTAATTAAAAATCTGCACTATAAGCGCTTAATTAAAATCTACAATATAAGCTCTACATAAAAATATGCACTATAAGCTTAATTAAAATCTGTACTATAAGCTTAATTAAAAATCTGCACTATAAGCGCTTAATTAAAATCTGCAATATAAGCTCTACATAAAAATCTACATTATAAGCTTAATTAAAATCTGCACTATAGGCTTAATTAAAAATCTGCACTATAAGCGCTTAATTAAAATCTACAATATAAGCTCTACATAAAAATCTGTATTATAAGCTTAATTAAAATCTGCACTATAAGCTAAATTAAAAATCTGCACTATAAGCGCTTAATTAAAATCTGCAATATAAGTTCTACATAAAAATCTACATTATAAGCTTAATTAAAATCTGCACTATAGTCTTAATTAAAAATCTGCATTATAAGCGCTTCTTATGCTTCGAATTCAAGAAGAACAAAGGTCCGAAACTACTCCTACTGTAGGTGAGAAGCACTTACCTTGATTCTTGGACTCACAACCATCTAGGACCTTGGCCGACCACCGGAGATGATGCCCTATCTCCCTTTCGTTTTCTGCCCGAGCTCCGCCATCGTATGCAGAAGAGAAGGAGAGAATGGTTTAAAACAGAGCATCAACTTATCCCTTTTTATAAATTAATATTTCTGTTAACTCTTTAAATAAATTCGCTACCTTTTCTAAACAGACAAATCCAACATCAACTTATCACTTTTATAATCCAATATTCTGTTAACTATCTTAAATAAATTTGCTACCTTTTCTAAATAGACAAATCCAACATCAATTTATCCCTTTTATAATATTCTGTTAACTATATTAAATAAATTCACTACCTTTTCTAAACAGACAAATCCAAGATCAACTTATCCCTTTTATAATCCAATATTCTGTTAACTATCTTAAATAAATTCGCTACCTTTTCTAAACAGAAAAATCCGTTTGCCCACTTGGTCAGTCGGGTTTTGACCGATTCAAAGGTCGTGGGTTCAATTCTCGGCTTGGACATTTATTTGTCAAAACTTCCTTCGTTTAGTAAAAATATCAAACGACCTCCAAAAATTACATAAAAATACTCTAAAAATCTCTAGGATATTTCTAAAATATTTCTAAATATTTTTAAGAACTTTTAGAACTCCTAATGAGGAAAATTGGATCGTTACAATCCCCCATACCTTATAAAAGTTTCGTCCTCAAACTTAGAATAATTCTATAGCATGTTCTCTACCTTGTACAGGCATTAGTTAGCATCCATAATCTAATGTACTAAGGAAAACCACGTCAAAGGTATCTTAGAACCTCCTAATCTACTTTCAATGAACATAAGAATAAGCAGTGACATAAGCATGACAACATAAACGTAAGCATGGTAGATGAACTAAACACAATGATAGACTCGATCACATGCATGTCCATATGCATAGGCAAGAACATAACATGAACATAACGTGGACCTAAACATAAACGTAAATATAAATATAACATGACTTGAACATACTTGCATGCATACTTATAAATATACTATTGTGGTGGCCAAGTTGCACTTAGTAGTACCGTAACATAAGTTGTTGATCAGACAACTACCCTAGCGCTAAGTTGATAGGGGTCCGAACTTAGGACCGGAGTTCCCCTTTATTCTAGCGCGCTCACTGGGCTTAGGTCCCCGGATCATACCACCATCCCAGAACATATATTGTTTGATTCTTGCGCGCTCAATGGGCTTAGGAACCCAGATCATACCACCATCCCAGAACATATCTTGTTTGATTCTGGCGCGCTCACCGGGCTTAGGTCCCCGGATCATACCATCCATAACACATTTGATACGCTTTCCCGTGCTTAGGTCCCTGGATCATACCACCATCCCAGAACACATCTTGTTATGTAAAAGAAACTAAGCAGAATTCTTAACTTTATAAGCACTTCTAAACATCTCCCTATTCTGTTTATATAATCTAATACTTCTAAGGATTTCTCTTTACTGTAAAGAATAAAGAAAAGCATACTAAAAATTAAATACTTTCTTACTTGAAGATGGCAAGGTTGGTTCTGATGTGTGATGCTGGTGAATAGGAACTGCTCTGATACCAACTGTAACACCCCACCCTCCTCACTACTAGACTGTGAGGGCGGAGCGCTACTGGACTACTAACTTTACTTAACTATCCTTGTTCACATGTTGATAGAAATTCCTAAAACTCTCGGAGAACTCAAAACATACAATTAACTAGCAGCGGAAGATTAAATGACTCATCTAATACATTCTTAATAAATGGCAATCTTAATAAATTCTTATGCTAGGTCCCAAGGCTTCTATAGTCCAGGCATCACACACCCATCCGCACCTCCTTGTCGCCTTCCTTTGCTATAACTTTTTCTTTCCTTTATCTGCAGTAAGAGGAAATGCATCTATAAGCAAAATTGCTTAGTAAGCGCTATCTAACTCACAAAACTCGAGTATGCATGTAAGCTGAAAGAAATCTAGAAACTAAATGCTCATCTAATAGCAAACGAAACATAGCATACTGAAATACTAAACATGTAAGCAAATCTAAACAACATGTTAGTATATAAGAAAGCTAAACTTGCTGAATTTTAAACTTATGTGAAGCTTATTTCTTTTGTTTGAAAACTTATACTTTAATACTTCAAAATAATAATCTACTTTCTTCTTGGGCCCGGCAACTGTACTTGCTATGCGCGCATCCCTGACGAAACCCGAGATAGCTGGTACCGAATCTAGTAGGGTTTACTAGGTTATCTAAACCAAGGGACGACTATGGGAGTCCAACCCTAGGACAACTGAGAGTCCTACATACTAGGTTATCTAAACCTAGGGACGACTATGGGAGCCCAACCCAAGGACAACTGAGAGTCCAGTACAGTGCCACTAACAAAAGTAAAATACTTGTTATCTTTTAATACTTCTAATATATCATGCCTCGGCATTTTAACGAGCACCTTGTGTGCCAAAATCCCTAAAGTCTTGACTTTGGGATCTACTTAAGGCCTTAGCCTTTTTCTTTCTTTTCTTTATCTTTCTTATACTTGTTAATACCTCTAATAAAAGAATGCTTCTTTAAATACTGAAATGTTTGAACAAATTCTAACTTTGAAATGCTTAAACAAAAATCTACATACTATGCTAATCAAAATTCTGCATAATATTCAAATCAAGATTCTGCATTCTATGCTACACTATTTCTGCATTCTATGCAAACATAAAATCTGCACTATAAGCTTAATTAAAATCTGCACTATAAGCCTACATAAAAATCTGCACTATAAGCTTAATTAAAAATCTGCACTATAAGCGCTTAATTAAAATCTACAATATAAGCTCTACATAAAAATCTGCACTATAAGCATAATTAAAATCTGTACTATAGGCTTAATTAAAAATCTGCACTATAAGCGCTTAATTAAAATCTGCAATATAAGCTCTACATAAAAATCTGCATTATAAGCTTAATTAAAATCTGCATTATTGGATTAATTAAAAATCTGCACTATAAGCGCTTAATTAATATCTACAATATAAGCTCTACATAAAAATCTACATTATAAGCAAAATTAAAATCTGCACTATAGGCTAAATTAAAAATCTGCACTATAAGCACTTAATTAAAATCTGCAATATAAGCTCTATATAAAAATCTACAATTTAAGCTAAATTAAAATCACCACTATAGGCTTAATTAAAAATCTACACTATGAGCGCTTCTTATGCTTCGAATTCAAGAAGAACAAAGGTCTGAAACTACTCCTACTGCAGGTGAGAAGCACTTACCTTGATTCTTGGACTCACAACCGAACACAAAGGGCTTCTAGGACCTTGGCCGACCGCCGGAGATGATGCCCTAACTCCCTTTCGTTTTCTGCCCGAGCTCTGCCATCGTATGCAGAAGAGAAGGAGAGAATGGTTTAAAACAGAGCATCAACTTATCCCTTTTTATAAATTAATATTTCTGTTAACTCTTTAAATAAATTCACTACCTTTTATAAACAGACAAATCCAACATCAACTTATCACTTTTATAATCCAATATTCTGCTAACTATCTTAAATAAATTCGCTACCTTTTCTAAACAGACAAATCCAACATCAACTTATCCCTTTTATAATATTCTGTTAACTATATTAAATAAATTCGCTACCTTTTCTAAACAGACAAATCCAAGATCAACTTATCCCTTTTATAATACAATATTCTGTTAACTATCTTAAATAAATTCGCTACCTTTTCTAAATAGAAAAATCCGTTTGCCCACCTGGTCAGCCGGTTTTTGACCGATTCAAAGGTCGTGGGTTCAATTCTCGGCTTGGACATTTATTTGTCAAAACTTCCTTCGTTTAGTAAAAATACCAAACGACCTCCAAAAATTACATAAACATACTCTAAAAATTTTTAAAAATCTCTAGAATATTTCTAAAATATTTCTAAATATTTTTAAGAACTTTTAGAACTCCTAATGAGGAAAATTGGATCGTTACAATCCCCCATATCTTACAAAAAGTTCATCCTCGAACTTAGAATAATTCTATAGCATGTTCTCTACCTTGCACATGCATTAGTTAGCGTCCATAATCTAATGTACTAAGGAAAACCACATCAAAGGTATCTTAGGACCTCCTAATCTACTTTCAATGAACATAAGAATAAGCAGTGACATAAGCATGACAACATAAACGAAAGCATGGTAGATGAACTAAACACAATGATAGACTCGATCACAAGCATGTCCATATGCATAGGCAAGAACATAACATGAACATAACGTGGACGTAAACATAAACGTAAATATAAATATAACATGACTTGAACATACTTGCATGCATACTTATAAACATACTATTGTGGTGGCCTAGTTGCACTTAGTAGTACCGTAACATAAGTTGTTGATCAGACAACTACCCTAGCGCTAGGTTGATAGGGGTCCGAACTTAGGACCGGAGTTCCCCTTTATTCTGGCGCGCTCACCGGGCTTAGGTCCCCGGATCGTACCAACATCCCAGAACATATCTTGTTCGATTCTGGCGCACTCACTGGGCTTAGGTCCCCAGATCATACCACCATCCCAGAACATATCTTGTTTGATTCTGGCGCGCTCACCAGGCTTAGGTCCCCAGATCATACCACCATCCCAGAACATATCTTGTTTGATTCTGGCGCGCTCACCGGGCTTAGGACCTCGGATCATACCACCATCCCAGAACACATCTTGTTATGTAAAATAACTAAGCAGAATTCTTAACTTTATAAGCACTTCTAAACATCTCCCTATTCTATACATATAATCTAATACTTCTAAGGATTTCTCTTTACTGTAAAGAATAAGGAAAAGGATACTAAAAATTAAATACTTACTGAAAGGCACAGGTGTGCTGATGTGTGATGTTGGAGAATAGGCGCTCGATAACAATCAGTAACACCCCACCCTCCTCACTACTAGATCGTGAGGCGAGCGCCACTACTAACTTTACTTAACTATCCTTGTTCACATGTTGATAGAAATTCCTAAAACTCTCGGAAAACTCAAAACATACAATTAACTAGCAGCGGAAGACTAAATGACTCATCTAATACATTCTTAATAAATGGCAATCTTAATAAATTCTTATGCTAGGTCCCAAAGCTTCTATAGTCCAGGCATCACACATCCATCCGCACCTCCATGTCGCCTTCCTTTGCTATAACTTTTCCTTTCCTTTATCTGCAGTAAGAGGAAATGCATCTATAATCAAAATTGCTTAGTAAGCGCTATCTAACTCACAAAACTCGAGTATGTATGTAAGCTGAAAGAAATCTAGAAACTAAATGCTCATCTAATAGCAAACGAAACATAGCATACTGAAATACTAAACATGCAAGCAAATCTAAACAACATGTTAGTATATAAGAAAGCTAAACTTGCTGAATTTTAAACTTATGTGAAGCTTATTTCTTTTGTTTGAAAACTTATACTTTAATACTTCAAAATAATAATTAACTTTCTTCTTGGGCCCGGCAACTGTACTTGCTATGTGCGCATCCCTAACTAGACCCGAGATAGCAGGTCACGAATCTAGTAGGGTTTACTAGGTTATCTGAACCTAGGGACGACTATGGGAGTCCAGCCCAAGGACAACTGAGAGTCCTGCATACTAGGTTACCTAAACCTAGGGACGACAATGGGAGCTCAACCCAAGGACAACTGAGAGTCCAGTACAGTGTCACTGACAAAAGTAAAATACTTGTTATCTTTTAATACTTCTAATATATAATGCCTCGCATTTTAACGAGCACCTTGTGTGCCAAAATCCCTAAAGTCTTGACTATGGGATCTACTTAAGGCCTTGGCCATTTTCTTTCTTTTCTTTATCTTTCTTATACTTGTTAATACCTCTAATAAAGAATGCTTCTTTAAAAACTGAAATGTTTAAACAAATTCTAACTTTGAAATGCATAAACAAAAATCTACATACTATGCTAATCAAAATTCTGCATACTATTCTAATCAAGATTCTGCATTCTATGCTACACTATTTCTGCATACTATGCAAACATAAAATCTGCACTATTACTATAAATCTATAAACTGCAAAAATCGCACTTATAAGCATATAAACTAAAATCAGCTTAGTTTAAAAATACATATTATAAAGCACAATAATAGCTCTGCAATTATAATAAAATCTATAGCATAATCATATTGCAATTAAAATCGACTATAGTTAATTAAAATCTGCACTATAAGTGCTTAATTAAAATCAATAATATAAGCTCTACATAAAAATCTACATTATAAGCTTTAAATTAATCACTATAGCTTAATTAAAAATGCACTATAAGCACTTAATAAAATCTGCAATATAAGCTCTACATAAAAATTTGCATTATAAGCAAAATTAAAATGCACTATAGGCTAAATTAATGCACTATAGTTTTAATTAAAATCCGCAATATAAGCTCTACATAAAAATGTACATTAATTAAAATTAAAATCTGATTAATAAATCTGAACTATAAGCTTCTGCTAAATTCTAGAAGAACAAAGGTCCGAAACTACTCCTATCACGGTGAGAGGCACTTACCTTGATTCTGACGACAACCGAAAAGGGCTTCTAGGACCTTGGTCGCATCAGGAGATGGTGCCCTAACTCCTTTCGCAGCCCTCCCGCCATCGTATACGTAAGAGAATGAGAGAATGGTTTAAAGCAGCATCAACTTATCCCTTTTATAACTTAATACTACCTTAAATAAATTCGCTACCTTTTCTAAACAGACAAATCCAACATCAACTTATCACTTTTATAATCCAATATTCTGCTAACTATCTTAAATAAATTCGCTACCTTTTCTAAACAGATAAATCCAACATCAACTTATCCCTTTTATAATATTTTGTTAACTATCTTAAATAAATTCGCTACCTTTTCTAAACAGACAAATGCATGATCAACTTATCCCTTTTATAATCCAATATTCTGTTAACTATCTTAAATAAATTCTCTACCTTTTCTAAGCACACCGTTAGCCTGGGTTTTGACCGATTCAAAGGTCGTGGGTTCAATTCTCGGCTAGGACATTTTTTTGTCGAAACTTCCTTCGTTTAGTAAAAATACCAAACAACCTCCAAAAATTACTTAAAAATACTCTAAATATTTCTAAAAATCTCTAGAATATTTCTAAAATATTTCTAAATATTTTTAAGAACTTTTAGAACTCCTAATGAGGAAAATTGGGTCGTTACATAAGATCGTGAACTTAAAATAATTCTATAGCATGTTCTCTACCTTGTACATGCATTAGTTAGCGTCCATAATCTAATGTACTAAGGAAAACCACATCAAAGGTATCTTAGGACCTCCTAATCTTCTTTCAATAAACATAAGAATAAGCAGTGACATAAGCATGACAACATAAACGTAAGCATGGTAGATGAACTAAACACAATGATAGACTCGATCACAAGCATGCCCATATGCATAGGCAAGAACATAACATGAACATAACGTGGACCTAAACATAAACGTAAATATAAATATAACATGACTTGAACATACTTGCATGCATACTTATAAACATACTATTGTGGTGGCCTAGTTGCACTTAGTAGTACCGTAAATATGTTGATCAACAACACTACCCTAGCGCTTAGGTTGATAGGGGTCCCAAAAGCTTAGGGCTTAGAGTTCCCGGATCGCTTATCTGTGTCCCGGATCATACCAACATCCAACATATCTTGTTTGATTGCGCAAGCACCTAGGCTTAGGTCGTGATCATACCATACCACATCGCGCTGCCATAGCTTAGGTCTTAGGTCACGCTTAGGTCATCATACCACCATCCCAACACATCTTGTTTGATTACGGCTGCTTAGGTCCCTGATCATACCACCATCCATCGTAACACATCTTGTTATGTAAAAGAAACTAAGCGAATTCTTAACTTTATAAGCGCTTCTAAACATCTCCCTATTCTATATATATATAATCTAATACTAAGGATTTTCTCAAGAATAAAGAGCATACTACTAAAAATTAAATACTTTCTTACTTGAAGACGACAAGGTTGAGTGATGTAACCAAGTTCGACTTAAGTACCCATTGTAACACCCCACCCTCCTCACTACTAGACTGTGAGGGCGAAGCGCTATTGGACTATTAACTTTACTTAACTATCCTTGTTCACATGTTGATAGAAATTCCTAAAACTCTCGGAGAACTCAAAACATACAATTAACTAGCAGCGGAAGACTAAATGACTCATCTAATACATTCTTAATAAATGGCAATCTTAATAAATTCTTATGCTAGGTCCCAAAGTTTCAATAGTCCAGGCATCACACATCCATCCGCACCTCCTTGTCGCCTTCCTTTGCTATAACTTTTCCTTTCCTTTATCTGCAGTAGGAGGAAATGCATCTACAAGCAAAATTACTTAGTAAGCGCTATCTAACTCACAAAACTCGAGTATGCATGTAAGCTGAAAGAAATCTAGAAACTAAATGCTCATCTAATAGCAAACGAAACATAGCATACTAAAATACTAAACATGTAAGCAAATCTAAACAACATGTTAGTATATAAGAAAGTTAAACTTGCTGAATTTTAAACTTATGTGAAGCTTATTTCTTTTGTTTGAAAACTTATACTTTAATACTTCAAAATAATAATTAACTTTCTTCTTGGGCCGCAATTTTCTGACTTGGATCGCATCCAAGATCAGACCCGAGATATGGTCCCGAATCTAGTAGGGTTTACTAGGTTATCTAAACCTAGGGACGACTATGGAGTCCCGCTAAGGACAATGAGTCCTCGTACTCGGTTACCTAAACTTAGGACGACTATATGAGCCCAACCCAGGACAGTCGAGTCCAGTCCAAAGGTTCCTCAAAAAGTAAAATACTTGTTATCTTTTAATACTTCTAATATATAATGCCTCAAGATTTTAACGAGCACCTTTAGGTGCCAAAATCCTAAAGTCTTGACTTTGGGATCTACTTAAGGCCTTGGCTTTTTCTTTCTTTTCTTTATCTTTCTTATACTTGTTAATACCTCTAATAAAGAATGCTTCTTTAAACTGAAATGCTTAAACAAATTCTTACTTTGAAATAAACAAAATCTACATATTATGCTAAATCAAAACTCATACTATTCTAATCAAGATTACGCATTCTATGCTACTTCTATTTGCATACTATAAAAACAAAACACTCTGCCTACATATGCTACCACTATAAAGAATAATTACTATAGGTAAATGCACTATAAGCAATTAAAATCAATAAAAATCGCACTATAAGCTTAAAACTTGTGACAAAGCTTATACTTATAGGACTTAATCTAATAATCTCGCAATTAAAATCTACTAACATAATAAAGCTCTACAATAAAATCTAATACACTAATAGGCTTAATTAAAATCCACACTTTTCTAATATCTGCAGTTGCATGTATAAGCAAAAATCTGCATTATAAGCAAAATTAAAATACTATAGGCTAAATTAAAAATCCACTATAAGTTACTAATAAAATGCATATAAGCTCTACATAAAAATCTTAAGTTAATTAAAATCTGCACTATAGGCTTGATTAAAAATCTGCACTATAAGCGCTTCTTATGATTCGAATTCAAGAAGAACAAAGATCTGAAACTACTCCTACTGCAGGTGAGAAGCACTTACCTTGATTCTTAGACTCACAACCGAACAAAAAGGGCTTCTAGGACCTTGGCCGACCGCCGGAGATGGTGCCCTAACTCCCTTTCGTTTTCTGCCCGAGCTCCGCCATCGTATGCAGAAGAGAAGGAGAGAATGGTTTAAAACAGATCATCAACTTATCCCTTTTTATAACTTAATATTTCTGTTAACTCCTTAAATAAATTCGCTACCTTTTCTAAACAGACAAATCCAACATCAACTTATCACTTTTATAATCCAATATTATGCTAACTATCTTAAATAAATTCGCTACCTTTTCTAAACAGACAAATCCAACATCAGCTTATCCCTTTTATAATATTCTGTTAACTATCTTAAATAAATTCGCTACCTTTTCTAAACAGACAATTCCAAGATCAACTTATCCCTTTTATAATCCAATATTCTGTTAACTATCTTAAATAAATTCGCTACCTTTTCTAAACAGAAAAATTTGTTTGCCCACCTGGTCAGCTGGGTTTTGACCGATTCAAAGGTCGTGGGTTCAATTCTCGGCTTGGACATTTTTTTGTCAAAACTTCCTTCGTTTAGTAAAAATACCAAATGACCTCCAAAAATTACATAAAAATACTCTAAAAATTTCTAAAAATCTCTAGAATATTTCTAAAATATTTCTAAATATTTTTAAGAACTTTTAGAACTCCTAATGAGGAAAATTGGGTCATTACATTTAGTGACTCAGAGATTGCGTCCTTATTTTCTGTGACACCCAATTATAGTATTGACTAATAGCACTTTGGGTCGGGTAGTCATTAACCTAGAGGCGTCCGAAAGGTTGATCAAGAGGATGACCAAGCTTAGTGAATATGATATACAGTATCAGCCACAGATGGGCATCAAGGCTCAAGCTCTAGTGGACTTCATAACATAAATACCAAGTCCAGAAACAGAGAAAACCTTGATCATCTATGTGGATGGATCTTCTACTCGACAAGGTAGTGGAGTAGGCATTCTTCTTATATCTCCTAGAGAAGATCGAATACAGCTATCTGTTAGATTGAATTATAGAGTCACCAACAATGAGGCCGAATATGAAGCATTAATAGTAGGCTTGTAGGCTGCTAAGTATGTGGGAGCTGCTCGTGTGATAATTCATTCTGATTCTCAATTGGCAGCACAACAATTAATAGGTAACTTTAAAATTAGTAATGAACGGCTTAAGTTATATGCAAAGGCATTCGATAAATTAAAAGCTAAATTTCATAAAGTAAGTATAAAGAAAATCCCCCGAGCAGACAATCAAGAAGCAGATGAATTAGCTAAATTAGGTTCTGCCATTATACCTTGGGATTTAGATAGACTAGTAGAGCAAACATTATTAGTATCTTGTATTGAGCAATAGGCTAATCTAGAAATCCAGAGTGATTGGAGAACATCTATCATTCTATTTTTATAGCAAGGAATTCTACCCACTGATGCAGAACAAGCTCGGGTATTCAAGAAGAGGGCAAGTCAGTATACTATGATTGGAGATCATCTATATAAAGGACCTTCTCTAGTCCTTTACTTAAATGTGTTGGATCATACGATATATAGTATATATTACAAAAAAATGCATCAAGGCTCTTGTGGTAGCCATATGGGAGGTCGATCTCTTGCTAGAAAAATATTATTAGCTGGATATTTTTGGCCTACTTTACAAGAAAATGTTTCTGAACTTGTGAGAAAATATTTATCTTGTCAGAAATATCAAAATATTTCTCATCATCCCACTGAATTATTAAAGACCTCTATAGTATCTTGTCCTTTTGATCAATAGAGCATGGATATAGTTGGGTCTTTTCCTCTTGCGCCTGCTCAAAGGAGATTCTTATTAGTAGTTGTCGATTATTTTTCTAAATGGGTAGAAGTAAAACCATTGACCATAATTATTGAGCATGCAGTTATCAAATTTCTATGGCAGCATATTATTTGTAGATTTGGTATTCCACACAAAATAGTTTCTAATAATGGAAGACAATTTTAGGGCAAGAAAATTAAAAAATGGTGTTCTGATTATGACATCACACAAGCTTTTACCTCTGTGGCTTGCCCACAGAGTACGGACAAGCCGAAATGACTAACAGGAAAATTATCAGAGGACTCAAAATTAAATTAGATCATGTCGGTGGTAGCTGGATAGATGAATTACCCGATGTACTATGGGCATATCGTACCACTCCCAGAGAAGCCACAGGGATCACTCCTTTTCACCTAGTCTATAGAGATGAAGCAGTAATTCCAATTGAAGTCAGAGTGGAATCTGATCGAAGGAAGCTTTATGATGACAGCAATGCAGATCGACGCCTCATGGAACTTGACTCAATAGAGGAAGCAATGGACAAAGCGGTGACCCGGCTCATCTCATATTGTCAAAGAATGAGATAAAATTATAACAAACGAGTCATTCCAAGGTTTTTTCATGTAGGTGATCTCGTATGGAAGCGCATCAAGCTTTTTGGAGATGTTAACAAGCTGGAACCCCAATGGGGAGGACCTTATAAAATAATACAAAAACTTATATCAGGCTCCTATTACCTCCAAGATGTAGAAGGGAGAAAACTCGAACAACCTTGGAGCGCTAATCATTAGCAACTATATAGAACTTAACAAATATGCCTATAAGTCATTCATGTATTTTGTTCAAACATTGTTGATATGAATAATAGAAAAGGTGCAGGCAATATTATTTGGAGAGGTCATATGCTCTTCTTTAAATCTCCATCCAGTCGATTGGGGACCTTAAAGGGTGACTGGACAGGCTCCTTTAAGGGGAGTCGGAGACTTTAAACCTCCATCCAGTCGATCAGGGACCTTAAAGGGTAACTGGACAAGCTCCTTTAAGGGGAACCGGAGACTTTAAACCTCCATCCAGTCGATCGGGGACCTTAAAAGGTGACCGGATAGCCTCCTTTAAGGGGAACCAGAGACTTTAAACCTCCATCCAGTCGATCGAGAACCTTAAAGGGTGATCAGACATACTCCCTTAAGGGGAACCGGATACTTTAAACCTCCATCCAGTCGATTAGGGACCTTAAAAGGTGACCGAACAGGCTCCTTTAAGGGGAGCTGGAGACTTTAGACCTCCATCCAATCAATCAGAGACCTTAAAGGGTGACGAGACAAGATCCTTTAAGGGGAACCAGAGACTTCAAACCTCCATCCAGTTGATCGGGGACCTTAAAGAGTGACCGGACAGGCTTCTTTAAGAGGAACTGGAGACTTTAAACCTCCATCCAGTCAATTAGGGACCTTAAAGGGTGACCGGACAGGCTCCTTTAAGGGGAACCAGAGACTTTAAACCTTCACCCAGTTGATCGGAGACCTTAAAGGGTGATCGGACAGGCTCCTTTAAGGGGAATCGGAGACTTTAAACCTCCATCCAATCGATCAGGGACCTTAAAGGGTGATCAGACAGACTCCTTTAAGGGGAACCGGAGACTTTAAACCTCCATCCACGGTATTCTCAATATATATATATATATATCGAGACATGCTCAAAGGAAGTATATAAGTATGACAACCTGGTAAATTTGATGGGAAATATCTTCTAAAAGTTTCTTCAATTATAGTGATGTGTTCTTATGCATACCTCATCATAAATATGAGTCACAAATGACAAAAGAGGTACTTTTAGGGAACAAAAAAGATTCCTTAAAGGATTATTGCATAAAACTTAGAAGATGACTTTATCTTCTAACAAACTCTAACAAACTGAGGACCACTTCATAATTATGGAGGTTACATGAGGTAGTATAAAATGAGGGATCCTCTCCATTGGTAAGGTAAGCAAGTTCTAGTATATAAACTCTATTTCAAAGTACTTCAGTTACTGTTCTTCTTCTTCTTCTTCTTCTTCTTCAAAGTATCTTCCACCTTTGAGAGAGGAACTGACTTGAGCGTTGGAGGGCCAAGCTAAGGATCCCCACCCCGGTCTTAGGTCACTAACACTTTGTTGGCTCGTCTCATTGTGTGTAGGATCGTTGAGGAGCCCTTTCGGATCTTTAGGAGTTCATCTTCATCAAAAATTATCGTTCGTCGAAGCCAGCGCACCACCTCACAGATTTCAGACAGGATCACCAGTCATATGTCTAGAGCATCCATTATCCAAAGCTTTGGTTTCCTACACATAACATAGGAGTTAGACCAAAGTTTAGAAGTTTCCTTTATCATCTCACCATTTCTAAGTTATTAACCATGGTTAGCCTATGGTTTGTATGAGATGATTTATGATTAGCTTTAGGTTAACTTATGGATTAAGAAAATAATTGATTAGTTTAATCTAGTTAAATTAAATTTTGAGTTAAGTTAATTTAACTTATTATTTTGTTTTATAAAATTAATTATGATTAATTTTGAATTGAATTAAGATTAATTAAAGTTGTTTATTAATTAATTAATGTTTATTGATTAATTAATTAAGATAATTAGTTAAAGTTTAAAGTGATTGATTAATTCATTAATTTTGAATCTAATTATTTAAGGTGGATTGTTAATATTAACTTAGTATTAGTTTATTAGATTTAGTATTGATTTAGGGTTTAGTTAGCAATTTTTTTATTTATTGTTTTGTTTTTTACAAATTAAGTTTTAACTGTTTTAAGATTTTTAAAAAAAAATTATTTAAACGTTACTTTATTAGGATTAAAGTAATTGATTAGAGTTTAAATTTTTTGGCTAATTAATAACAGTAATAATTAATTGATTAAATTAAGATGAATTAATTCAATGTTAGTTTATTAATTTATTAGAGTAGTTAATAATTTATTAACTTATTAATTTATTTAGATTTGATTAATTGTTGATTTTATTATTTTATTTTCTTAATTAGTTTGAATTATTAAGAATTTTTGAAAAAGTTGTTTAACCTATGTTAAATTCAAACTTAGCTTCGGTTTCATAAAGAAAGAGTTTATTGGGTAAGTCTTTAGACTGTGATGAGTCACATCAAACATCATTAGAGTAATTATATCTAAGAAAACTTTCCAAAAATGACCCTCCCAAAGAATTTAATACTAGGTTTTGGTGTAACTAGCTCATGATTAACTAAGGTAGCTTCGGCCAAATCCACGAAGTCTAGTTGTGAGATCTCGGAAAATTTAAATAAATAGGGTTATTTGAGAAATAACCTTATAAAATTTTTTCGAAATTTTTAGAAATTTTCTGAGAATTTTTCGGAGCTCGTACGATGAGTTTTGAGGGGATCAATTACGGGTACGGATAAAGCCTGTTTGGGATACCGTTTAAGTGAGGAATTGTTTTAAATTATAAATACCTTTTTCCTTATTTCTTTTCCTCCATCGCCGATCTCGATCTATTTCTTCCCCAAACCCCATCACCGATCCTTTCCCAGACCCGACCTCCTCCTTCCACTCTTCCCCGATCTTTCCTCCCCGCCATCGATTCTCTCTCACGGACGACGTGGCGCCGAGATCGGAGGAGCACCTTCGGCGATTGTCGGTGTTGCCTGAGGAGGAAGTCACCGGAGCTCGACGGAATCCAAGCTGTATTCGATCGAGGGGTCGCTGCTTCGGTGATTTCTGTGGCCGAGTGTCGACGATCAGTGGCTAGGGCACGGTGAGAGCTAGATCTTGCATCGTCTCCTATCGGTAGACCTTCCCTCTCCTCCCTCGCGTCGACTGACGACACCACTGGAATCTAGTCAGATTTGATCGCCGGCATGAAGGGGCGATTAGGGCTTCAAGGGTAAGCAATCCAAACCTTATCCCTTCTCCTTTCCTTGATGATCTCCATCGATGTGCCCTAATGCAGTGTCCGATCCTTCTTCCTGTTCATCGACAAGAATTTCACCGTGCCTAACTGTGATCTTGAAGGTGAGGCATTGTATTATGTAAATAGGCATTGTTTGATCCATGATCTCTAATTTTGATCTCTGTTCTTGATCGGATCAGTGATCTTCTTGTTGATGTTGTCTTAAGCCGGTCCAGTGAGGAGGAATTCCAGTATCTTGCTTGATTGGTGATCTCCACCGCTTGACCTCCTGTTGATTCGATTGATATCGGTGGAGGGTTGTTTGCTGTGGATAGTTACTGTTGCCGATCACCACTTTCTCCTTCTTGATCCGGTTGATTTCAGTGAGGTGAGTTCTATTTTCTAGGTGCTGAAGTTGTTAAAGTGTTAGCAAGAATTGGGATTGAGGTCTTTCCAGTAGCTTAATTAAGGTATTTGTAGGAGTAGTTGATTACATGATGTGAATGTATTGAATTAGGCTTATGTGTAGGTATTTGATACGGGTTGTAGATTATAGTATAATTTTGATTGTATGATCATGTGTAGGTTTGTTTGACAAGAGGTTGTAATTAGTAGTTGAATTGTGATTAAGTTTATTTGCTTAGATTTAACCTAATGGAATGATTAGGGTTAAGACAATTAACCCTAGTCAACCGTTGGATTTCTAATCTAATTGGTGATTAGGGATTAGGTAGCTAACCTTAATCGACCATTAGATTTAGTTAGGTAAGTTGTGATTGTGGTGATTAGGGATTTTGCCCTAATTTAGTTTAGGTATTTAGCTATTCATTTGGATTTAGCTAAATAAAATATATATATATTGTTTATTTGTTTGATACAGGACTCTGATTTGAGACAGGAGTCTCGACGTTGGATTTGGTGTGATACTACCTGTTATTTGAGGCGGGTACCCTTTGACTTATCTTTTGATAATGTCTTATGATATGTTTAGCTTATATATACTTACTAGTGGTAGATAGTAGATTATTCTTTCTCTTGGTCTTAGCTAGTTGATACCTATCACATGTTTCATCTGCTAGTTGCTTTATTTCAGGATTGAATATTTTATCTCTTGCCATGTGTATATATGTTCATAGAGATGCATATCTATAGTGCTCTACTCTACTGGATTAGTTGCTTTACATGTGTGATACATGCTCTTGGATTCATGATACTTACATCATTGTTATATGTGATGTCTTTGGATTTATGCTTTGTTTATATCATGGTTATATATATCGTTTACCTTTTGGGCACACACATATGGAGGAGGCTATGTTCGTGTCGACATCGTAGCATAATGCACCATCTGCATGATCTTGTCGGCGATTGACGACTCCATTATTGTTGAGCCTGCTCCGGCTACAGGCTTCATACACACAGCGTGTTTCCTGCATGGGTAGTGGCACAGGCCTCGGTGTGTATGGCGGGTTGCTCGGTGGTGCACATGGGTGCTCATGGGTACGATACGTTGGTAGGGATCCCTCCCGTCATCAGCGTCGGGAGTTGAGAGCATTGCGCTCCCTCACTATGTTTGAGGTAGGAGGATAGGTGTACTCGACAGATCCCGTCCACTGGTCACTCGCCATCGGGGTAGTGGTGAGTGCAGAGTGCAGTGTCCTACCCACCTCGGTCTCACCATTGTGTGTGAGATGGCTGACTGGTTGACAGGGGTGACCATGTCATATTGCATCATATGCACGGATTGCATTCATTATGATTGATGCATTTTGGTGATTGCATATGATTGACATGCATACAGGATACATGCTTTTGCTCTGACTATTTTTATCTCTGTATGTTGACAGTCAGTTGCCCGAGCCTCGCAGGTGAGTACAGTTTATTTCGGTTATGCATTTTCTTATTATTCTTGCTATAGACTGTACTTTATGCCTATTGCTGGTTATTACAGTTTATTTCAGCTATGCATATCTGTTATACTGTTAGGAGACCGTACCGTAGGTTGTACTGATAGGAGACTGTACTGTAGGCTCTATGGTTTAGTGTACTGTACCATAGGATGTTACTGGTGGTTATATATTGTTGTACATGTCTATTGGATTACCTGCTGAGTTCTTTGAACTCACCCCATTGTTACTATTTTTCAGGTTGAGGCCGTCGGGAGATATTCCAGTCGCTAGCCCCATTATCGTGAGTATGTTCTTTGTCGGATTATATTTTGCTTTTGCATCTTATATACTTGTATTGTGGGTTTGTATTGTGGACTTTACATTGAACATTCGGATCTGCTTTTGTTTTCCGCTGCGGATATATTTTCATTACTTCGTGGATTTTGTTTTTCTTCGTTGTAGTGGAGTAGGATGTGTACGTATATCTTCGTTGGTTTCTATATCATCTTTTCTTTATATAACTGTGTGTATTGTTCATATTATATCTGTGTAGAAATATTGAATATAACTGCGTGGATTGTTTTACTATTTGTTATCAGATGGTTTTAGTGTGGCGAGGTATAGATATATGTATTGAGATTCATATTGTCTCAGAGTAGGGAGATCTTCGTCGAAATTTCTTCGGGAGGACCTACGGGGCGTGACAATTTATTTGGTATCGAGCATGAGTTACGATTTTCCTTTATCTGATACCAATTTATTTGGTATCGGAGCAAAGTTTACGATACCTACTTTCGGATTTACGATGCTTACTTTCATGAGCCTTTCTCGGTATTTTCGGATTTGTCCAGATTTTCGTCGATTTTCTCGTTTCGGAATTCCGAGGCATTTTGATGAGGTTTTAGTGGATCTATTTGGGGGCTATGCAGCGACAGGACATCTCATAAATCTGGTAATTTTATAGTTTTCATACCTGTAGTGATATCTGGATAACATTTTTTACATATATGATACGTGTTCTAGTACTTAAACATGGTCGCACATGTATGAGGGCGATCGATTCTCTAGAGACAGAGTCTCCAGAGAGTTCTGTTAGGGTTGAGCCTGTCCGTCCGGGATAGACTCCTCAGGTGTTGTGACCACGTTATCAGACCCCGATAGCTCCGACTTCAGAGGTACCTACCTCGCCTATATCGCCAGTGGTACCTACAGGTACTCGGCACCTTCTCTAGCCATGCCTATTGCGTACTCGGTACCACCACAGTCACCTGTGCAAGTTACTACATACTTGGCACCCGCACCAGCAGCACTGGTTGCTTCTTACCCAGTATCGTCCATCGTACCTTCAGTGGCCCCTACTTATGTCTACTTAGTAGTTCCACCAGTAGTGCCTACCCCTGTTTATGTGGCAGCACTAGTGGTACCTCTTCCGATCTATCCATCAGTACCACCCAAAGGATCAACTCCTGTGATTCTGCCCAGTTTCGCAACGATATCTATGGATATGGTTATGGCACGAGCATGAATCCCAGCCTTGGCGGAGTCGGTGAAAAGCCAATTCACGCTATTTCACGGGGAGACTGATCCGAGCGTGGCTCAATCTTGGATAGAGTCTATGGAGCGGACATTCTTTACATGGCTTGCTCCGAGTGGGAGAAGGCTGAGCTGGCTGCTTTCCACTTACGAGACGGGGCAGAAATCTGGTGGGACACGCAGCGCTCAATTATAGGCGAGCAGCATATTACATGGGCGTCATTTAGGGAGGCATTCGAGAGTTAGTTTTTTCCCCGGGCGTATCAGATGACACGTTGGTAGGATTTTTTGAGTCTTCGGCAGAATAACCGCTCAGTGATGGAGTATAATGACAAATTTAATCGGTTGGCCAGATTCTGTCCTGAGTTAGTTGCCGATGATAGATCTTGTATGCTTCATTTGTCCAGGGATGGACGGGCATCTTCAGTGAAGATTGCCGGTCTTAGTAGTATCATACACAGAGGCACTGGGTAGAGCTCTTATGATTGAGTCATGGCCGCGAGACTCTTGAGTAGTCGCACTTCGCAGCAGTCAAGGTACCTGGGTCATCGACGCCCCCAGGGATACGACGCCGTCCGCGCCGGTCGTCACTCGCGATGGCGGCACCGCCCGCATCACCCATGGCCGCATCACCGCCGAAGTCGATCTTCAGGGCCGCGTCCGCTTCCTGAACGACAAGGGCGAGGTCCTGCTATTATTGCAAACTGCCTGAGCACTTGAGCCAAGACTGTTCGCTGAAGGATCAGCATGTAGCTTCCGGGATTTATGTTCCGGGAGGACAGTTTGGTCAATCCGGGACTCAGCGAAGCGGGCCGAAAGCCCAATCTTCGCATCGTCAGCAGAGGACAGCTCCTCCTGTAGCAGCTGCATATGACATGCACGGGCAGGAGCATTCCGGTGTCCTTGTGGAGAACCCCACGGTATTCCACCTTAGTGGTCTCCTGTACTATTCGTCAAGAAGAAGGATGGTACTTTGAGGTTGTGCATCGATTATAGGCAGCCGAAATAAGTACCCCTTGCCCCGGATTGAGGATTTATTTGATCAGTTTAGAGATACATCAGTGTATTCTAAGATTGATCTGCGGTCTGGATATCATCAGCTGAGAGTTAGAGATTCTGATATTCAGAAGACAGCATTTCGCACCAGATACGGACATTACGAGTTTTTGGTAATGTCATTTGGGCTTACCAATTCTCCTGCAGTATTTATGGATTTGATGAACCGGATCTTTTTGGAGTATCTGGATCAGTTTGTGATGGTATTTATCGATGACATATTGATCTATTCACGTTCCGAGGAGGAACATGCGCAGCACCTTCGCATAGTCTTGGAGACTCTTCGACGACATCATCTGTATGCGAAGTTCAGCAAGTGTGCATTTTGGCTATCTTCAGTTGATTTTCTGAGACACATGGTGTCCAGCCGAGGTATTTCAGTAGATCCTCAGAAGATCGAGACTATCACCACGCCGAGCAAGTCACCCAGAGATTCGCTTTCTTGGGCTTACCGGATATTACCGACGATCTGCTTGAGGGTTTCTCCGCATTGCTATGCCATTAACACGTCGACTAGGAAAGGCGTGAAGTTCACGTGGTCGAGGCTTGTGAGACCAGCCTTCGATGAGCTGGCGGAGATTAGTATCGGCACCGGTGTTGGTTTTACCTTACGGTGATGACGGATTCGTACTTTACACAAACGCATCTCTTGAGGCTTGGGGTATCGTAGGGTAGTCTCCTATGCTTCTCGTCAGTTGAAGGAGCATGAGAAGAACTACCCAGTATATGATTTAGAGCTAGCCGTTATTATCTTTGCTTTGAAGATTTGGCGACATCATCTTTATGGTATTACTTTGAGATTCTTACTGATCATAAGAGTCTCAAATATATTTTCACCGAAGAAACTCAATCTCCGGCAGAGGAGATGGATGGAGTTCTGAAGGATTATGATTGTACTATTAGCTACCATCGGTAAAGCTAATGTGGTTGTCGATACAGTAAGTCCAGAGGGACTTTAGCTTGTCATCGAATTAGATCACCGGACTTGATTCTGAGGATTGTCGCCGAGTTGGGCCTTGAGGAGCGAGGGTGAGCAGGGAGGGTATTCTTGTTACCATGGTTGCTCTCACGTCGATCGTGATGAGGATTCGAGAGGCCAGTCGAGATCGGCATTTACGCTTCATTAGCGACGATGATAGCCCGGACTGACTGAGTTTACACGAGACGATGAGGGATTGTTTATTTCGAGGCCGATTATGTGTACCTCGGTCTCACCCGATCATGGAGGAGTTACTTGAGGCTCATCGCTCTAGATTTGCTATCCACCCAGGTGGGACCCATATGTATCATGATTTGAGGCGCTCTATGGTGGAACGGTATGAAGAAAGACATCGCGAGTTTGTAACGGATGTCTTGTGCGCAGAGATGAAGAGCACCGAGACCTGCGGATTACTTGAGGATCCCTATTCCGGAGTGGAAGTGGGGCACATTACTATGGATTTCGTAGTTAGTTTGCCTAGGACTCGTCGAGGCCATGATGCGATTGGGTAATCGTTGACCGATTAACCAAATCCGCACATTTATAGCGATCCTAAGACCGATTCTTGGATCGATTAGCGAGTTATACTGTCGAGAGATTATCAGATTGCACGGAGTTTCGTTGAGTATTATATCGATAGAGACCCACGGTTCACGCTTCAGATTCTGGAGAATGCCCTTGGGCACACCGTTTGAAGACGGTTCCATCCGCAGCATGGATGGCGATCGAGCGGACTATTCAGACATTGGAGGACTTGCTGAGGTCTTGTGTCATGGACTTTGGAGGCAGTTGGGAGGACCACCTGCCATTAGTGGAGTTTGCCTACAACAACAGCTATCATTCGGCTATCCAGATGGCACCGTTTGAGGCGTTGTATGGTAGGCCTTGTCGGACACACACCCTCTGGGAAGAGGTTGGGGAGGCCCAGTTGGTAGGACCTCAGAGAACTCAGCAGGATGCAGAGTTAGTTCGTACTATCAGACGGAGGATGTCAAAGGCTCAGGACCGTCAGAAGAGTTATGCTGATCAGAGACGGAGACTCATGGAGTTCTCCATTGGTGATCATGTATTTCTTAGAGTTTCACCCACGAAAGGGGTGAAGAGATTTGATCTCCGAGGTAAGCTAGCTCCACGATATATTGGGCCATTCCAGATCTTGGAGAGGATTGGAGCAGTAGCTTACCGTCTGGCGCTACCACCATCTCTAGCTGGCGTTCACGATGTATTCCATGTATCTATGCTGAGGAGATACGTATCCGATCCGGCACCTGTTCTGTCAGATATATCTGTTCCTATTCAGGCGGACGTTACTTATGAGGAGGTTCCGGTACGGATTCTGGATCGTAGAGAGCGTCAGCTGCGGAACAAGACGGTCCGACTGCTTAAAGTCGGATGGCAGCATCATTCTGACGAGGAGGCTACGTGGGAGCTGGAGGATACGATCCGAGCTCGATACCCCCATCTTTTTACCTGAGGTATGTGGGTTATAGTTTCTTCAGCATTTATACTACATGGTTATATTCAGTGTTTGCTGTTGGTTATAGCGAAATTTGGGGACCAAATTTTTATTAGTAGGAGAGGATGTGAGATCTCGGAAAATTTAAATAAATAGGGTTATTTGAGAAATAACATTATAAAATTTTTCCGAAATTTTTAGAAACTTTCTGGGAATTTTTCGAAGCTCGTACGATGAGTTTTGAGGGGATCAATTACGGGTACGGATAAAGCCTGTTTGGGATACCGTTTAAGTGAGGAATTGTTTTAAATTATAAATACCTTTTTCCTTATTTCTTTTCCTCCATCGCCGATCTCGATCTATTTCTTCCCCAAACCCCATCACCGATCCTTTCCCAGACCCGACCTCCTCCTTCCACTCTTCCCCGATCTTTCCTCCCCGCCATCGATTCTCTCTCACGGACGACGTGGCGCCGAGATCGGAGGAGCACCTTCGGCGATTGTCGGTGTTGCCTGAGGAGGAAGTCACCGGAGCTCGACGGAATCCAAGCTGTATTCGATCGAGGGGTCGCTACTTCGGTGATTTCTGTGGCCGAGTGTCAACGATCAGTGGCTAGGGCACGGTGAGAGCTAGATCTTGCATCGTCTCCTATCGGTAGACCTTCCCTCTCCTCCCTCGCGTCGACTGACGACACCACTGGAATCGAGTCAGATTTGATCGCCGGCATGAAGGGGCGATTAGGGCTTCAAGGGTAAGCAATCCAAACCTTATCCCTTCTCCTTTCCTTGATGATCTCCATCGATGTGCCCTAATGTAGTGTCTGATCCTTCTTCCTGTTCATCGACAAGAATTTCACCGTGCCTAACTGTGATCTTGTAGGTGAGGCATTGTATTATGTAAATAGGCATTGTTTGATCCATGATCTCTAATTTTGATCTCTGTTCTTGATCGGATCAGTGATCTTCTTGTTGATGTTGTCTTAAGCCGGTCCAGTGAGGAGGAATTCCAGTATCTTGCTTGATTGGTGATCTCCACCGCTTGACCTCCTGTTGATTCGATTGATATCGGTGGAGGGTTGTTTGCTGTGGATAGTTACTGTTGTCGATCACCACTTTCTCCTTCTTGATCCGGTTGATTTCAGTGAGGTGAGTTCTATTTTCTAGGTGCTGAAGTTGTTAAAGTGTTAGCAAGAATTGGGATTGAGGTCTTTCCAGTAGCTTAATTAAGGTATTTGTAGGAGTAGTTGATTACATGATGTGAATGTATTGAATTAGGCTTATGTGTAGGTATTTGATACGGGTTGTAGATTATAGTATAATTTTGATTGTATGATCATGTGTAGGTTTGTTTGACAAGAGGTTGTAATTAGTAGTTGAATTGTGATTAAGTTTATTTGCTTAGATTTAACCTAATGGAATGATTAGGGTTAAGACAATTAACCCTAGTCAACCGTTGGATTTCTAATCTAATTGGTGATTAGGGATTAGGTAGCTAACCTTAATCGACCATTAGATTTAGTTAGGTAAGTTGTGATTGTGGTGATTAGGGATTTTGCCCTAATTTAGTTTAGGTATTTAGCTATTCATTTGGATTTAGCTAAATAAAATATATATATATATTGTTTATTTGTTTGATACAGGACTCTGATTTGAGACAGGAGTCTCGACGTTGGATTTGGTGTGATACTACCTGTTATTTGAGGCGGGTACCCTTTGACTTATCTTTTGATAATGTCTTATGATATGTTTAGCTTATATATACTTACTAGTGGTAGATAGTAGATTATTCTTTCTCTTGGTCTTAGCTAGTTGATACCTATCACATGTTTCATCTGCTAGTTGCTTTATTTCAGGATTGAATATTTTATCTCTTGCCATGTGTATATATGTTCATAGAGATGCATATCTATAGTGCTCTACTCTACTGGATTAGTTGCTTTACATGTGTGATACATGCTCTTGGATTCATGATACTTACATCATTGTTATATGTGATGTCTTTGGATTTATGCTGTTTATATCATGGTTATATATATGCGTTTACCTTTTGGGCACACACATATATGGAGGAGGCTATGTTCAGGTACGACATACTGTAGCATCATGCACCATCCTGCATGATTGCATGCTGGGCGATTGACGACTCCATTATTGTTGAGCTCGTCGGCCGGCTACATAGGCCTGCACACAACGTGTTTCACTGCATGGGTAGTGGCACAGCACTGTGCTCATGGGTAGCACGATACAGCGGGGTTGCAGCCGGGATCTCTCCCCGTCATCGCGTACCGGGAGTTGAGAGCATTGCGCTCCCTCACTATGTTTGAGGTAGGAGGATAGGTGTACTCCGACAGCATCCCGTCCACTCGGTCACTCATCAAGGGTCCACTCGGTCACTCATCAGGGGTAGTGACGGCAGAGTGCACGGTGTCACAGCCCTACCCACTCGGTCTCACCATTGTGTGTGAGATGGCTGACTGGTTGACAGGGGTGACCATGTCATATTGCATCATATGCACGGATTGCATTCGTTATGATTGATGCATTTTGGTGATTGCATATGATTGACATGCATATAGGATACATGCTTTTGCTCTGACTATTTTTATCTCTGTATGTTGACAGTCAGTTGCCCGAACCTCGCAGGTGAGTACAGTTTATTTCGGTTATGCATTTTCTTATTATTCTTGCTATAGACTGTACTTTATGCCTATTGCTGGTTATTACAGTTTATTTCGGCTATGCAAATCTGTTATACTGTTAGGAGACCGTACCGTAGGTTGTACTGATAGGAGACTGTACTGTAGGCTCTATGGTTTAGTGTACTGTACCATAGGATGTTACTGGTGGTTATATATTGCTGTACATGTCTATTGGATTACCTGCTGAGTTCTTTGTTACTATTTTACAGGTTGAGGCCGTCGGGAGATATTCCAGTCGCTAGCCCCATTATCGTGAGGATTTTCTTTGTCGGATTATATTTTGCTTTTGCATCTTATATACTTGTATTGTGGGTTTGTATTGTGGACTTTACATTGAACATTCGGATCTGCTTTTGTTTTCCGCTGCGGATATATTTTCATTACTTTGTGGATTTTGTTTTTCTTCGTTGTAGTGGAGTAGGATGTGTACGTATATCTTTGTTGGTTTCTATATCATCTTTTCTTTATATAACTGTGTGTATTGTTCATATTATATCTGTGTAGAAATATTGAATATAACTGCGTGGATTGTTTTACTATTTGTCTGTATTGTTCCGGCCGAGTGTGGCCGAGGTATAGATATATGTATACTGAGATTCATATTGTCCGCCGTACAGGGGAGATGCTGTCGAAATTTCTTCGGACAGGGACTACCTGGGGCGTGACACTAGTACACCAGGTAAAACACATGATTCAGCATGCTTTCAACAGAGTTTCCTTGACATACTATCATTCCAATCCATTCCTATGCTATATTGTTAGAGTTTGGTAAACCCTTTTTGTTTCTAACCATCTTAATTTAATCAAAAAAATAAATCTAAACCTAATCATGCATATTCAATCAATCAAGGTGAATAGTTTTTTTATTTGCTCCCCTTAAGTCATAGTTTAGATATGGTTTATCTAAGAGATAGATCTGACTCTCGGGAACTAAATATTGATTTTGTTCATTTTGTTTAGTTAAGCATGATTTAGGTACTCATGCTTGGACATGTTTTCTAATGTTTTGATCAAGTAAAGACATGTATGTTTTATTGGTTGTGTTTGGTTTGTACCAGAGTTCGGATCTATTGTACATGACTCGTTGCGATCTAAGGACCATGTTTAGACACTTGGATCCCAAATCAAACTTTTCTAATGTTTTCTTGATTCGCTCCACTTGACCTTTCAAGTTAAAATTTTCTTCCTCAAGTTTTGCAACATGAGTTGAGGTTTCAACTTGAACTTGGTTAGTCGAGTGATGCAAGTTAACTTGCTCCTTAAGTTGATCCATTTCCTTAAGTAGTATGTTATTTTGTTCCTTGGACTTGGTTAATTTTTTAAACAAATATTTTATAATTTTAAGTAAATTTGATTTAGAAGAAAAAGTTATCATATCAAGACCTTTGGAAACGAATACGGTCCGTGACTTCTCTCAGGCTCGACGTCAGATTCAGATTCATACTCTTCCTCGAACTCCGAATCTTCATTTCTTGATACAAAAGCAAGATGACTTGTGTTCTTCGGTTCTTCCATGTTGAATTCCTCAGAAGAAGATTCTCCCCAAATCGCTTGGAGGGCTTTTTTTCTTCTTGTGGATTTTGTCTTCTCCTCCCGATTTGGACACTCATGTTTGTAATGGCCCTTCTTATTGCATCCATAGCACATTACTTCTTTTTTTGGTTCTGGTTGATTATACTTTCTTCGTTCTTCTTTTGAACTTCCTCTTAGTGATTCTTCTGACTATTTCACTAATTCTTCTTCGTTTATTGAGTTTGAGTCTGACTCACTTTCAGGTTCACTTTTTGTTCTGGATTTTGTCTCTTTGCTTGGTCCTGCATATAAGACAATTCCTTTCTCAGCTTGACTTAAATTAGACTGTTCATGCAATTCTAATTCAAAAAAGAGTTCATCTAACTTAATATTTGAAAGTTCTCTAGAGACTTTGTAAGCATCTACTATTGATGCCCATAAAGCATTTCGAGGGAAGGCGTTCAAGGAATTCCTTATCGTGTCGCGGGTTTTCAGGTGATGACCGATTAAGTGGAGGACGTTGAGAATGTCTATGAGTTGTGCATAAAGTTAGGTGGCAATTTCTCTAAGAAGCATTTTGATATTGAATAAGTTATTTAGTAGGAAATCTCATTTCATTACCTTAGAGTCATCTATTCCTTCATGTAATTTTACCAGGAGATCACAAAGCTCTTTCACATTCTTGTAGGATCTGACTCAGTTTAATTCCTCCATGGTTAGGCCGCCCTGGATGGTATTTATGACTTTGTAGTTCATTTGTGCCTTCTTGATCATTGGGGGAGTCCAATCTTCAAGATTTATGGTCTTTCCATCTACCATTGGTGTTATGTATCCCTTTAGTATAGTAAACTAGAGCTCGATGTCAGACTTGAAGTAGCACTCCATTCTATTCTTCTAGTAGCTAAAGTTGTCTCCCTTGAATAGTGGGGGACGGACTGTGTTGTAACCCTCTTGGTATGAGTTCAACATTCTTTTTCTTGCACAAAAAGAATTAGAAGGTTTCCGAGACTTTCATCTTGGGATTAGCAGTGCGAGATAAAGAATAAAAGAATATTACCTAAGATTAAAGAAAAAACCTTTAAAGAAACAGAAAAAGTTTTTGAAATTTGCTCGAAAAACTGTTAAGTTACTTCAGAGTAACCTTGCTCTAATATCAATTAAAGGATCGGAAAAAAAATGATAGGGGGTGAATATTGTTCATTTAAAAAACTTTTATCTTTTATCAAAGTAAGAAATGGAATAAAAAAATAAAAGTAATGTAAGCGACTCATTTTGTTACTTGGTTCAAAGCCTATGTTGACTCCTACTCCAAGACCCAGGATCATTGATCATACCATTGAAAAATTCACTATAATCTTTCTTCCCAAAACCTTCAGAAAAAGTATTTCGTACAATGAAAATAATGATAGTAACATCCCACTATCTTCTTGTAAATAATACAAACTTGAATGTAAAGTATACTAACAAAGAGTAAAAGATGATGCTCGTCGGCACTTCGTAGCATAGCAACTTGCATGTGTAGTTTGAGATGCAGAACAGCAGAAGCATGAGCAGAGGGTTGCATAGAAAAAGATGTTTTGCCAACTTGAATCTCATGGTCTTTTTATAAGCTTCATTAGGTCTACTGAAAAGACGTTCGATCGACTGATCCTTTCGGTTGACCGATCTCCATATTAGCAACTTTCCTTCTTCATCGAGATTTGATCGATGCCTCATTAATAGCATTTATTGTTCAGTCGACCGATCCTTGGGTTCGGTCGACCAATTAACCTACTTTCTATCTTACCAAAGATTCGTTCTTCTTCATCATTAATGCCTTTAATTGTTCGGTCGACTGATCCTTGAGTTCAGTCGACTGATCCACCTAAATTCCAAGTTTGCCAAGATTTAATCTTCTAGCTTGTTTACCAAAATGGGTTCGGTTGAATGATCATTATGTTCGGTCGACCGATCCGCCTTGAATACCAAATGTGCTATACTCGATCTAAACTCTTTGCCATGTTGATTGGTTCGGTTGTCTGAACCTCTTGTTTTGTCAATCGATTCTTCAAAATCTATAAAGCAGAGTTAGATGCACAGTATATAAAAGATATCCCTATAAGACAAAGTTAGCATAGAGATATGATGCATGAGTAATAATAGACCGTAAAATCAGTCTTGATTTTAACTTGGAAACCTCTCAGTTTCTTCAATTGGATCAGCGACCTAGGGTGTGTCCCTTCTCAGGACATGACCTCTCTGTCACTCCTTTCCAGACTTATTTACCTCAATCTACCTGCCAAACATCGGGTCCTCCAGACTTGTTTGGACTTCTGCTTAGCATCATATCAGCTCACTAAGGTTTCCTCTTGATATTAGGTCCTCCAAACTTATCGACTTCAACTGCCAAGTGTTAGGTTCTCGACTCACTTGGACTTCCTGGCTAGCTTCCATGATCTGCTAAGACTTTCCTATCTAGCCGCAACTAGGGCTTTTCCGATTGAGTAAATAGCCTGCACACTTAGTTAATTTATCATATCACAATAAGATTTAACTTGAACATTTGACAACATCAAAACTCAGGTTTGTTGGATCGTGATCGTTCGATAGAGGGGGTGTGAATATCGATTACAAAAATTCGTCGAGTAAACGCAAAGGAAAAGTAAAACAATGCTAACACAGAACCTTTTTACTTGATTCGGAGCCTGTGTCGACTCCTACTCCAAGGGCCGTACTCATTGAGTACTTTTGTTGGGCAATCACTATCAATTCGAATAATAATTACAAAAGAGTTAAGTACAAGAATTGATAGAAATAAAATACCGACAATAGAGCAATAAGAAAGAAATCGGAGCTTTGTCGGAGTGGCTTCGCAACATTGTAGGAGCGCAGAAGAGCAGATCGTCAATTCAGAGTTGTTGTTTTGAGCTCCGCCTTTGACCCTCCTTATATAGGAGGCTCGGGGCACCCCGGATCCCTTCCGGGCGCCCTGGAGTGACGTGGTAGTCCCAACTAGCGAGCTCCATGTGTCGACGCCGCGTCCTGGATAACATTTGCCTCCGGGTGCCCGGATCCCTTTCGGGTGCCCGGACCTCCTTTCTCTAGAAAGTCCTTCTCCTATAAGACAAGGTTAGTCCGAGGCAAATATATAATGTGTATCCTGCAAAACAAAGTGTTATCATAGTTTATAAGTTCAAAATAAAGAGTATGACTTAGATTTTGTCTTTCCGAGACCGGAATCTAGTCACGATCTCAACTTAGATATCCAAAATGGATCTAAGCCGGATCGACGCCTAATGTTCCCTTCCCGAGAACGTGTAACGACCACCCTTCTTACTATACTATACTACTCTATAAGGATGACCGTTACTTAACTACTAACTCTACTTAACTGGTATGATCAAAATCACGAGGAGTCTCTACCGAAAAATTTCGACAGAGTCTCCCCTGTACCGGTGACCTTAATCTGAGATACAAACATAGTATACATCAGCCACAGGCGGCTGGAACATTTATCAAACACCCATGCAGTTAAATAAGTATCAAACACACAAATATCTACTTACTAAACTGAACTCATCCTACATGCAACCTAGAACAAGAATAAACTCGAATGACACGGAGTGTAAAGTACAATCTCAAATGTTTCAATAACTAAAATGTGGAAATAAGAAAAAGAATAAGGAAAGAAGACTAAAGGAACTCCTTTCTAGTCCCAAGACTTCCATAGTTCTGACATCACACATCATCCGCACCTCCTCGTCGTCTTCCTTTATCTGCAGTAAGAGGAAATGCAATCTATAAGCAAAATGCTTAGTAAGCGCTATCTAACTCACAAAAACTCGATATGCATGTGAATATACTGAAAACTAAAACTGAATGCTCAAAAGGAAAACTACTCATGCTCATCTACTAGTAAAAGAAACAAACATACTGAAATGCTAAACATGTAAAGCTACTCATGCTCTTCTAATAGCAAAGAACAGTGGGCTAATCTAAATAACACGCTAGCATAAAATAAAACTCAACTTGCTGATTTTAAAACAAAGTGAAACTTAATTCATTTATTCTGAACTTATTCTTTTATTTCACTTGTTTAAAACTTATTCTTTAATACTTTATACTTAGGTAAAACTTGTTTTACTTGTTCAAAAACTTATACTTATAATACTTTAAAATAGTAATCAACTTCTCTTAGGCCCAGACTTAGTACCATCTTATGCGCGTTCCCTAATAGGTTGGGGTAGCGAGCCACCAATCCTAAAAGAGCAGACCTCGGTCTACCAGGGTCAAGACCTCATAATTGGACACCTGGATTTGTTTAACGACAACATCGGAAGTCGGGTACTAGCCTCTTAAATAAAGTAAAATATCTTATTATCTTAATTACTTCTTTAAATGCCTTGGCATTTTAATAAGCACCTTGTGTGCCAAAATCCCTAAAGTCTTGACTTTGGAATCTACTTAAGGCCTTGGCCTTTTTCTTTCTTTTCTTTATCTTTCTTATACTTTTTAATACTTCTAAAAGAATATTTCTTTAAAATGAAACTGAAATGTTTAAGCCAATTCTAACTTTGAAATGCTTAAATCAAAATTTGCTTACTATACTTATAAAATCTGCATACTATTCTGCATACTATACTTGTAAAGATTTGCATATATAACTAACAAACATCTGCACTACATTACGCCAATCAGATTCTGCAAGTATAACAAAATTTACTATCCGAACTGGACTGCTAAACCACATGCCAATCTAAAACTGCTTATATAAGAAAACTGATAATGGAAGGTCTAAGGCACGGAGGATAGAGCTCTTCAACCTACAGGAAAACAATGGCACAGAACGACCGAAATCTCAAGCATACTACAGCAGCAATGCAAAGAGGAGATAAACATTGGTCTCTTTCTATTATAGCTACTTATAATCACCTAAAGGTTAGGAACATGCACAATTTACAAAGGCCAAAACATAATATCATTAGCATGGAAACCAAACCAAACTTACAAGCTTTAGAAATCCTGATCTAACCGCAAAAGAACTAGATGCTAAAAGGGAACTAAAATTCTGCGCTGCTAAAGAGATGAACTGCAAATTAATTCCTTTACCACAAAATCCGGAGGCCAAAAGACAACCCCCGGCATACCTACTGGAAACTAAAACCAAGGCATCTATTCTTCATGCTTAATGCTACGGCAAAGAAAAAAAATCCCAAAGTATAACCATACTTCATGCTACACAAAGCTATTCAAACCAAAGTGCTATACGAAATTCCCAAACTAAAACCTGTTCATACCCAAACCTAATAATTTCTGAATCTGGCAGCAAACCAAAGTCTTTAAGCATGTTACATCATATATGCAGGGGAGAAGGAAAAAGGAAACTTGAATCTACCTTTAACTCTCTAAAAATAGGTATACTACTGTTCTGTGCCACAACAAGGAAACCATAAGAAATCAAACTGTTCAACATACTTAACTTGGTCTTCTATTCTGTTCCTGCTCCATAATCTGGACTATACCCTTGGACTAGAGTTATTCATGCTCAGCATTTACAAGGGAAATTCTGTACTGAAATTCTATAAGCCTATTCCTACACCTGACAGCAAGAAGGAAACACTAATACTAAGATGTTACAAGCATGAAGATCAATTATGTTAACAGCAATAATCCATGAAAACAGCGCAAATAGATTTGAAACCTGCAAAACTCAAGTTCCATGTAAATATGTTCACAACCTAAACTTTCTTAAAGTAACAGAAAACTCTAGGGTGAAACATGCTGCGGCAGAACTTCAAAAGCCTCACACTTTACAGGAAATAAAGGCTGAACTAAAGATTCAAGAACTACCCTTAATCCTCTAGAAATCTCGATTCTTACAGCCTTCCGGAAACAAAGAAAAGAATCAAAAATTCTTAGCAAACTCAAATTTCTGTATAGCATGTTCCAAAGCAAAGAGGGAGAGAACAAAGCTCAGAACTACTCTTACTACAGGTGAGGAAACGCTTACCTTGCGTTCTTAGACTCTCTACCGAAGGAGAAAAGGGCTTCTACGGTTGTTGAGATGCTTGAGTTCCTGACCTCTTCTTGTGCCTATGCGTCCACCTCGCCGAGAGGATCGTGAAGAGGCAAAAAGCTCTCGGATTGGACCCTCGCCGACCGCCAGAATCGTGCCCTAGCTGCAGCTTGTTTCTGCTCCAGCTGCCTTTGTCGCGCAAGAGAGGAAGAGATCGGGGAAAATTAGGTTTCGGTCCTGGGAAAGCCCTAAGTTCCTTTTTAAATTCCCGAATTCTATTAACTTCCTTAAATAAAATTTCCTACCTTTTCTAAACAAAACCGATGGCTTGAACACCTGGTCAGCCGAGTTTTAACCGAGTCAAAAGGCCGCGGGTTCGATTCTCGGCTGCAACCATTTTTCTTCCTATTTATTCTCTATTCATTAACTACTGCTTAAATAGAATATTTCTCCTTCTTTAATAAGAAACGCCCACTGGAACAGTTGGCTGGCTGGATTCAGTTAAGGCTCGGTTCAAGTTCGAGGTCCACGGTTCGAATCTCGACTTGAACATTTTCTTGTCGAAACTTCCTTCGTTTAGTAAAAATACCAAACGACCTCCAAAAATTGTATAAAAATACTCTAAAAATTTCTAAAAATCTCTAGAATTTTTCTATAGCATTTTTAAATATTTTTAAATTACTTTTGGGACTCAAAAGGGAGAAATTTGGGTTATTACAAAACGCATCCTCACAGTTACTCCCTTTCAGTGACTTACCTTTACTCACCTGCCAAACGTCCGGTTAGCCCTTCGACCTGTCTGGACTTCTCGCCAGCTATCCGGTCAGCCCGTCGACCTAGCTGGACTTCGTACCAAGCGTCCGGTCAGCCCGTCGACTCGCTTGGACTTCGTGCCAAATGTCCGGTCAGCCCGTCGACCCATTTAGACTTCGTGCCAAGCGTCCGGTCAGCCCGTTGTCCCACTTGGACTTCGTTCTAGACATCCGGTCAGCCCGTCGACCTGTCTGGACTTCGCCTGCATACTCGGTCAGAGTATTAGATAACGACAAACCTAACTTAACCTAATTTGTCATTCATCAAAACCTGACTTAGACCGTTAGTGCTAATTACACCAACAATCTCTCCCTTTTTGATGGAATGAAAACCTGGTTAAGTTAGTGAAAAGATATGCAAAAACCAAGCATGATTTTAAAGGTTTAAGTTAGTTTTTAATTTTTAAATTTGCTCTAACTTAATCACCTATTCCTCCCCCTTTGGCATTCATCAAATAAGGACATAAGTCACGTAAGCAACAATACTGAATTCAGACAGATGTCAAGGTAACTTGGGGGAGTTTTAAATTTTAACACATAGTAATTTAACTTTTGTAACCTAACTAAGTTTTGAAAAATAACTAATTTAGCAACATAACTTAGTATATTTTGAGTAATTTTTTAAAGATAATTTTTGCAAAATTAAATGAATTTGCAAACTCAAAGAGAAAGTTTTTAAAAGCTAATTTTCAAGTATAAGTTTCGGGATGTTAAGTTTAGATAGTCTAATATTCAAACATAAGCGTTTAAGTTCTGAATTTCAAAAATTTTAAATTTTCAACATAAGTTTCAACTTGGAACACTTTACAGACATGAGTTTTTCAAGATCAAAGTTTCACAATCAAGGTGTAAATTTTACAATCCAAGTTTCAACTTTGAAACGCTTTTCAAACCTAAGTTTTTAAAACCAAAATTTCAAAATCAAGGTTTAAATTTGCAGAATGAGTTTCAACTTTGAAATACTTTTCAAACATGAGTTTTCAAAATCAAAATTTCAAAACTAAGTTTGAAAAATCTACTTTTCAAAACTAATTAAAATTTATTTTTCAAATCTAAGTTTGCAAAAGATTCTATTTTCACAACCTTAGTTTATAAAATCCAATTTAAAAGCTTAGTTTTATAAAAGCTAGTTTTAAAGAATAGATTTTATTAGATTTCCAAGGATCATATTTAAAAAAGTTTTTAAGAGGAGTCATTACTTTTAAAGCAGAGAAAATAATTTTGGTACTAAGTATGAAAATAAGTTTATTTAATCCTCCCCCTAAACCTGACATTTAAAATAAAGCTTTTGAGAATATTTGATAAGAATATTTAATATAAGATTTTCAAAGAATTTTTTTAAATAAATTGAGGTAGAATTTTCTAAAGAGATTTTAAAGAGAAAAAAAATAACATTTAAGGAGATTAAAAAAATAAACCTCCCCCTGATACTCCTTTAATTTATTACTCTCCCTTAATTTATTATTCCCCTTAATATAATGATAAGGTTTGGGTGTGTTAAATTTTAAAGCCCTAACACATTTTTCTACCTAAGTGTTCTAGGGAATTTAATAACACATAATTATCTCTGTATCCTTGGTATAATTTGAGTTTGATTAATCAATAATTAATTTTAGATTTAGGTGCTTAACTTTAGTTTAAGGTTAAATAAGATAAAATTTTATTAATTCAATAACAGTTAACTATTATCAATAATTTATTGATTGGTTTTTACTTGATTTAATAATTTAATACTTAGTGAAATAATTTAAATTTCGTATTTCGTATTAATTGATTGAGTTGGTCAATGAAAGTGTAGTTAAAATTATTACTTCCTTTTAAGTAAGATTAATTTAGTTTTAAGTTAGCATGAAGTTAAAATTATTAAACACAGTTAAATAAGGTTTAACTCAAATCAATTTTAGTACTCAACTAAGGTTAGACTTAAACAATTAAGTTATACATAATTAGGTTTAAAGTTTAAGTAAATGGAATTTAAATTTTTAAGATAGGTGTCTAAGTTTTAAATGAATTTAAAAGAATTTTATTATTATTATTTTTATTTATTTATTTATTTATTTTTTTAAAGGGATTTCTAATGGGATTTCTAAAACAGTGCTTAAAAGGAATTTAAAATGATTTTTATAATATGTTTCATGACAATTAACATATATTTGATTCAGTTATGATTTTAGATTTAAATTAATATTAGTGGTTAATTTAAGTTTAAGTTTAATTTTACGTTTAAGTTAAAAATTTTAATTTTAATTGTAATTTCAATATTAAGTTTTAATTTAAATTTAAATTTTTAGTTAAGTTAAATTAAGTTTAAAAATAAAAACAATGTTTAAGATTAAAAATAAGTTTAAAGTCTAAATAATAATTTTTAAAGTGAAAATAATCTATAAAAATAATTTATTATTTTTTTTTTTTGGGTTAACAAAATTTTATTAAGGTGAAAAATAATATTTAAAAGAATTTTTCAAAATGAAATAATTTTTTAAATAGTTTTTAAAAGGATTTTTAAAATAGTTTTTTAAAAGGATTTTTAAAATAATTTTTTTTAAAAGGATTTTAAAATAGTTTCTAAAAAGGATTTTTAAAATAGTTTTTAAAAAGGATTTCTAAAATAATATTTAAAATAATTTTTGAAAGAGTTTTTTTTTAATGATTTTTTAAAAAAAAATTAAATAATTTTTTAAAAGAATTTTTAAAAGAATTTTAAATAATTTTTAAAAGAATTTTTAAATAATTTTTAAACGAATTTTTAAAAATATTTTTTAAAAGAGTTTTTAAAAGAATTTTTTAAAAGAATTTTTAAATATTTTTTTAAAAAAAATTAAAGAATTTTTAATAGAATTTTTAAATAATTATTATGTAACGACCACCTTTCTTACTACTACTACTACTCTCTAAGGTGACTGTTACTTAACTATTAACTCTACTTAACCGGTGTGATCGAAACCACGAAGAATCCCTACCGAAAAATTTCGGCAGAGTCTCCCCTGTATCGGTGACCAAATTCATCAATACATGCAAATAATAACCATCAGCCACATGCGGCTGGTATATATACTTCACAACCATGCAGTAATAACAATCTAAAACAAAGATGAACTCAAATGGCATGAACTATAAAGTACAATCTCAAACGTTTACAGTCCACTAAAACATGGAAAACTTAGTAATAAAGAAAGAAAACTAAAAGAACTCTTTTCTAGCCCCAAGACTTCCATAGTCCTGCCATCACACACCATCCGCACCACCTTGTCGCCTTTCTTGCTAGATCTTTTCCTTTCCTTTATCTGCAGTAAGAGGAAATGCAATCTATAAGCAAAATTTACTTAGTAAGCGCTATCTAACTCACAAAAACACGAATATGCATGTATACGGAAAGAACTAGAAACTATATGCTCTAAAAGAAAGTAAAGCATAAACATATCTGCTCATGTCAAACTAATAGCAAAGAAAAGCTAAGGAATCTACTCATGTAATTCTAATAGCTAATCATGCTATACAAGGATAAAACTGCATGTTGGTAGATAAAGCTAATCATGCTAAATATCAAATCAGGAAACAAACAAAACTAATACTGCATGCAAGAATTCAAAAGAACTAAACTTACTAATTATAAGCATATGTGAAACTTGTTTCATTTGTTCCAAATCTTATACTTTATTACTTCAAAACAATAATAAAGTTCTTCTTGGTTAAAAAAAAAACTTATTCTTTATTACTTAAAAATAATAATCAACTTCTCTTGGGCCCAGGCTTAGTACCAATGCGCGCTCCCTAATAGAGACTGTGGTAGCTAGTCACAAGTCCTATGAGGTAAAGACCTTGGTCTTACCAGGGCCAAAACCTTGGAATTGGTCACCTGGATTTGTTTAGCAACAACCTTGGAAGTCGGGTACTAGCCTCTTCAAAGTAAAATATTTTAATTACTTTTCTTTAAATGTCTTGACATTTTAGCAAGCACCTTGTGTGCCAAAATCCCTAAGTCTTGACTTTGAGATCTACTTAAGGCCTTGGCCTTTTTCTTACTTTTCTTTATCTTGCTTATACTTGCTAATACCTTGGTCTTTTTCTTACCTACAATCCCTCTTAAACCCTTGAAAGGATATAGGCATGCTACAACAGAATTAAATCAAAAGAAATTAAATCTGACTTCTTTAAACATGCTACCTCAGAAACAAATCAAAGGGAAGCAAATCTAACTTCTTCAAACATGCTACAACAGATTTAAAACAAAGGAAAACAAATTCTGAAATCTTTAAGCATGCTAGAATAAAAGCTGTTCAGATTTGTTAAAATGCAAGGGAAAACTAGAACTAAGATACTACATGTATATAAGCATTTCTATTCATCGTAGTGACCACACATATAACATGGCTTAATTCTACAATGGTGATTTGTATAGATGGCTATGTGTAAGCATAGTTATCAATTCCTTTCTACATCCAAGTATGTGCAAGATACCTTAACTATGCAGGTGTCAATTTATGGAAATCCTGCTACTAGATTATGTAGGCACATGAACTTTACAAGAACAAAGTATCCAAACTAGAATCAAAATCATATGCCTAAACATTGAACATCTAACACTAATTGATTTACTACTAATTTAAATCATGAACCACATAATTGTTATGATGAATGGATAACTGGACATAATCCATTAGCTTTGCAATTCCTCAAGCAAAATATAAGTTAATACCTTTAGATGCAACAACCACACAATTGTTAGGAAGAAAAATACGAATTGATACCTTCTTGCAATGTACTCACTATAATTTCTGTGAGGTGACAAAACACATCAATTATTGAGCTCAAACAGGGAGCTATTTATAAGTATGCTCTATAATTGCTCAAATTTGATGGCATGATGGCTAAATTGATTTATCAATACCAAGCTCAACAAACCAGTAAATACTATCTTGACTCAAATCAGAATCTCCATGTTCTGCCCCAGAAATTCCCCTAACAAGAGCTAACATCTTAACATCACTTTCAAACCACCACTTCCAGATCATACAGAAGTAACGCAACCTTAAAGCTAAAGGAAATCACAATACTAGGCTTACAAGAGCTAACTACAGATTTAACAAGAGCTAACTACAAATTTAACATGAGCTAACTACAGATTTAACACCACCTTAAAACTAAATTATGGATCATACTGCTAAATCCTACTGAGGAGTCCAATTTCTGCATCAGAAACCAAACCAGCTACTACTTAATACCCTCAAAACCGAATCCGAACTACAATGGAAGCAAAGAAAACAAATCGAAGCTCGGAACTACTCCTACTGCAGGTGAGTAGCAACTTACCTCGGTTCCTTGGACTCACAGCCGACGGGAAGAATTCTAGGGTTTCCGGAGAAGTGCCTCCTCGACGACTCCTTCGCGTCCGCGTGTCCTCTTCGACGAGAGGGATTCGTAGATGTGAAGATCTCACAAAGGAACCCCTTGGCCGGCCACCGGAAAAGAAGCCCTAACGCCAGCGTTGATTTCTGCCCAAGAGGAATCGCCGACACCACGCACGCGTGAGGGAGAAGGGAGGAATTAGGGTTCTCGGGCAAACACTTAAGTTTCTTTTCTTATACTAGGGTTTTTGTAATGACCCAATTTTCCCTATTTCAAGTTCTAAAAGTCCATAAAAATATTTGGAAATACTTTTAAAATATTCTAGAGATTTTTAGGAATTTTTAGAGTATTTTTACGTAATTTTTGGAGGTCGTTTAGTAGGTTTACAAAAAGAAAGAAGTTTTGACCAAAAATCGTTGAAGGTGAGACTCAAACCCAAGACCTCCGGCCGAACCTGACCCAACCGGACGCAACCAACCAACTGAGCTACGCGGGTTTTGTTAACCAAGTATGGAGAGAAATAGATTTAAGGTATAGTTACAATGGAAAACCCTAGTTTTAAAAAAACCTAAATTTTCTTCCCGAGCCCGAAACCTCTCCTCCTCCTTCACGCGACGGCGCTGCTCGGACGAACACCAAGAGGAATTAGGGCTTCATTTCCGGCGGTCGATGGAGGGGTTTTTCCGAGAGATTTCTTCATCTTCACAATCCTCTCAGCAAGGAGAAGACGTGGGCGCAAGAAGTGGCCGGACAACTCGAGTTATCCGAACCCTAGAAGCCTCTTCTCTTCGGTTGTAAGTTCTAAAAGCTAGGGTAAGTACTACTCACCTGTGGTAGGAGTGGTTTCGGTTCGTATTTCTCCTTGTGTTTGAATCTGCCGCGAGTTGTATGCTTGGATGAATTTCTGCGATGAATTTGGGTTGAGATTTCTACAGAATTGGGGTTCCATATGCTGTGTAGGTTATAGCATTTCTTGCTCATGCTATTAATTTCCTTATGCCGTGTAGGTTATAGCATTTCTTGCTCATGCTATTAATTTCCTTATGCTGTGTAGGTTATAGCATTTCTTGCTTATGCTATTAATTTCCTTATGTCATGTAGGTTATAGCATTTCTTGCTTATGCTGTTAATTTCCTAATGCAGTTAGGTGATAGCATGTTTTGCCTATGATGTTAGTTCCTTATACCAGGCAGATTGGAGCATTTCCTGTCATAGTTGCCCTGTTAAACTTGAAAAGAGCAGCTCTATATTAGTAGGTCTGGTTAGATTTCTTTTCTTGTGCTATATAGTGGAACGAACAGCCCTCCTTGAGCTTACTGTTTGGTCCTTCCTGTGCCAACTCAATAAGGTCGATCAGCCCTAGTTCCCAGCATTTCAGTTCTGAGTTCCTAACTTCCTAGGTTAACGTGAACAACCCTGTTTTATGATTTGGAGTTAGCTTGTGATGCTACCTTTCTAACATTTCAGAATTTGGTTGCTTGGCGTTTCAGTTGCTTAGTTCTTTAGCCTTTTAACCTAAAATTCAGAATTTCACGGCTTTGTTTTTAAGCATGAAAGTTTCATAAGTAAGCTTGAGTAACTTCTTATCCAAGGACAACCTTTATTTAAAGCATGTAGGGTTAGTTTATTGGTTTTCTTGAATATGAACAGCTATTAAGCTTATCTTGTAGTTTGATTTGCTTGCTTTATTTTTATAGCATGCTCAGTTAGTTGCAATTCTCTACTTGTTAGATACACTTGCAGTATTCGAATAGCATGAGCAGTATCAAATTATAATTCAGTTTCTAGTTTCCTGTTTTGATACATATGCATATATATGTGTTAGATAGCTTTTAATAGCCCTTTAATCTGAAGCATATAGTTAGTTGTTTTTGCTATTTTAATAAGATGAATAGTCATGTATTTTAGTGAAATAATTGTGTGCCCTATTAAACCTTTTGAGGATTATGGGTAACTACAAGTAAGAAAAAGACCAAGGTCTAGTTAGAAAAGATAACAAGTAAATTAAAGTAAGAGGCTAGTACCCGACTTCCGAGGTTGTCGTTAAACAAATCCAGGTGACCAATTCCAAGGTCTTGGCCTTGGTAAGACCGAGGTCTTTATCCTCATAGGGCTGGAGGCTCGCTACCCCAATCACTATTAGAGAGCGCGCATAAGATGGTACTAAGCCTGGGCCCAAAGAAAAAGAAAAAGAAGAAGAAAGAAAAGTAAAAGTAAAAGTGAAATTAAAAGATTAATTTCAAGTATAAAGCTATAAGTAAATGAAACAAGTATCACTTATGTTTAGAATCAACAGAAGTTTAGTTTCTTTAACTCTGAGCATACAGCATTAGTTTCATTACTTTTCTTATCAGTTTAGTGAGCATGTTTAGTTTTATTTCCAGTATTCAGCTTTATTCTGGTATATCATGAGTATGCAGTTTATTTGAGTACCTTGCTATTAGATGAGTACATGTAACTTTTCTTTTAGCATTTCAGTTTCAGTATCGTTTGCATTTTTATGCACTTCGAGTTTTTGTGAGATAGTTTAGTACTTACTAAGCGTTTCGCTTATAGATTTCTTTTTCCTCCTACTGCAGATAAAGGAAAAGCTAAAGTATGAAAAGAAGGCGACAAGGTGGTGGTGATGAAGGTGTGTGATGACTGGACTATGGAGAGATCCAGAGTTTGCTAGCAAATTTTCAGGACCTACCTGTTTAGAGTTTCAGTTTATGTTTTTAGTTTTCTTCTTAAATGCTATTATGAAGTTGAGATTGTAATGGAGTTTAATTCGTATTTGTAGCTTGATATGTCCTACTGTTGGAGTTATGTTTGGTTACTATTGCTAGAATAGCTTTCTTTTAGTTATAGTGTGTATTATTACTGCGTGATTGTGAAAATATATGTTCCAGCCGCCTGTGGCTGAGTATATATTGTTTGTATTGTTGATTTGGTCACCGGTACAGGGGAGACTCTGCCGAAATTTTTCGGTAGGAATTCCTCTAGGGCCGTGATAAATCTAAGTGTTGCTAATAATAGCATAAGTGACACTAGTAAGTAGAGTAGTAGTTAGGTAACGGTCGCCCTTATAGAGTAGTAGTAAGAAGGGTGGTTGTTACAGTTTTTATTAGCCAACTACTACTTAAATATTATTAGCTCTTTCCTTAATTAACACCGCCCGCTAGCACACTTGGTTGACTACGTTTCTGCCGAACCCTTGGTCGTGAGTTCGAATCCTCAGCTGAGCGTTTTATTCCCTTTTTATTTAAAATGTTCCTAACTACTGCTTATATAAATTTCACTTCCTAACTTACCAGCAACGACCACTAGTACACTTGGTCAGTTGGGTTTTGACCGAGCCAAAGGTCGTTGGTTCGAACCTCAGCTAGGATATTTTTTTGTCAAAACTTCCTTCGTTTAGAAAAAATACCAAACGACCTCCAAAAATTGCATAAAAATACTCTAAAAGAATTTTTAAATAATTTTTAAAAGAATTTTTGAAATAATTTTGAAAATGATATTTTAAATAATTTTTTAAAAGAATTTTTAAAAGAATTTTTAAAATAATTTTTAAATAAATTTAAAAAGAATTTTTAAATACTTTTTTAATAAATTTTAAAATGATTTTTAAGATTATTTTTAAAATATTTTTTAAGATAATTTTTGAAACAATTTTTAAAATGATTTTCAAAATAATTTTTAAATAATTTTTAAAATAATTTTCGAAAGAATTTTTAAATGGATTTACAAAATAATTTTTAAATAATTTTTAAAGAATTTTTAAATTAGTTTTTAAATAAGCTTTAAAATAATTTTTAAAATAATTCTTAAAGTATTTTAAAAATAATTTTTTACGAATTTCTAAAAAAGTTTTTAAATAATTTTTAAAATAATTTTTAAAGTATTTTTAATATAATTTTTAAATAATTTTTAAAATAGATTTTTAAAGAATTTTTAAAATAGTTTTTTAAAGAATTTTTAAAATAATTTATTAAAGAATTTTTAAAATAATTTTTAAAGAATTTCTAAAATAGTTTTTAAAGAATTTCTAAAATAATTTTGAAAAAATTTTTAAAATAGTCATTAAAAAAATTTAAAATAATTTTTAAAGTATTTTTAATATAATTTTTCAAAGAATTTTTAAAATAGTTTTTAAAGAATTTTCAAAATAGTATTTAAAGAATTTTTAAAATAGTGTTTATAGAATTTTAAAAATAATTTTTAAAGTATTTTTAAAATAAAATAGTTTTTAAAGAATTTTTAAAATAGCTTTTTAAGAATTTTTAAATTATTTTTAAAATAATTTTTAAAGAATTTTTAAAATAGTTTTTAAAGAATTTTTAACATAATTTTTAAAGAATTTTTAAAATAATTTTAAAAGAATTTCTAAAATATTTTTAGAGAATTTTTAAAATAGTTTATAAGAAGTTTTAAAATAATTTTTAAAGAATTTTTAAAATATTTTTTAATGAATTTTTAAAATAGTTTTTAAAGAAATTTTCAAATACTTTTTTAAATAATATTTAAAATAAGTTTTTAAGAATTTTTAAAATAGTTTTTTTTAAAGAATTTTTAAAATAATTTATTAAAGAATTTTTAAAATAGTTTTTAAAGAATTTTTAAAATAATTTTTAAAGAATTTTGAAAATAGTTTTCAAAAAAAATTTAAAATAGTTTTTTAAGAATTTTAAAAATAATTTTTAAAGTATTTTTAAAATAATTTTAAAATAATTTTAAAAATAGTTTTAAAAGAATTTTTAAAATAATTTATTAAAGAATTTTTAAAATAATTTTTAAATAATTTTTAAAATAGTTTTTAAAGAATTTTTGAAGTATTTTTAAAATAATTTTTAAAGAATTTTTAAACTAGATTTAAAGAATTTTTAAAATAATTTTTAGAGAAATTTTAAAATAGTTTTTGAAGAATTTTAAAAATATTTTTAAAATAAATATTAAAGAATTTTTAAAATAGTGTTCGAAGAATTTAAAAATATTTTTAAAATAAATATTAAAGAATTTTTAAAATAGTTTTTGAAGAATTTTTAAAGGATTTTTCAGATAATTTATAAAGAATTTTTAAAACAGCTTTTAAAGAATTTTTAAATAGTTTTTAAAAGAATTTTTAAAATAATTTATTAAAGAATTTTAAAAATAATTTTAAAAGATGTTTTAAAATTGTTTTCAAAGAATATTTAAAATAACTTTTAAAGTATTTTTAAAATAAATTTTAAAGAATTTGTCAAATAGATTTTTAAGAATTTTAAAAATAGTTTTTAAAGAATTTCTAAAATAATTTTTAAAGTATTTTTTTAAAATAATTTTTAAAGTATTTTTTTAAAATAATTTTAAAAGATTTTTTAAAATTGTTTTTAAAAAAATTTTAAAATAGTTTTCGAAAGAATTTTTAAAATAGTTTATTAAAGAATTTTTAAAATAATTATTAAAAGAATTTTTAAATAATTTTAAAAGAATTTTTAAATTATTTTTAATAGAATTTTAAAAGAATTTTTAAATAATTTTTAAACGAATTAATAAAAAGATTTTTTAAAAGAGTTTTAAAAATAATTTTTTAAAAGAGTTTTTAAATATTTTTTTAAAGAATTTTTGAAAGAATTTTAAATAGAATTTTTAAATAACTATTAAAAGAATTTTTAAAATGATTTTTAAAATAATTTTTAAAAGAATTTTTAAATAGTTTTTAAAAGAATTTTTGAAAGAATTTTGAAAATGATTTTTAAAATAATTTCTTAAAAGATTTTTTAAATAATTTTTAAAATACTTTTTAAATAATTTTTAAAGTAATTTTTAAATACTTTTTTAATAATTTTTAAAATTATTTTTAAGATTATTTTTAAAATAATTTTTTAAAATAATTTTTGAAAGAATTTTTTAAATGATTCTTAAAAGAATTTTTAAATAATTTTTAAAAGAATTTTCGAAAGAATTTTTAAATTGATTTTTAAAATAATTATAAAAGAATTTTTAAATTAGTTTTTAAATAATTTTTAAAGTATTTTTAAAGTAATTTTTACAGAATTTCTAAAAAAGTTTTTAAATAATTTTTAAAATAATTTTTAAAGTATTTTTAATATAATTTTTAAATAATTTTTAAAATAGTTTTTTAAATAATTTTTAAAATAATTTATTAAAGAGTTTTTAAAATAATTTTTAAAGAATTTCTTAAATAATTTTTAAACAATTTGAAAAATAATTTTTAATGTTTTTTTAAAATAATTTTTAATGAATTTATAAAATTGTTTTTAAAATAATTTTTAAATTATTTTTAATAAAGTTTTTTAAGATATTTTAAAATAGTTTTTAAAGAATTTTAAAATAATTTTTAAAGAATTTTAAAAATAATTTTTAGAGAATTTTTGAAATAGTTTTTAAGAATTTTTTAAATAATTTTTCAATAATTTTTAAAATAATTTTTAAACTAGTTTTTAAAGAATTTTTAAAATAGTTTTTTAAATAATTTTTAAAATAAATTCTTTAAAAATTTTGAAATAGTTTTTTTTAACAATTTTTAAATAGTTTTTTAAATAATTTTTAAAATAAATTCTTAAAAAATTTAAAAATTGTTTTTTTTAAAGAATTTTATAATAATTTATTAAAGAATTTCTAAAATAAATTTAAAAGAATTTTTAAAATAGTATTTACAGATTTTTTTAAATAATTTTTAAAGAATTTTGAAAATAGTTTTTAAAGAATTTTTAAAATATTTTTTAAGAATTTTTAAAATAATTTTTAAAGTATTTTTAAAATAATTTTTTAAGAATTTTAAAAATTGTTTTTAAAGAATTTTTAATATAATTTATTAAAGAATTTTTAATATAATTTTTAAATAATTAATAAAGAGTTTTAAAGTATTTTTAAAATAATTTTTAAAGAATTTTTAAAATAGTTTTTAAAGAATTCTTAAAATAATTTTTAAAGTAGTTTTAAAATAATTATTAGAGAAATTTTAAAAAAGTTTTTGAAGAATTTTTAAAATATTTTTAAGATAATTTTTAAAGAATTCTTAAATAGTTTTTGAAGAATTTTTAAAGTATTTTTAAGATAATTTTTAAAGAATTTTTAAAATAGTTTTTAAAGAATTTTTAAAATAGTTTTTTAAAGAATTTTTAAAATAAGTTATTAACGAATTTTAAAAATAATTTTTAAAGAAGTTTTAAAATTGTTTTCAAAGAATATTTAAAATAACTTTTAAAGTAATTTTAAAATAATTTTTAAAGAATTTGTAAAATAGATTTTAGAGAATTTTTAGAATAGTTTTTAAAGAATTTTTAAAATAATTTTTAAAGTATTTTTTTGAAAATAATTTTTAGTGATTTTTTAAAATAGTTTTTAAAGAATTTTTAAAATAGTTTTTTAAAGAATTTTTAAAAGAAGTTTTTAAGAAATTTTAAAATTGTTTATAAAGAATATTTAAAATAATTTTTAAATTATTTTGAAAATAATTTTTAAAGAATTTTGAAAATAATTTTTAAAGAATTTTTAAAATAGGTTTTAAAGAATTTTTAAAATAGTTTTTAAAGAATTTTTTAAATATTTTTTAAAGTATTTTTAAAATAATTTTGAAATAATTTTAAGTTAAAAAGATTTTTAGAATAAATTTAAGTTTAAAAAATTGAAATAATTTTAAGTTAAAAAATTTGTAAAATAATTTTAGTTTAGAAGGATTTTTAAATAATATTAAGTTAGAAGGATTTTTAAAATAATTTTAAGTTAAAAATATTTTTAAAATAATTTTTAGTTAAATTTTTTTTTATTTTATTTACTTCGAAATTAAATAAAAATTTAATTAATTTAATTCAAAATTTAGTTTAATTTAAACAACAATTTAATTCAATTTAAATTTTAATTTAATTTAATTAATTTAATTTTAAATTTAAATTAATTCGAAATTAATTTAATTTTTAATTTAATTAATTTTATAAAAAAAATTATTTTATTTCCTTATTCATCTCACCCGATATAAATTATCAATCAGGAAATCCTATAATTTTGTAAGATGAGTTTGATTCAATTATAGGGTTTGGTTTAACTTTATATTAGATTCAGATTTAGCTTTGGGCTCAACAAATAGGCATTTTCGAATAAATTTTTTGGCTATGGTGGGTCACCTAGACATCATTAGAGTAATCAAGCCTTCGAGGTTTTCCGAATAGTCCTATCCACGGAACTTAATACAAAACCTTGGTCTAACTAGTTAAGATCCGTAAGGGATAACTTCGGCTAGTTTCACTTAGCCAAATGCACCAGGTTGAAGCCATATCTTCCTAGACATGCATAGACTAACCTTCCCTAACGTTCTATCATCCAAAACTTCACCAGTACCATAGGTCAAGTTAAATCTTGTCCTTTTACTCTAGTCCTAATTACCCTACCGGGTAGATTGATTTCGGTTACCCTGTCGGGTAAATTATTTTTGGAGGTGCCAGCTATTCTAGAGCCTCCCCTAGACATCATTAGAGTAACCAAGCATTCAAGGTTTTCCGAATAGTCCTATCCACGGAACTTAATACAAAACCTTGGTCTAACTAGTTAGGATCCGTAAGGGATAGCTTCGGCTAGTTTCACTTAGCCAAATGCAGCAGGTTGAAGCCATATCTTCCTAGACATGCATAGACTAACCTTCCCTAACGTTCTATCATCCAAAACTTCACCAGTACCATAGGTCAAGTTAAATCTTGTCCTTTTAGTCTAGTCCTAATTACCCTACCGGGTAGATTGGTTTCGGTTACCCTGTCGGGTAAATTATTTTTAGAAGTGCCAGCTATTCTAGAGCCTCCCCTAAATTTTTTATTTTTCTTTTACGATTTTTTATACAATTTAGTCTTAATGTTTAATTTATAATTTAGATTTAAGTTTTTAATTTTGAATTAATTAAATTGGTTAAATTATCCTTCATTAAGAGAGTGTATTTAATATTTGAATTTTCTTTCAATTTTAATTTTATTAAGTTAATTGAATTGTCTTTATTTAATAGATTATCGTTAATAATTGAGTTTTTATTAATTTTTGAGTTTGAATTAATTAAATTATTTAAATTATATTTATTTAAAGGTTTATCTTTGAACCTTTTATTAACTGTTAATTTTGAATTTTCTAGATTATCTTTGTTTAATATGTTATCTTTAACATTTAATTTTAAGTTTGTTAAATTTATTTTTGATTTTATCAAAGTATTTGATTTTATCCTTATATTTACTTTACCTTTTAAGTTGATATGATTAATTGAATTTATTAGATTAGTTTTATCTTTAAAATTTAATTTTTTATTAATTAAATTATCTTGGTTTTGGATAGCATTTTCTAGAATGATTTTATCTTGATTATCAAATACTTTATCAAAGTATTTATTGATTTTATCCATTTTCTCATTTTTTTTTAACTTTTAAATTCAAATTTATTTTAATGTTTGACTTATTTATGTCTAAATGCTTGCTTAATTTTAAATTTTCTGAATTAATTAAATTATTTGAATTGATTTGGTCATTGTTCTGTTTGACCAAATCAAGCTTGATGCCAAATTGATCAGAGTCTTGATTGACTTGATCAGAGTCTGGATTATTTTGTGATTTTGAATTTAAATCATTTATATTTATATTATCATGCATCATACTTGGAATAATTTCATACTTATTTGAATCATCATGCTGATTATTTAAGCTACTATTAGCAGGGGTATTTTGGTAATTATTACTAACCTTGAGCGCAACCTCTAATTCAATAGCCTTCTCCGTTGGATTTGACTCGAGTTCGGCTTCGACTTTAACTTGATCTTCTAGCTCCATCGGCATTTCGTGAAGCTTGATCAACTGGGTCCACAACTCATATGCATTCTTGTATTTTTCTAGTCTGCATAAAATATTGTTAGGTATGTTGGGACCAAATATGGAGCTAGAGCGGGGGGGTGAATAGCTCGGTGCGATCTTCGTGGTCGACGTTGCTTGTTTCTTCAAGGATATGTAGCGGAAATACAAGAAACAACTACAACAACGCTAACAAATGGATTTTACTTGGTATCCACCTCACAAGAGGTGACTAATCCAAGGATCCACACACTCACGCACCCTCCACTATGAATAACACTCCTTTATGGTAACTACCAAAGGCGGAGAAGCCCTACAAGACTCCCAATACAAGAAGAAAGAAAGGGCAGTAAAGAACAAGCAAAAGCTTACAAGAAGTGCAGTAAAAGCCCTAACCCTAACTTCTCTTCTTCGCCTCTTGACTTGGACAAAACTTCCAAGAATCTTCAAGATCTGGCATGGAGAGCTCTGTGGAGAAGCTGTGAAGATCGGGAGGAGTGGCCGAGAGTTCTTCTGAAGGAATCGAACGCCTGCAGCTAAATACGACGCCAACGGTCGAATCCTGATCGATTGGATTGCTCCCAATCGATCGGGGAGGCTTTGGATCGATCGGCTGATCAATCCAGAGCGCCTCTGTGCTCTGGAAAAATGCTTGGATCGATCGGCTGATCGATCCAGGGCTTATCGCGCGAAGTCGCGCCTCCCAATCGATCCACTCATCGATTGGGGGCTCTGGATTGATCGGTCGATCGATCCAGAGGTGTTCTGTTCGCACGATGCTTCTCCCCAATCGATCCACTAATCGATTAGGAGGAGCTTTGTCACGGGGACTCACCCGATCGATCGGCCGATCGATTGGGCATATCCAATCGATCGGCCGATCGATTGGGCATATCCAATCGATCGGCTGATCGATCCAGATCTTGGTTTTCGCCCAAACCAAGTCCAAAACTCCCTAAACCAACATCCAGTCAACCATGACTTATTGGTACATAAAACCTAGCATCTAGTCACCCTTGAACAGCTAGGACTCTCTCACCAAGTGTCTGGTCAATCCCTTTGACCCTCTTGGACTTTTCTCCTCTTGCCAAGTATCCGGTCAATCCCTTTGACCTACTTGGACTTTCACCAGATGTTTGGTCAACCTTGACCCATCTGGATTTCCCTATGCCAAGTATCCAGTCAATCCCTTTGACCTACTTGGACTTCCACCAGATGTCTGGTCAACCTTGACCCATCTGGATTTCCCTTGCCTGGCTTTACTCACCAGGACTTTCACCTAGCTTCACTCACTAGGATTTTCATTTGCCCAGCTTCACTCACTAGGACTTTCCAACTGCCTGGTTTCACTCACTAGAACATTCCTTCTGCCTAGCTTCACTCACTAGGACTTTCTTCTGCCTGGCTTCACTTACCAGGACTTTCCTTCTGCCTAGCTTCACTCACTAGGACTTCCTTCTGCCTAGCTTCACTTACTAGGATTTTCTTCTGCCTGGCTTCACTCACCAGGACTTTCCAGTCAAGTATCCGATCAACCTTAACCTACTTGACTTTCCTTCACATCTCAACTGGTCAACCTTGACCAAGCGAGAATTGTATCAACAATCTCCCCAAATGAACAACTGCACCTGCATTGTCCATATCATCTAAACCCAATATATTGTCAAACATCGAAACCCAAACCAAGACTCAAGCTTGGTCAACCAGGTAAACCTTGACCTAAAGGATATTGCACCAACAAGGTAAAACATTACAAATAATTTTACTTACATTTTTGTTTAGTTCTGAATCCTGAAAAGGTTTCCTCAATATTAGCACATTATCGAAATCTAAGATTCCTAAGAAACATTCCATTCTTCGCCTCTAGTAGTTAAAATCTTCTTGATTGTATGGTAGTGGTTCGAGGGGGTTCTATCCTTCTTGAAGAGACATTGTTCTTGCACGCAAAGAAACACACAGAAAGATCCCAAGACTTGGTCTTGGATTAGCAGTGCTGAAAAAATAGTATTTCACTGATTTCAAAAAAATATTATTTCAAATTTTTGAAAATGTAATATTTTGTCAATACTAAGCAATGGTGAAAAGATGACGATATATTAAGAACGAACGATATCTAATTTTTCTTTAAAAAGACCCCCCTTTGTCTGGTTGGTGGTTGCACCAAATCAGAGCGGTATCTGCTCTGATATCACTTGTTGGATCGTGATTGTTCGATGGAGGGGGTGTGAATATCGATTACAAAAATTCGTCGAGTAAACGCAGCGGAAAAGTAAAACAATGCTAACACAGAACCTTTTTACTTGGTTCGGAGCCTGTGTTGACTCCTACTCCAAGGCCTGTACTCGTTGAGTACTTTCGTTGGGCAATCACTATTAATTCGAATAATAATTACAAAAGAGTTAAGTAAAAGAATTGATAGAAATAAAATACCGACAATAGAGTAATATGAAAGAAATCGGAGCTTTGTCAGAGTGGCGTTGCAACGTCGTAGGAGCGCAGAAGAGCAGATCATCAATTCAGAGTTATTGTTTTGAGCTCTACCTTTGACCCTCCTTATATAGGAGGCTCGGGGTGCCCCGGATCCCTTTCGGGCGCCCTAGTGTGACGTGGTAGTCCCAAGCAGCGAGCTCCACGTGTCGATGTCGCGTCCTGGATAACATTTGCCTCCGGGCGCCCGGACCTCCTTTCTCCAGAAAGTCCTTCTCCTGCAAGACAAGGTTAGTCCGAGGCAAATATATAATGTGTATCCTACAAAACAAAGTGGTAGCATAGTTTATAAGTTCAACATAAAGAGTATGACTTAGATTCCGTCTTTCCGAGACCGGAATCTAGTCACGATCTCGACTTAGATATCCGAAATGGATCTAAGCCAGATTGACACCTAATGTTCCCTTCCCGGGAACGCGTCATCACAGTCACTCCCTTCCAGTGACTTACCTTTACTCACCTGCCAAACGTCCGGTCAGCCCTTCGATCCGTCTGGACTTCTCGCCAGCTATCCGGTCAGCCTGTCGACCTAGCTGGACTTTGTACCAAGTGTCCGGTCAGTCCGTCGACCCGCTTGGACTTTGTGCCAAATGTCCGGTCAGCCCGTCGACCTATTTGGACTTCATGCCAAGAGTCCGGTCAGCCCGTCGACCCGCTTGGACTTCGTGCCAGACATCCGGTCAGCCCGTCGACCTGTCTGGACTTCGCCTGCACACTCATTCAGAGTGTTAAATAACGACAAACCTAACTTAACCTAATTTGTCATTCATCAAAACCTGACTTACACCGTTAGTACTAACTGCACCAACAAGGTTCGATGCTGGTGCACTCTGCATTAACAAAAACTTGAAACAAGGGATATAAATTGTTAACACCTCTGATTTTACTTGTTATCCACCTCCTTGAGGTGACTAATCTAAGAATCTACTCCTCACTCTCTTCTTCCACTATGAACTTCTCCTTCTTAGACCTTCCAGAGGTGGAGAAACCTCTTACAAGCTTAAGCACAAGAATACAAAAAGAAACAAGAAAACAAAGATAAATACAATAAAAAATGACTTTACAATCAAAACCTTACTTGCTTGATCTCTTATAATTTAGAAACGCCTCTTGTTGGTCTAGAAATACAGCATCACAAAATGCTGAAGTATAGGTTTAAAGGCATTATCTTCTAGTCCGTTAGGTCAAAGCTGAACCCGAGGGGAGTGATCTGTCATTCTTGGACCTGAAGAAAGCTTAGGCTAAGTTGCCCGATTCCAAAAAGGCCAACTGATCTTGTCTCCTTTCTCCCGCCACCAACTTCAGTTTTTTGGAAGCTTGTCTTTATTTTAGATATCTATGTGTCATTTCCCATTGTACTGACTTTCTATAAAAAAACTTACTATGAATAGATGTTACTTTTTGAAACTTACTTCACGTACATGTGCTAATTTTTGAAGTTTGTCTTGTGTGTATGTGTTGAATGTCAGCTTCTGTGGTATATCTGAGTGAGGAATGAGTGAGGCAGGAATTAAGTCAATGACCTTTCCTAGGGAGTCTAAGCAAGAAATGACTGAGAGCTATACTGAGTAATATGATTGCCTTTTACTTGTCATGTTTGCTTTGAGGAGCATTGAGCAGTGAGTGACCTGATAGAGAGTTGCGAACAGAGCTTGCTGTAAAACTAAGCGCCTCATTCAGGATTTGTCATTCCAAGCATGGTATAGGCTAAGCTGCTAGCTCGAAGTTAGGAGTTTCAAGCTTGTCATAAGACTAAGATAGAGAGGATATTGACAACTAAGGATAAGATATGGATGATGTTGGGATTCAAGCCTGAGACATGGATATAGGCAACTAAGGCCAAGTCTCAGTAGCTATCGTATCTCTAGGCAAGCTCCATTCCTTAGGCTAAGTCACTAGTGTGAGGCTTGGAGTTCTGGGTCTATCTTAAGGCTCGAATTTATACAACAATCTTTGCAGGAGATAAAGGGCACTTATTGAATTGAAATTACATAAAATTAATTTCAGACTTATCTGTCGAGATTACCTGAGCTGATAATATCAAGCTATCAAGCAGGGAAGGATGAGATACTCAAGGTTGAGCCTATCATAGGGTTGAATCACTAGCGCAATGTTAGGTTTTTGAGCCTGTTATAAGGTGGAACCATTAGCGAGTCGGACTAAGAGGGTAGGTAGAGTCTCAATCACTAATGCTATTAGTGAGTGGGTTTAAGAGGGTAGACTGAGTTTGTGTAACGCCCCGCCTCCTACTGTCTAGACTGTAAGGTCGGGGGTTACAATCATTATGCTAATGCTAAACTGGACTATAAAGGTGCGGAAAGCTATACTAAATACCTAGTCATTGTTGTACGTACACTGAAGAATGGAAGCTAAACTTGCTATCTGATCGAAAACTGAACCCAGACACTTCTAGTTGAAATCAGACTCTCCAATCGATCGGTGGATCGATTAGAGTTATTTGATCGATCCATGGATCGATCCCATGTGCTACTGTGCACGGAACTCCCATCTGGATCAATCGGCTGATCGATCCAGGCCGACCAATTGATCCAATAATCGATTCAAAATCTCTCTGTTCGCGGGAATGAATTCCAAATCGATCGGCTGATCGATCCATGCCCAATCGATCAGCTGATCGATTCATCAGCTTTCTGTACATGACAGATCACATTTCAATCGATCGGCTGATCAATCGAGGACTTCTCAATCGATCAGCTGATCGATTCAATAGCGTTCTGTACGCGGGGACTTCTTCCAATCGATCGGCTGATCGATTAAGGACTCCTCAATCGATCGACTGATCGATTGGGTTTCTAATTTCTGCAGAAATTACACCCAACCTCGTATAGGACCTTTAGAAATCAACTAAAAACACAACACTACTATTAGGCATGTCATTACTCATGGTTAGCTATCTAATATCCAGACAACAAGTAATCTAAGCATAACTTTCATAATTCAAGACACTTAAACATCTAAAGGTGCGGAAAAGTAACACTATAAGAAGTAATAAGTCTTTAGACTTACTAGTCTCCAAGGGTCTTTATTCCAAGTTCCTTCTCACACACATCTGATTGCATTGCCCTCCAGCCTCCGCTAATCCATCTTCCCTTTACCTTTATCTACAGTATAAGGAAAAGGAAACTATAAGCTTGGGAGCTTAGTAAGAACCATCTACCTCACTAAAACATGCATTCTAAGAAATCATACTTTCAAAAGATGCTATTCGAAATACATGCTAATGATCATGCTGAAGTGCTAAAACCTGGCATATCGACAATTAAATCATGCTGAACAATTACTGAACAAAAAGCTACTCATTGTATCAACAAGCTAACTAAATCGATACATAATCTAGGCTATGTGTTATAACAATAAAAAAACTAAACTAAAGCTAAGCTGTATTCACATATCCGTTTTGTGAAGTTTGAAAACAATTTTTCATAAATAGATAAAACTACTAAACATGCTGCTGATGGGCCCGGCAATTGTACTTGTTGTGCGCGCATCCCTAACTAGGCCCGAGGTAGTAAGTCCCGAATCTAGTAGGGTTACTAGGTTATCTAAACCTAGGGACGACTATGGGAGCCCAACCCAAGGACAACTGAGAGTCCAGTATAGTGCCACTGATAAAAGTAAAATACTGTTTATAAACTGATTTATCTTATCTTGCTTTTACTAGGTTATCTGAACCTAGAGCTAGGTTATCTGAACCTAGAGGCGACTATGGGAGCCCACCCATTGGACCGTAGTCCCATACAACTGAAGCAAAACTAAACATGCTATTTAAAATGCTTCTATGGCATTTAACTGAGCTATTAAAATGCCTACTGTAGCATTTAACTATACTAGTCATTTTGTCGAGCACTTGGTGTGCTCTAATTCCGCATATGACTAAACTGAAACTGAAAACACATACGATTAACTACTTATACTGCAGGTGAGGGGTTACTTATATCCTGCGCTAAGTTTTCTTACAATCCGATCGCTAGGTTTCCGGATAAGAAGATCGTTTCGGCGATCCTCTTACATCTACGCTTCCTTCTCGCGGAGGGGAGCGTCCTTGTATTGGAGACGTCGTCGGATGGTGCTCCTATATCCCTAGGGATGGAACCCTAGGTTTCTTGAGGTTGTGCGCCGAGAGGGTGAAGAAGAGAGAGGTTCGGTGGTGAGGGTTTGAGGGTGAGGAGAAGTTGTCGTTCAAAAAATAAAATCTCCCACTTAAATTCCCTATTTATATTAAGTGATTAATACCACCCAACTAAATCTTAAATATAATTGTTCTCCTCTTCTTTCAGCACACCCTTGCTGGGGCCCCTTGGTTACTAAAGTCACCCTATAAGTCATAGGGTCCATAAGTCTCGGGTTCAATTCCCGCTTAGGCTATTTTACGTTTTTATTTAATTTTGCTACTTTGGCTATTCTAAAAATTCCATAAAAATATTTTAAAATTCCAGAAAAATAATAGAATATTTCTAAAATTAATTTGAGAATTTTCGAGCATTACAGTTTGTTGGTGCAATCGACCTCCAAAATTTTAATGTCCGATAAATATGTTTAATAAAGCTTGATTAAGGGAAGTCCTAATTATAGTTAGGCAAGAAAAATCTCAGTTGATCATGGAAGCCATGTAGAAGGATTCGATAGGTCTAGAGGACTCGATATTGAATCTCTGGTGGGTTAATCCAATGCTGAGTCTTGGTGAGTAAAAACAGGTGGAGAAACCCCTTGGGGGAGGTAACCTTAGGTTCTAGTGAGTGAATTAAGATGGAGAAAATCCTAGGGGGTGGTAACTTTAAGTAACAGGAAGTCTTGGAGGAGTGAACTCCAAGCAAGGTTGATAGGATGGTTTCCATTCGACACCGCGCAGTCGACCGAACCAGCGGATCTTGGTAAATCTAACTATAGTTTTACTATAGTATTTTGTATTACTATTATTATTGTTGTCTAATGTAGTATTTCAGAAAAAAAAAAACCATAGTGGATCAAGGATAAGACACTGAGTAAAGAAAGTCCAAAAAGGTAAACAACTGGAGAGGAGCGACGGTGAAGGCCATGTTCCGGAAAAGAGCAACCTAAGGTCACTAATCTAACTGAAGAAACTAGGAAGGTTTCTAAGTTGAGATCAATATAGTATTACTATCAATTACTACTCATGCATCATATAACTATGCTAACCTTTATTTTGCAAGGACATATTTTGTTTAACTCTATTTTACAGGAACCAGTTTGATCGATTGATTGAACCCATGGATCGATTGACCGAACCAAGTTAATACAGAATAGAGATCAGATCAAGTTGAAGCAAAGAAGGAAGTCAGGTTGATTGGTCGATCAAACCCAAGGATCGGTCGACCGAATGATTACCGCATTAATGAAGACTTAATGGCATATCTCGACGAATAGGGAAACTATACTATTTGGTTGACCAAACAAGTTGATCAGTCAACAGAATAATAAATGTTATTAATGTGGCCATGATTGGATCAGGACAAAGATGGAAAGTTGATGGTTCAGTTGACCGATAGAGGGATCGATCGACCGAAAGGATCAGTTGATTGAACATCTTTTCGGTCGACTGAACCATGCTTATAAAAGCGCAGCTTGAGGTCCAAGGCATGTAGAAGTTTTCAGTTCTTCTATGTGCTAAGTCTCTGTTCGTGTTATTACTCTGCTACTCATCTTCAAGCAAGCTATTGCTCCGACCAAGTACCAACGATCTTCATCACTATTCTTTTTATTATATTTGTATTTAGCTTTCACTATACTTAGTCTCATATAAGATAGTAGGTTGTTACTATCTTATAATTTCATTGTATGAATTGCTTCTTTCTGAATATTTTGGAAAGAAAAATTATAGTGAATTGCCTAATAATACGATCAAGGATCGTGGGTTTTAGAGTAGGAGTCGACATAAGCTCCGAACCAAATAACTACCCGAGTCACTTGTCTTTCTTTTGTTATTCTATTTTCTGCTGCTTATTCTGATTGGTTTTTTACGTTACAAAAATAAAAAGTTTTTAAGAAGCGATATTCACGCCCCTTTATCGCTTTCTATCGATCCTTCAGAGTCTCGATCGTTAGCGTGATGCTAGGTTTTTCGAGCCTATCGTAAGATGAAACTATTAGCTAGTGGGGCTAAGAGGGTAGACAAAGTCTCAATCATTAGTGCGATGCTAAGTTTTCTGAGCCTGTCATAAGGTGGGGCTAAGAGGGCAGGCTGAGTCTTGATCACTAGCACAATACTAGTATTTCAAACCTATTGTAAGGTGGAGTCATTAGAGTGTGGGACTAAGAGGTCAGGCTAAGTCTCAACTGCTAGCACAAGGCTCTGAGCCTATATTAAAGCAAAACCATTAGCGAGTTGGGCTAAGAGAGGGTAGGCTAAGTCTCAATCTCTAGCATGATGCTAGGTTTTCTGAGTTAGTCGTAAGGCAGAGTCATTAGCGGGTGGAGCTAACATTACAAGAAAAACCCTCATAGACATTGGTGGAACAACAGCGGTTTTAAGCAAATTTCGATGTCTTTGAGTATTTTACATCGGGTTTTCCAAAAATCGATGTCTATGAGCGCAGATTTTCGCTCATAGACATCGACTTTTTTAGTCGATGTCTATGAGCGTCTTTTTTTCGTTAATAGACACCAATTTTAACAGCGATTTTTGAAACCCGGTGTCTATGATAGCTTCCTTGTTCTATCTACAAAATCGGATAGTAAAAAACTGTTGTTAAAAGTGGTGTTAATGAACCAAAATAAAATAATTTAATTTTTCCACTAATACTTAGCTAAAATTTGCAACACTTCACTCTTCCCTCCAAACCTAAACCTATATCGCACCGTCCTCCGTATACTGTCGCGACGCCACCACCACTTTCCTCCTCACTGCTGGTCGTCCGATCATCTTTCTCAGCCTCATCTCCCTCTTCTCCTTCCTAGATCGACGCCCTTTCTCCCGATCAAGATCAACACACGACGCCTTGCTTCTCTTCCAACCACACCGCATCTCCTCCAACTCACGATCAGGACCTTTGCAACCATAAAATTTCCTCCCGGTGTTCCTGTCTTATCACGATCTCACGCCGTCCCCCTTTCATTTTTTTTGTTCACCTAAACTTCCCCTCACAGCTTCTCCTTTCCTCTCCACAACACAGATCTTCTTCTATCACCGATAAGGGGGTCGTCGACGAGGAGGCTAGCGACAAGGAGGCTGCGAGCGTCGACTGCATGAGAGGTGGTCGCTGCCTCACCTCCTCCATCTACTCTGTGCTGAATGATCTCAAGAGAGGTGACATCGCTTCTTCTTCTATGAAATAGGATTCTGGAGTTGCTCTCGCACGGTCTGAAGAACGTGATGAAGTACGTGCTGGTGACAGGGGGAGTGGTGAGTGGGCTAGGGAAAGCGGTGACGACGAGCTGCATCAGAGTCCTCCTCAAGTCGTGCAGAGTCCAAGTCACCCTTATTAAAATCGGTGCTTGCCTCAATTCCACCCAGTTTATGTTCCAAACTGTGGTTTTCTTTCATGTTTCCAATGCCATTTCTTTGCCTTGATTCCACCTTTAATAAAACCTCATGTTGTGCTTTTATGTTCCCATAAGTGGTAAGGGAAGAGAGGGGTCCTTATAGAGATCCTCAGCATCCATATTTTTTATGAAGAAGATGATGTGTAGATGGCTCCCGGATTCGTCAATCAATTTTATGATGTAAGACAAATATTGGCTTGTCTTTGCCAGATAAAGCGTTGGGAGATATTGATAAATATTATGGATAGGTTCCAAATTACTGGAAGACATATGTTGAAGAAGTATATCAGAAAAGAGGGATGTGGCTGAACTCTTTCTGTAAAGCACCTCTAAGACTTCCTATGCCTGCTGAGCTTGAATATTGGTGGGAGAAAGGTTTTAGTTTCTTTCTTTATTTATGTCATTGCCACAGTTTTGACATTGATGTTCCTAATCCTTTGTGCATCACCCATTAGTCACATTTGTTGGTTGCAATGTATGCTCTTGATAAGTCTTCAGAAGCTCAATACTGTTAGTTTTTTTCCTTTCTTTATTTTCTTGTATACTTTATATGAATTGTTTTAATAGTTTGTGTAACCTTTGCTTACTATTTCATGCATACTCTAAAATAAGCTGTTAGGTTGGAAGGCTTTTGGGCACTCGTCATGCTGCCTTTGGAAATCCTGTCCTTGTTTCTTCATTTTTTGTTTCTATCGGGAGAGTAAGCGTTTATTTAAATCTTCAGTTTTCTTTTGTCAATTTAAACATAAGCTCCTTCCTTTATTTGTTTCGAGGTCATGTCTGTTGTACTAAAATGGAAACTGTATTATGTTGTCCCCTCTGTAATAGACAAAGATAGGATTATAGGAAAACTACATATACTCAATTTGTCACATATTCTGCTTAGTTTTGGATGGAAAGAGTTCTGGACTTGCATTTACATACAAGAGTGACTAATTAATAACTGATTCTTAAACTCAGATTAATGCAGCTGAAGTGAGCTACAAAGAGAGCTTAGATATGTTTGATGCCACTAGGGACAAAGGCTTGCTGCCTAATGTTATCAAGAGGTTGCCCATGTTTAAGCTAAGTTATGATGAGATCATTAATTCATGTGGGAGGAATGCATGTTGTGCCGTCTACTTTCAGGTACTCTTTTTTTAGTTTAGAATTTCTTCTTTTTTCATAATTTTGTTTGTTTTCATAGGATTTCATTGATGGAGATACTGCAAGGATGATGCCGATGTGTAACCACATTTTCCATGTGGTGTGCATTGATGTGTGGCTTGTGAAGCATGATTCCTGCCCTACTTGTAGACAAGAGGTTCTGCAATTTGAGGTTTCTTGGGTGGATTCTCTCTCTCTTTTCTGAATAAAACATTACATAATCTTGAGAAAGAAAAAAATATTTTTAAGGCTTCGAATGGGTGGATGAATGAAAATTAATAGATGGATGAACAAATGAATATTATTTAGTTTATGTTTTTCCATCTAGTATCCCGATCTATTAGATACATGCTTAGTCGAGATTTAAACTCTTCATTCAAAATCTAACAGATGTTGTGAAGTGATACTTGATTGCAAAAGTAGGCATCTATCAAAATTAAACACTGAAGGAACCATGGAGCACAAGCATAAGATGCTTTCACTTACTAAGAAAAAGTTCATTTATTTGCTAAAAAAATGGTGCATGCAATGGCATCAATGGATGCATTTTTTCATCCTCTTTTTTATGAACATAATTCAAGAAAGAGAGGAAGAAAGAAGAATGACACAGAAGAAGATTATGAGGTTTTCTTCCTATTATTTTATCCTAAAAAGAATAACAAGCATGTAAATGAAAATGACTTTCATTTTGCAGGAAAACATTGCACAAGAAGTTGATTTTGTTGGTGTAATCATGCCCTGGAAGTTTTAATGTGTTGACAATTATTTAAGTTTAGGTTAATACGTTGGATCTAACATACAGTGTGAGTTTGCAGGAGAAGTTCTTGCAGGTCGGAAGACCGGATGCAAGGCAAGAGAAGTCCAAGAAGGTCGAGGATCGGATTCTTGACGAAAGAATCTTTGCAGGTTAGAACACCGGATGCAAGGCAAGAGGAGTCCAAGAAGGTCGAGAACCGGATTCTTGGCAAGAGAAGTTCCTGTAGGTTATAAAGCTGGATGCATGATCCCTCACGTATCAGAAATCGATTGGAAAATCGATTTAGACACGGCTGAGAGGCAGAATGCCTCTGGATCGATCAGTTGATCGATTGGAAGGAAGCCAGTCGATCGGCCGATCGATTGGGAAGGTTCTGCGCGAAGCACAGAGTGCTTCTGGATCGATCAGCCGATCGATTGGGGGAAATCAATTAATCGAGCGATCGATCCAGGAAGCTTCTATGCGAAGCACAGAATGCTTCTGGATCGATCAGCCGATCAATTGGGGGTAATCCAATCGATCGAGCGATCGATCTAGGAAGCTTCTGTGCGAAGCACAGAATGCTTCTGGATCGATCAGTCGATCGATTGGGGCAATCCAATCGATCGAGTGATCGATCCAAGAAGCCTCTGTGCGAAGCACAGATTTTTCCTAGATCGATCAGCCGATCGATTGAGGTTACTCAATCGATCGGGCGATCGATTCACACAGCTGCGATTTCACGAGTAGATGTCTGAATCGATTCATGAACTGCACCGATTGATTCAAACTCAAGTGAAGCAATCTAAGCCGTTGATCGTGACGCGATGGTTTCCAACGGATATTTATGAATTGATCCAAATATGACTCCGATCGATTCATGGCGACGGCTACGTGAGAAACGGCTAGTTTTCTCAATGTTTAAAGGCATGGAAGAAAAAGAAAAGAGAGAAGAAAAGAAACATATACTGTTCATTGCTCTCCAAGGTCTCAACTCTCTCAAGTGCTCAAGATCTTCAAAAGGTGCTCAAGTTCAGGATCTCCCTCTCGCTACTTTCTCAAATCTCACTCAGCGAAGAAGAAGCCTTTTTAAAACCTGTAATATTTCTTTTCTTCTTCATTGTGGTGAGTGTGATCCTTTACTTTGGAGAGGGAGAGTTGTAACCGTGTCAGGTTTCTCCACCTTCGGTGTGATTCCGAGAATGAGGGTTTTGATAGTGGAAGAGTGTTGGATTTTTTAGGCCGCGAAAATCGCTTTTTTGCGTCGCGGAAACCCCAAAACTCCCTAGCCAATGGATCCGTGCAAAGAAATTTTTTTTTTCAAAAAACTACGAGTACGAGTTTACCTAGATCTACACTTAGATCTACAAGGGAAAAAGGTTATACCTTTGAAGCGAAGCCCTTCGCGTTCCCGCTCGTCCAAATGGTGCCGGATCTCGAAGTTGTCAACGTAGACAACTCTATATACGTATCCACACGAACAGCTCAATGGAGAGAGAGCCTTAGAGTGTGCTAGCACTCCAAAGGGTCTCGGCAATGGTAGAGGAGGAGAGGGAGAGCTTGAGGAAGAGGATGAAGTGAATTGCCTTCAATGAAAAATTCATTCCATACAATCATAATAGTGGCCGACCACTTTCAAAAAGGTGTAACCCCCATTTCCACATTAAGTGCAATTAATGTGGAGTCATTAAAGTGAAGATTTGTAACCTCCATGAGGTGACATCTCACTTAAGTAATCATGATGATGTGGAGCATCATCATTGGTCCACATCTTGCCAACTCACTAATGATGTGGCAAAAAGTCAAGTCAAACTTGACTTTTCCTCTTCCTCTCAAGTCAAGTCAAACTTGACTTAATCTCTCTCATGGTTGATCTAATCCAACCATTTAATTCAAGGCAATTTAATATAATGAATCTAATTCATTTAATTAAATTGATTCAATGAATTAACTTGAGTCCAACTCAATTAGCCTAATTAGGATCACTCTTAATCCAATTTGATTCATCAAATGAATCTAATCCTCTTGGTTCATTATATGAACCTAATCTCCATCTAATTGTCCTTAGTGTGTGACCCTATAGGTTCTTGTAACGTTGACAATGTCCCTAAACCCATTTAGGAGCATAAGTAATGAGCGGTATCTAGCAACACATCATTGCTACCCAAGTTACAAGAATGTTGAGATCCAACATCACCTTGTGACTACTAATTGTTACTTCTCACAATATATGACAAGTGTCTTTCTATCCTAGACATCTAGATTGATCAATGTGAGGCATAGACCGTGTCATCCTCTAATCAATCTAAATCTTGAACTCCAAGTAGACTCACTAAATCAAATGAGTTCAATATCTCATATTGACTTATTTGGGCATGGCCATGCACTTCGTGGTCTCACTCTATCAAGAATATCGATGTCGCTCCCGTCATATAGGAGGGATAGATCCCATCTACATCACTCACATCCCTCTGCATAATTCATTACATACCCAGTAATTGCCTTTATAGCCCACCCAGTTACGGGTGACGTTTGACGAAACCAAAGTACATAACTCCTTATGTAGGGATCCATGGTGACTTCAGGTCCAAGGACTAGTAGTCATACTAATAGCCACATGAGAAAGTATATAACACTCATATAACGATCCATGATACTTTCTCATGGTGGGTCATTCAGTATACATTCTCCAATGCATACCAATGAGTCAACTTGATATCTCTATATCCATGACTTGTAAGATCAAGTCATCGAGTTGACCTACATGCTAGTCTTATTGCATTAACATTGTCCCTGAATCTTAATACTCGACTAGGAATGATTAAGAGTAGTGTTCCCTATATTATCTCACTATCGATTCAACCAATCGATTGATATAGATAAGAACCTTCTACTCAAGGATGTTATTATACTTAGTTTATTTGACACTAATACAAGTAAGTATAATGACTAAAAACCAAATGCCTTTATTTATATAGAATATGATACAACAAGTCCAAAATACAATCATCAAATGATTGACTCTATGGCTCTAGCTAACAATCTCCCACTAGCACTAGTGCCAATCAGTGTAGGCTCTAAGCCCCAATGACCTAGTGTGACCATCATGCTTCCTCTGTACCAAAGCCTTGGTCAAGGGATCTACGATGTTAGCTTCTGTAGGTACTCTGCAAATCTTCACATCTCCTCTCTCGATGATCTCTCGAATGAGATGGAAGCGCCGTAGTATGTGTTTGGTCCGCTGGTGCGAGCGAGGTTCCTTCGCCTGTGCTATAGCTCCATTGTTGTCACAATAGAGCTCAATAGGGTCAGCAATGTTAGGAACCACCCCAAGTTTAGCGATGAACTTGCGAATCCAAACTGCCTCCTTTGCTGCCTTTGATGCAGCAATATACTCGACATCTGTCGTAGAATCGTCGTGTCCGCTTGAACTCTTCCACCACAAAGACCACCATTAATGCAAAACACGAACCCCATTGCGATCTATAGTCATCACGGTCGGTGAAGCTAGCATCATCAGAACCCTATACAGACTAGCTCATCATTGCCTTCTATATATCAAGAAATATTCTTTAGTCCTTCTTAAGTACTTAAGAATATTCTTGACCGCTATCGATGACTTTCACCTACGACTAGTATCTGCTCGTCATGCTCAAAGCATCGAGACATCGGTCGAGTACATAGCATGGCGTACATGATAGATCCTATGGCCGAGGCATAAGGGATTTGATTCATGCGGTCTCTCTCTCTCTAGAAGAGGGACCTTGAGTCTTCGAAAGACTCACGTGTGACATCGGCAGAAATCCTTCTTGGAGTTCTACATGGCAAACCGAAGGAGTACCTTGTCAATATATGTACTCGACTTAGGCCAAGCAATCTCTTAGATCTATTTCTATAGATCTGTATCCTAAAATGCGGGATGCCTCACCTAAGTCGTTCATTGAGAAGCAACTCCTAGCCAGGTTTTGACAGTGAAGCAATGGGATGTCCTTCCCAATGAGTAGTATGTCATCCACATACAATGAGGAAGACAACTATATCCCCTACAACCTTCTTGTAGACACAAGGCTCATCTTCGTTCTTGATGAAACCAAACTGTTTGATTGCATCATCGAATCGAAGATTCCAGCTTCGAGAAGCTACCTATGCAGCTTGCATACTCTGCTAGTGTGCTGTGGATCTACAAAACCCTCAGGTTGTGTCATGTACACTTCCTCGAGCATGTTTCCATTCAGAAACGCGGTTTTGACATCCATTTGCCATATCTCATAGTCATGGTAAGCTGCAATAGCAAGCATGATCCGAATGGACTTAAACATCGCTACTGGAGAAAAGGTTTCATCATAGTCAATATCATGAATATGCTTGAAACCTTTAGCTACTAAGTGACCCTTATAAATGAGTCCATCCATGTCAGTCTTTCTCTTAAAGACCCACTTACACCCAATGGGTTTTACCCCTTCAGGTGGATCAACCAAAGTCTAAACTTGGTTGGTGTACATGGATTCCATTTTGGATCTCATGGCCTCTAGCTATTTCTCGGAATCTGTCTCATCACAGCTTCCTGATAGGTGGTAGGCTTCCAAATAAGAGAAATGAGTATCTCTCAGGCTGACGACGTATCCTATCAGACCTGCAAAGAGGTATGTCTACTTGAACTAGGAACTCCTTGTGGAACAACATCATCCACAACACTTTGTGGTTCCAGTTCAACTTCCATCGAGGCATCACTGCTATTGTTCGCATCTTGAACTTCTTCAAGATCGAACGTGCTCCCACTAGTCTTTCTAGAAACAAAGTCCCTTTCTAAAAAGACCTCAGTCTTTGCCACAACTACCTTGTGCTGATTGGGAATGTAGAAGTAATATCCCTTAGTTTCCTTGTGATATCCAATAAAGTAGCACTTGTCGGATTTGGATCCTAATTTGTCTGAGACTTGACGTCTAACGTAAGCCTCACAACCCCAAATCCTCATGAAAGACACCTGGACATCTCTCCCAGTCCATATCCTATATGGAGTCTTTATCACGGCCTTGGATGGAACTCGGTTGAGTATAAAAGATGTCGTGTCTAGAGCATAACTCCAAAGGTATGTCGGAAGATCTGTGTGACTCATCATAGATCGTACCGTATCTAATAGGGTACGATTTCTCCTTTCGGATACACCATTCCACTGTGGTGTTCCAGGAGGAGTGAGTTGGGATAGAATCCCGTACTCAGCTAGATAGTGACGAAACTCATGGCTAAGGTATTCTCCACCTCGATCGGATCGAAGTATCTTAATACTCTTGCCTAGCTAGTTCTGTACTTCATTCTTGAATTCTTTGAACTTTTCAAAGGATTCTGACTTATGTGTTATCAAGTACACATAACCATATCTACTAAAGTCATCAGTAAATGTGATGAAGTACGTATAACCGCCACTAGCAGCGATATTGAAAGGGCCACATACATCACTATGTATGAGTCCTAACAAATCAGTCGCTCTTTTGCTGTGCCTACTAAAGGAAGTCTTGGTCATCTTGTATAGTAGGCATGACTCGCACGTCTCATAAGATTCAAAATCAAATGAGTCCAGCAAACTATCCTTATGGAGCTGGGATAAGCGCTTGTCATTTATATGACCTAAGTGACAGTGCCAGAGATAGGTTTGGTTCAGGTCATTTGACTTGAACATCTTGGTATTTATGTTATAGATAGGGCTTTCAAGGTCTAGAATATAGAGTCCTTTATCAGAGATGCACTACAATAGAACTTATCGTTTAAATAGACGGAACAACATTTGTTCTTTATTGTAAATGAGAAACCTTTCTTGTCCAAACAAGAAACTGATATAATGTTCTTAGTTAATGCAGGCACATAACAACAATCGACTAACTCTAGTACAAGCCCAGAGGGCAGAGATAGAAAGTAAGTCCCTACAGCAACAGCAGCAACCCGTGCTCCATTGCCTACTCGTAGGTCCACCTCACCCTTTGTCAATGCCCTGCTATTTCTCAGCGCCTGCACATCAGTACAAATGTGAGAAGCACATCCAGTATCTAATACCCATGATGTAGAAATAGATAGATTGACTTCTATAACATATATACCTGAAGTGGAAGTCTCACTTCGCTTCTTCTTAAGATCCTCCAAGTATACCTTGCAGTTCCTCTTCCAGTGCCCGGTCTGACCGCAGTGGAAGCAGGTAGCATCCTTGGCGACTCCTCCTTTAGGCTTCAGTGCCTTGCCTTTGTCCTTGGCTTAGGACTTTCCCTTGCCTTTGGGCTTGCCCTTGTCCTTGTGTTTCTGAACCATTAGAACAGAGTGGGGCTTAGCCTTCTTAAGGTTCAGCTCAGCAGTTCTTAACATGCTAAGCATCTCGGGCAGTGGCTTGTCAATTTCGTTCATATTGTAGTTTAGAACGAATTGACTGTAGCTATCCGGCAAGGATTGCAGATCAGGTCAGTGGCCAGATCTTGGCCAAGTGGGAACCCCAACCTTTGTAGGTTCTCTATGTACCCAATCATTTTGAGTACATATGGGCCTACGGGAGCCCCGTCTGACATCTTGCACTGAAACAGTGCCCTTGAGATCTCAAATCTCTCATGTCTCGCTTGTCCTTGATACAGTTGACAAAGATGTTCAACCATATCGTAAGCACCCATTAACTCGTGTTGCTTCTGAAGCTTAGAGTTCATGGTCGCGAGCATTAGACAAGACACATCTAATGCGTCATCTTGATGCTTCTTGAAAGCATCTCGGTCAGCTCGCGGGGCAGTGGCAGGAGGAGCCTCCGGAATGGGCTGCTCCAAAACGTACAGTTTACGTTCTTGGGTGAGAACTATTCTCAAGTTCCTGTACCAGTCCAGGAAATTTGCTCCGTTGAGTTTGTCCTTCTCAAGAACAGATCACAAAGAGAAAGTGTTCGTATTTGACGTCATGGTTATCTACAACAGAAAAATACAGAAAATAAATTTCATATTCTTTAAATCATTTAATTAGGCCTTTAACTAAATGATGCTCCTATTTAATTCTATAATTCATATAAAACAAGATCCACATCATACTAACCCTTGAGTTAGCTTTGGCTAATACGCCCAAGATTTAATATGATCGATAGGTAACGATTTACCAATTACATCTCTATGCAACTCTTGTTTATAGGATCAAGATTCGCATTGATATTAAAACTCGAGTTAGCTTTGGCTAATACGCCTGAGAATTAATATAAACGTGATTTTGTCCTACCTTTCCAACCGTTGGAAGAATGCCTATAGTTGTACTCGATTCAACCGAGTAAACTAGGAATACTCAATCTAATTGAGTTTGTACTCGCCCATACGTTGATAAGCGGGACCAAGATTGTCCCTCCGTACCCTACCAAGATAATATGTGTTGCTCTGCTTTGACAAATTAAACAACACATGTGATCGAGGTAGTGATAGGTATCACGGCACGGTTGACATTAGAGTCGACGTAATTTAGATCTAATCTAATCGATGATGCGTATCATATACTTGATTTAGATCTAATCTAATCGTGGGGTGCATCATGTACACGATTTAGATCTAATCTAATCGTTAGGCACTAATTAATTACTTAATTAACTCGCATGTATCACATACACACAAAAGTAATTAATTAAATAATTTTGTGATTATGTCATGGCCCTACTACGATCTTCTCAAGCCAATGAGAAGATCGGATGGTCAACCTAAGGTCAACAACTTCTCAAGCGCCTTCCTTTTGACCACCTTGTGTTGCTCGCGTCTTCCTCGTAACTCCGTCTTGAGTGGACCTTCCACCGCTTCAAAATTTACATTACATTTTGAAACTCGAGTTACATTCGAGTTTAAATCTAATTTACAACCAGAATATAAATAGGGAGGCACGACGCGCAGGTCGCGTATCAAATACAGCACACACAAACACATGACGGTACGCGGGCCGTATTATAAATTACAACACAAATCCAATCATATTGGGCCTTTTTAGGCCATGACTATCACAAAAAATAATATATAATTTAAAATTATATATTTTCATAATTTTATGTAATTTTTTTTAATAATTTTTACAATTTTTATGAGTAAAATTTTCTGGAGGTTCCGTTTAGCGATTTTCGGGTGCAATCACGGAACGAATCCCCTTGCGGGGCTAGCGGCAGTGCCCCTACCCGCGATCTAACCATCGCGAGAGTTCTTTTGTGATCCAAGAGCGCCTTAGCCCACTGTCCCAAAAAGTTTTGGGGTGAAATTTTGCCGTTTTGAAAATTCTTCTCGGTAGTCGAAGCCTACAAGTGTCGAAACACTTGTGCTTCGCTTCTACGAGAAAAATACTCATAAAAACCATTAAAAACTTAAAATTACATAAATTCACAGAATGTTTATTTTTCATAAAAACCAAAATAAACTCGTATTCGTCTTCGCACGTGGCTCTGATACCACTGTTGGATTTTTCGAGCAGCGAAAATCGCTTTTTCGCGTCGCGAAAATCCCGAAACTCCCTAGCCAACGGATCCGTGCAAAGAAAATTTTTTTTTCGATAAACTACAAGTACGAGTTTACCTAGATCTACACTTAGATCTACAAGGGAAAAAAGTTATACCTTTGAAGCGAAGCCCTTCGTGTTCCCGCTCGTCCAAATGGTGCCGGATCTCGAAGTTGTCAACGTAGACAACTCTCTATACGTATCCACACGAACAACTCAATGGAGAGAGAGCCTTAGAGTGTGCTAGCACTCCAAAGGGTCTCAGCAATGGTATAGGAGGAGAGGGAGAGGGAGAGCTTGAGGAAGAGGATGAAGTGAATTGCCTTCAATGAAAAATTCATTCCATACAATCACAATAGTGGCCGACCACTTTCAAAAAGGTGTATGTGCAAATAATGTGGAGCTATTAAAGTGAAGAATTGTAACCTCTATGAGGTGGCATCTCACTTAAGTAACCATGATGATGTGGAGCATCATCATTGGTCCACATCTTGCCAACTCACTAATGATGTGGCAAAAAGTCAAGTCAAACTTGACTTTTCCTCTTCCTCTCAAGTCAAGTCAAACTTGACTTAATCTCTCTCATGGTTGATCTAATCCAACCATTTAATTCAAGCCAATTTAATATAATGAATCTAATTCATTTAATTAAATTGATTCAATGAATTAACTTGAGTCCAACTCAATTAGCCCAATTAGGATTACTCTTAATCCAATTTGATTCATCAAATGAATCTAATCCTCTTAGTTCATTATATGAACCTAATCTCCATCTAATTGTCCTTAGTGTGTGACCCTATAGGTTCTTGTAACGTTGACAATGTCCCTAAACCCATTTAGGAGCATAAGTAATGAGCGGTATCTAGCAACACATTATTACTACCCAAGTTACAAGAATGTTGAGATCCAACATCACCTTGTGACTACTAATTGTTACTCCTCACAATATATGACAAGTGTCCTTCTATCCTAGACATCTAGATTGATCAATGTGAGGCATAGACCGTGTCATCCTCTAATCAATCTAAATCTTAAACTCCAAGTAGACTCACTAAATCAAATGAGTTCAATATCTCATATTGACTTATTTGGGCATGGCCATGCACTTTGTGGTCTCACTCTATCAAGAATATCAATGTCTCTCCCGTCATATAGGAGGGATAGATCCCATCTACATCACTCACATCCCTCTGCATAATTCGTTACATACCCAGTAATCGCCTTTATAGTCCACCTAGTTACGGGTGACGTTTGACGAAACCAAAGTACATAACTCCTTATGTAGGGATCCATGGTGACTTCAGGTTCAAGGACTAGTAGTCATACTAATAGCCACATGAGAAAGTATATGACACTCATATAACGATCCATGATACTTTCTCATGGCGGGTCATTCAGTATACATTCTCCAATGCATACCCATGTGTCAACTTGATATCTCTATATCCATGACTTGTGAGATCAAGTCATCGAGTTGACCTACATGCTAGTCTTATTGCATTAACATTGTACCTGAATGTTAATACTCGACTTGGAATGATTAAGAATAGTGTTCCCTATATTATCTCACTATCGATTCAACCAATCGATTGATATAGGTAAGAACCTTCTACTCAAGGATGTTATTATACTTAGTTTATTTGGCACCAATACAAGTAAGTATAATAACTAAAAACCAAATGCCTTTATTTATATAGAATATGATACAACAAGTCCAAAATACAATCATCAAATGATTGGATCTAGGGCTCTAGCTAACAAAGAGTGTGAGTGGTGTGGATCCTTGGACTAGTCACCTCCTTGGGGAGGTGGATACCAAGTAAATATCCGAGTTAGCATTGCCCTCGAATTTTCGCTGCGCAAAATCATGTTGATCAAGAAAACGACGTGAGGCATTCACCCCCCCCCTCCTCTAGCTCAACCGATCCTAACAAGTGGTATCAGAGCATTGGTTTGCTTTTGAGGATTCATCGCCAAGAAAGCACAAGTTAAAGAGCTACAAGATGTCTTTGAAGGAGGGATATAGTACTTCACGACCACCATTCTATGGAGGCAGTAATTTCGCGTATTGTAAGAGCTGCATGGAACACTATCTTATGAACGAGATTGACATGTGGTTCTCAATCACGGAGGGATTCATGGCGCCAACCGAAAATGGAAGAATGCTTGAATCATCAAGTGAACTGTTGAACAAAAAATGAAGGCTCAAGCAAATGCAAAGGCGATTGTGACTCTTCAATGTGGATTAAGCTCGGAACAACTCAACAAGGTTGGACCTTTCAAGAGTGCCAAGGATTTATAGGACAAGCTCATTGAGCTAAATGAAAGCACCAAGAATTTAAGAATTGCAAAGAGAGATCTTTTGATAAACCAACTCCAAAATTTCACAATGAAGGAGGGAGAAACGGTAAGTTCACTACATGGGAGATTCAAGGAACTCCTAAACGGTCTTCATTCAGTTGGAGGGAGTGTAGAGAACCGAGACCTCATAAGGTATGCTTTAAAATCCTTCCCAAGAAACTCATTATGGTCATCCATGGTGGATGCCTATAAGGTTTCAAGGGATTTGTCAATAGTAAAGTTGGATGAATTATTTTGTGAACTTGAATTATATGAGCAAGCTAACACAAGCCACAAAGAGAAAGGTATAACTTTGGTTGCTAGTGAAAAGAGCAAAAAGAAACACAAGGAAAAGAAAAAGGAGAAGAAGGAGTCATTTTCGGAATCTGAACAAAATAGTGATAGTGATAGTGATGAAGAGCTATCATCTAGTGAAATGACAAACTTTGTTCGGAGAATGATGAGACATTCAAGGAAGTTTGACAAAAAGGATGTCAAGAAGATTTTCAATGATGAAAAGAGAAAAGGTAAATCTCTTGTGGATTCTAAGACTAAGACTGATGTTATTTGCTATGAATGCAAGAAAAAGATGCACTACAAAACGGAGTGTCCAAAGTTGAAAAAGCAAGAGGAAAAGATCAAGAAAAATAAGAAGACTTTGAAAGCCACATGGGATGACTCATCATCAAGCTCATCGGAAGAAGATGAAAGGAAGAGCTCAAAGCACATGACTCTCATGGCCTTAAGCCATGTTGAAGATAGTGAAGATGAAGATAGTCATGGAGAGGATGTGGAGTCTTTAAGTGAGTCATCATCTAGTGATGACGAGGTAATTTCTCCCAAGCTTGATAAGATGTATGCCACCATTGCATGCTTAACCAACACACTAGCTAAATCAAAAGGGAAGGTTAAGAAATTGTAAAATGACTTGAAATCATTTTAAAATGAAATTGTGTCATGTGAAACTTGCATGCTTCATGAAAATGATAAAAATGATTTTGATGATCTTAAAAAGGAAAATGTATCGTTGAAATTACAAGTTGATAATCTTAGATGTGCTCCAGAAAAATTTACTTCAAGCTCAAAGTATTTAGACATGATTCTAGGAGCTCAAAGGGGTATGTACAACAAAGCGGGACTAGGTTTTAAATCACAAGATAAGGAAGTTAAATTCATGTCTCTAGTTAGTAGAAATCATGCTTCAAGAGTTAAGTTTGTTCAAGCTTGGGTACCCAAGCAATTTGTTATTGATGCTATTGGACCCAAGGTTTGGGTACCAAAACATTTGGTTTATCGTGTTTAAAAAGGCATGCGCCAAGGGGGAGCATCCAACAACATGGTTCGTAGATAGTGGATGTTCTAAGCATATGACGGGGGACTCATCAAAATTTTCATCATTTAGACACATAAATAAAGGTACCGTTTCTTTTGGTAATAGTGGTGAATTAAAAGTTATAGGAATAGGAGATATTAGAATTTCGGAAAAATTTGTAATAAAAAATGTACTATTAGTGAAAGGCATGGTCTTTAATCTTTTAAGTGTTAGTCAACTATGTTATTCGGGTTATGGAGTTGAGTTCAACTCATCTCAATGCCTAATCAAGTATAGTGAACTAAACACCAATATTCTCATAGGCCATAGAAGAGAGAATATTTATCAAGTTGAACTATTTGGTGCTACTAATATGTTTGCTAAGTGTCTCATGTCCAAAGAAGAGGAGACGTGGCTTTGGCACCGGAGACTCGCTCACACCAACATGAAGAATATCAAAAACCTTTCAAAGAAGGAGTTGGTGCAAGGATTTCCAAAGTTGAGTTTCAAAAAGACAAAATATGTAATGCATGTCAAATGGGTAAGCAAACCAAAGCTACTCATAAAAGTAAAAATGTTGTAAGTACCCCAAATGCTTTGGAGCTCATTCACATGGATTTATTTGATAGTAGTAAATATATTTCTTTAAATGGTAGTAGATATTGCTTTGTGATTGTGGATGATTACACTAGATATACATGGGTGTTTTTCTTGAAACATAAGGATCAAACTCTAGATACCTTGATTGCTTTTTGTAATAGAGTAGAAAATGAAAAGGCTCATAAGATAAACAAGATAAGAAGTGATCATGGAGGTGATTTTGAAAATGATAGATTCACAAATTTTTGTATAGAAAAAGGATATAAACATGAATTTTCCACCCCTAGGACTCCTCAACAAAACGGAGTTGTTGAGAGGAAAAATAGGGTTTTGTAAGAGGCCGCTCGGAACATGTTAAATGAATATTCACTTCATTGTCACGCCCCGGGGGAGTCCATGTTCGAAGAAATTTCGGCAACACCTCCCCTGTATGGGTGACAATCTGAAACATTTCTACAGGCATAATATACATCAGCCACATACGGCTGGAACATATATACACAACCACGCAGTTAATAATCTCAGCCTACACGATTGGACAAATATAACAACAACTATGCAGTTATATATATTTCTATCAGTCCACTCGGCTGTAATCAAAACCAACACAGCGGAAATAAAGACAAGCCAATACAAAACAAAACAAAATACTACTAGCCGGCTAGGCTTACACCACATAACAACATAACACTCCGAAAACAAAACCGAAACACAAGCTAGTTACATAAAATATCAAAGTACAAATAGACAACAGCGAAGACAGATCTTCTGATATGACATGGGGACCAGCAGACAGGATACTCCAAGCGACTCTATAAACAACCTGGTACCTGAAAAATATAGTGTCCACGGGGGTGAGTTCAACAACTCAGCGAATACCAATAGATATGCCTAGTAAGATATATCTAACAGCAATAAACATGGAATACAGCTTCCTAATCATATATAGGAAATATGCAAAACTGAAAGGTAATTGAGGAAGCTGTACTCACCAGGAACTCCTATCCAGAACAAAAGGTCATCAAACTGAGAGTGTCATAAATCCTGTATGAATGTCATACATATGCATCCAACCAAATGCAGCAAATAAATGCAGCAAGCACAAGTAATAAATGCATCAATGCGTATGATGCCAATGTCATGGTCACCCCTGACGTCAGTCAACCATCTCACACATAATGGTGAGACCGAGTGGGTAGGGTTGTGACAATCGTGCACTCTGACGTCACTACTCCTGATGAGTGACCGAGTGGACGGGATGCTGTCGGAGTACACACATACTCCTACCCCAAATCATAAATGGGGGAGCGCAATGCTCTCATCTCCCGGTACACCATGACGGGGAGGGATCCCTGACGTGCTACCACGCTGCGTCACGCTACCCATGAGCGGACCAACGAAACACCGAACAGTGATGAAACTGGCGATATGCTCTACAATAATGGAGCAGCCTATCACGCAACATGCAATCATGCGAATGGTGCATGAAACTAAGCATGACAATATCCTGAACTAAATCCACATATATATATAAAAATGTGTACCCTAGTACAAGCAAGTCAAATCCACAGATCTAGGGTATACAGGTCCTCTATGGTATAACAACCTAGGTACTGAACATATCCACCTCCATAAAATATGTACCAACAATGTACATGGATCAAAGCAAAAGGTCTAGGTACACAGATCAAATATGATATAAAAATATAGATACACATGTCAGATAATAAAAATCTAGAATCTAGTCCTAAACTCAGTAAAACATGGTATGTCACTTACTCTATGAACTAAGGTACTCATAGCAATAATCACGAGGTATAAACATGGATACATAACAAGTGACAAAACAGGACATGCTATGGGTATCAAATCGTGACATACCAAAGACAAACATGATCATTGCTTGTAGCTATAAAATACTATGTATATCCAATTGACAATATCATAAAAGATAAGTTAAGAGGTACCCGCCTCCATTAGGAAGGTCCAATCCAGTCCAAATTCGACGTCGAGATACTCGTCTCGCGTCAAAGTCCTGTGATATCAATGTGTATATTTTTATTTAGCTACAATCCAAAGAAATGGCTAAATAAAATCCTTAAGGCTAAATTAGGGTAAACCCTAATCAACCTAACCATCCAGTATAATTCACCTACAACAAAATAATCATACCTAACCAATATCAAGTTCAAAATATGAACTATAATTTATCATATATCAAAACGTACCTAAATCACTCCATAATAAATTATATATATGTAACAATTTATACCTAAAACAACATGTATCAAGAACGTGCCAACTCAACCACACTCCAAACCCTTACCTTAGGGTTGCTGGACCAAAGATTCTGCTGGAGACAAAGGTTGCTACTCAAGCAGGAAACTCCACCGACTGTCCAAGCAAGAATCAAGAACTGAGATCAACCACATGAATCAAACCACAACCCTAATTCCACACCTCATATCTTACCTCCAAAATCAACAAGACTCGGCTGGACCTGGTGGCCGGCGGCAGTGTGGTACAGAGACAGCGGCACCAAGAAACTAGGGCAGAGGAGAAGAGAGGAAAGGGAGGCTCGGCAGAACCGAGGGCAGCAACTCACACAAGTGCGAGGCTCAGCTAGGGCAGAAGAAAGGGTCGGCTCTCAGCGGTGTGCGAAGGTGGAGAGGCTAGGGCAGAGAGGGACGGCGGTCGGCGCTAGGGCTCGGGTGCCGGCACAGAGAATCGGCCGAGAGGAGTTAGTAGCATCGAGTGCGGCTCAGGAGGAAGTGAGGAAGAGGGCTAAGGTGTGCGGCTCGGGAGGAAGTGAGGAAGAGAAGGAGGAGGAAACCGCTCGGTAGTTAGGGCTCGGAGGAGGGCGTCGGGCGAGCTCGGTGTGAGAGGGCTGTTAGTTAGAGCCCTAGAGCCAATCATTTGATGATTGTATTATGGACTTGTTGTATCATATTCTTATATAAATAAAGGCATATGCTTTGGTTATTATACTTACTTGTATTGGTGCCAAATAAACTAAGTATAATAGCGTCCTTGAATAGATGGTTCTCACCTATATCAATCGGTTAGTTGAACCGATAGTGAGATGATATAGGGAACACTACTCTTAATCATTCCTAGTCGAGTATTAACATTCAGAGACAATGTTAATGCAATAAGACTAGCATGTAGGTCAACTCGATGACTTGATCTCACAAGTAATGGATATAGAGATATCAAGTTGACACATGGGTAGACATTGGAGAATGTATACTGAATGACCCGCCATGAGAAAGTATCATGGATCGTTATATGAGTGTCATATATACTTTCTCATGTGACTATTAGTATGACTACTAGTCCTTAGACCTGAAGTCACCATGGATCCCTACATAAGGAGTTATGTACTTTGGTTTCGTCAAATGTCACCCGTAACTGGGTGGATTATAAAGGCGATTACTGGGTATGTAACGAATTATGCAGAGAGATGTGAGTGATGTAGATGAGATCTATCCCTCCTATATGACGGGAGCGACATCAATATTCTTGATAGAGTGAGACCACGAAGTGCATGGCCATGCCCAAATGAGTTAATATGAGATATTGAGCTCATTTGATCGAGTGAGTCTACTTGGAGTTCAAGATTTAAATTGATCAGAGGATGATATGGTCTATGCCTCACATTGATCAATCTAGATATCTAGGATGGAAGGACACTTGTCATATATTGTGAGGAGTCACAATTAGTAGTCACAAGGTGATGTTGGATCTCGACATTCTTGTAACTTGGGTAGTAATGATGTGTTGTTAGATACCGCTCATTACTTATGCTCCTAAATGGGTTTAGGGGCATTGCCAACGTTATTAGAACCTATAGGGTCACACACTAAGGACAATTAGATGGAGATTAGGTTCATATGATGAACCGAGAGAATTAGATTCATTTGATGAATCAAATTGGATTAAGAGTAATCCTAATTGGGCTAATTGAGTTGGACTCAAGTTGATTCATGTGTTCAATGAATCTAATTTAGATTATGACTCATTGAATCAATTTAATTAAATGAATTAAATTCATTATATTAAATTTGCTTGAATTAAATGGTTGGATTAGATCAACCATGAGAGAGATTAAGTCAAGTTTGACTTGACTTGAGAGGAAGATGAAGAGTCAAGTTTGACTCGACTTTATGCCACCTCATTGGTGAGTTGGCATTAAGTGGCCAATGATGAGGTGCCACATCATCATGTTTAGCACATGTGTGGGGCACCTCATGGAGGTTACAAATCTCTTTAATGGCCACACTTAATGCAAAATGGGGGTTACACTTTTGTGAAAGTGGCCGGCCACTTTTGTGAAGGGAATGAATTCATTTTTCATTCAAGTGTCATTTACATCTTCTTCTTCCTCAAGTGCTCTCTCTTCTTGCTCTTCCTCTCCTCTCTTGGCCGAACACCATCTAGGTGCTAGCACACCTATTGTTTGGTCTTCTCCACCTAATTAGTTCGTGTGGATACTTCTAGAGAGTTGTCTACTTTGACAACTTGAGATCCGGCATCTCCTTGGACGAGCGGGATACGAAAAGGGCACGCATCGAAGGTATAAAGGGTTTCCTCTTTGTAAATCTAGTGTAGATCTAGATTAGAAACTCGTACTCATATTTTTGTTTTATTTCTACTTCGTACGGATCCGGTGGCTTGGGGCTTCGGGGTTTTCGCGACGCGAAAAAGCGATTTTCGCGGCCCGAAAAACCCAACAGCGGTATCAGAGCCACGTGCGAAGACTTGTACGAGTTTAATTTTATTTTTTATGAAAAATATAGCTTCTGTAATTTTCTGTAAATTTAAGTTTTTATGGATTTTTATGAGTAATTTTCTCGTAGAAGCGAAGCACAAGTGTTTATACACTTGTAGGCTTCGACTACCGAGAAGTTTTTCCGAAACGGCAAGGTTTCGCCCCAAAAATTTTTGGGACAGCGGACTAAGACACTGTAGGATTGCTAAGGAACCCTCGCGATGGTTAGATCGTGGGTAGGGACGCTGCCCCTGGCCCCGCAAGGGGATTCGTTCCGCGATTACGCCCGAAAACCGCTAAACGGGACCACCGGGAATTTCTACTCGTAAAAATTGTAAAAATTGGTATTAAAATTGCAGAAAATTATAGAAAATACATAATTTAGAATTATATATAATTTGTGTTAGTCATGGCCCAAAAGATCCAATTGGATTGGTATATTTTGTGTTGTAATTTATAATACGTCCTGCGTGCCGTCATGTGATTGTGTGTGCTGTATTTTGATACGCGACCTGCGCGTCGTGCCTTTCTCTATTTATTCTTGTTGTAAATTAGTTTAGACTCGAATGTAATTCGAGTTTCAAAATTGTAATGTACAAAATTGGAGCCGTGGAATGTCCACTCGAGACAGAGTTACGAGGAGGGCGCGAGCAACACAAGGTGGTCAAAGGGAGGAGCTTGAGAAACTGTTGACCCTAGGTTGACCATCCGATCTTCTCATTGGCTTGAGAAGATAGTAGTAGGGCCATGACTAATCATAAATTAATTTAATTAATTGCTTGTGTGTATGTGATGCATGATTAGTAATTAATTAGTGCCTAACGATTAGATTAGATCTAAATCGTGTACAAGATGCACCCTTTCGATTAGATTAGATCTATCGCGTATTTGATACACATCGACGATTAGATTAGATCTAAATCGCGTCAACTCTAATGCCTACCGTGTCGTGATATCTATCACTACCTCGATCACATGTGTTGTTGAATCTGCCAAAGCAGAGCAACACATATTATCTTGGTAGGGTACGGAGGGACAATCTTCGTCCCGCTTATCAACGCATGTGCGAATACAAACTCAATTAGATTGAGTATTCCTAGTTAACTCGGTTGGATTGAGTACAACTATAGACATTCTTCCAATGGTTGGAAAGATAGGACATAAATAACATTTATATTAATTCTTGGGCGTATTAGCCAAAGCTAACTCAAGTTTTAATATAACTGCGAATAATGATCCTATAAACAAGAGTTGCATAGAGATATAATTGGTAAATCGTTACCTACCGATCATACTAAATCTTGGGCGTATTAGCCAAAGCTAACTCAAGGGTTAGTATGATGTGGATCTTGTCCCACGAATTATAGAATTCAATGGGAGCATCATTTAGTTAAAGACCTAATTAAATGATTTAAAAGAATATGATATTTATTTTTTGCATTTTTCTATTGTAGATAACCATGACGTCGAATACGAACTCCTTCTCCCTGCGTTCAGTCCTTGAGAAGGACAAGCTCAACGGAGCAAATTTCCTACACTGGTATAGGAACTTGAGAATAGTTCTCACCCAGGAGCGTAAACTGTACGTTCTGGAACAGCCCATTCTGGAGGCTCCTCCTGCCAATGCCTCGCGAGCAGACAAAGATGCTTACAAGAAGCATCAAGATGACACATTAGATGTGTCCTGTCTAATGCTCGCGACCATGAACTCTGAGCTTCAGAAGCAACACGAGTTAATGGGCGCTTATGATATGGTTGAACATCTTCGTCAACTGTATCAAGGACTAGCGAGGCATGAGAGATTTGAGATCTCAAGGGTACTGTTTCAGTGCAAGATGTCAAATGGGGCTCCCGTAGGCCCATATGTACTCAAAATGATTGGGTACATAGAAAACCTACAGAGGTTGGGATTCCCTCTTGGCCAAGAGCTGGCCACTAACCTGATATTGCAATCCTTGCCGGATAGCTATAGTCAGTTCGTTCTAAACTATAATATGAACGAAATTGACAAGCCACTGCCCGAGCTGCTTAGCATGTTAAGAACTGCTGAGCTGAACCTTAAAAAGGCAAAGCTTCACTCTGTTCTGATGGTTCAGAAACACAAGGGAAAGGGCAAGCTCAAAGGCAATGGAAAGTCCCAAGCCAAGGGCAAAGGCAAGGCACTGAACCTAAAGGAGGGGTCGCCAAGGATGCTACCTGCTTCCACTACGGTTAGACCGGGCATTGGAAGAGGAACTGCAAGGTGTACCTGGAAGATCTTAAGAAGAAGCGAAGTGAGACTTCCATTTCAGGTATATATGTTATAAAAGTCAATCTATCTATTTCTTCATCATGGGTATTAGATACCGGATGTGCATCTTACATTTGTACTAATGTGCAGGCGCTAAGAAATAGTAGGGCATTGGCGAAGGGCGAGGTGGACCTACGCGTAGGCAATGGAGCACGGGTTGCTGCTGTTGCTGTAGGGACTTATTTTCTATCTCTGCCCTCTGGGCTTGTATTAGAGTTGGATGATTATTATTATGTGCCTGCATTAACTAAGAACATAATTTCAGTTTCTTGTTTGGACAAGAAAGGTTTCTCTTTTATTATAAAGGACAAATGTTGTTCTGTTTATTTAAAAGATATGTTCTATTGTAATACACCTCTGATGAACGGACTCTACATTCTAGATCTTGAAAGCCCTATCTATTACATAAATATAAAGAGGTTCAAGTCAAATGACCTGAACCAAACTTATCTCTGGCACTGTCGCTTAGGTCATATAAATGACAAGCGCTTATCCCAACTCCATAAGGATGGTTTTCTGTGTTGGTTGCTACTCGGAAAACCTAATGGTTCCTCTGTACAAAAATTTTGTACAAGATTTGAACCTTTCCTAGCTACCATGTGTTCTTTTAAATTAAATTTGGATCGCCTGCGGAACTTAACACGTTTGATCCCAAGTTTAACTTATATGTTCTTTTAGGTTTAGATTTGGATCTCCTGCGGAACTTAACACGTTCGATCCAAATCACCTAGGTCACAAAGTTGATTAAATATTAATTTCCAAATTTGGCTTCTAGGACTGTATGACGAGGCACATGACCTTCTTGGAAATGGGAGCAACCACCACTGCCTAGACAAAGCCTTTTAAGGAAAGTTAATATTTAATTTCCTTAAATAACTCTAGGTTAACCAAAAAGAATAATCGAAGCACAAGTTCGAAAAGAAAACAAAAGAACACAACATCGAAAACTAATTCGAAACCTAGAATCACATGCCTCTTGTATTTAGTATTTTTATAAAGAAATAAAACTACTATGATGCGGAAAATAATTACTAGTTATACCTTTCTTTGTGAACTTTCAATGACCTCTTGATCTTCTAACGTATTCCTCTTCTAACCTCGGACATTGTGTGGGCAATGATCTTCCGAGATGAGAACCACTAAGGCACCTTCTTCTTCCTTCCTTCAAGTTTCGACCAAGCAAAAACTTCCAAAGGATGAAGAACTTTTTCCACCAACCAAGCTCCAAGGGATGCAAGAAACAAGCCTCCTTTATCTCCTTTTCTCCAAGCTAGATCCGGCCACTTCTATGTCTCCAAGAAGTGATGAAGTCTCGGCCACAAGAAGGAGAAGAGAGAAGGGGAAGGGGAACCTCTAGGGGCCGACCACACCTAGGAAGAAAAGAGAGGAAGAAAAAGAATAGAGTCGTTCGCTATAAAGACACCTCTACCCCCTCTTTTATAATCCTTGGTCTTGACAAATACGGAAATTTTAATAAAAACTTCCTTAATTGTTTTGCCATGAAAAAGAAGAATTAATTAATTAAAAATCAATTTTCTTTTTCCAATTTTCTTGGCCGGCCACTTTCTCCCCAAAACAAGGAAAGTTTTAATTAAAATAAAAATTAAAACTTCCTAATTTGTTTCCAGAAATTTATAAAAAAATTTCCAATAATTTTTATCCCTTCATGATTGGTTAATAAAAAGGAAATTTTATAAATTAAAATCTTTCTTTTAAACATGTGGATAATTTCTAAAAAGGAAAGTTATCTCTAAAAATTAAAATCTCCCTTCAATCTACAAATAAGGAAAGATATTAAATCTTTTCTTAATCTTTTGTAGAAACTAATAAAAGAGAATTTTTAATTTTTAAACTTTCTTTTAAATCATGAACATGATTAAAAGGAAAGTTTTTACCAAAATTAAAATCAACCTTTTAATCTACAAATAAGGAAAGAGATTTAGCTCTTCTCTTAATCTTTTGTAGAATCTTATAAAAGGAAATATTTGAATTTTTAAACTCTCTTTTAAATCATGTTATCCACATAAAATTTTTTTTTAAAATTAAAATTCCTTTTTATTTTAATAGGGCCGACCACCTAAGCTTGAGTTTAAGCTAGGGCCGGCCACATGAATTCACCCATGAACCAAGCCATGGCCGGCCCTAGCTTGGTCTCCAAGCTAGCTTAGCCAGCCCCTATAGGATGGGTAAGAAGGTGAGTATAGGTGGGTATAGTACTCTATAATTAAGAGGCTACGATAGGGACCGAGAGGAGGAATTGGTTTTGGTCTCCAGATAAAATTAAGCATTCCGTGTTCGCCTCGAACATACAACTTAATTTTATCAATAATAATTCATTCCACTAGAGAACTATTATTGAACTACCGCACCAATCCCAAATTACATTTTTGGACTCCTTCTTATTATGAGTGTGTTAGTCTCCCTGTCTTTAAAATAATGAATGTCCACTAATTAAATGAATTACTGACAACTCACTTAATTAATATCTTAGTCCAAGAGTAGTACCACTCAATCTTATCATCATGTCGGACTAAGTCCACTTGCAGGGTTTAACATGACAATCCTTATGAGCTCCTCTTGGGGACATTCTCAACCTAGATTTCTAGGACACAGTTTCCTTCTATAATCAACAACACACACTATAAGTGATATCATTTCCTAACTTATCGTGCTTATTGATTTATCGAACTAAATCTCACCCATTGATAAATTAAAGAAATAAATATCAAATATATGTGCTTGTTATTATATTAGGATTAAGAGCACACACTTCCATAATAACTGAGGTCTTTGTTCCTTTATAAAGTCAGTATAAAAGAAACAACTTCTAATGGTCATACTCAATACACTCTAAGTGTACTAGTACAATTATATAATTAAGATAAACTAATACCTAATTACACTGCGACCTTCCAATGGTTTGTTCCTTTCCATCTTGGTCGTGAGCTACTGTTTATAATTTATAAGGTGCTGATAACATGATCCTCTGTGTGTGACACCACACACCATGTTATCTACAATATAAATTAATTGAACAACTACATTTATCATAAATGTTGACATTTGACCAGTGTGATTCTTATTTCTAGATAAATGTTTATACCAAAAGCTAGACTTTTAGTATACATCCTAACAATCTCCCACTTATACTAAAAGACTAAGCTGCTATATCTGCTGCCATACATCTGATTCAACCCTTCAACACGCCTATCAAAAACTCTTGCCTTAAGAGCCTTAGTGAGAAGATCTTTAGGTCATCATCTGATGCAATCTAGGCAGCAACAACTTCTCCTCGTTTATACGATTTCTCGTATTGGGTGGTACTTGCGCTCTATTGTGTTTACTTGCCTTATAGACTCATGGTTTCTTCGAGTTTGCTACTGCACCACTATTATTAAAATAAATTGTAATAATCTTTGGACAAACTAGAAATCATATCTAAGTCTATCTTGAGGTTATTGAGTCATTCAGCTTTTATGGCTACCTCAGAGGCTTGCCATATACTCAGCTTCTATGGTGGAGTCCAGAAAAACTCCTATGCTTATCACTCTTCCATAGATATGACTTTACCTCCTAAAGTAAACACAAAACCCCAAGGTTGACTTATTATTGTCCCTATCTGATTGGAAGTCAAAATCTGTGCAGCCTACAGGGACCAAATTAACTGCCTTGTAAGCTAGCATATAATCTCTAATGCCTCTAAAGTACTTCAATATATTTTTTATTGTAGTCCAATGTCCTTGTCCAAGGTTACTTTGATATCTGCTAACTATGCCCTTGGCAAAACAGATTTCTGATCTCGTGCATAGCATACATTAGCCTTCCGACAACCAAAGTATAAAGAACTGCCTTCATTTCCTCTATCTCCTTTGATGTCTACGGAGACATTTCTTTAGATAAAGTTACTCCATGGTAAAAAGGTAAGAAACTTTTCTTGGAGTTTTGCATGCTTAAAATGAGCAAAGATTTTTTCGATATATGAAGCTTGGGATAAATAAAATATTCTTTCCTTGTGATCCCTTATTACTTTGATCCCAGAATATATACATTTTCCCAAGTCCTTCATATCGAATTGTTTAGGCAACCATACCCTTACTTCTGACAACATTTTGATATTGTTTCCAACTACCAAAAATGTTATCTACGTATAGTACAAGAAATACCACCACGTTTCCATCACACTTTTGTATACACAAGACTTATCCGGTTACTAAATAAATCCATAGGTCTGGATTACTTTGATCAACCGGATATTCCAAGACCTTGAAGCTTTGCCTCAGTTCATAGACTGATTGAGCTTGCACACAAGATGCTCTTTGCCCTTTGCAATGAACCCTTCTGGTTTCTTTATATGGATGCTTTCTTCAAGACTTCCATTAAAGAATGCTGTCTTGACATCCACTTGCCAAATAGATAAAAGAATCCGGATAAACTTAAGCATGGCTACCAGTGAAAAAGTTTCCTTTTTCATCAAGCCTTGCTTTGAAAGTTTCCACCTTCCTGTCTATCCATCTTTTCCTATTGTAGACCTATTTTTACCCAATGGCTTTTACACCATACGGTGGTTCTACAAGCTTCCAGATTTTATTAGAATACATATATTCTAATTCATTATTCATTGCTCTTTGCCAAGATGTTGCATCTTTATCTTGGAGTGCTTCATCATATGTTCGGGATCAGGCTCATGTTCATTTGGGATCAAGTCCAAAAACTCTCCCAAAACATGAATCTTTTAGGTTTGCTTGACAATCCTCCCACTACGATGAGCTACTGTCTGTAATTGTGTATCATTTATGATACATGTTGCAGTTTCTTGTGATATTTCATCTTGTACAGTTGGTACTAGATTAGACATGTCCTTTATAATTTCTTTAAGAACAAATTTACTTATGGGCTTGTGGTTTATTACATAGTTCTTTTCTAAAAATCGGTCATTGATGCTAACAATGATGGTGGATTTGGATTCCTGGGCTCACCATGCTCCTTTATGTCAATCATGGTGAAATTTTCCTTATGAGCTGTGCAGTACGTTGCATGTGGATGAATGCTTTGAATAATTCAACCCTTGCTTCATTGACAGCTGGTAAGGCTTTTTGCCAGTAGGTGTCTCGTCCTTGAAAGTGGCTTCTTTTGCGGAAATCTGATTCCTTGAGCTGGCAGATAAGCACAAGCTCTCTAATGCTGCTAAGGATGTGTTTGATTGCTATCCACTCGATGTCGGCCATATGAGAGCGTTTGTCATGTTCTTCTTGGTTATAGATACTTGTCCTTTTTGTATAGCAGGCCAATTCTTCATATTGTTGAAGGAGATCATAAGGCCCGCTAGGTGTTGGGATGCCATCGAATTGGGTTTGTCCTTGATCTGTAGTAAGGCTTCCTCGATCTGGACTAGTATTAGAAGATCCTTCGCCGCAGGAGTCCATGGCCCTATCAAAGAACACACAAGTCGAGAAAGTGCGTCAGCTAATAAATTATCTTTACCGTTTACATGCTGAAATTGGACCTCAATGCCAAGTCCAGTAATAAAGTCTGTGAACGCCAGCCATCTAACCCTAGATGGTTTATTTTGTGCAAACTTATTGAAAAAGCTTATAATAGCTTGGCAATCCGTGCGAATAATCAGCTCTGATTTATTAAGATAGTATATCTTGAAGCTATTGAGACTATTCATCACCGCATGAATTTCAACATCTATTGTTGATTTTAGTGGGTTATATTTCCCACTTGAATATGCACAAATCTTCTCCACTGAGTTAGAATCATATTTCTTTGGTTTCCACTTGCAAATTCCACCCTAGCCTTCCATACAGTCATCAGCTTCAATAATAATAAAGCAGTCATTAGGGGGAATTGACAAATCGGGTAATTCCTTGATAATCTTTTTGATTTTTCTGATCAACTCTAGATCTTGAAAATTCATCTTCTTTTCACCAGTTGGGCTTATCTTTGCATATAGTGGACCTAGCAATCTTCCTAGGTTAGGAATATAACTTCTTGCATAATTTACAAGCCTAACCAGGATCGAAGACCTTTGGTTGTATAAAGCTCTTGTTCCTTAAAGTCTGCAATCTTTGAGATTACATGGGGTTGGAGCTTTATTGTTGATTGACCAATAGTAGTGCCCAGAAATTCAATAGTATGGCTTCCTATCTTCATTTTTGTGGGACTTAATATTAGCCCATTTTCTTTGCAAATTCTGAGCATAATTTTCAGATGCTCCTTGTGTTCTTCTTCTGTTTTAGAAAAGACAAGTATATCATCAATATAGATTGCTAGAAATTCTTCTATACCTCGAAAGCAACTGTCCATCTTTCTTTGAAAGACTATGGGAGCATTCTTCAATCCAAATGGCATAACAAGCCATTCATATAAACCATCTGGTACCCAGAAAGTTGTCCATTCAATAGAATCTGGATCCATAGCAACTTGATGAAAATCGAATTTTAAATCAAACTTTGAATAAATCTTACTGCCTCCGATTCTCTTGATTATAGTATTGATCCCTTGTAGGCTATATTGATCCTTATGAGTATTATCATTAAGCCTTTTATAATTAAAGACTAACCTTTCTTTGCCTTTAACTTCTCTCTTTGTTACTAGATCAATAGTTGTTCCTGAATGGACTATGATAACTGTTGTTCGATGTCGGCTTTTGCTTGGTCTGATTACTTGCAGGTCAAGTAGTATCTTGATATGTCTTCTGAAAGCATCTTGCATTTGTGGTGTGACATGCTTTAAAGGCCTATCTTCTATAATCAGATCCATATTTTTGATATCAAGAATACATTTAATTTGATTTTTTGACCAATACTTCATAGGTTCATTGTCGATATATCCTGCATCAGATAATTCCTTAATAATGCCTTCAATTTGCGTACCTGTTTGCCATGTACAAACTTGCTCCTTTATATAATAATACTCTTCTTCTTCAAGGTCAAGTTCTTCAATAGAGGGGGCTGTAACAACCATTTGATGGGTCTTGATAGTTGTAATATTCTTATAGAATGTTACTTCATCTCCTTCAATTCGGATACCTCCATAGAGAGATCTAATAAAGTTACACCCAATAATCATAGTAATGTTACCTCCAATAGATAAGGGAAAAGCATAAGTATAAGGTATTCTGAAAGAGTGTTCTCCGATCTTCATGTTCCCATACTTCAGTTTCTTATTGGCTGTTGTTTTGGAATTAATTCCACTAAAGCTTACTACAAAAGTGTTATCCTCTATTGCTTCAGCTGGGATAGATGCCTGATCAATGCAGCACGTTGTTGCTCCTGTATCAAGAATAGCATTTACCTTAAAATCTTTGACACCTGGTATGTGGATTTCGACTTCAAGATTGAAGAGCCCATTTGTTTTCTTCTTTTGTTGAGATGCTTCCTCTACAGAGAAGACTTTTTCCCTTCCTTCTGAAATAAGCACGTTGACTTCTTCTCTTTCTTTTTGAAGTAATTTCTTTAAATCTTCATTTTCTAATTCAAGGGCATCAATTTTGAATCTCAACTCTTCATTTTCAGTATCAACTTCAAGCTTTTCAGCCGAAGCTTATCGGAGAATATCATCTTTTTCAGTGCGGAATTCCTTTCTAATTTGATCAATTTGAAGTTCCATCATGGCCTGAGCTGCCTCAACTTCTTATTGTAGCCTGACTATTTCTGATTCTGCCATGTTATATAAGCTTGTTGTTCTTTAACTAAGCTTGTAGGATTAAATGGTATGACAAATATTCTTTGCACTGGTATAATCATATCAAAATAATTATCTGAACACATACCACACGTTGTTATTTTACACTAGTTGCAATGTGCTCTGTGCTTCTTCATAGTTTCTCGCTTGCAACAATGGCATTTGTCATATGACGATGGAATGTCATCATTTATTATCCAGATATGAGTGCAGTCATGCTGTTCCTTTGAAACTCGGACCAATGGCTGCCACCCTCCAGTTTTTCTTATCATATAACAGTTTTTTGTTTCCATGAAGACAAACAAGTATTCAGTAGCTATGGATAATACCTGTTTATCTTCTCCTTCTGAAATGCTATAGATTGCATTTGATTGATCATCTCCTTCTTGTACTGACATTATTTCATATTCTTCAGGAAGTTCTAAACCTTCAAACATTGCAACCCTCTTGATATTTTTATATTCTCTTGGACAATCTCGGGCAAAATGGCCTTCTTCTCCACAAAGAAAACATTTACATTTTTTATTCCTTATCAGATGCTTCTTCTTTTCTATGCGAGCATGAGACTGATGAGGCTTGCCTTTATAGGTAGTTGATTTTCGAACTCCATACCTTCTTTTTGAATCTTGATAATAACCAGGTATAGGTATTTGGTTGCAAAATGATAAGTCTTTTAATGACCTACTAAAGGCAGCTTTCTTACATTCCTCTTCCAAATATCTATAAGCAAAGATAATACGGGGGTGAACTCCCATTGTGTTACTAGGGTAAATATCTTCAAAAGCAGCCTTTATTCTTCTCCCAAGGTCTCCTGGAAGTTTTAACCAAAACTTTTCGGATAATTCAGGACCTGTGAATAGATGACCTGTCTTTGCAGCAAGGTTCATATATTCATTCGTGAAAGGTATAATATCCTTAATTTGAGAACATGTTAATCTTTCTAAATCCCTGTACGCTCTATCTTGCATATCAGTAGATCCTTGGAAAGGATCTTCAAGAATAAATATTCTTCTAATTTGAGAGATTAGATTTTGCATACCATTTCGTCCATCAGCTGATCTTACTAGTTCAACATATTCATTTGGAAAAGCCATGCGCCATTGAATCCAGGTAAGTCTTTCTGCTTCCCCTAATAAATTTTCAATAAAATCTGCCTTATCTTGTGTATCTGTAAAGTTTTGTAGGGCAACTACATTCTTGGTAATAGCTTCCCATCGTAAAAAGATGTCCTCAATTTTTCCTAGTTGCATAGGAAGAGTTAATATAGCTCCTGTCTGCTGTTGTGCTGATGGTAAGTTCCACCATTCAGAAGTATTATTTCCTTTAAAATGTCCTTTGCCTTTATTTATTTGTGGTTCTCTGGCAACACTGACAGGCTCTGGCTTTGGCCTTGTTGGGGGGTAACCAACTGGATTCATGGTGGTATTAATAGGCAGCCTGTATTGGGATACAGCCTCTTGAGAATATATTTGCTCAGACAAGCGTTGCAACTACGGATAATCTGTAAGAAATTCGCCTTCTTGTCCAACAGCAAGAATATTATTTTCAGATAAGTGCTGTAACTGCGGATAATCTGTAAGAAATTCGCCTTCGCCTTCTGGCCATTTCCCATCATCTTCCACTGCGAAAGGATTAATAAAATCATTTGAAGAGTCAAAAGAAGATTTGGGAGTACCTATGTCGGTTTCTTGCAACATTAGATATTGCAAATAGTTGATATAATCTTCGTGGGTGTCTACTGTGTTGACACATAAGAAATGCCTTTGATCAAGAAATTCAATATATTCTGGTTCTTCAATAGTTTATGAAGTATGTGGTTGTAATAAATCCCAAATATCTTCAGTGGTAAAATGTTTTTGCCAAATTTCTTGTCGGTATTTCCTTGCAGATTGAAAATGCTGCTTATGAGCCATTTTTTGTTTTTGCTCTCTTGCTTGTAATAATTTTGTCCTTCGTTGAGTTGTTTCCGCTATTCTTTTCTCTTTATCTTGTTCTCGGGTAGATAAACTTGTCGATCCGAAGCCTTTATGTCCTCTTGAGGTATTGTCCAGTTCTTGTACTGGCATGATCATAGGAGTTTTGCAGCATTCTAAAATTATTTGCGCTATATATTCCCCTGTTTTGAGAGACAAAGTATTATTAGAGAAATTGTGGACCAGAATCTTTACTTCACCTCTATAATCTGAATCAATAACGCCAGCACCTATTATGATGCCTTTCATAGCATAACTGGACCGAGGTGCTATACGAGCATAAGTGCCTTCTGGAGTTTTGATACTAATTCTAGTGCTTAATAATTCTTGTCCTTGTGAAGGAATGATATAATCTTGGTCAATAGCAAGATCATATCCTGCAGCTCCTTTTGATGCTCGCCTTAGTGTTTTTGTTGTGCTACTTATCTTTTTGATGTAAAACACCTCCTCTTCTTCTTCATCCAAAGTTAAGACTGCAACTCTATACACCTGTTCTTGTTCATCATTTTCCTCATTGTCTCTTGAGTTATATCTTGGTGGTGTGGGTGTTCTTGCTGCCTGGTAATTATTAAAATGAAGGGAAATTCTTCCATCAATTAAATTATTAGTGGTTACCTCAGTAGGTTGTAATGGAACTGTAAGCGTTGATGGTGTAATGATCCAATTTTGTCCCATTAATTCCCTTGTATTATATCTCCTTCTAGGTAATGCTCTAACCCCATGGCTAGCAAGATAGTCAACAACATTTTGAACTTCATAAGCGAACCCCACATTTGGAGTATTTGATAGTCTTCCAGCAAGCCCTCGAGTGATGAGAATATTCACTTCTCCATTTCTCCATCCTTCGTAGCCGCTTGATAAGATGTATATATGTATATTTCTATAAAAATCAGATATAGTTAACATTGTGTCAGGGATTACATACACTAGTTGGCTTCCATGCGTGAGATCAATTTCCATTGTTGCAAAGATTGCTTGATCTCCTTGCCATCTGTTGTCACGAAATACCACTAGTAATAAAGTACCTTCTTCTTGTCGATGAAGGATTTGGATTCTAACTTGTATAATCCCCATATGAATAAATCTCATCCCGCTTCTTTGTAATTGATGAAAACTTTCTTCTTGAATGAAGGCCCGATCAACTTGATTAGTTGTCACCAAAATAGCTTCCTCTGATCTATGCATATACACCCGGTGGTGTATATCATCTCGTCTGGAATGATAAAGTACCTCAGCGGGTACTAAAGAAGCCCTTTCTTGCATAGACTGTCTTAACTGAATTTGAGGATCAATCTGTTGTTCAAGAGAATATATATAAGGTACCTGCCCTGTAATTCTTCGGGTGATTCTTTGTAGAGTTCTTTCAACATTATATCTTCTTCGTTGATTACGCCTGTAATCTCAAACTTGATCTTCAAAAAGAGGATTTTGTTCACTTGTTCTTTCAGTGGTAACAGGAGGATTTGTAGTGACCCTGGTGTTCATTGCTTCTTTTGTTCTCGGAATAATTCGTAGGGGTCTTTGAATACCAGTAGCTTCCCTCTTCCTTCTTTCACCTTTTCCTTTAGATTTAAGCCTTTAATTTTGTTAGATAATTCTTGAATAACTTCGTCAGGTAAAGATACCTCAGGATTAGCTTTTGCTTCAATCTTCTTGATTCTGTCCTCCAAACTTTCAATTTTTTCTAGTATAGTTACTAGAAGCTGGATCTGTGTATTTGCTTGCTTAATAGTAGCAATTGTTCTGCTAAGAGCGCCTTTGTAATCAGTAGGTTTACAGAAACCAAGTGAAGGTGCTTCAATTGCTTCAATTGCCTGGAGAGCTTCTTTATATGAGCTTGTTGCTTGAGTGTTGATGTAGCTCATGAAGAGGCCCACGCTTCTACCTTTTGTAGTAAGACCTCAATCTGGTTAAGCTTTCTTTTTAATTGTTTAGAATAAGTTATTACCTGGCTGGTCTCTAGCTTATGTTTTTCTTCGATTTGGAGTATGAAGCTTTTCAATTGTTCCCTAGTTAAGGGCTGGTTTTGTACTACTTCTTTAGTTAAATTTTTGATTTTCTTCCTTTAAAACCTCAATATCTTCCTGAATTTGCTTAAAATTCTTAAGGTTCACTCTATTAGAGAGACTCAATCTATCAAATATGACTGCTTTATTATTATTGAAGCTGATGGCTGTATGGAAGGCTGGGGTGGAATTTGCAAGTGGAAACCAAAGAAGTATGATTCTAACTCAGCGGAGAAGATTTGTGCATATTCAAGTGGGAAATATAACCCACTAAAATCAACAATAGATGATGAAATTCATGCGGTGATGAATAGTCTCAATAGCTTCAAGATATACTATCTTGATAAATCAGAGCTGATTATTCGCACGGATTGCCAAGCTATTATAAGCTTTTTCAATAAGTCTGCACAAAATAAACCATCTAGGGTTAGATGGCTGGCGTTCATAGACTTTATTACTGGATTTGGCATTGAGGTCCAATTTCAGCATGTAAACGGTAAAGATAATTTATTAGCTGACGCACTTTCTTGACTTGTGTGTTCTTTGATAGGGCCATAGACTCCTGCGGCAAAGGATCTTCTAATACTAGTCCAGATCGAGGAAGCCTTACTACAGATCAAGGACAAACCCAATTCGATGGCATCCCAACACCTAGCGGGCCTTATGATCTCCTTCAACAATATGAAGAATTGGCCTGCTATACAAAAAGGACAAGTATCTATAACCAAGAAGAACATGACAAATGCTCTCATATAGCCGACATTGAGTGGACAGCAATCAAACACATCCTTAGCAGCATTAGAGAGCTTGAGCTTATCTGCCAGCTCAAGGAATCAGATTTCCGCAAAAGAAGCCACTTTCAAGGACGAGACACCTACTGGCAAAAAGCCTTACCAGCTATCAATGAAGCAAGGGTTGAATTATTCAAAGCATTCATCCACATGCAACGTACCGCACAACTCATAAGGAAAAATCCACCATGATTGACATAAAGGAGCATGGTGAGCCCAGGAATCCAAAGCTTTATGGATTGAGCCCCGGGGAGCCGTCCATGTGTTTATGCTGATAAGCTTTCTGAGTCAGCACTACAATAATAGGGTTAATAGATAAGATTCGATTGAATGATGATGGGGCCCAATGCGCACCCAGTTTATCGATTCCTTCTCTATAAAACCCCATGTTTAGTCTCATTGCAAGACATCAAGCGCTTCACGCTACAAGTCTTACTTTGAGAAACTTTGTAAGTCCGCTGTTTTATTTTCAGATCTTAGTCCTGTATTTCTTTCTAGTGTCTTGTACATTATCTAAGGTTTGAAAATATTATTTTGGCCTACCCCAATTTTATGGTATCGAGCAAGTTCTAATGGCTGAGTAACTTGTTTGTTCTAAGGTATTTAAGGAATGCATGTTTGATAACCTTTGTAAAATATGGAACCTCAGTTATTTGCTAAAACTGGCTAAGCGATTTTTCTTTAAAGGCTTGGATATTAAACTGTGATAAAGCGACCGAGGAACGACGAGTGGATTGCAAAAGGGTAGGTCCTAACTTGGTAAGTCTTGGTGCCAAGATACTAAGGGCACACCTACATGAGCAAGAAAGCTTTTAGAACCTCCTAAGCCATAAGCAGTGAAAAATCCAAGCTAATAAGGAATAAAAACTTAGTTAGTGTCTAGAGATAAATTCCAATTGAAAAAGAGACTACTTGATCGCAAACTAAGCCTTGTAGTTTTGCTTAAGGTGGATAGCCAGAAGCCTTAGGTGAGTATTATTGGTGGATAGCCAGAAGTCAATTTACTCGAGAAAGGATCTTTATGTCTAGACGATGGGAAATAACCATACAAGAATGGTATGCAAAAGCACCAACTGTAAATCTTGAATACCTTGATTTAGCAAAAACAAAGCCAACCGTTAAATAATCGCAAATCCTAGTTTAAGCTCTTCGTCTCTGTATTAACCAATATTTTTTTGGTCCGATTTCTTCGATTTTTATTTGGAAATTCGATCGGCTTAATTTGCCCAAACAAATTTCGATTTATTTGATTTCAGATAATTTGATTGGGTCGGTTTGGTTTTGACTAAATGTTCAACCCTATTCTTTATTATAGGTGCGATAAAGAGGCATCAACACTTAATTTGGTCTATCATCTTAATCAATAATTTTCTATTCAAGACCTAGACAATACTTTATTCATATTTAGCATTAAGGCCTAGGCAATACTTGGTTCTAGATCTTTAAGATTTCCAAAGTGATTTGAGCTGATAGGAATCAATATTTTCACATATTTACCTAGTTCTATTCATTTTAAAGTTTTACATTTAAATTTTATATTTCATATTAGTTATAGAACCAATGAGTTCTATTGGCCATCATGTTTGTAATCTTCATGAATTAGTGGCCAACCCTAAGAAAAAACATAATCATCAACTTTCAAAATTTCCTGTTGTTTTCAACAAACTTATCTAATCTCATATCGTAGTTTTACTATTTCGCAATGTTAATAGTTGTTTGTCTTATATTTCATTAAAAGTGATCAATAATTAAGGTATATTAAATTATTAATTTTAGACTGTCTCTTATGTTATGAGTTTCTATTAATAGATCAAATTATTTCATTTTATTTCTATAATGAGCCAATAAAGTATTACATATAAATTATTGGTTAAGGTTTTTAGTCTAAACTCATTATCTCACCATTCATATCCATCATAAAATAATTTAATTTTTTTAATAAAAAGTTTAAACATGAAATGTTGCCAACTTTGATTTTTTTGCTTATGTAGATTTAGAAAATCATTGAAAATTTCAATTTATTATAAATTTAAATTTTACTTAACGAATATAATTCTACACTAGAATTTATCAATTTTATTAAAAAAAAAAAAAATTGCACAAGTTCTCTTATCCTACCCCGCTGCATCCAGCCAGGTTCAGTACGTTCATATATCCGACAAAAATCCAACTCAGACAGCGCATAAATCGAGTGGGCCCAGAGAAGTGATCCCAAAATGTTTTTTTAGTAAATAATTTCTTTTTCTGGAACACACTGAATTTAAAGACCAAATTCGTTTAATCTTTTCCTTATCAATCGTAGTCCCAACAAATCCTGCGTTGCTTAAAATCCACTGCACTTTTTTCCATTAGCTCGGATCGTAATTCACTCGCCGGCGGAGTGTACGAGCAATGGAAATGGCAAGGAATTGCGATCGGGAGACGGAGGAGGCGGAGGCTGGAGGTGGCGGCCGCAATAGTAGTATCCACGGTGATGTCCTTGAGGAGGTCGTCTCCCGGGTCTCCGCCCTCGACCTCCTCCACGTCTCCCGTGTCTCCAGAGGCTGGCGGACCGCCGCTATCTCCTCCCTCCTCTGCCGGCGACGCCCGCCCTGCCTTCTCCTCCGCCTCCAGTCCCGCCGCAGAGCCTCCGCGCACGTGTACGACCCCATCTCCGGCGCCTGGAGGGATGTTCCTATCCCGCCCGAGGCGAGCCTTCACGGGCTCGATGCGCCGCGCGTCGCCGCGCTCGCGAGCTCTCTCTCTGGCGGTCCCCGCTTCTACGCGCTCTCCTCCTCCAAGCTCGCCCTCGCGGCCGACCCGCTCGGCACCGCTTGGCGCGACCTGGAGCCGCCGCGTTGCTGGCGTACGGACCCGACCGTCGCCCTCGTGGGCACCCGCCTGGTGGTGGCCGGCGGCGGATGCGCGCTCGAGGGCAACGCAGGCTCCGTCGAGATGTGCGACGCGTACGGGGGCGGAGGAGGCTGCTGGTGGGAGCCGTGCGAGGCGATGCCGGAGGCGTTCAGATTGTCGCCGGCGATTTCGGCCGCGGCGTCGGAGCGGCGGCTCTATGTCGTGGAGAGGCAGCCGCCGTTCGGCGCTAGCTGGTTCGATACGGAGACGAGGCGGTGGGGTCCAACGCGGTCGCTGAGCGTGCCCGACCCCACCGCTCGCCACGTGGCGATCGGGTTCTCGAACGGACGGCTGCTTTTGGCGGCGGCGGGCGGGAGTGGGATGGGGTGGGGGTGGGCGGCGGAGAGCGTGCGGGTGTGGATGGTGGAGGAGGAGACGCTGGAGGTGGCATCGGAGGAAGTGGTGGCGGAGATGCCGAGAGAGATGGTGGCTGCCCTGGCCGAGGATGGCGGCGGCGGGTGGGGGTTGCCGTCGATTGGGTTCTTGTGCGAGAGTGATTTCGCTTACTTCTACAACCCTGTCTATTTGAAGGAGTTCTTCCTGTGCGAGCAGCAGGCCGCAGGCGGCAGCGGCTGTCGGTGGCAGCGGGTTGAACCGCCAGCGTGCGTGGAGCAGCGACCCATTGATAAGGTGGCGCTCGGATGTTGCCAAAATGGGAGTAGACTGTATTTAAGTTAAAATAATCAAATAAAGCATATTAGGACATCTCTTATAAGGGATATTTGGAGAAAATATTTCTCTAAATATCTCCCTCTCTCATATATCTCCCATTGTGGGGATATTTGAAAGGAGAATAGAAATCATCAGGCACAACTTTGTGCTTGGTGATTTCATTGTGGTGGCATGAAAGTGGGCCCCACAAGTTGTAATTGAGAGATAAAAATATTTGTTAGGTGGGGTTCATAAATATTTTGTTGAGGGGATATTTTATTGTGAGATTTGAGATATTTGATAAGTGAGATATTTGATTGATGATATGAAAACGAGCCCCATAAATATTTAGAAGAAATATCTGGTGTCATTGTGGATACTCTAAGACAATAAATAAACAAGACAAGTAAACTCAACTCAAATTTTATCTGTGTTCAAAGTTATTTAATAAAATATTTAAGTCATCTTTTATATATATATATATATATATATATATATATATATATATATATATATATTTTGTGATAAATATATATACATGGACATTTTAATAATATCATATATATATACATGCATGTATATATTTTGGTTGATCAAATTCTGACCATTTAGAAATGCCCAATAAATTAAATAGTAAAATAGTTATTGAAGTTTGATTTCGTTTTTTTCACGAGCTTCAATTTTATTCTCTTAGATATTATGTTTGATCATGTCCGAGTGTTGAGTCGATGAACGCTGGGGATGTGACATTTCTGTTGACTGGTCGAAGGCTCCAGAGACGTAGATCCCTTGCCGCCGCGGACCTGCAAACACAGTGCCGAGCCGAGGAGGGGTTCCTCGGCGATGACCCTCCGACGCTCAAGTCAAACTTTCGGTAGCAAGAAAGAAAGAAGTATAGTAGAGGCGAGAACTGTAGCTACAGTAAAGATGTAAACATACCTCCGTCGAAACTTGGGGGTCCTTATATAGGGCTCCCCAGAGGCGCATGTACACTCCCCCGAGACGTGCACACCCCTCGAAGCATACCCGGAATGGGTGTCTCAGGAAAGCGTGTCTGACACCATACCTCAATAGTACGAGCATATCCCTGATGCGACAGTGGAAGTTTCTACCGTACGATTCTTTGTTCGACTAAGCTGCTGGCCATGCCTCTTATCGGCGACACTGGTTCCTAGGAAGATCTCGCCACCTGCTCCCTCTATCTTTTACTAGGTCGAGTGGAGGAACCACTCGGCTGGCGTCTTTCCTGGGTCGAGCGGAGGAACCACTCGGCTAGTACCTTTCCCGTGCCGAGTGGAGGCCCGTCGGCTGACGGCCTTCAGGCGGATGCCCGTTCGACCGAATGCCGTGGCTACTATTGGCCGAGCGGGATGGCCACTCGGCCTCTATTCCTTCTTGCCTTGTCTTATGAGCGTCGGAAACTCGGCGTCAGGCCGAGCTATCGAGATATCGAGTCGGCTAATCCTTCTATTGATCAAGAAGGTAACCCCCGCCCGGGTCGAACGTCTGCCGAGTGCTGATCATTTTGACCTTTTGCCAGATGGGTCCCCTCCTCTTACCACCGGATCACATGCCTTCCCTTCAAGTCTAGTCGAAGGAGGCTGAAAGTCTGATTGACTGGACAAATAGTCTGGCGAGTGGTTGGCGGGTCAGCCTATTGAATGAGTGGGACCCCCGCTCGCTCTCCATAAGACTGATCTTTCTCCTCCGGTTGGCGATTCGCGCCTCTGCACTTGACTATTTTGGATAATTTTCCTTATCTCTGTTGGAGGGGCGTGGGTCGATCATCTAATGCTGACGCCGTCCAAATCTTCTCGTGATGTGTGCCAATCTATTCCATTAATGTAACACCCACGAAATTATAAGATAAGTATATGAGTGTTATTTTCTTTAGAGCACTTGACTATTTTGGATACTTTTCCTTATCTCTATCGGAGGGGCGCGGGCCGATCAGCTAATGCTGACGCCGTCCAAATCTTCTCGTGATGTGTGCCAATTTATTCCATTAATGTAACACCCACGAAATTATAAGATAAGTATATGGGTGTTATTTTATTTAGAGCATAAAAATAAAAAGAATAAGAGAAAAGGAAAAATAGAAACCAAAATAGAATAAGAAGAGGTGAGGTCAAGGATTGAACCTTGAACCTCCCACAAGTAATAGAGTTAAATTAGTGGATGGAACCACTAGAGTAATGAATGATAAGTGAATAAAAGAGAATGGAATTGGTAGTTAAAGGAGAGAAGATGGTTAAGTAAAAGAACAAGAGAAAATCAAATTTGCTTACCTTCTCTTCCTCTTGGTTAAGAGAAGAAGCAAGCAAAAGATAAATTGCCTACTTCCCTCCCTCTCTCTATTTTCGTGGGATTAAAGGAATGAGGGAAAAGAGGAGTTGAGGGAATGAATGAAGACATGCTTCATTTACAAAGGAATAAATAGGATTCGGAGAAGAAAAGCAAGAGATTTAGTTCTTCTTCTTCCTCCTTCCTTCTGCTTCTTCATTCTCCACCGAAACCAAGAGCCCCTCCCTCTCCTTATTCCAAAAGCTAGGCTAAGTTTCCTCTCCAAGAAAACTAAATTACAAGAAGAAGCCTTCAAGATCTACCCCTTCCAAGCAAGAGAAACAAAAGGAAGTACAAGAAGAAGAAGCTCTCTCCTTCCTTTGCACCTAGGGCACCTTTTTCCTTAAGAAAAATCACAAGCGAAAGGATGTAAGTATCCCCTCACCTGTGGTACAAGTAGTTCATAGGTGCTTTCCTTTATGAAAATAGATTTCTAAAAACTTAAGGTGTGATCCATGGTAAATTCGGCCAACAAGAATAAGACCCTTAGGAAAAATTAAGTCATAAATATGCTCACCATGATTTTTATGATATGTACTTTTTTATAAGAGATTTGTTTAGTATTCTCATACTTGTATGTTGCTTAGAATTAAGATTTCTCTCCTTAAAAACTCTCGGCCAAGACAAAATTAAGGACCTAAGAGAACTTAAAACCTAAACCAAGCATGACATGATTTTCCTTATGCCAAGATATGAAGTTAACATGATATTTATCATTCTTGTATGTTGATTGGAACTGTATTTCATGCTCATGAGGTTTCGGCCATAACAAGTTTAAGGGCCTAGGAAACTTAGAACCTAACATAATTATGCTCATGATGTTCCTTGTAATAATTGCTATGAAATTGATTTAGGGTTCCCATGCTTTTATGACACTTGAAACCTAGTTCCAAGCTTTACAAGTTTCGGCCATAACAAGTTTAAGGGCCTAGGAAACTTAGAACCTAACCTAATTATGCTCATGATGTTCCTTGTAATAATTGCTATGAAATTGATTTAGAGTTCCCATGCTTTTATGACACTTGAAACCTAGTTCCAAGCTTTACAAGTTTCGGCCATAACAAGTTTAAGGGCCTAGGAAACTTAGAACCTAACCTAATTATACTCATGATGTTCCTTGTAATAATTACTATGAAATTGGTTTAGGGTTCCCATGGTTTTATGCCACTTGAAAACCTAGTTGCATACTTAATAACTTTCGGCCGTGACATGTTTAAAGACATAGGAAGCTTAGAACCCAAACTAAACATGCTCAAGATGTTCCTTGTGATAAATGTTATGATATTAGTTTAGGGTTCACATGCTTTCATGCTACTTGTAACCTAGAATTGTGCTTACTAGGGTTTCGGCCATGATAAGTTTACAAGCTTAGGAAACCTAGAACCTAAACTAACCATGCTCATGATGTTCCTTATGGTATATGATATGATATTAGTTTAGGGTTCACCTGCTTGTATGTTGATTGTAACAAAATGTGATGCATGATAAGTTTCGGCCATGACATGTTTAAAGACTTAGGAAGCTTGGAACCCAAACTAAACATGCTCAAGATGTTCCTTATGATATATGTTATGATATTTATTTAGGGTCCCCATGCTTTCATGCTACTTGTAACCTAGAAACATGCTTGATAGGTTTCGACCATGACAAGAATAAAGGCTTAACTTAGAACCCATGTTAAACATGCTCATGATGTTCCTTATGATATATGATATGATGATGATTTAGGGTTCATATGCTTTTATGGTGCTTGTTAACCTAGTCAACAACTACATGTTTCGACCACTTCATGATATTTGGGTTAGAGACCCAATTATGAAATTCTATGTGTCTCACATGCAATGCTTCATGATATGATAAGAATATGCTATGCTTCTATGCTCATTTATGTATGCTTATGACCTATGCATGATGATAACCCGTATGATGTGTTATGTGCCCAAATTCATGATGTGCTGTGTGCCCAATTATGCATGCATTTATGATGTGCTATGTGCCCAAATTCATGATGTGCTGTGTGCCCAATTATGCATGCGATCATGATGTGCTGTGTGCCCAAATTCATGATGTGTTGTGTGCCCAATTATGCATGCTTTATGTTATACCTAAGAGTTGCTTCCCTATTAATTGGGACTAAGAGCACTCTTCATGATATGAAAAGAAATATAATATGCATGATATGATAAGAATTATGATATGTATGACATGCTACTTTACTTTTTATGGCTTGTACCAAGGGTGAGCTCCATAAGCGCCCCGGGGTTGATGAACTAAGAAACGGGTCTCGTTAGGGATGAGCTCCTAAGTGCCCCTAGGTCGATGGACTAAGAAACGGGCCTAGTATGTATGCCTTGTATGATTCGAGACTTGCTACCTTGGACCTACATAGGACGCGCGCATTTATGTATGTGGTACAAGCCGGGGCCCTAATCATGTTGAGATTATGTTTATGTATGTATGTAATAAGTTTTCAAAAGTCATGTTGCATATATTTTTCATGATGCATGTTTTCGAAAGTCATCTCGCATGATACTTATGACTATGTTATGTTATGCTAGGATGCACTTTATGATTATCACTACAAGAAAAACCCTCATAGACATCGGTGGAACAACAACAGTTTCAAGCAAAAACCGATGTCTTTGAATATTTTACACCGGTTTTTTCAAAAACCGGTGTCTATGAGCACAGATTTTCGCTCATAGACATCGGTTTTTTAGCCGATGTCTATGAGCACCTTTTTTTTTGTTAATAGACACCGATTTTAACAGCGGTTTTTAAAACCCGGTGTTAATGAACCAAAAAAATAAATAATTTAATTTTTCCACCAGCCAAAATTTACAATATTTCACAAAATTCCCTCCAAACTTAAACCAATATCGCGCCCCTTCTCTCACCCTAAATCTAAACCTAAACCTCCGACCATCTCTCAGCCTCATCTCCCTCTTCCCCTACTTGGATCTCTTCCCCTTCCTGGATCGATGCCCCTTCCTCTCCCTTCCTCTCTCGATTAGGATCAAAACCACCTGCTTCGGTCCTAAACAAAATCGCAGCATAAATCGTTCCAGCCTCCTCGTCCAATCCTCTCTTCCTCCTCCTCCTGCCTCTCTTCGCTCTTCCCGGCTAAGGTAGGGGCCGACGAGATCGCATCGAAGCACTTGATTCATTCGATTCCGGTTCCCGTTCGCGAAACCAGTTTCTTTCGATCGAGGTGATGGCGGACGCGCAGATGGGGAGACGGAGACCTTCGCGTTCCAGGCGGAGATCAACCAGTTGTTGAGTCTCATCATCAACACCTTCTACTCCAACAAGGAGATCTTCCTGCACGAGCTGATTAGCAACGCCTCGGATGTGAGACATCGCTGCTTTCATGTTGCTGCTCCCGTTTTTTCCCCTGTGTTGTCGTTGCTGAAGCAAATCGTGTGACTGCAAGCACTCGATAAGATCCGGTTCGAGGGTCTCACCGACAAGAGCAAGCTGAACGCCGCACCTTGTCACATGGTCTGGCACCAAGGAGTTCATGGAGGCACTAAACCTCTTCCAACTCGCGTTGCCTCCCTCTCTCAAGCGCCGGTGAAGATTCAGTCGCTTGCCCAATAAACATCTTTTCATGTGGGAGGACGAGTCAGTTATGTGACGCCCTGAAGCGTCCCGAAGATCCGTGGGAGGATGGACTAACGTTGTCGTTGGGTGCCAATCACACCTCTTCTTTCGCCGCTATAGTTACATGGAATCTAGAGGTCAAGGAGTATTTTCACATGATCTCTGAAGCTGAACGCCATATCCAGATTTCTAAATTGCCCACGCATCCTTTTTCCTATTTTTATATTCGTTCGAACACTCTTAAATCCACAATTAATGCAGTTATTGAGAAACTATAAGTGCCATTCTAAAGTAATGCAACAGGTACAAGTATCTGAAGAAAGAAGACAAGGTCATCCGTGTCCTCAGCCTGGTCTTGAACAGGTTGTGTTTGTTGAAAGTTCTGAACCACATATGCTTGAGGCGGCATTATTCCGTTAGAAACGGATGCAACTGGCGCTACTTAGAAAGCGTTGGATTATCATAATCTGGATTACGAAGACGGTTTGTAGGATCTCAGATACTCAAGGATCTGCCACCAAATACAGAATAGTCAGCTGACAGAGCACCGATGTGGCTTGGATTGGCCGGTAATAGGATTTTTCACTGGCAAGATAAGTCTGCGCGTCTCATGGTGGCATTTATCTTTTGTGCTTTTATCCTTTTTTCTATATTAATACTTATATCACCTGGTAGTTTATCCATCTGCTAGATGGATTCTTTTCTCTACTTATAGAGATTATTTTCCTATCAAATTATTTCGCAAGCATGATAATTGGATTTCATTACTTCATATGCGTTACACTTGCTTGCATTAACCTTGAGAAGCATGACTTTCAAATCTAGATGCTAATTTGTAAATCTTGAAAAAAGCATCAAAATGCTTGTCCAAAAACCATTGCGCTACTGTTTTTTTTGGTGAAATTGGGCCTTAGTCAAGCTATGTATTGGTTGCAGTAACCTTCTGATCACTTGGAAGCTATTGAAACATTATGAGTTTGGCAGCCAGTGTTATTCTCTATTGTTGTTATTATTCTCTAATTGTTCCTCAATATGCACTATATATGTTATCGACAGAGAGTGCTCATTCCATAATAAAACGTTTGGTTTGTTTAGCTGAATGCAAATGTTAATATATCGATCATTAGATTATTTATGTGGAAGCATGTGAGAGTGGCAGTATCTTTGAAGGTTTAATGCCAGAAGACCTTAATGTATATGTGACAACGACATCCAATGTTGTTGAAAGCAGCTAGGGAACTTCTTGTCCTGGGATGGATCCTCCACCACCACCACCGGAATATATGACTTGCCTTGGTGACTTGTATAGCGTTGCATGGATGGAAGACAGGTTTGAGTTTTATACCTAAACAAGTCATATCTGTTGTCAAGTTCAAAAGGTCTAAACATTTTATTGCATTTTATTTATTTTTTTTCATGTTAATGGGCTGACATTAGATTGTTTGGTTCCGCTAAGGAATTTTTTTTTTAAATGTATTTCCTTCTTCAGTGATTTTGTTTCTTTTGAGATGAAACAACAAAGAGGCACTGAAGTACAACAAATTGGATTAGAGCATCGAATCCAAGTTCAATTGTTGAATTTTCTAATTAGTAACTTAGTTTTAATTACAAGATGTTAGTGCATTACAGAATAGCTACACTTTTAAGTCTTGCTAATGACATAGCTTTATTTGTTTAAAATTTCCCCAAGAAAATTTTGCTTCGGACATTAAATGCTTTTTACCTTTTACTCTTCTCAAAGCCATAACTTGGTCTTTCTTGAAAAACTTTGTCAAGAAATTAGCGTGTGGTTACTGTTGTCACAATAACAGAATGTAAATTTTACTGCTGCAAAAGTCATATCTTGGTTCTTAATTTTGACACAGCCTGGTGTGCTAACTCATTTAAAAGATAAAAGGAGCCAGAACTTCCATTTGTAATGGTATTCCTGTTTTTAAGGGTAGAAATCCTCCAAACATAGGAGCCTTTTCAATATGATGGCATTGCTAACCTTCTAATTATATTTATGGCAGTGAGAATCACAATCTAAAGGATCGAACTCATCGGCAATCTAATTTTTGGATCGGATGTTGCACCTTTAGTCCTCAAAACCGTGAGGCCATCTGGTCAGGCTCTGGTTGATGATTGGGTTTGCTTGAAAACAGTGGTAAATATTGTGCTCTAGCGTATTCATCTTCACAATCTATTTTATTAAACATGACCATGTGTTAACAAAAAACCTTAGGTCCAAGCATTCGAGTTGCATTGTGGATCGCTCACTCAATATGGCATGAAGTATATGCGAGCTTTCGTAAACATATGTAACGAGGTGTCTCGAAGGATGGGATGGAAGAAGCTTGTGGTAATGTCTGTGGAAGCTACAACTCAGCTAAGTGGAGTCCCTTTATCCATGGCTACAGTGCATGATCTTGTATCTCAAAATTGCACGTCTAGTGCAATGTAAGCTCATCAGTGCTCATACATAAATATATACACACTGGCAGTAGGAATAGTCATATGCTTACTTAAACTTGTTCAAGGGTGTTGTTTCAGATAGTTATATGCAATTTTGAAAGCTGGAAATGGTAAAGATGCAATTTTGAAAGCTGGAAATGGTAAAGATTCAGTATGCAGTTGGTCTCAATTAGTTCGGATATGGTTTGTTGGTCGAGTTTTTACTTAAATTCAACTATTATTTTATTAAAGCTTCTTTTATGGTTCTTTAGCATCAAGAGGTTTACCTTGTATTGAAACTTTTGTTGCATATATTTCTTGATTCATAAATTTTCAGTGTATATTTCTAATACTCTTGAGTAAATTCCATTAATGCCTCCTTATTGCAAGATACTAGTTTCAGTGAATCTAACTTGTTATAATTTTTCCATTTTGTCATAACCAGATTGAAAGTTGCTGATACTTTACCTCCCTTAGGAATCATCATTAGCAGAGTTACCTTTGTGGGTCATGATCCATACATATTTCTTAGAAGAATTGCACGATATTTCATCCAATATCATCATAGGGAAGCAAAATATCAAATTTTGCAGATAATTTACTTCTGTGATCCCGCAATGAGTTGTATTTGTATCATATGTTTATTTGCAGATTTGTACTTGTAGGTATGAATATAGATGGGCGGATGGTGTGCAAATAAAGAAACCTATTGAAGTCTCAGCGCCAAAGTATGTTGAGTACCTGATGGAGTGGATTGAAGTTCAGCTCGACGATGAATCTATTTTCCCTCAAAAGCTCGGTAGAGCCTGTCGATCCAAGTGTTCAATTAATCATTCTTCTAATACAACAACAACTAAGGGAGCTTAAATTGTTGATCTTCATTATCTGATGTTTTTTTTGTAGGAACACCTTTTCCTGCAAACTTCAAAGACGTCGTGAAGACAATATTCAAGCGGTTGTTCCGTGTTTACGCACACATTTATCACTCTCATTTCCAGAAGATTGTGAGCCTCAAGGAAGAAGCACATCTCAACACCTGCTTCAAGCATTTCATTCTTTTCACTTATGTAAGTGCCTACCTCCGCTTAAAATTTCATTGCTTTCGTCAACCTTTCATACCCATTTGAGAATCGACATGTTCGTGTTATTGTGATGCAGGAGTTTGGGTTGATCGACAAGAAGGAAATCGCCCCGCTGCAGGAGCTGATTGAGTCCATCGTTCTATAAGTTTGTTGCTAATCTAAAGCACTTAAATGATCTTTCAGGTAATCAATCTTATTTCACTGCTAAGTTTCTCTCGAGTGGCTTGTATGTTGATGATGCATTGTTTATTACACATAATTAATGAGTAAATATTAATATGATTTTGTGTGACCCACCTCCACCACCTGTTCCTTGTGGCTCTGAATCAAGAAATTTTGCTGCCACACCTCCCGCCCTCTGCCAGCGTGGTGAGGGCTCGAGAGAGAGAGAGGGAGGCAGAAAGCGGTAGAATTGTATCATTAGAGTAAAATTTGAATCCTATGAGGACGCTTGGGGCTGGCAGTGGAGAAGGCACTTGGAGTGAGGTTACATTGTTGCATCTTTACCATTTCCATCTTTCAAAATTACATCTTTACTAATATATTATTTATGTGTTTTTACAGTTTACAAATCTCAACTACTCTAGAGTTGAAATTGATGAAGTGCGGTTCGATTGGGCGGAATGCATGCTAGATTACATTTGAAGTGCGGTTCTACCTTGATGTGTTGTTAAAAGAATGTTCTATCTTGATTTTGATATCTATTAGCTAGCTTTTGATGTAAAAAGAATGTTTGGGTATTTTATGGATACTGTTGTAAGAAGATTATTTATATAATTTGTGAATATTTGTGTATTTTATGGATATTATTGAATGAAGAATATTTGTATAATTTGTAAATATTTGTGTATTTTTTTTGTTATTGTCGGTTTTAAAATCAAATTTGTGCTGTTAAAAAATATACATATTACATCGGTTTTCCACCGCTGCAAAATCGGTGTTATTAACTAATATTACATCGGTCATTTACCGCTGCCAAAACTGGTGTTATTAACATACAATATTACATTGGTTTTACACCGTTGATGAAACGGTGTCGTTAAGTGATACTACACCGGTTAATAACCGATTCGAAGACCGGTGTCGTTAAGTGACACTACACCGGTTTTAACCCGATGTCTAAAATGACAGACTTTTAACATCGGCTTCATAGACATCGGTCGAAAATGAAATAGACATCGGTGGAAAACCGATGTCTATGAAGGTTTTTGTTGTAGTGTATGCCATGATATGCCATGACACTTGTGATTATGTTATGTTATGCTGGGATGCTCTTTTTGATCATGTCATAATATGCCTTGATTATGTTATGTTATGCTAGGATGCACTTATGGTTCTTATCATAATATGCCATGATACCTTATGATTACGTTACGATATGCTGCTTCTATACATGATATGATGAGTTGTTTTTATGTTTTATATCTATGAATATGCTATGCTTTATGTCTTTATGTTATACTTTACGGTTTTTGTGAGTAGGAAGGATCTTACTGAGCCTTGTGTGCTCATAGCTTACTTTCCTTGTACCACAGATAAAGGCAAGGAATGGATGTACTAAGGGAGCAGGAGGAGGGGCAAGATGGACGTGTGTAGTAGTGGCTCGGCTAAAAGAGAAAGACCTGCTTTTATCTAATAAGAATTATGTTTATGTCGTTCCTTCATGACTCCTTGACATTTCATCATGCTTATTAGTATTATGGCTTAAATTTATGTTAAGTATGCTATGTGACTTTATATGATAGGTAGTTAGTGATGATGATTTGAAAAGTAAAAGAAAACTTTTAAAAAGAAAAAAAAATATATATACTATAAACGAGACTTCCGCTGTTTTAAGTAGAAAAGATTATTAACAAGTAAGTAAGTAAGATAAGATAAGAAAGAAAAGAAAGGTAACCCCCGTCAGCTTGAGAAGGAAGGGGCGGGGTGTTACTGTTTGGTATCAGAGGCAGGTTTAGCCTTTTCACTACACACATGTCAAGCCTCCATCCTGCCGCTCCAAGTAAGAATCTATATGTTTAATTTAATTCTTCTATGATGCTTTAATATTATGCATGTTTACTTATTCTTGATGATGATAAGTCACAGTTCTAGTTTAGGTATGCATGATGGTAGAATAAGAATGATAATGATCTTGTGTTAGCCTGGATAGAAATAACGATAATTCATTGCCATTTAATGAAGATAAGCATGGATAGAAGACGTACTATCGAGCAGACGAGACAGCAACTCCACCAGATCTGACCCAGGTAGTTATTGACCTCCAGCGTCAGATCACGGAGCAACAACAACTGATCACAACTTTGATGGGTCAGCAAGAAAATCCTGCCACCCTGCCAGTAAATCAGATTAATGCAGTGCCCGTCATCCCAGTAGTTGCACCAGTACCACCAATAACCCCTATCCCAGTGGTCCGACAGGAGACCTACTTGATACAGTGGCTAAGGCTGAAGTCGGAAAACTTCTCAGGTACTTGCGAGCCATGGGACGCCCAGGCCTGGTCCAAGACAGTGGAAAGCATAGTGGAATTACTGGACTGGCCCGTATCGGAAAAGATCAAATGTGTATCATTCTGCTTTTCCGGAGACGCAAGAATGTGGTGGGAAAGAGTGAAGGCAAAGAGACAGATTAATCTGATGAACTGGACGGACTTTGAGACAGAGTTCTTCGAAGAGTTCTTCCATATGCAAGTGACGAACCGGCATTACGACGAGTTCACCGAGTTTCGGCAAGGTGACCTATCAGTGAATGAAGCAGTAAAGTGCTTCAATCGTCTGGCATGCCTATGTCCAGAGTTGGTTCGCACAGAAAGAGAAAGGGTCAGACTGATGCTGAAGATGCTTCGACCTGAGATAGCACTGAACGTGGCCGGCGGAATTAATAGACCGCAGACTACAGAGGAATTGGTCAGCAGTGCCCTAATCACAGAACATTATCAGAAAGTGATGAACGAGAATAAGAATCAGGCCTGAACAGAAGGACAGAGACCCTCAGGTACCAAAACAAGCTGGAAAGGGACCTCTACCAGAAAAAGGAAACAATGGGACAATGCTAAAGGTGGCTCAGTGAATAAGCAACTGAAATACCCTCAGTGCACTATTTGCGGAAAGCTGCATTCCGGAGTATGCCACAAGGGTACAAGAAAGTGCTATAATTGCGGAGGGGAAGGACATCTGGCCAGAGACTGCACTAACCAGTTTCAGGCACCACCCCAGCAGAATAACCAGAATAAGAGTGTCCCCTCACAATTACATCAGATGCAAGCTGCTATTGAAGGGACACCGATTAGCCAAGGGAGATTGGAAGCCCCGCCAACTACAACGAACGCCAGGGTTTTCTCGCTTACTAAAGAAGATGTGGCGAGCGCCTCTACTGTCGTTACAGGTCAGCTGCCTATTTTCAGTCAGTATGCTATAGTATTATTTGATATTGGGGCGACACACTAGTTTGTCTCAGCACCATTTATGAAGAAATTAGACATGCCACCCCAAACACTAAATGGCACATTCTTAACAACTCTACCATCCGGGGAAGTTATACCATCAGATCATATACCGCGGGCCGTACCTATCCTAATCGCAGACAGGGAACTCTACTACAATCTGATAGTACTCGACATGCGGGATTATGACATTATACTGGGCATGGATTTCCTGAGCAAGTACGGTGCTTTAATCGAGTGCCGTAAGAGAAAAGTAGTCTTCCGACCTGAAGCTGAACCGATGTTTGAATTCATTGGGGAACCTGGGAAAGAAATTGAAAGATTCTTATCAGCTATAAAGGCACAGAGGATGTTAGACAAGGATTGTATTGGATTTCTAGCACACGTTATTGATACAAGGCAAACTGGGGGCCAGAAGCTAGAAGAGGTCAGGGTGGTATGCAACTATCCAGAAGTATTTCCCGATGAACTATCGGGATTAGCCCCTGATAGAGAAATAGAATTTACGATCGAATTAGTTACTGGTACTAAACCGATCTCTAAAGCACCTTACCGGATGGCGCCGACTGAGTTGAAGGAACTTCAAGAACAGCTACGGGAGTTACTCGACAAGGGACTTATTCGCCCTAGTCACTCTCCATGGGGAGCTCCAGTACTGTTTGTGAAGAAGAAGGATGAGTCTATGGGAATGTGTATAGACTATCGAGCACTAAACAACGCGACAATCAAGAACAGATACCCCCTTCCATGGATCGACGACCTATTCGACCAATTGAAGGGAGCAACCGTCTTCTCTAAAATTGACCTAAGGTCCGGCTATCATCAAGTGAAAGTGAAACAAGATGATATACCAAAGACAACCTTTCGAACAAGATACAGACACTATGAGTTCGTAGTTATGCCCTTCGGAGTGACAAATGCCCCTGCTGTGTTCATGGATTTGATGAATCGGGTATTTTCGGCATATCTCGATAAATTTATGATCGTCTTCATTGACGATATTCTCATCTATTCAAGAACCCAGGAAGAACATGCCGAACATCTGAATATTGTACTGCAGATCCTCCGAGAAAAATAACTATATGCGAAGTTCTCCAAATGCGAGTTCTGGTTAGACCAAGTAATATTCTTGGGTCATGTTATCTCCAAGGATGGAGTCATGGTAGATCCAAGCAAGATTGAAGCTGTAAGTAACTGGAACAGGCCAAAGAATGCTAGTGAAATCAGAAGTTTTCTTGGACTAGCGGGCTACTAAAGGAAGTTCATAGAGGATTTCTCCAAAATTACAGCCCCTATGACGGTTCTTACGAAGAAAAACAAAAAGTATGAATGGACGGACGACTGCGAGAAGAGTTTTACGGAACTGAAATGGAGACTGACCAGTGCTCCGATCCTTACTCTTCCGGAAAGTAACAAAGGCTTTGATATGTATAGCGATGCTTCCTTACTAGGACTCGGAGCTGTACTCATGCAAGATGGTAAAGTCATCGCCTATGCCTCTAGACAACTCAAAGAGCATGAGAGAAATTACCCCATTCATGATTTAGAATTAGCAGCTGTGGTCTTCGCACTGAAAACATGGAGGCATTACTTATATGGAGCCCAGTGCAGGATTAATACAGACCACCAGAGTCTGAAATATTTCTTCACGCAGAAAGACCTAAATATGAGACAACGCAGATGGCTCAAGCTAGTCAAGGATTACGATTGCGAAATCTTTTATCATCCCGGAAAAACGAACAAGGTGGCCGATGCACTCAGCCGGAAGTCCGGTACCACGTGACGTCGCTATTCTAAGTTCGAGGACGAACTTTCTATGAGGTATGGGGTATTGTAACACCCACGAAAGTATAAGATAAGTATATGGGTGTTATTTTCTTTAGAGCATAAAAATAAAAAGAATAAGAGAAAAGGAAAAATAGAAACCAAAATAGAATAAGAAGAGGTGAGGTCAAGGATTGAACCTTGAACCTCCCACAAGTAATAGAGTTAAATTAGTGGATGGAACCACTAGAGTAATGAATGATAAGTGAATAAAAGAGAATGGAATTGGTAGTTAAAGGAGAGAAGATGGTTAAGTAAAAGAACAAGAGAAAACCAAATTTGCTTACCTTCTCTTCCTCTTGGTTAAGAGAAGAAGCAAGCAAAAGATAAATTGCCTACTTCCCTCCCTCTCTCTATTTTCGTGGGATTAAAGGAATGAGGGAAAAGAGAAGTTGAGGGAATGAATGAAGACATGCTTCATTTACATAGGAATAAATAGGATTGGGAGAAGAAAAGCAAGAGATTTAGTTCTTCTTCTTCCTCCTTCCTTCTCCTTCTTCATTCTCCACCGAAACCAAGAGCCCCTCCCTCTCCTTATTCCAAAAGCTAGGCTAAGTTTCCTCTCCAAGAAAACTAAATTACAAGAAGAAGCCTTCAAGATCTACCCCTTCCAAGCAAGAGAAACAAAAGGAGGTGCAAGAAGAAGAAGCTCTCTCCTTCCTTTGCACCTAGGGTACCTTTTTCCTTAAGAAAAACCACAAGCGAAAGGATGTAAGTATCCCCTCACCTGTGGTACAAGTAGTTCATAGGTGGTTTCCATTATGAAAATAGATTTCTAAAAACTTAGGTGTGATCCATGGTAAATTCGGCCAACAAGAATAAGACCCTTAGGAAATATTAAGTCCTAAATATGCTCACCATGATTTTTATGATATGTACTTTTTTATAAGAGATTTGTTTAGTATTCTCATACTTGTATGTTGCTTAGAATTAAGATTTCTCTCCTTAAAAACTCTCGGCCAAGACAAAATTAAGGACCTAGGAGAACTTAAAACCTAAACCAAGCATGCCATGATTTGCCAAGATATGAAGTTAACATGATATTTCTCATGCTTGTATGTTGATTGGAACTGTATTTCATGCTCATGAGGTTTCGGCCATAACAAGTTTAAGGGCCTAGGAAACTTAGAACCTAACATAATTATGCTCATGATGTTCTTTGTAATAATTGCTATGAAATTGATTTAGGGTTCCCATGCTTTTATGACACTTGAAACCTAGTTCCAAGCTTTACAAGTTTCGGCCATAACAAGTTTAAGGGCCTAGGAAACTTAGAACCTAACCTAATTATGCTCATGATGTTCCTTGTAATAATTGCTATGAAATTGATTTAGGGTTCCCATGCTTTTATGACACTTGAAACCTAGTTCCAAGCTTTACAAGTTTCGGCCATAACAAGTTTAAGGGCCTAGGAAACTTAGAACCTAACCTAATTATACTCATGATGTTCCTTGTAATAATTGCTATGAAATTGGTTTAGGGTTCCCATGGTTTTATGCCATTTGAAAACCTAGTTGCATACTTAATAACTTTCGGCCATGACATGTTTAAAGACATAGGAAGCTTGGAACCCAAACTAAACATGCTCAAGATGTTCCTTGTGATAAATGTTATGATATTGGTTTAGGGTTCACATGCTTTCATGCTACTTGTAACCTAGAATTGTGCTTACTAGGGTTTCGGCCATGATAAGTTTAGGAAACCTAGAACCTAAACTAACCATGCTCATGATGTTCCTTATGGTATATGATATGATATTAGTTTAGGGTTCACATGCATGTATGTTGATTGTAACCAAATGTGATGCTTGATAAGTTTCGGCCATGACATGTTTAAAGACTTAGGAAGCTTGGAACCCAAACTAAACATGCTCAAGATGTTCCTTATGATATATGTTATGATATTTATTTAGGGTCCCCATGCTTTCATGCTACTTGTAACCTAGAAACATGCTTGCTAGGTTTCGGCCATGACAAGAATAAAGGCTTAACTTAGAACCCATGTTAAACATGCTTATGATGTTCCTTATGATATATGATATGATGATGATTTAGGGTTCATATGCTTTTATGGTGCTTGTTAACCTAGTCAACAACTACATGTTTCGGCCACTTCATGATATTTGGGTTAGAGACCCAATTATGAAATTCTATGTGTCTCACATGCAATGCTTCATGATATGATAAGAATATGCTATGCTTCTATGCTCATTTATGTATGCTTATGACTTATGCACGATGATGACCCGTATGATGTGTTATGTGCCCAAATTCATGATGTACTGTGTGCCCAATTATGCATGTGTTTATGATGTGTTATGTGCCCAAATTCATGATGTGCTGTGTACCTAATTATGCATGCGATCATGATGTGCTGTGTGCCCAAATTCATGATGTGTTGTGTGCCCAATTATGCATGCTTTATGTTATGCCTAAGAGTTGCTTCCCTATTAGTTGGGACTAAGAGCACTCTTCATGATATGAAAAGAAATATAATATGCATGATATGATAAGAATTATGATATGTATGACATGATACTTTACTTTTTATGGATTGTACCAAGGGTGGGCTCCATAAGCGCCCCGGGGTCGATGGACTAAGAAACTGTTGGGTTTTTCGGGCCGCGAAAACCGCATTTTCGCGTCGCGGAAACCCCGAAAGCCCCAAAGCCAACTGATCCATGCAAAGAAAAATTTCTAAAACTACGAATACGAGTTTCACACTCCAGATCTACAGTAGATAAGTGTTATACCTTCGATGCGTGCCCTTTTCGTAATCCCGCAAGTCCAAGGTACGCCGGATCTCAAGATTGTCAACGTAGACAATCCTCTAGTAGTATCCACACGAACAAGGTGTGTTCTCTAACACACAAGGATGGAGAAGAGAGCACCCAAGTGTGCTAGCACTTTCTAGGGGCTCTCGGGTAGGATTTAAAAGGGGAGAAAGGAGAGAAAATAAAAGGAATCTCACATACTCCTCTAGGTACCCTCCTTTGTGACCTTCACTTCACCCTTTCTCTTGGAACTCAACACATTCCTCTTCACCTTGCTTGAAACTCTCGGCCAAGAAAGAGGAGAGGGAGAAGAGAATGGCTAGAGGAAGGAGATGATATGAATGAGAATAATCAATGAAAATTCATTCCCCTTCATTCACTTGTGTGGCCGGCCACATGAGTAACTCCCACTCATTTAATGTGGCCGGCCACATTAATGGGAATGGAGGCTTGTAACCTCCATGATGTGGCATACCATGATGATGTGGAGCATCATCATTGGTCCACATCTTTCCATCTCACTAATGATGTGGTAATTAGTCAAGTCAAACTTGACTCTTCCTCTTCCTCTCAAATCAAGTCAAACTCGACCAAATCTCTTCCATGATTGATCTAATCTAACCATTTGATTCAAGCCAACTTAATATAATGAATCTAATTCATTAAATTAAGTTGATTTAATGAGTCATAATCTAAATTAGACTCATTGAATACATAAATCAACTTGAGTCCAATTTGGATTACTCTTAATCCAATTTGATTCATCAAATGAATCTAATCATCTTGGTTCATCATATGAACCTAATCCAATTGGTTCATCATATGAACCCAATCTCCATCCACTTGTTCTTTGTGTGTGACCCAATAGGTTCTTGTAATGTTGGCAATATTTCTAATCTCCTTTAGAAACATAAGCAATGAGCGGCATCTAGCAATACATCATTGCTACCCAAGTTACAAGAAATGTTGAGATCCAACATCACCTTGTGACTACTAATTGTGACTCCTCACAAAATATGACAAGTGTCCTTCTATCCTAGATATCTAGATTGATCAATATGAGGCATAGACCATGTCATCCTCTAATCAATCTAAATCTTGAACTCCAAGTAGACACACTAAATCAAATGAGCTCAATATCCTATATTGACTCATTTGGGCATGGCCATGCACTTCGTGGTCTCACTCTATCAAGAATACCGATGTCTCTCCCGTCATATAGGAGGGATAGATCCCATCTGCATCACTCACATCCCTCTGCATAATTTGTTATATACCCAATAATCGCCTTTATAGTCCACCCAGTTACGGGTGACGTTTGACGAAACCGAAGTACATAACTCCTTATGTAGGGATCTATGGTGACTTCAGGTCTAAGGACTAGTAGTCATACTAATAGTCACATGAGAAAGTATATGACACTCATATAACGATCCATGATACTTTCTCATGGCGGGTCATTCAGTATACATTTCCTAATGTATACCCATGTGTCAACTTGATATCTCTATATCCATGACTTGTGAGATCAAGTCATCTAGTTGACCTACATGCTAATCTTATTTCATTAACATTGTCCCTGAATTTTAATACTTGACTAGGAATGATTTAGAGTAGTGTTCCCTATATCATCTCACTATCGATTCAACTAATCGATTGATATAGGTAAGAACCTTCTACTCAAGGACGTTATTATACTTAGTTTATTTGGCATCAATACAAGTAAGTATAATAACCAAAAACCAAATGCCTTTATTTATATAGAATATGATACAATAAGTCCAAAATATAATCATTAAATGATTGACTCTAGGGCTCTAGCTAACAATCTCCCACTTGCACTAGTGCCAATCAGTATAGGCTCTAAGCCCAAATGACCTAGTGTGACCATCATGCTTCCTCTGTGCCAAAGCCTTGGTCAAGGGATCTGCGATGTTAGCCTCTGTAGGTACTCTGCAAATCTTCACATCTCCTCTCTCGATGATCTCTCGAATTAGATGGAAGCGCCGTAGTATGTGTTTGGTCCGCTGGTGTGAACGAGGTTCCTTCGCCTGTGCTATAGCTCCATTGTTGTCACAATAGAGCTCAATAGGGTCAGCAATGCTAGGAACCACCCCAAGTTCAGTAATGAACTTGCGGATACAAACTGCCTCCTTTGCTGCCTCTGATGCAGCAATGTACTCGGCTTCTGTTGTAGAATCAGCTACTGTATCCTGCTTCAAACTCTTCCAGCTGACAACACCACCATTAATGCAAAATCAGAACCTGACTCGATCTATAGTCATCACGGTGGTGCGGAAGCTAGCATCACGTAACCCTTCTCGACTAGCTCATCATTGCCTCCATATATCAGAAATATTCTTTAGTCCTTCTTAAGTACTTAAGAATATTCTTGACCGCTATCCAGTGACTTTCACGGATCTGACTGGTATCTGCTCGTCATGCTCAAAGCATCGAGACATCGGTCGAGTACATAGCATGGCGTACATGATCGATCCTATGGTTGAGGCATAAGGGATCGATCCATGCGGTCTCTCTCTCTAGAAGAGGGACCTTGAGTCTTCGAAGACTCACACCATGTGACATCGGCGAAATCCCTTCTTGGAGTTCTGCATGGCAAACCGAAGGAGTACCTTGTCAATGTATGTACTCGACTTAGGCCAAGCAATCTCTTAGATCTATCTCTATAGATCTGTCCTAGAATGCGGGATGCCTCACTAAGTCTTTCATTGAGAAGCAACTCCTAGCCAAGTCTTGACAGGCAATGGGATGTCCTTCCCAATGAGTAGTATGTCATCCACATACAATATGAGGAAGACAACTATATCCCCTACAACCTTCTTGTAGACACAAGGCTTATCTTCGTTCTTGATGAAACCAAACTGTTTGATTGCATCATCGAATCGAAGCTCCGAGAAGCTTGCTTTAGTCCATAAATGGACCTATGCACTTGCATACTCTGCTAGTATCTTTGTGGATCTACAAAACCCTCAGGTTGTGTCATGTACACATCCTCGAGTAGGTTTCCATTCAGAAACGCGGTTTTGACGTCCATCTGCCAGATCTCGTAATCGTGGTAAGCTGCAATAGCAAGCATGATCCGAATGGACTTAAACATAGCCACTGGAGAAAAGGTTTCATCATAGTCAATACCATGAATCTGCTTGAAACCTTTAGTTACCAAGCGACCCTTATAGATAAGTCCATCCATGTCAGTCTTTCTCTTAAAGACCCACTTGCACCCAATGGGTTTTACCCCTTCAGGTGCATCAACCAAAGTCCATACTTGGTTGGTGTACATGGATTCCATTTCGGATCTCATGGCCTCTAGCCATTTCTCGGAATCTGGTCTCATCACAGCTTCATGATAGGTGGTAGGCTCATCTTCTATGAGCACAATGTCATCATGGTCAGACAAGAGAAATGAGTATCTCTAAGGCTGACGACACACCCTATCAGACCTGCGAAGAGGTAAGTCTACTTGAACTGGTTGTTGTTCCTCAACTCTTTGTGGAACAACATCATCCACAATACTTTGTGGTTCCAGTTCAACTTCCATCGAGGCATTAGTGCTATTGTTCGCATCTTGAACTTCTTCAAGATCGAACGCGCTCCCACTAGTCTTTCTAGAAACAAAGTCCCTTTCTAGAAAGACCCCAGTCTTTGCCACAACTATCTTGTGCTGACTAGGAATGTAGAAGTAATATCCCTTAGTTTCCTTGGAATATCCAATAAAGTAGCACTTGTCGGATTTGGGTCCTAACTTGTCTGAGACTTGACGTCGAACATAAGCCTCACAACTCCAAATCCTCATGAAAGACACCTGGGCGTCTCTCCTAGTCCATATCCTATATGGTGTCTTTATCACGGCCTTGGATGGAACTCGGTTGAGAATGAAAACTGCCGTGTCTAGAGCATATCCCCATAGATATGTCGGAAGATCTGTGTGACTCATCATAGATCGTACCATATCTAATAAGGTACGATTCCTCCATTCGGATACACCATTCCACTGTGGTGTTCCAGGAGGAGTGAGTTGGGATAGGATCCCACACTCTGCTAGATAGTCACGGAACTCATGGCTAAGGTATTCTCCACCTCGATCGGATCGAAGTATCTTAATACTCTTGCCAAGCTGGTTCTGTACTTCATTCTTGAATTCTTTGAACTTTTCAAAGGATTCAGACTTATGTGTTATCAAGTACACATAACCATATCTACTGAAGTCATCAGTAAATGTGATGAAGTACCTATAACCGCCTCTAGCAGCGACATTGAAAGGGCCACATATATCACTATGTATGAGTCCTAAAAAATCAGTCGCTCTTTCCTGTGCCCACTAAAAGGAGTCTTGGTCATCTTGCCTCGTAGGCATGACTCGCATATCTCATATGATTCAAAATCAAATGAGTCCAGCAAACCATCCTTATGGAGCTAGGATAAGCGCTTGTCATTTATATGACCTAAGCGACAGTGCCAGAGATAGGTTTGGTTCAGGTCATTTGACTTGAACCTCTTGGTATTTATGCTATAGATAGGGCTCTCAAGGTCTAGAATATAGAGTCCGTTCATCAGAGGTGCACTACAATAGAACATATCGTTTAAATAGATAGAACAACATTTGTTCTTTATTGTAAACGAAAATCCTTTCTTGTCCAAACAAGAAACTGAAATTAAGGCAGGCACATAACAACAATCATCTAATTCTAGTACTAGCCCAGAGGGCAGAGATAGATAGTAAGTTCCTACAGCAATAGCAGCAACCCGTGCTCCATTGCCTACTCGTAGGTCTACCTCACCCTTCGTCAATGCCCTGCTATTTCTCAGCGCTTGTACATTGGTACAAATGTGCGAAGCACATCCGGTATCTAATACCCACGATGAAGAAATAGAGAGGTTGACTTCTATAACATGTATACCTGAAGTAGAAATCTTATTTCTCTTCTTCTTAAGATCTTCCAGGTATTCTTTGGAGTTCCTCTTCCAGTTCCTTGCTTGTCCTTGATATAGGTGACAAAGATGTTCAACCATATCGTAAGCACTCATCAACTCATGTTGCTTCTGAAGCTCAGAGTTCATGGTCGCGAGCATAAGACAGGACACATCTAATGCATCATCTTGATGCTTCTTGTAAGCATCTCGGTCTGCTCGCGTGGCAGTGGCAGGAGGAGCCTCCGGAATGGGCTGCTCCAGAACATACAGTTTACGTTCTTGGGTGAGAACTATTCTCAGGTTCCTATACCAGTCCAAGAAATTTGCTCCGTTGAGCTTGTCCTTCTTAAGGACAGATCGCAGAGAGAAGGTGTTCGTATTCGACATCATGGAAATTCTACAACAGAAATAAATGCAGAAATAAGTATCATATTCTTAATCATTTAATTAGGCCTTTAACTAAATGATGCTCCCACTGAATTCTATAATTCACGTGGGACAAGATCCACATCATACTAACCCTTGAGTTAGCTTTGGCTAATACGCCCAAGACTTAGTATGATTGGTAGGTAACGATTACCAATTACATCTCTATGCAACTCTTGTTTATAGGATCAAGATCCGCATTGATATTAAAACTCGAGTTAGCTTTGGCTAATGCGCCCGAGAGTTAATATAAATGTGATTTTGACCTATCATTCCAACCGTTGGAAGAATGCCTATAGTTATACTCGATCCAACCGAGTTAACTAGGAATACTCAATCTAATTGAGTTGTACTCACCCATGCGTTGATAGGCGGGACTAAGATTGTCCCTCCGTACCCTACCAAGATAGTATGTGTTGCTCTGCTTTGGCAGATTCAACAACAGCATGCGATCGAGGTAGTGGTAGGTATCACGGCATGGTAGGCATTACGAGTTGACGCGTTTTAGATCTAATCTAAACAATGATGCGTATCATATACTCGATAGATCTAATCTAATCGAAGGGTGCATCATGTGCACGACTTAGATCTAATCTAATCGTAAGGCACTAATTAATTACTTAATTAACTAGCATGCATTACATACACACAAAACAATTAATTAAATAATTAATCAAATAATTTTGTGATTATGTCATGGCCCTACTACGATCTTCTCAAGACAATGAGAATATCGGATGGTCAACCTAAGGTCAACAGCTTCTCAAGCGCCTTCCTTTTGACCACCTTGTGTTGCTCGCGCCTTCCTCGTAACTCCGTCTCGAGTGGACCTTCCACCACTTCAAAATTTACATTACATTTTGAAACTCGAGTTATATTCGATTCTAAATTTAATTTACAACAAGAATAAAAGAGAAAGGCACGACGCGCAGGTCGCGAAAAAAAAAAAAAATACAATACGCACATCACGTCACGACACGCAAGCCGTATTATGAATTACAACACAAATTATCCAATCGAATTGGGTCTTTGGGCCATGACTATCACAAAAATAATATATAATTCAAAATTATATATTTCTATAATTTTCTGTAATTTTTTTTATAATTTTTACAATGTTTTACGAGTACAATTTCCCGGCGGTTCCGTTTAGCGGTTTTCGGGCGCAATCGCGGAACGAATCCCCTTGCGGGGCCAGGGGCAGCGCCCCTACCCGTGATCTAACCATCGTGAGGGTTCCATTGCGATCTAACAGAACCTTAGCCCGCTGTCCCAAAAAGTTTTGGGGCGAAACTTGGCCGTTTTGGAAAAATCTTCCCGGTAGCGGAAGCCTACAAGTGCCGAAACACTTGTGCTTCGCTTCTACGAGAAAATTACCCATAAAAACTATAAAAAACCTAAATTTACAGAATATTACAGAACTGAAAAGTTTTCATAAAACACAAAATAAACTTGTATTCGTCTTTGCACGTGGCTCTGATACCACTGTTGGGTTTTTCGGGCCGTGAAAACAGCGTTTTCGCGTCGCGGAAACCCCGAAAGCCCCAAAGCCAACGGATCCGTGCAAAGAAAAATTTCTAAAACTACGAATACGAGTTTCACACTCCAGATCTACAGTAGATAAGTGTTATACCTTCGATGCGTGCCCTTTTCGTAATCCCGCAAGTCCAAGGTACACTGGATCTCAAGATTGTCAACGTAGACAATCCTCTAGTAGTATCCACACGAACAAGGTGTGTTCTCTAACACACAAGGATGGAGAAGAGAGCACCCAAGTGTGCTAGCACTTTCTAGGGGCTCTCGGGTAGGATTTAAAAGGGGAGAAAGGAGAGAAAATAAAAGGAATCTCACATACTCCTCTAGGTACCCTCCTTTGTGACCTTCACTTCACCCTTTCTCTTGGAACTCAACACATTCCTCTTCACCTTGCTTGAAACTCTCGGCCAAGAAGAGGAGAAGGAGGAGGAAGAGAGCTAAGGAAGGAGATGCATTGAAGAGAATAATCAATGAAAATTCATTCCCCTTCATTCACTTGTGTGGCCGGCCACATGAGTAACTCCCACTCATTTAATGTGGCCGGCCACATTAATGGGAATGGAGGCTTGTAACCTCCATGATGTGGCATACCATGATGATGTGGAGCATCATCATGGGTCCACATCTTGCCATCTCACTAATGATGTGGCAATTAGTCAAGTCAAACTTGACTCTTCCTCTTCCTCTCAAGTCAAGTCAAACTTGACCAAATCTCTTCCATGGTTGATCTAATCTAACCATTTGATTCAAGCCAACTTAATATAATGAATCTAATTCATTAAATTAAGTTGATTTAATGAGTCATAATCTAAATTAGACTCATTGAATACATGAATCAACTTGAGTCCAATTTGGATTACTCTTAATCCAATTTGATTCATCAAATGAATCTAATCATCTTGGTTCATCATATGAACCTAATCCAATTGGTTCATCATATGAACCCATTCTCCATCCACTTGTTCTTTGTGTGTGACCCAATAGGTTCTTGTAACGTTGGCAATGTTTCTAAACTCCTTTAGAAACATAAGCAATGAGCGTCATCTAGCAATACATCATTGCTACCCAAGTTACAAGAAATGTTGAGATCCAACATCACCTTGTGACTACTAATTGTGACTCCTCACAAAATATGACAAGTGTCCTTCTATCCTAGACATCTAGATTGATCAATATGAGACATAGACCGTGTCATCCTCTAATCAATCTAAATCTTGAACTCCAAGTAGACACACTAAATCAAATGAGCTCAATATCCTATATTGACTCATTTGGGAATGGCCATGCACTTCGTGGTCTCTCTATCAAGAATACCGATGTCTCTCCCGTCATATAGGAGGGATAGATCCCATCTACATCACTCACATCCCTCTGCATAATTTGTTATATACCCAGTAATCGACTTTATAGTCCACCCAGTTACAGGTGACGTTTGACGAAATCAAAGTACATAACTCCTTATGTAGGGATCTATGGTGACTTCAGGTCTAAGGACTAGTAGTCATACTAATAGCCACATGAGAAAGTATATGACACTCATATAACGATCCATGATACTTTCTCATGGCGGGTCATTCAGTATACATTTCCCCATGTGTCAACTTGATATCTCTATATCCATGACTTGTGAGATCAAGTCATCGAGTTGACCTACATGCTAGTCTTATTGCATTAACATTGTCCCTGAATGTTAATACTCGACTAGGAATGATTTAGAGTAGTGTTCCCTATATCATCTCACTATCGATTCAACTAATCGATTGATATAGGTAAGAACCTTCTACTCAAGAACGTTATTATACTTAGTTTATTTGGCACCAATACAAGTAAGTATAATAACCAAAAACCAAATGCCTTTATTTATATAGAATATGATACAATAAGTCCAAAATACAATCATCAAATGATTGGCTTTAGGGCTCTAGCTAACAGAAACGTGCCTCGTTAGGGATGGACTCCTAAGTGCCCCTAGGTTGATGGACTAAGAAACGGGCCTAGTATGTATGCCTTGTAGGGTTCGAGACTTGCTACCTTGGACCTACATAGGGCGCGCACATTTATGTATGTGGTACAAGCCGGGGCCCTAATCATGTTGAGATTATGTTTAAGTATGTGTGTAATAAGTTTTCAAAAGACATGTTGCATATATTTTTCATGATGCATGTTTTCGAAAGTCATCTCGCATGATACTTATGACTATGTTATGTTATGCTAGGATACACTTTATGATTATGCCATGGTATGCCATGACACTTATGATTATGTTATGTTATGCTGGGATGCTCTTTATGATCATGTCATAATATGCCTTGATTATGTTATGTTATGCTAGGATGCACTTATGGTTCTTATCATAATATGCCATGATACCTTACGATTACGTTACGATATGCTGCTTCTATACATGATATGATGAGTTGTTTTTATGTTTTATGTCTATGAATATACTATGCTTTATGTCTTTATGTTATGCTTTACGGTTTTTGTGAGTAGGAAGGATCTACTGAGCCTTGTGTGCTCATAGCTTACTTTCCTTGTACTACAGATAAAGGCAAGGAATGGATGTACTAAGGGAGCAGCAGGAGGGGCAAGATGGACGTGTGTAGTAGTGGCTCGTCTAAAAGACAAAGACCTGCTTTTATCTAATAAGAATTATGCTTATGTCGTTCCTTCATGACTCCATGACATTTCATCATGCTTATTAGTATTATGGCTTAAATTTATGTTAAGTATGCTATGTGACTTTATATGATAGGTAGTTAGTGATGTTGATTTGAAAAGTAGAAGAAAACTTTTAAAAAGAAAAAAAATATATATATACTATAAATGAGACTTTCGCTGTTTTAAGTAGAAAAGATTATTAACAAGTAAGTAAGTAAGATAAGATAAGAAAGAAAAGAAAGGTAACCCCCGTCAGCTTGAGCAGGAAGGGGCGGGGCGTTACAATTAAGGCCGAGCACGCGTCCATTAAATGCTAACTTGTGGGACGACGCCACGTGTTGCTGGCGCAATCGCCGCACGTCCGAGGTGACAACTGCTGATGTGACGTTTGGCGGTTTGAATTCAACGGTTGTATGTGCACCCTGATTCCTGCGCCCTAGATCGGACAGCTCCGATCTGCCGCGTCCATCTTTATAAAGCCTCAACGTCGCCGCTTCTTCTTCTGCCTTTCGACCGTTTGCTCAGGCGACATTGCTTGCTTCCAGTGCTTCGGCGACTTCTAGCTTCTTCCAGCGGCTTTTCCTTTCCCTGTAAGCTCTAATTCCTTATCCTTTATCTGTCTTTCTTGTCTTCTAGCATTTTCCGGTGTCCCGCTATCCTACCCGGTGAACTTTCGCCTTTTTCCGATGATCCTCTGAATGAACGCCTCTGTTCTTCGTTTTTCGCCCATGGCCAGTTCTTCCAAGCCGGTCGACGTCACCCCTGGTCCCTGGTATACCACCATGGAGACCAGGTTTGATGTGAGCGATGCGGCACATCTCATAAAGGCCTTTGACCTCCCATCCGACCACGAGCTTATCTTGGCCGGCCCGTCCGATTAGCCACACGACCTGCCAACCGGCACCATTTGCTTCTTTCGGGACCAGTTCGTGGCTGGCCTCCGGTTTCCCCTTCATCCGTTCATAACTGAAGTTTGTAACTTTTTTCGCATCCCGCTCGCCCAGCTTGTCCCCAATTCCTTCCGCTTGTTATGTGGGGTAGTCCTGTTATTCAAAGTACACAATATCCCGCTGACCCCTCGGGTCTTCCATTACTTCTACTACCCCAAACAATCCGAGTTGGGCACCTACCTATTCCAATCCCACATTGGCTTGGTCTTCTTCGATAGAATGCCCTCCTCCAATAAGGACTGGAAGGAGTATTTCTTCTACATTAGACTCCCCGATCGGCCAAGCTTCCCTACTCAATGGCAGACTGCTCTGCCACCTCCGCCCGAGCTAAAGAGATACAAGACTCAGTCAGATTACCTCTATGCAGCCAACATGGTGGCCGGGCTAAAGTTTGATATTCACAAATTGCTTCCAGAGGATGTAATGTACATCTTCGGGCTAAGTCTGAGCTGAGTGCACCTTCCGAGCAGCCTAGGTATAAAATTTCTTAGACCTTCTTCCTTTGAGTCTAACTGATTCTGTTTTTTTGCAGCTAACACTATGATGCACACCCAAGTTGCCGGGATAATGAAGGATAAGCAGGCCGAGATCGAGGCGGCTGCTACCAAGGAGATGGAGCGGCTAGGCTTGACCCCGGTCAGCTCGCAAGAGAGCACGGCTGGGGAAACTGCAACTGCTGGCGATGGGACCACCGAACAAACTCCCATCGTGGGAGCGGCAACCGAACCCGGCTCGGTTCATGGCGTGCCACCCGTCATTCCTGCTGAGGGATCGGGATCCTCAGGCGACGAAGTTCCGCTCTCCCACAAGAGGCGCCGAACAGAGGCGCCATCCCGATCCGCTACTTCCGCCATTCAAGCCTCTGTGGAGGGAGGCGTCCCCTCCCCGGCCCCCGCAACAGTGGAGGCTACTTCCTCCGATCGGACTCCATCCGTGGCTGAACTGCCGGAGCCACTCGCCGTTCAGCCCCTTTCCTCCCTTCCTCCGGCCGAGCAGAAGATAACCCGCTCAACCATTCATCCCATTCGTCCGGCTCAATCCTCCGGTCCGTCTGTCTCTGCCCAATCGGCGCCGGGTGGAAGACGATTCGTCACCGCCACCCTTCGTCTGCCGACCGAGGATCTTCGCACTCCGAGCGACCAGGCCGAATCTCCCCAACATCAAGTCTACATCCGGGGTCGGCTCGGTCGTGTCTGGGAGGAGGCGAGGGCGCGAGCGACCATGAAGTCCCTGGGCACGCTGGACGACAGTCATCTGGAGATGTCGACTGGTGTAAGTTTTCTTAACTATCACTTCATAAATTATCTCCGATCGGCACTAATGTTTGTTTGCAGTACTGGGTGGAGAGCATCGCCATGTGCCAGCGGTTGGCATAGGTGGAGGATGAGCTGAAGAAGCTCAAAATTTCTGGAGAAGGCTCTTCCTCCCGGGGACCGCCGTCCGCTCGGCTGAAGGCCGAACTGGAGAGGGCCCAGCAACTTCTGACGGAGGAGCAGCAGAAATCGGCTGAGCAGGCCAGTAGGCTGAGTCAGATCGAGGCTTAGTTGAAGACGTATGATCGGAAACTCGATCTGGCCACCACAAGGAAACAGCGTGCCGTCGCCGATCTGGAAGAAAAGAATAAAGCAGCCCGACAGTTGGCCGAAGATCTGAAGAAGGCCAAGGACTCTCTGTCTTCTGAGCAGGAGAACCGGTCGGCCAAGGAGGCTGAACTTCAAGGCCAAATACGACGCCTCGAGGAAGAATTAGAGGCTTCGTGCACCGCTTTGAAGACCTATCATGAGGTCAAGCCAAGTCGCTTCGCAATCCTGAAACAACAATACGTCAGCTCGGACCAGTTCATGGGAAAGGCGCCCGATCGGATCGTCCGATCGTTTGAGCTGGCGATCGAGGCAATGCTCAGCCAACTGAAGACGAACGGGCATATCTCCGAGGCCCTATCTGATAAAGATGTGAATCGCGTCCAACTCCTCGAATCCATCCCCGATGAGGTCTTTGAATACATCGAGTGAGCGAGGGGTCAGTAGAGTTATGTGCAAGTCCTAACTATAATCCTGCCTCTTGGCAGCACTTATTAATGAAACCATTTTGCGCCCTCTTCATATATGTTGTTTTCTTGCCGAGTATTTGGATGAGTAGTCCCGCTCGGCTGTGGCGCCCATGCCCTTATTGAAGTATTCACTTAGGATCATACCTCCAGGGTTTATAGTCGTCGCTCGACTTCAATTTTAGCATATACGTTAGATGATTTCCTAAGGCCGGGGTTTAGCGTTGCCACTTGACGGTCTTCAGCGCAGGGTATTTACGGTAACCGCTCTGACCCTGGGGTTTAATGTCGCCGCTCGACGGTCTTCTGAGCGGGATATTTATAGTAGCCACGTCGACCCTGGGGTTTAACGTCGCCGCTCGACAGTCTTCCGAGCGGGATATTTATAGTCGCCACGTCGACTCTAGGGTTTAACGTCACCGCTCGACGGTCTTCCGTGCGGGATATTTATAGTCGCCACGTCGACTCTGGGGTTTAACGTCGCCGCTCGACGGTCTTCCGAGCGGGATATTTATAGTCACCGCGTCGACTCTGGGGTTTAACGTCGCCGCTCGACGGTCTTTCGAGCTGGATATTTATAGTCGCCACGTCGACTCTGGGGTTTAACGTCGTCGCTTGACGGTCTTCCGAGCGGGACATTTATAGTCGCCATGTCGGCTTTAGGGGTTTAATGTCGCCGCTCGACGGTCTTCCGAGAGGGATATTTATAGTCATCGCGTCGACTCTAGGGTTTAACGTCGCCGCTCGACGGTCTTCCGAGAGGGATATTTATAGTCATCGCGTCGACTCTGGGGTTTAATGTCGCGACTCGATGGTCTTCCGAGTGGGATATTTATAGTCGCCGCGTCGACTCTAGGGTTTAACGTCGCCGCTCGACGGTCTTCCGAGTGAGATATTTATAGTCGCCGCGTCGACTCTGGGGTTTAACGTCGCCGCTCGATGGTCTTCTACTTTAAGCTTGCCATTCACCAGTAATTTTGGCAACCTTTGCCTTTGATTCAATTCTGCAATTTTGAAAGGGACAAGAACATAGGAGACATGACATTGATTACATCACCACACCTTTTAGCCAGCTCGGTACGGATGGAGATGGTTCGCGCTCCAAGGGCGCTCGAGCCACCGCCTGTCCTCGTCCTCCAGGTAATAAGCGCCCGAGTGAAGCTTCTCCATGACTTTGAAAGGTTTGGCCCAGGGAGCCTCTAGCTTGGTGACGTCGTCAACCGACTTCACCTTCTTCCATACGAGATCGCCCACCAGAAAGGATCTAGGTATCACTCATTGATTGTAGTTCTGACGCATCCTTTGTCGGTAGGAAGTCAACTGAACAACGGCCCTGGCGCATGCTTCGTCAATCAAGTCCAACTCCAGTTGTCTCCGTTCGGCGTTGTCCTCATCGTATTGCTGCACTTGATTGGACTCTACCCCCACCTCGACCGGGACGACTGTTTCTCCTCCATACACCAAGTGAAACAGGGTTACTCTTGTTTCCTCCTTTGGAGTCATGTGAATCACCCATAGGACTCCCGGGAGCTCGTCTACCTATCTGCCTCTTATATGGTCGAGCCAAACTCGAAGGATCTATAAGATCTCCGGATTGGTGACTTCCGCTTGTCCTTTGCTCTTGGAATATGCTACGGAGGTGAAGGTTTGATGGATACTGTACCCTCTGTACCATTCTCTGAGTTGCTGGCCAACTAACTGTCTTTCATTGTCCGGGACGAGCCGAGGCGGGATGTAGAATCGATAGATGATGTGTTGCCAAATGAACATTCTGACCATCTGCTCGGTAATCCTTGCTAGCGTCTCGGCTTCGACCCACTTGGAGAAGTAATCGACTACCACAAGCAGGAATTTTCGTTGTCCGGTCGCCATTAGCAACAGTCCTACGATGTCCATTCCCCATTGATCGAACGGACAAGACACCACGGACGACTTCATCTCTTCTGTAGACTGATGAGAAGAGTTATGGTACCTTTGGTAGGATAGACAGGTTGCCACTGTCCGAGCGACATCTTCTTGGAGAGTTGGCCAAAAGTATACTGCAAACAGAATCTTCCGTGCCAGTGAGCGACCGCCCGGATGCCCTTCACATGACCCTTGGTGCGCTTCTTGCAGTATGTAGTCACTGTCCTCCGGTCGGATGCACTCGAGCAGCGGTCGAGAGAAAGCTTTCTTGTATAGCTGATCTCTGATTAGCGTGAACCAACTCACCCTTCTTCTCAGCCGATGGGCCTCTTCCCGGTCGGGAGGCGTCTCTCCGGACTGCAGGAACTCTATCAGCGAGGTCCTCCAGTCACTCGGGAAGGTGAGCCCCTTTATTCGGTCGATGTGTGCCACCAGGGAGACCTGCTCGATCGGCTGTTGGATGACGATCAGTGATATGGAGCTGGTTAGATTGGCCAGCTCGTCCACCGCTTAGTTTTCCGCCCGAGGTATCTTCTGTATAACCACCTCCCGGAAGTCAACCCTCAATTTCTCAAAGGCCTCGGTGTAAAGTATGAGCCTCAGGTTGTTGATCTCGAATGCCCCAGTAAGTTGTTGTGCAGCCAGTTGGGAATCTGAGTGAATCAAAACCTTGAATCTACAGGCCGACAATGAGCGCCTCGTACTCGGCTTCGTTGTTGATTGCTTGGTACTCCAACCGAACTGACAAATGCATTCGTTCTTCCTAAGGGGAGATTAGCAGCACCCCAACTCCACTTCCTTGTCGAGTGGATGATCCATCCACGTATATCTTCCAAGTGACCTCTGGTTCGGGAGTCTGCACCTCAGTAACGAAGTCTGCCAAGGACTGTGCCTTAATGGCCATTCGGGGCTGATACTGGATGTCGAATTCGCTAAGCTCCGTTGTCCACTTGATCAGCCTCCCTGACGCTTCTGGATTGAGGAGGACTCTCCCCAAGGGGCTGTTGGTCATTATAATGATCGTGTGCAAGAGGAAGAACTGGCGAAGCCTCCTAGCGGCGAGTACCAGTGCGAAAGCAAGTTTCTCGAGACCAGTATACCGGGATTCAGTATCTTTTAAAATATGGCTCAAGAAATACACCGGATGCTCCTCGCCGCTTGGCCTTATAAGGGTCGAGCCGACCGCGTGCTTGGTCGAAGACAGATAGATCCTGAGAGGCTCTCCGACGATTGGCTTGGTTAGTACCAGTAGTGAATTGAGATAGGCTTTGAGCTCTTCGAACGCCCGATCGCACTCCTCATTCCACTGGAACTTGGTGGCTCGGCACAAGATCTTGAAGAAAGGTAGACTCCAGTCGACCGTCTTGGAGATGAATCGGGATAAGGTCGCGCTGAACTTCCTTCAAATTCCTTGGGGGTGGCATATCTTGCAGTGCTTTTACTTTGCTAGGGTTTGCTTCGATACCCCGCTCGGTAACTATATAGCCCAAAAATTTCCCACTCTTTGCGCCGAACAGACACTTGCCCGGGTTCAGCTTGATCCCGTACGCTCGGAGCGTTCGACAAGTTTCTTTGATGTTTGCATAGAGGTCAGTAGATCGGAGGGATTTAATGAGTATGTCATCGACGTATACCTCCATATTCCGTCCAATCTGCTGCTGGAAGACTTTGTTCATGAGTCGTTGGTATGTGACCCCGACGTTCTTTAAGCCGAACGACATTATGTTATAGCAATAGGTGCCATCCGCCGTGATGAAGCTCACCTTCTCCTGATCTTCTTGGGTGAGCGGCACCTGATGGTATCCTTGGTATGCATCAGCATGCATATCAGCTCGCACCCAGCAGTCGAGTCCACCATTTGATCTTGTCAAACGGGAGGTCAAAGGCGTTTATGAGATGTGCCGCGTCGCTCGTATCAAACCTGGTCTCCATGGTGGTATACTAGGGACCAGGGGCGTGGTCGACTGGCTGGGAGGAACTGGCCATGGGCGGAAAACGAAGAAACAGAGGAGTTCGTTTAGAGGATCATTGGAAAAATGACGAAAGTTCACCGAGCAAGACAGCGGGATGCCGGAAAATGCTAGAAGACGAGAAAGGCAGACGAAGGATTAGGAATTAGAGCTTACAGGGAAAGGAAAAACCGCTGGAAGAAGTCGAAAGTCGCCGAAGCAGTAGGAGCAAGCAACGTCGCCAGAGCAAACGGTTGAAAGGCAGAAGGAGAGCACAGAAGAAGAAGCTGCGACATTGAGGCTTTATAAAGATGGACGCGGCCGATCGGGGCCGTCCGATCTAGGGCGTAGGAATCGGGATGCACATCCGACCGTTGAATTTTAACCGCCAAACGTCACATCAGCAGTTGTCACCTCGGACGTGCGATGATTGTGCCAACGACACATGGCATCGTCCCACAGGTTAGCATTTAATGGGCGCGTGCTCGGCCTTATTGAACAGATTGGCACTCATCATGAGGAGATTTGGACGACATTAGCATTAACTGACTGGTCTGCACCCCTCCGATAGAGGTAAGGAAAAGTATCCAAAATAGCCAAGTGCAGAGGCACGAATCGCCGACCGGAGGAGAAAGATCAGTCCTATGGAGACCGAGCAGGGTCCCACTCATTCAATAGGCTGACCTGCCAACCACTCACCAGACTATTTGTCCAGTCAGTTGGACTTTCAGCCTCCTTCGACTAGACTTGAAGGGAAGACATGTGATCCGATGGTAAGAGGAGGGGCCCGTCTGACAGAAGGTCAAAATGATCAGCACTCGGTAGACGTTCGACCCGGGCGGGGGTTACCTTCTTGATCAGCAGAAGGATTAGCCAACCCGACATCTCGACAGCTAAGCCTAACACCGAGTTTCCGACGCCCATAAGGCAAGGCAAGAAGGAATGGAGGCCGAGCGGCCATCCCGCTCGGCCAACAGTAGCCACGACATTCGGCCGAGCGGGCATCCGCCTGAAGGCCATCAGCCGACGAGCCTCCAATCGGCACGGGAAAAGTACTAGCCGAGTGGTTCCTCGGCTCGGCCCAGGAAAGGTGCTAGCCAAGTGGTTCCTTCGCTCGGCCTGGTAAAAGACAGAGGGAGCAGGTGGCGAGATCTTCCTAGGAACCAGTGTCACCGACAAGAGGCATGGACAGCGGCTTAGTCGAACAGAGAATCGTACAATGGAAACTTCCACTATCGTATCAGGGATATGCTCGTACTATTGAGGTATGGTGTCAGGCACGCTTTCCTGATACACCCATTCTAGGTATGCTTCAAAGGATGTGCATGTCTCGGGGAGCGTGCACACGCCTCTGGGGAGCCCTATATAAGGACCCCCAGGGTTCGACAGAGGTATGTTTACATCTCTACTGTAGCTACAGTTCTCGCCTCTGCTATACTTCTTTCTTTTTTGCTACTGGAAGTTTGACTTGAGCGTCGGAGGGCCATCACCTAGGAACCCATCCTCAGCTCAGCACTGTGTTTGCAGGTCTGCGGCGGCGAGGGATCTACGTCTCTGGAGTCTTCGACCAGTCAACAGAAGCACCACGCCCCCAGCGTTCATCAACTCAGTACTCGGACAAGATCAATGTTCAATTTAAACTTGTTTGAATATTTAAAATTAATATAATTTTAAACTTATTTGTATATTTTAAAAATTTCTTTATTTACCGTGGTAGTTTTTAATTGGTTATTAAATTTTAAAATATAAGCTTTATCAAATTAATAAGAATTTTATTGATAAATATTATTCATGAACTCGTTATTCATAAATATTAACGAGCTATTATAAATATGTGTTAAGCAATATAAATAAATTCTTATTAAGTTAAATACTTATTAGGAACAAAAATTCACATATCTCCATAACTATATGATATTCTTTACTTTAGGACTAAGCTTCATATATTTATTTTTGGACTCTAACCAAATATGGAGATACTATAAGAAAACTATCAATCAACAATGAAAATAACAACCAAATTATTTTTGGTCATTGAAATAGGGACTGAATTAATTTCGGTCCCTATATTAGCAATCGAATTTATTTTGGTCCCTATTTTAGTGATTAAATTTAAAATCGGTCTCTAAATTAGAGACAGAAATAATTTAGGTCGAGCAACCGAAATTTATTATCAATTGCTAATATTTGAACTCGGAAGTAAATTTTGATCCCAGATCTAAATTTCTGTTCTAACATTTAGTGACAAAATTTAATTTTGGTCGCTAACTTTGTTATCGAAATTAAATTTCGATTGCTAAATTTGGGCCAAACATTAATTTCATTCTCTAAATTTAGTAGCTAAAATTAAATTTTGGTGGCTATTTGTTGAAATGAAAAATTTTTCGTTTACAAATTTGTGATTGAAATATTATTTTGGTGGCTAATTTTAGCGACTGATGCTTAATTCAGTCATAATATTTAGCGACTAAAAGCTTAATTTAGTCGCTAAATTAAACTGGATGGAAAATTCAACGACATTTTGTTTCCATCACTAATTGGTTGCTAAATTGATTTAGTGACCGATTAGCGATCGAATATTCGATCACTAAAGATGGATATTTTTGTGGTAAGATATCTTTCATCTTTTAAATTTATAATCTTTTCTATGTATTTCTAATATGAAACTTTGATTATATTTCTAGCAAATCTCCCCTCAACCAAAGGACCATCATTATTCTCATGGTTTAGGGTCTCCCTTCAAGTATTCGGTCACTCTTGACTTGCTCCGAATATTCCTTTAAGTATTTGACCACTATTGACTTGCTCATGTCCTCTAAGACTTTTTCACCATTTAGGATTCTAATATAAAAGAATATGAAGATTTTTATTATTATTTAAGTATTTTATTTTTTTTGGTAATTTTAGATTTTTTATATTTTTAGTAGTTTTTATATTTTTGTATTTTGAAATTGTTTAGAGATTTTAAGATTGTGAGTTTGTTACAAATTTTTTTCCTTTATTTTAAGATTTCTTTTCTTTCTTTACAAGCTACAAATTGAGGTCTATAAGTTAGAATTTCTTTCATTTCTTTTGATCTTAGGGTCCGAAGTTTATATTGTTTACTTGTATGACGAATAATCCTTGAATATCAAATAAAATTTCCTTTTCATAAAAATGAATAGGACAACGATTATCTTTTTTTGCCTTTCCTTAAACCCCCTCTTCTTGTTTGCCCGTACGATAGTCACTATCTTGCTCGGCGTCATTTGATATTAGAGTTGATAGATTCCAATTTATGGAAGTCGAGAGTCAAATCTAATGGATGGTCATAGTGATCGTACCAGGTAGGTTCCGACTGAGAAAGCCTCACACCGTGTTCGTATCACCCAAGACATGATTGAGGATTTACAAAGGTAAATTATAGATTTAACCTAGCATGTAAAGATTAAGGATTTACAGACACAAGTCATAGATTTAACCGGGTGTGTATAAGCGGTGATGTGAAATCTTGAAGATTGTGAGGTACTTGGTTGAGATGATCAACATGGAGACCTTGGATTTTGAGTTGATCTATCCAAATTTTTTAGTACGCCACAGATGTTGGGTCACTTTAGAGCTAGAGGGGGGTGAATAGCTTTTCGCTCTTCGATGATGATGATTTGTAGAGTAATAGACTCAAAGCAAGCTCCCAATACTAACACAAGGATTTACTTGATATCCAACTCAAGAAGAGGTAATTAATCCAAGGATCCACACAATGCGTACTCTCCACTATGAACACAAACTCCTTCTCGGAGAGGTGGAGAAATCTCGTACAAGACTCTCACAAGCATACAACTCAAAACAAGAAATAAATACACGATAAAACAAATGAAAACTTTCTTGCTTGATCTCTTGTAGATTATAGATGCCTCTGGACTAGTTAGAAAGTGCAGAAACACTTGTCTTCCAAGGCTCTAGGTCCGGTGAATAGTAGCAGAGAAGATGGAGTCAAGAGATATGTCATTTGAACCTCACTGTCGCCTTTATATCTGCGCGATCTAGGGCTCCCAATCGACTGGGCCTCCTCTCAATCGATTGCCACGTCAGATCCTAGTGATCACAACCATCCAAAACCTACGTCCTGTATAATAGTCATATCCCAATCGATCGACCAATCGATTGGGTGTAGCTGGACGATCAGCTAATTGATCCAGAAGCTTTCTGTACTTTCACAGAATGCCCCAAAATCGATTGACTAATCGATTCTGACTTTTCCTCACGCCACTACGAGAAACCAAGCCCCAATCTATCGATCGATCGATTGGAGTAGCCCAATCGATCGGCTAATTGATTGGGGAGCACACTACTCTTCTGCATGAATAACTTCCAATTGATCGGTTGATCGATTAGTGTTGCCCTAATCGATCGGATGATCGATTGAGTTTTAGTTCAATCAATCAGCAGATCGATTGGCCAACCCTAACTTGACTAACTTAAGTCTAGGATCCTAAACTCAACATCTGGTCAAACGTGACCTATTGGGACTCACCCATGCCTAGCATTTGGTCAACCTTGACCTGCTGGGACTTGGTCACCAAGTGTCCGATCAATCCTTTCCACGTGTCCAGTCCTCTATGACCCACTTGGACTTCTAAGCACCAGGTGTTCGGTCACCCTGGACCCACCTTAATTTCCACGTGCCTGACTTCACTCACCAAGACATCCTAACTGCCTAGATTCACTCACTAGGGCTTTCACTTGGCTTCACTTACCATGATTTCTATCTACCTTGTATCACTCACTAGGGCTTTCACTTGGCTTCACTCACCAAGATTTCCCATCTTCTTAGCTTCACTCACTAGGATTTCTCTTCTATCTGGCTTCACTCATCAAGACTTTCCTACTAAGTGTTTGGTCAACATTGACCTACTTGAATTTTCATCTTCTGTCAAGCTTCTCATTGGACTTCTCATTCAAGTATCCGGTCAACCTTGACCTACTTGACTCTTCTTAACATTAAACTGGTCAACCTTGACCAATCTCCCCAAATGGACGATTGTTCCTGCAATCTCCAAATATTGTCAAAACAATCTTCATATATTGTCAAACATCGAAACTCACATATTATGACTCAAGCTTGAGCCAATTCAAGCTTAGTCAACCCTAACCTAGGGAAATTGGACCAACAATCTCCTCCTTTTTGATATTTGATAATACATTTAAGTTAGGCTAATCCATAACCTCAACTTATTCTTCATGCCAAAGCTTGAATGAGTGTTTTCTTCATTCTCTCCTTTTCCTAGAGGGTAAACCCCCTTTTTAGGTAATGAAGGCCTAACTTAAATCCTACACTCTCTCCCTTTGGCACACATAAAAAACTCTCCCTTTGGAGAGTTATCCATACGTTGTTCACAACCTTACATGTGGTTCACAACATCACAATGAAAATTCTATACCCTTCATTGTCTCAAATGCTCACCCTTGAATATTAAACCACTTCACAATGTTCATCCTAGAACATTCACACTTCACAATGAAGATATTCAATCGTCCATTTTTTTCTAATGCTCAACCTTGAGCATTTACTATAACTGAGGTTTTACAACCTTCCATGGTTTCAAAAATTTTTTTCATGTCTTTACAACCCTCAAAACATGCTCTAAATTTCTATTATTGCACCAACAATGACTTAGAATTTCTGAAACTTTAGAAACCCAAAATTTAAAGTTTTAAGGTTCAAGAATCAATATTGAATACAAACCTTAACCTAAACTTCAACTTAGACTTTATTTAGCCAATCCAATCTTGTTTTTATCAAGAAAACTACCCTTAAATATTCAAAATGAATTTCATAGGGTCTAGGATGGTTAATATGACTGAAAATGATTTAATAGGCTAAAATCATATCCTTTCAGCCAAAATTAGCCTTTCAATCGATTGACCAATCGATTGGAGTCTTTTAATCGATCCATTGATCGATTCCACGAGCTTTTGTTCATGGAAAATACCCTTGAATCAATCACCTGATAGATCCAGGTAGGGTCAATCAATCGACTGATCGATTCCGTGAGCTTCTGCTCATGAGAAAACCTAGTTCAATCGATTGGTTGATTGATAGAACTCTCCCAATTGATCGGCTGATCGATTAAGTTTCTAATTTCCTGAAATAAAATTTCAATTGAAATTTAGAAATGTCTCAATAATTCTACAGAATTCTAAAAAATATGAATATTCTTGTAGATATTATATAAGACATATATTATCAAAGAAAAATAGTTTTCTAAGAAAATAATTCCTAATTTTAAAGATTAACACAAACTTAGAAACTCTTGAAAACTTCAATGTTTTACACTAGTTTGTGTCTGACTATACAATGGTGATTATTATCAAAAGATAGTCTTCACCAAGGTTTTCCAAAAGTATTTTGAAATGATTCTCCAAACCAATTTCCAACCATGTTTTTTGGATTCAATGCACATGACTTGTACATTAGCTTTCCCAATGATTGGATAACATATAACTATGTATTTTGATGAAGCTAAAACTCAAATGAATGCACTAAATCAATATCTTGAGTCTTATTCATCATCCTAACATCTCACTTGTATCTAATGTATACTAAAGCACATACAAGTCAACTTATAGTCTTAGATGTAGACTTTGATTTTCTCCTAACCTAAGGGTTCATACATATCTATCTAGGCATTGTAAACTTGATCATCCACCTAAGATGTCACTTGTTAATAAATTCCATTACCAGATTTGTTGGTAAATGTCGTTGTCCTTAATTATATGGAATTTAAAATAATGCATGATGACTTATGACATACATCAAAATGAATATTTTTCAAAAGAAAATTCCTATAGCTACATGATGTATATATGACATAACATGATATTTTTGTTATATATTTCATAATAAAATGAATGTGAAATGTAAAATACCGAAAAGTCTCAAATAACCATAAGAGAATTTTTAGAAATTTTTATAAATTTTTTTAGAATTTATCGGAGCTCGTATGATGAGTTTAAGAGGGATAAATGTATAGGCTTAGGAAAAGTCTGTTTGGAATACCAATAAGTGGGAGTTGATTGAGAAATCAACCTTAGGTTTGATTAAAGATACCTAAGGTAATTTTTATTTTCCTTATTTCCTCTCATTTCTCTCCCTCTCCGCCCGATTCTTCCCCTAACCCGACGCCGCCTCTCCCTCTCGCGGCGCCGACCTCTTCATCTTCCCCAACCCGACGCCTCGCGACACCTCACCTCCCATGCATACAAACCGTCGGCCGAGGGAAGCCGAGCCCTCTCCTTTGTGTCTTTGCCTTCCATCCTCTCCACTATCACTTCTTCTTCCCTCTCTGTGTTGTCGCCGGCCATCACAAGTCGTCGGTTGTCGCCAACTATCACAAGAGCCACCGAACCTCTCCCTCACACTGCGCCACCCCTACTGGATCGCTGTCGCCCGATCACGCCGGTATCCACCACCGATTCGTGCCCTAATAACCGTCTCATCTCACCTGCATCGACTGTCCAAGCCCTGATCCGGCCGTTGCCCGTTCGTTCCTGGCCGTGATCACTCACCGGAAGCCAAGCACATGAGCTTCCATATTCGGTTTTGCCCTAGCTTTCAGCTCGATTCCCCTTCACCAGAGCAGGCCATGACCAGCGCCACGACGACCGCGATCTGCCACCGATCTGATTAGTTGGATGCTGCAGGATGCTGTCGATCCTCTATCTTGACCACCATGGTAGTCCATAGGTTGAGGTGTGTGCTTTAGCTATCAACAACCGCTTTCTATAGGGTCTCCGACAGAGAGAAAGCTGTCGGCACAGGCTTAGGGTAAGATATGTTAGTTATTTGATGGTGGAGATCTTGATTCAATTTTAGATAGGATTGTATGTGCTAATTGTTTCATGGGTCACAGTCGCTCCGTCCATGGTTTTTTCGGCTGCAACCATCCTCGGCTGTGAGTCAACAACAAGTCTCTAGATTTGGGTAAGTTGTGCTATGGATTAGTTAGAATTGATGAGGAGTCAGATGATCCAATTAGGGTTTCTTGGTTTAATGAAAATTTTGATTAGCGATTAGAGTGGATTAATTATATGCATGTTGTTACAGGACTTTGATTCGAGACGAGCATTTCGACGTGGGGTCTATCATATATGATATCCATTTTTTAGGCGGGTGCCTTTTACTTATCTTTTTGATATTGTCATTCTGATATGCTTAGTGAGTTATAACTAGTAGTAATAGTTATGTTGATATCTGCTTGGTATGTCACTACTTGATACCCGTAGTATACCTATTTTGTTATCTGTTGTGCATTTATGTGTATGTCCTTTTTGATTCTTGCCACGTGTACTTATGTAGTGACATATAATGTGTTACCAGATACATGTCTAGCTACTAGATATACTTGACTTGTGTACCCAATTTTATTACTTGGCATGTGTACCTAGGTTTATCATCTGGCATGTGTACCTAGATCATTGTTATGGACTTGGTTTCCTTTTTGGTATACATTATGAGGAGGCTAGTATTTTCAGGATTTACATGCTTAGTGTCATGCACCATTTTGCATGATTGCAGGCTGTACGATTATCGGCTCCATTATTGTTGAGAACATCGCTAATTACATGACCTGCACACACACAACCACTCATGGGTTAGTGATATTTCAGGCAGGGTGTGTGCGCAGTTTGCTCAGTCAGGGGTCCGCTGGTCCGCACATGGGTAGTGTGACTACAGCGTGGTAGCGGGCAAGGATCCCTCTTCTTGACTATGGCATAGGGAGATGAGAGTTTGGCTCCCCCACTCTGTTTGGGGTAGGAAGATAGGTGTACTCCGGCAGCATCCTGCCCACTCAGTCACTCAAGAGTAGTGATGGCAGAGTGCATAGTTGTCATAGCCCTACCCACTCGGTCTCACCATCGCGTGTGAGATTGTTGACTGGCGTCAGGGGTAACCATGTCATTTGCATCATATGCATGGATTGCATTTATTGCTTGTGATTGTTGCATATTGGATGCTATATTTTTGTGGTTGCATATGATTGACATGCATACAGGAGACATGACGTAGTTGGCCTGATGACCCTTATATCCGGATATGAGGTCCTAGTGAGTACAACTTCTTTGTTTATTCAGTTTTTGCATTTCCTGTTATTGTTCAGGAGATTGTACTCTATGATTATTACTGATAGCTCTAACTTATTATGCATGTTAGTTTGATACCCGCTGAGTTCATTAAACTCACCCCGTTGCTTTATTTTCCTATTTCAGGTTGAAGCTTTCAGGAGGTTCCAGTAGCCAGTCCCCACTCCATGTTGTGACGGTTTTCTATTTTTAGTCTTTGCTTTCTAGTTATGTATATACATACTGGTGATGTGTGTGCCTTGCACTTGTGGATTTTATATCGTGATTTGGGTATGCTGCCCATGTTTTTCGCTGTAAAGGTTTTCCATTGTGTTGTGTTTTCCTTGCTTTAGTGGAGTAGGTATTATTATAAATTGCGTGGTTGTGTAGTCAGCCGGAGGTTGATTTATTATAAACTACGTGGAATGTTCATTTATTGTATTGGATTTGTTCTGACCGTGTTGGCTGAGGATTGAGAGGCCCTGAGGGTTGTGTAGACAAGTTTCAGATTGTTACCTGTAAAGGGGAGATGCTGCCAAAATTTCACCGGTAGGGACTCCCCCGGGGCGTGACAATTTATTTGGTACCAGAGCCCAGGTTTTGTAAGCCAATCTAGGTATTTTCGATTTTGTATGGATTTCCGTAGATTTTCGTGTTTCAGAATTCCAAAGTATTCTTAGACAAGGTTATATTTGGGGACTTGGCGACGACGGAACATCTCGAGATGGTAAATAGGTATGATGATTAATTTTATAATTTTGGTACCTGTAGTAATACATGTGTAATAATTTAACAGATATGAAGCGAGCTACGCGTGTTCCCGCGTAGAGACATGGCGCAGGACGACCACGTAAGAGGGCATTGGAATCCCTGGCGACGGAGTCGCCAAAGAGGTCATTTGGGATCGAGCCTGTCGGGCAGGGACAGACTCCTCATGGTACCGCGGGCGCGTCAGGCTCTCAGATTCTGACGGTTCCTTCTCTAGAGGTACTTACCCCAATCGTACCCATCGAAACCACCCTTACAGTATTCACGGTACCACCAGCGGTACCACCTGTGGAATATCCGACCCCTCCACCAGCAGTGCCTGCTGCTGTATACCATGCACCTCCTCCAGCCGTGCCTACTGCGTACCCAGTACCATCGCCACTTGTGCCTGCTACTGCATACTCGACACCTGCACCAGTAGTACCAGTTGACCCAGCAGTACCAGTCGCTCTTGCCTACATTTTTCCTACAGTGCCACCAGCGGTACCTTCCCCGGCTTATGCAACAGCACTAGGGGTACCTTCCCCGGCCTATCCAGCGGCACAACTTGTAGTACCAGCTCTAGTGGTTTCGCCAGTTCTCGCGGCGAGCTCTACTCACTCTACTGATATAATTGTGGCACGAGCTTGGATCCCAATTTTGGTAGAGTCGGTGAAAAGATGATTCATGCTTTTCTGTGGGGAGACTGATCCGAGTGTGGCTCAGTCCGGGATAAAGACCTTGGAGTGGACTTTCTTCTATATGGCTTACTCTAAGTGGGAGAAGGCAGAGCTGGCTGCTTACCAGCTACGAGACGAGGTTGATATCTGGTGGGACACACAGTGCTCGATCATAGGCGAGCAACACATCACTTGGGTGAGATTTATAGAGGCTTTTGAGAGCCAGTACTTCCCACGGTCATATCAGATGACTTGCCATCAGGATTTTCTAAGTCTTCGGCAGAACAATCGCACCGTGATGGAATATAATGCTGAATTTAATCGGTTAGCCATATTTTGTCTAGAGTTAGTTGCTGAGGACAGGTTATGTATGCTTCAGTTTGTCCAGGGACCGGATGGACATCTTCAAGTGAAGATTGTAGGTTTTGGTAATTCATCATACACAAAGGCCTTGGATAGAGCCCTTATGATCGAGTCGGCTCAGCAGAGAACTAATGCTGACAAGAAAAGGAAGCAGACATATCAGACTTTAGGGCAGACTCAACAACAGCAGGCTACCGGACAGCAGCAGAGTGGTCGCTGTCAGTCTGGTCAGGGTACTTCTGGGGCATCTGGCCGGCCTCAGAAGTCAGGACGGACTTTATCAGGACATTCCCTGTCTTCTTAGTAGAACCAAAAATAGTACGCCAGTGACGTGCAATGCACTCGATGTGGGTCTAGGGATCACATCACATTAGCTTGCACCTTGAGACAGTCAGTTTGCTACTATTGTAAACTGCCTGGGCACATGAGCCGAGATTGTTCGCTGAAGGCTCATCACGTGGCTTTCGGGGTTTATGTTTAGGCAGGACAGTTTAGTCAGACAAGGACTCAGCGAGGAGGGTAGAGTGGCCAATCTTTGCATCGCCAGCAGAGGACAACCCTTGCAGTAGCTGCATATGACATGCTCGGGCAGGAGCACTCTAGTGCTTTTACAGTATCATAGAGTCCTGTCTTGGGACCTCAGTATTTAACGCAGGGGCAGTATCAATTACAGCCTCAGTCGCTAGTGCAGTATCAGCTGCAGCCCCAACCATTGGTTCAGTACCAGTCACAGCCTTAGCCACTGGTTCAGTACTAGTCGCAGCCCCAGCCATCGGTTTAGTATCAGACTCAGCCCTCCTATCCATCTCTGGCTCAGCATCCGGTACCGCCTCAGTGGTAGGCTCAGGCTCAGGCACAGTAGCCTCTGGCAGTGCTACCACGTCCACCCTCGCTAAAGACTGGATGAATTCACGTTGTTACTAGAGAGGATTCACAGTGGGCCGACGGATCCATTTTCTACGGTACGATTTTACTTTATGCATTTACCGCTGATATGCTTATTTATATTGGTAGTTCGCATTCTTTTATTTCTTGAGCATTTATGAGGGAGATTGGTAGATTACCTATCCTTAGACCGCGGTGACCGACCGTCGCCCTACTATCCGGTGATACATTGGATGTCACTCAGGAGGTCAGAGGATGCCCATTAGACTTCGGTAACAATATACTTATTGTAGATTTATTAGTACTGGAAATAGTCAAGTTTGACATTATCCTTGGCATGAATTAGCTATCAACATATCATGTCACGGTTGATTTCCAGACAAGGGTGGTCACATTCCGACCTCCGGACCAACCCTCGTGGGATTTCACTGGCATCAGGGATGACGGTATATTGACCATTTCTATGATTCAGGCTCAAAAACTGATATCACATAGCTGTTAGGGATTTCTATTATCGTTAATTAATGCTGATGAGAGTAGTAGTTCTTAGCTCTCAGACATTCCAGTGGTCCGAGAGTATCTGAAAGTATTTTTAGATGAGCTACTAGGCTTGCCTCCACGAAGGCAAGTTGAGTTTGCTATTGAGCTGATTCCGAGGACCGCGCCTGCATCAAAAGTTCCTTACCATATGACATCGAAAGAGTTGGACGAGCTAAAGGTCCAACTCCATGAGTTATTGGACAGGGGATTTATTCGCCCTAGTGTATCTTCGAGGGGTTCTCCGGTATTGTTTATCAAGAAAAAGGATGGTACTATGAGGTTGTGCATCGATTATAGACAGTTGAATGCAGTGACCATTAGAAATAAGTACCCCTTATCACGGATCGAGAATTTATTTGATCAGCTCAGAGGTACATCAGTGTATTCTAAGATTGATCTATGGTTTGGATATCATCAGCTAAGTGTCAAAGATTCTAATGTTCAGAAGACAACATTCTGCACCAGATACAGACATTATGAGTTTTTGGTAATGCCATTTGGGCTTACGAATGCTCTAGTGGTATTTATGGATTTGATGAACCGTGTCTTTCTAGAGTATCTAGATTAGTTCGTTATCATTTTCATTGATGACATTTTGATTTACTCACGTTCCGAGGAGGAACATGCACATCATCTTCGTATAGTCTTGGAGACTCTTCAACAACATCGTCTATATGCGAAGTTCAGCAAGTGTGCTTTCTGGCTATCCTCAGTCGATTTTCTGGGACACATGGTTTCTAGCCGAGGTATTTTCTTAGACCCTCAGAAGATTGAGGTTGTCACCAGCTGGGAGCAGCCAAAATCAGTTCAGGAGATCCGCAGTTTCTTGGGAATAACTGGATATTACAGATGGTTCGTTGAGAGTTTCTCTCACATTTCTATGCCACTGACACGCCTAACCAGGAAAGTCATGAAGTTCACATGGTCAGAAGCCTGCGAGATCAACTTCCACGAGCTAATGTAGAGACTAGTGTCGGCACCAGTACTGGTTTTGCCCTCTGGAGAGGACGGATTCGTGCTCTACACCGATGCTTCTCTATAGGGTTTGAGCACTGTTTTTATGCAGCACGGCAGGGTAGCCTCCTATGCTTCTCGTCAATTGAAGGAGCATGAGAAGAACTGCCCAGTACATGATCTGGAGCTAGCCTCCATTATTTTTTCTTTGAAGATTTGGCGGCATCATCTTTATGGTATTACATTTGAGATTCTCACTGATCATAAGAGTCTCAAATATCTTTTCACTCAGAAGGAACTCAATCTTTGACAGAGGAGATAGATGGAGTTCATGAAGGATTATGACTGTACTATTAGCTACCACCCAGGGAAAGCTAATGTGGTTGCTGATACACTTAGCCAAAAGTCTAGAGGGACTTTAGCATGTCACCAAGTTTTGGTCACAGACTTGATTCAAGGTTTCTCTGAGTTAAGCTTGGATGAGTAATGACAGATAGAGTAGGATATTCTGGTTACCATGGTTGCTCAGTCGTCGATCAGGACGAGGATCCGAGAGGCCCAAGCTGGTGATCATGGTTTACAGTTCATTGGCAGCCAGATAGCATCCGGGTAGCAGACGGAGTTGGCCCGAGATGACGAGAGTATTATTTATTTCCAAGGTAGGTTAGCATACCTCAAGCTCACTCGGTTATGGATGAGTTACTTCAGGAGGCTCATCACTCCCGATTTGCGATCCACCTAGGCGGAAGCCACATGTATCGAGATTTGAGGCATTCCTATTGGTGGAACGACATGAAGAAATACATCATAGAGTTTGCAGCTAGATGTCTAGTCTGCTAGCAGGTGAAGGTTGAGCACTAGAGGCCTATCGATTTACTTTAGAGGATTCCCATTCCGGAGTGGAAATGGGATCACTATGGATTTTGTGGTGGGATTGCTTAGGACACAACGAGGCCAAGACGTGATTTGGGTAATCATTGATCAATTAACCAAATCTGCACACTTCTTAGTGGTTTGGAAGATCGATTCACTGGATCGATTAGTAGAGCTGTATTGCAGGGAGATCATAAGATTGCATGGTGTTCCTTTGAGCATTATATCGGACAGAGACCCACGGTTCACGTCCCAGTTCTGGCAGAGTCTGCAGTAGGCCTTGGGTACACAACTCCGTTTCAGTACGACATTCCATCCGCAGACAGATGGACAGTTAGAGCAGACCACCCAGACATTAGAGGACTTACTAAGGTGTTGCATTATGGATTTCAGAGGCAGCTAGGAGGACCACTTGCCATTAGTGGAGTTCCTCTACAACAACAACTATCATCCGGCTATCCAGATGACACCGTTTGAAGTGTTGTATGGTATGCCTTGTCGGACACCCACTCTCTGGGAGGAGATTGGGGAGGCCCAGCTGCTAGGACCTAAGAGAGCTCAGTAGGAGGCAGAGTTGGTCTGTACTATCAGACAGAGAATGTCCGAGGCGCTGGACTGTCAGAAGAGTTATGCGGATCAGAGACGTAAACTCCTGGAGTTCTTTACTGGCGACCATGTATTTTTGAGAGTCTCACCCACGAAAGGGGTGAAGAGATTTGGCCTCCGAGATAAGCTAGCTCCACGATACATTGGGCCTTTCCAGATCTTGGAAAGGATTGAAGCAGTAACTTATCGTCTAGTGCTACCACCAGCTCTGGCGGGCATTCACGATGTATTTCATGTGTCAATGCTGAGGAGATACGTACCCGACCCAACACATATTCTATCAGATATATCAATTCCCATTCAGCCTGACGTTACCTACGAGGAGGTTCCAATATGGATTCTGGACCACAAAGAGCGTCAGCTGCAGAATAAGACTATCCGGCTGGTTAAAGTCGGATGGCAGTATCATTCTGATGAGGAGGCTACATGGGAGCTCCAGGATATGATCCGAGCTCGATACCCCCATCTTTTTACTTGAGGTATGTGGTTTAGATTTTCGTTCAACATTCATATTGTGTATCCATTTCTAGTACATGTTGTTGGTAAATAAAAAAATTTGGGGATCAAATTTTTATTAGTGGAGGATAATGTAAAATACTGAAAAGGATCAAATAACCATAAGGAAATTTTTAGAAATTTTCTAAGAATTTATCAGAGCTCGTATGACTAATTTAAGAGGGATGAATGTATATACATGGGAAAAACCTATTTGGAATACCAATAAGTGGCAGTTGATTGAGAAATCAACCTTAGGTTTAATTAAAGATACCTAAGGTAACTTTTCATTTTTATTTTCCTTATTTCCTCTCATTTCTCTCCCTCTCCGCTCGATTCTTCCTCCAACCCGATGCCGCCTCTCCCTCTCACAGCGTCGACCTCCTCTTCATCTTCCCCAACCCGACGCCTTGCGATGCCTCACTTCCCATGCGTACAAACCGTCGACCAAGGGAAGCCGAGCCCTCTCCTTTGTGTCATTGCCTTCCATCCTCTCCACTGTCGCTTCTGTTGGTGTAATAGACCCAAGTTTGATCGGTATGATCATGGTTTTGATGTGTGTGCGAAAGAGTTTAAGTTAGACTTTCATATGTGTTTGATATGTGATTGAGTCTTGCAGGACTTGGTGAAACACATGAGGAACTTGGTGCAGCTAAGATTGGAAAGCTCATCCAAGGGCTCAGATCCTTGCGTCGGTGAAGGATGGTGTAGAAGACATCTGAGGGACAGCTGAACGAGGAGCAATGGAGTGGAGCCGAGGGAAGTGGACTTCAAAGCAATGTGAAGGATGGCACGGAGAAGAGCCACGGGCTTGAGTTCATCTGAGGGATGAAGGCTGAGGAAGAGGACTTCAAAGGCAACTCTGGAAAGGATGAGTGTGTGAGAATGTAATGGACCAGTCGACTGGTCATGGGACCAATCGACTGATCCAATTTCACAGAAAGCACAGAATGCTTCTGTGCTCGTCGGCTACGGGGACAGGTTGACTGGTCATGGGATCAGTCGACTGGTATATGGCCATTGGCAGCAAATGTGTTCTGCAGAGAGCCGTTGATGGTGTCTAACAGCTACATCAATCGACTGGTGCATGGACCAGTCGACTGATGTCGGGTTGAGTTGATTTGAAGATCAGCTCTCTCCATTTATTTAAAGGAAGCCTTGGGGCATAAAGGAGGTTACTGATGCTTGTTGAATAACTCCTAAGTCATTGCCCAAAGCTTCCAAGCCATACTCTTCTTCCTATTCTTAATCTCCATCTTGTAAAAGAAGAAGAGTGATTTGTGAGAGGTTGTACTCCATCAAGAAGGAGTAAGCTCTAGCTGGAGATTACCGGGGATTGATCCACAGAAGGATCAAGGGTTTGCCCACCTCAAGGACATGCCGTGGAGTAGGAGTAAGCAATCTCCGAACCACGTAAAGGAATTGTGTTAGCATTTGTATTCTTGCTTTTCTTTCATTATTTTAGTTTTAGTATATTCCGCTTGCGCACTAACCTTCTAGAGAAGAAATCAATTTGGGGGTGACCTAGCTATCCAACCCCCTTCTAGCCGGCCATCGATCCCTTACAAGTTGTATCAGAGCGAGGACGCTCTTGATCGGACTAATCTCCAAGAAGAGCAACATCATCAAATGACTAGCTCAAGCATTCATCCACCCACATTCGAAGGAGATTTCTCTTGGTGGAAGAAAAGAATGGAGGTATTTTTTGATACCAATTTTGATATAATACTAATCATGAGAAGTGGTTTTGAAGCACCTAAGGATGAACGCAATGAGACAATCGACATAACAAGATAGACTAAGAAGCAAAAGGAAGAACATTTAGCAAACTCAAAGGCAATGCATCACCTACTAAATGTTCTTCCCCAACAAGAAGTGACTAGGATTGGAAACTACACAAGCACCAAGGACTTATGGGAGAAACTAGTAGAGCTTCATGAAGGAACATCGGATCCTTCGAACTCAACTCTTCAATATCAAGCTTGAAAAAGGAGAAAAGGTATCATTTTACATTCTAGAATTAAGGAAATTTTAAATGGATTAATAAGTGTAGGAGAGACACTTACACACCGAGACATCATAATGAAAGCCATCAATGCTTTCCCAAGAAACTCAACATGGAGCTCAATTGTAGACTCGTTCTACATTTCAAAAGACCTAGAGAAGAGCTCTCTAGATGAATTCTTTTCAACGATGGAGCTTCATGAGACACGAGTTGAAGGGCTAGATGGAGAAAGATCAAGAGGAGTAGCCCTTGTGGCAAACAAAGGAAAGGGGAAGAAGAAGAAAGCTCTATCTCCATCATCTTCCCATTCCGAGGAGTCAAGTGCCTCAGTGGATAGTGATCAAGAGGCATATATGGTAAGGAAGATGAGAAAAGCATTTAAATCTTTTTCTACTAACAAATCACATGCTATGAGAAGTTCAAGGTGCAAGAGTAGAAATAGGAAGGTCATTTTCTATAATTGCCAAGGAGAAGGACACATGAGGGATGATTGTCCTCTCTTGAAGAAGAAAGAAGAAAAGAAGAAGGAAGAGAAGAAGAAGTCAAAAGAAAAGGGGAAGAAGGTTAAAAACCTAAAGGCTACATGGGGTGATCCATCATCATCGGAGGAAGAAGAGCATCATGTGTCCCATTTTGCTCTAATGGGAATTGATGATGTAGCCTCCACCTCATCCGAAAAAGAAGATGGAAGGAGCTCAAGTGAAGATGAAGAAGGGAGCTCAAGTGAAGGGGGAGGTCAAACATCGGATTCGGACTTCTCGGTAAGTGAGGTACATAATCTTCCTCCCCATGTTTTAATTAAAATTATTATAAGTACAAATGATGATTTGTTTAAGGCTAAAAGGAAAAATAAGTCTTTGAAACATGATATTTTCATGCTTGAAGAAAAATTAGAATCCATATGTTCTAAGGACAATGATATGCATGCTTCTTTTTTAAACTCAAATGATTTATGTTTATTAGAAGAAAATAAGGCCTTAAGGGAAAAGGTAAAATACCTTACCAATGTCCTTAGAAAATTTAAAATTGGCTCTAAAATCCTAAATATGATTATTGGGAGCCAAAGGGCAAGTTTTAAGAAAAATGGGTTAGGATATAATGAACCCAATAATGTAAAGACCTACCATTGTCTACTTGCTAGGGGGCAATCAAAAACTAAAAATATAGATAGAAAATGGATCCTCAAGGAATATTTGGTTAACCTAATTAGAAAGAATTTCTATTGGGTGCCAAAGTCAATCCTCAAGGGTTAGAGGATTTTGGGTTAGCCAACCATTAAAATCATAATTCAAATCTTTGAAAAATGGTTAACTTGAGACCTTAAGGGGGATAACTTAGCCTTGATAGAAATTCATTATTAAGAGGGCTAAGTACCTTTATTTCATCTCACAATGACTTGCATTATTTTCTAAATATAAATGTGAGATGATAGGTTGATACTTATAATTCACTTATGCTTGTGGCATTTTGATGAGTTATGAAATGTATCAAATTTTTGAGTAATCATAGACCAACTATGGGGAAAGAAAATATTTAATTAATGGACATCTTATCCATAGATCATAGTTGGATATTTCAAATGTTTTAAAAAATAATTCTATGTTTTATTTACAATGAATAGTTATTTTGAAACATATGATTGCAAAACTGGGGTTAAAATTGATACATAACTTGCATGTTTTGTGATTTTTGAGATTTGGTCAAAATTACAAAAATACTTTGACTTTTCATGAAAACATATTTTTCCTAGTTAAAAGATATTTCAAGAAATATGTTTTCAAAATTTCATGATTTTCTGAATTTTCAGGAATTTTTTAAGCATTTCTGAAGTTGGTTGCAAAAGGTTGAAATTCGATTTCAAAATGTACCAGTCGACTGCATCAGTTACCAGTCGACTGGTACCAGCTTTATAGCATACTGTTGTGTTCTGAAATCAAATTTTTGGTCAAAATTTGGTCATACTTGATGCCATATAGTGTATGATTGTTTAGTACAATTTTTTGATGGTGTCAAAGGGGGAGAAATGGGTAGGTTTAAGTTAGAAACCTTTATTCCCATACTTGTGTACAAAACTTGAAAATTAAGGAAGAGAGCATATGTTTAGGGGGAGTTTGGTTTTATGTTTCATGCTTACATATTGCTTGTAATTTTCAAAGTGCCTAACTTAAACATATTGTCACACATTAAAAAGGGGGAGATTGTTGGTGTAATCGACCCAAGTTTGATCGGTATGATCATGGTTTTGATGTGTGTGTCAAAGAGTTTAAGTTAGGCTTTCATATGTGTTTGATATGTGATTGAGTCTTGCAGGACTTGGTGAAAAACATGATGAACTTGGTGCGGCCAAGATTGGAAAGCTCATCCAAGGGCTCAGATCCTTGAGTCGGTGAATGATGGTGTGGAAGACATCCAAGGGACCACCGGACGAGGAGCAATGGAGTGGAGCCAAGGGAAGTGGACTTCAAGGTAACGTGAAGGATGACACGGAGAGGAGCCACGGGCTCGAGTGCATCTAAGGGACGAAGGCTGAGGAAGAGGACTTCAAAGGCGACTCCAGAAAAGATGAATGTGTGAGAATGTAATGGACCAATCGATTGGTCATGGGACCAATCGATTGATCCAATTTCACAGAAAGCATAGAATGCTTCTGTGCTTGTTGGCTAGGGGGACTAGTCAATTGGTCATGGGACCAATCGACTGGTATATGGCCTTGGCAAAAAATATGTTTTGCAGAGAGCCGTTGGTTGTGTCTAACGGCTACATCAGTCGACTGGTGCATGGACCAGTCGACTGATGTCCGGTTGAGTTGATTTGAAGATCAGCTCTCTCCACTTATTTAAAGGAAGCTTTGGGGCATAAAGGAGGTTACTGATGCTTGTTGAATAACTCCTAAGTCATTGCCCAAAGCTTCCAAGCCATACTTTTCTTCTTATTCTTAATCTCCATCTTGTAAAAGAAGAAGAGTGATTTGTGAGAGGTTGTACTCCATCGAGAAGGAGTAAGCTCTAGCTGGAGATTGATGGGGATTGATCCACCGAAGGATCAAGGGTTCATCCACCTCAAGGACACGCCGTGAAGTAGGAGAAAACAATCTCCAAACCACGTAATGGAATTGTGTTAGCATTTGTATTCTTGCTTTGCTTTCATTATTATTCCGCTTTCACACTAACCTTGTAGAGAAGAAATCGATTTGGGGGGGGGGGGGGGGCCTAGCTATCCAACCCCCTTCTAGCCGGCCACCGATCCCTTACAACTTCTTCTTCCCTCTCTGTGCTACCGTCGGCCATCATAGGCTGTCGCTTGTCGCCTGTCGCCAGCTATCACAAGAGACATTGAACCTCTCCCTCATGTTGTGCCACCCCTACTAGATCGCTGCCACTCGATTATGCTAGTATCCACCACCAATCTGTGCCCTAATCATCGTCTTTTCTCTCTGGCACCGACTGCCCAAGCCCTGATCCGACCATCGTCCGTTCATTCCTGGCCGCGATCACTCGCCGGAAGCCAAGCACACGAGCTTCCTTGTTTGGCTATGCCCTAGCTTTCAGCCAAATTTCCCTTCACCAGAGCAGGTCGCGACCAGTGCCATGATCTGCCACTGATCTGATCAGACGGATGCAGCAGGATGTTGTCGATTCTCTGTCATGACCACCATGGTAGTCCATAGGTCGAGGTTTGTGCTTTTGCTATCAATAACCGCTTTCTATAGGGTCTCCGACAGAGAGAAAGTTGTCGGCACAAGCTTAGGTTAAGATATGTTAGTTATTTGATGGTGGAGATCTTGATTCAATTTTAGATAGGATTGTATGTGCTAATTGTTTCACGGGTCACAGTGGCTCCGTCCATGGTTTTTCCGGTAGCAACCATCCTCGGCTGTGAGTCAACAACAAGTCTCTAGATTTGGGTAAGTTGTGCTATGGATTAGTTAGAATTGATGAGGAGTCAGATGATCCAATTAGGGTTTCTTGGTTTAATGAAAATTTTGATTAGCGATTAGAGTGGATTAATTATATGAATGTTGTTATAGGACTTTGATTCGAGAAGAGCGTTTCGACGTGGGGTCTATCATATACGATCTCCTTTTTTTAGGCGGGTGCCTTTTACTTATCTTTTTGATATTGTCATTTTGATATGCTTAGTGAGTTATAAATAGTAGTAATAATTATGCTGATATCTGCTTGGTATGTCACTACTTGATACCTGTAGTATACCTATTTTGTCATATGTTGTGCATTTATGTGTATGTCCTTTTTGATTCTTGCCATGTGTACTTATGTAGTGACATGCAATGTGTTACCAGATACATGTCTAGCTACTAGATATACTTGACTTGTGTAGCCAATTTTATTACTTGGCATGTGTACCTAGGTTTATCATCTAGCGTCTGTACCTAGATCATTGTTATGGACTTGGTTTCCTCTTTGGTACACATTATGAGGCGGCCAGTATTTTCAGGATTTACATGCTTAGTGTCATGCACCATTTTGCATGATTACAGGCTGTGCAATTGTCGGCTCCATTATTGTTGAGAACATTGCTAATTACATGACCTGCACACACACAGCAACTCATGGGTTAGTGGTATTTCAGGCACGGTGTGTGTGTAGTTTGCTCTGTCAGGGCTCCGCTGGTCCGCACATGGGTAGTGTGACTACAGCGTGGTAGCGGGCAGGGATCCCTCTTCTTGACTATGGCACAGGGAGATGAGAGCTTTGGCTCCCACACTCTGTTTGGGGTAGGAAGATAGGTGTACTCCCGCAGCATCTTGTCCACTCGGTCTCACCATCGCGTGTGAGATGGTTGACTGACGTCAGGGGTGATCATGTCATTTGCATCATATGCATGTATTGCATTTATTGCTTGTGATTGTTGCATATTGGATGCTATATTTTTGTGGTTGCATATGATTGACATACATACATGAGACATGAGGTATTTAGCCTGATGACCTTTATATTTAGATAGGAGGTCCTAGTGAGTGCAACTTCTTTGTTTATTCAGTTTTTGCATTTCCTGTTATTGTTCAGGAGATTGTACTCTATGATTATTACTGATAGCGATAACTTATTATGCATGTTAGTTTGATACCCGCTGAGTTCATTGAACTCACCCCATTGCTTTATTTTCCTATTTCAGGCTGAAGCTGTCAGGAGGTTCCAGTCGCTAGTCCCCACTTTATGTTGTGACAGTTTTCTATTTTCAGTCTTTGTTTTCTAGTTATATATACATACTGGTGATGCGTGTGTCTTGCACTCATGGATTTTATATCGTGATTTGGGTATGCTGCCCATGTTTACCGCTGTGAAGGTTTTTCGTTGTGTTGTGTTTTTCTCACTGTAGTGGGGTAGGTATTATTATAAACTGTGTAGTTGTGTAGTCATCTGGAGGTTGATTTATTATAAACTGCGTGGAATGTTCATTTATTGTATTGTATATGTTCCGGCCATGTTGGCTGAGAATTGAGAGGCCCTGAGGGTTGTGTAGATAAGTTTCAGATTGTCATCCATATAGGGGAGATGCTGCCGAAATTTCATCGGTAGGGACTCCCCTGAGGCATGACTTGAAATATGATGTCATGACATATGATGGGCAAACAATCATGCTAATTTAGCATAAATAAATGTACCTAAATTATCTATCTAAGTATCTTTAGATCTTTTCTAACTTAGAATTAATCCTAGATTGCCCTCATTTTCCTAAGAAAATGCCAAAATCTCAACTTGGGATTTATTTTGCTTTTCCTTATTTATGCCAATTTAAATTAATTCCAATTTCTCATAGTTTGACACATTTTACTCTTTCAAAGAGTAATCAATTAATCCTTTCCATTTTCAAGGAGTAACAAAACCTTGAACATGACTTCCAAGTATCAACTTTTTCAACGTTAGGTTAACTACCCTTCCAATTAAAGTTGACACTCTCTAAACTCATCTAGGGTGCAGAGAATATACTCCTAGGAACCCAAGACCTATTGGTACTCCTTGAGTGTTCTAAGTATTCACTAGGGATAACTTCCCTAGTTACCTTCCTAATGACCTTCCTAGGCTTCTTAGAGACCTTGGTCATGCTCCTCTCCTCTAGGTCAACTCTAGGGATAGCTTCCCTTGTGACATTTTTAGTAACTTTCTTAGACTTTTTTAAAGCCTTAGTCACATTGGTGTTCTCAAAAATACTTTTAGGAATAACTTCCCTTATATTTTTGACTTGATCCCTAGACCTAGGATTAGTTCCATAAATATATGGAACCCTATGGTATGATGCCACATCCTTCTTGATTTTAGATTTGTATCCCAAACCTCTATGGCCATTGGATGACTATTGTCTATCTATTCCTAACCCTAGGTTATGCCCATTTTACCCCTTTAAAACTCTTTCCATCTTCTTTAGGGTCTTTTCTAATTTATCAAGACTTAACCTCAAGGCTTGGTTTTCAATCTTTAAATCCTTATATTTGGATTTTTCCTTAAATTCTTGGACACTTCTATTTTTGGACCTATATCCAAAATCCTTAGAATTATTTCCTAACCCATTTTCTATCTTCCTAGCCTTACGTGAGGTAGTCTTTGCACGATAGGCTACATGTTTTTCCTTAACCCTATTATGCTTCCTATTTTTCATGATAAATAGAATTAAAATGATATAACCTAGACCTAGCATGCTTTTTAGCATGTGTCAAAGAAATTGGTTCAATAAATGATACATTGAGTTTCCCCTTAGAAGCTTCCCTTTGACTTGAGCTTCTTCCTTTAACTTTAGCTAGATTCTTCCCCTTTGGACACTAGCTCCGGTAATGTCTATTTTGTTTATACAAAAAACATACAATGTGCTCCTTGCTCTTGTGTACCATGAGGCCAAACTCCTTGGGCTTCTCCTTAGCCTTTGGTACTACTTGACTCTTCTTCTTGGCCAATTTGGTACACTTACTCTTGTAGTGTCCTTTTTTCCTACACTCAAAACAAATGATATGATCTTTATTATATACAATTTAAATTTCTATACCTTTTCTTGTAGGGGTGGCACTTTCACCATTTGATCCGGATGAAGAGATTTCTTCTTGATCTGATATTGATATTCCACGCTCCCCCTCAATCCTTGAAGTGGAGGCTTGTCCATCTTCATCCTCTTGTACATGAAACAAAGAGTATGCTCCCTCTTTACCATTTTCGTTGTACTCCTTTGAGGATGAAACTTCTTGGACTTTTTCTTCTTCTGATGTTGAGAACCTCTCAACTTCGGAGTCCTCTTCTTATTGATCCAATGAGTTTCCCTTTTGGATTTTTCTTGATTTGGTGTAGTGGAGGGTTCTTCATGGATCTTCGCCAACTTGCTCCAAATCTCCTTGGCATCTTTGTATTCCCCTATCTTTCTCAAGATGTTGCTAGGTAATAAATTGACCAATAGCTTGGTCACTCTGTCATTGGCCTCATATCTTTGAACTTGCTTCTTGCTCCATTTGTTCTTCTTGATGATTTTACCTTTGCTATTCTTTGGAGCTTCAAAAACTTCCATTAGAGCAAACTATTGCTCTATCTCCGTTATGAAGAAGTTTTTTATTCTTGATTTTCAAGAATTGAAGCTTGTCATTGTGAATGGCAAAGTCACCCTTGTGCCAAATCCGAGTCCATCTCGGAATTCCATCTTGAAGTTGAGCCTTAGATAAAGTATTTGATTTCCAAGAATTGAAGCTTGTCATTGTGAATGGTGAAGGCTTCAACTTCTTCTTCCTCTAGCTCGTTGACCTTTTGGCAATGAGTCTGGTAAAGAGTGGCTTCGCTCTGATAGCAATTGTTCGGTCACTTCAGAGCTAGAGGAGGGGGGGGGCGGTGAATAGCTTCTCGCGCTTCAATGATAATGATTTCCAATAGAATAGACTCGAAGCAAGCTCCCAATGCTAACACAAGGATTTACTTGGTATCTACCTCAAGAAGAGGTGACTAATCCAAGGATCCACATAGTGCATACTCTCCACTATAAACAAAACTCCTTCTCAGAATAATCGGAGGTGGAGAAACCTCGTACAAGACTCTCACAAGCATACAACTCAAAACAAGAAGTAAATACATGATAAAACAAATGAAAACCTTCTTGCTTGATCTCTTGTAGCTTATAGATGCCTATAGACTAGTTAGAAGTGCAACAATACTTGTCTTCCAAGGCTCTAGGTCCGGTGAATAATAGAAGAGAAGATGGAGTCAAGAGATGTGTCGTTTGAACCTCGCTATCGCCTTTATATCTATGTGATCTAGGGCTCCCAATCGATTTCCATGTCAAACCTCAGTGATCACAGCCGTCCAAAACCTACATCCTGCGTAATGGTCATATCCCAATCGATCGACCAATTAATTGGGTGTAGCTGGATCAATCAACTGATTGATCCAGAAGCTTTCTGTGCTTTCACAGAAAGCCTCAGAATCGATTGACTAATTGATTCTGACTTTTTCTCATGTCACTGTGAGAAATCGAGCCCCAATCGATTAACCGATCGATTGGAGCAGCCCAATCGATCGGCTGATCAATTGGGGAGCACACTGCTCTTCTACGTGAATAACCTCCAATTGATTGGCTGATCAATTGGTGTTGAGCCAATCGATTGGCTGATCGATTGGGCTCTGGTTCAATTGATTGGCTGATCGATTGACCAACCCTAACTTAACTAACTCAAGTCTAAGATCCCAAACCTAATATTTGATCAACCATGACCTGTTGGGACTTGCCCGTGCCTAGCATCTGGTCAACCTTGACCTGCTGGGACTTCATCACCAAGTGTCCGGTCAATCCTTTGACCCACTTGGACTTTTCTCTCCGTGCCAAGTGTCCAGTCCTCCATGACCCACTTAGACTTCCAAGCACCATGTGTCCGGCTACCTTGGACCCACCTGAATTTCCACGTGCTTAGCTTCATTCACCAAAACTTTTTTACTTCCTAGCTTCACTTACTAGGGTTTTCACTTGGCTTCACTCACCAAGATTTCCATCTGCCTAGATTTACTCACTAGGGCTTTTACCTAGCTTCACTCACTAGGATTTTTCCATCTGCTTAGCTTCACTCACTAGGTCTTTCATTTGGCTTCACTCACCAGGATTTCCCTTTTGTCTGGCTTCACTCACCAAGATATTTCCACTAAGTATCCGGTCAACATTGACCCACTTGGATTTTCATCTTCTATTATCCTTCCCATTGGACTTCCTAGTCAAGTATCAAGTCAACCTTGACCTATTTGACTCTTTTTCACATTAAACTAGTCAACCTTGACCAATCTTCCCAAATGGGCGATTGCTCCTGCAATCTCCATACATTGTCAAAATAATCTTCATATATTATCAAACATCAAAACTTGCACATTACGACTCAAGTTTGAGCCAATTCAAGCTTAGTCAACCTGGTCAACCTTAACCTAGGGAAATTATACCAATAACAGATAGAGAATTTTATTGATTAGATCAACAAAGTCGAGGGGATCTTCAACTATAAGCAAGTTCCAAATCAGATGACGGTGTAGCTAATTGTCATTAGATTCAAGGGTCCAGCATCGATGTGGTGGGAGCACTTAAGGTGCTCACAAGACATATAGGGCAGAACCAAAATCAAGGATTGAGAAAAGATAAAGATAAAAAGATCACTTTCTTTCTTTTGGATACATTCAAATTTTGTTCAGAAACAATTAGGTTTTTCCATGGAAAATGATAACGAGATAACCTGGATGGATTTGAAGATGATTAAGAGGAGGAATTTGACCCAGAAAAAATTAAAGAGAAATCTTAATCGTAAATTAAAGGCAAGACCAAGGTGATTAGTGAGCCAGTATTTGATGATTATGGAGAGGACGAAGTGCTTGATGATGATCCTTTATTTGTTCCAGACTCATGTTCTATCCAACAAGGTAATTCTAAACATTTTATCAAATTATATCAAACAACTAATTATAGACCATCTAAAGAAGACCTAGAAGGCCAGATCGAAAAGATTTACGAACTGATTTATGATGATGACGGAGTTAAAGAGGAGCAACAACTATATTCAAACTATGCTAAATTTAATCCAGAAGATCTTCCTCCTAGAGTACCCTTGCAATTATTGTTACTAGCATTGCCTTCATTGAAAGCAAGATATTGCATGGGATTTGTGTTAGTATTAGCCTTTAGAGCTAATTATGAGATGATTGACATGAGAAATTTTGTATCATATTTTATTAATAAAAGGTAAAGTTTATGGTTATTATATTTACTTCAAATCTGTACCAGATGAATAAGTATAATAATGTCCTAAGATAATAGGTTCTAGTTTATAGCATATTGATTGGTTGAATTGATAGTGAGAGATTGTAGATATATATAGAATACTACTCTTAATTATTCTTAGTCAAGCATTAATATACAGGACAATATTAATACGTTGAGACTAGCATGTAAGTCAATTGATGACTTAATCTCACAAGTCATGGATATAAGATATCAAGTTGACACATGAGTATATATTAGAGAATATATATTGAATTGACCCGCCATGAGAATGTTTCATGGATCGTTATATGAGTGTCATAAAAATTCTCATAGTGACTATTGGTATGAATAGTTCTTAGACCTAAAGTCACTATAGTTCCCTACATAAGGAGTTATGTACTTTGGTATCGACAAATGTCACTTGTAACAAGGTAGATTATAAAGTCGATTACTGGATATATAATAAGTTTTGTGGAGGGATATGACTGATGTAGATGTGATCTATCCCTTCTATATAATTGACGTGATATCTGTGGGTTCCTTGATTAAGTAGCACTACTAAAATACATGATCATACTCAAATAAGATAATATGAGATATTGAGCTCATTTGGTTAAGTGAATCTACTGTTGGGTCACTTCGAGAGCTAGAGGGGGGGGGGGGTGAATAGCTCATCTTGCTTGTTTGCTTGCGTCGAAGATGATATGCAGTGGAAAACCATACAACAAACTCACAATGCTAACACAGGAGATTTACTTGGTATCCATCTCAAGATGAGGTGACTAATCCAAGGATCCACACACAACCATACTCTCCACTAATAAAAAACTCCTTCTCTGAACAATCCGAAGGTGGAGAAACCTTGTACAAACTTACAGAAGCATACAACTCAAAACAAGAAGTAAATACACGATAATACAATAGAAAAATCTTCTTGCTTGATCTCTTGTAGATTGTTGATGCCTCCGGGCCAGTTGGAAAGTACAGCAACACTTTGTTGGTGCAATCGACCTAGGTCTGATCGATACGATCATGGTTTTGATGTGTGTGTAAAAGAGTTTTAGTTAGGCTTTCATATTATTTTAATATGTGTTTGAGTGATACAGGACTTGGTGAAACACACATAAGGAGCTTGGTGCGGCTAAGCTTGGGAAGCTCATTCTATGGCTTGGGTCCATGAGTTCGGTGAAGGATGGTGCATCCGAGGGACCGCCGACGAGGAGCAACGGAGTGAAGCCGAAGGAAGCAGACTTCAAGGCAACATGAAGGATGGCACAGAGAGGAGTCGCGGGCTCGGGTGCATCTGAGAGATGAAGGCCGAGGAAGAGAGCTTCAAGGGCGACTCTGGAGAGGATGAGTGTGAGTGTATAACTGGGACCAGTCGATTAGTCCAGTCGACTATGCAGTCGACTGGGAGAGAACAGAAGTATTCTGTTGGCTCAGCCAGCAGCGACCAGTCGACTGGAACATTTACTAGTCGACTGGTAAGTAGCCGTTGGCACTACAAAGTAGCCGTTGGCTACCTCCAATGATAGCACCAGTCGACTGATGGAAGTGCAGTCGACTGGTGTCGAGATGAGTTGATTTGTTGATTAACTCTCTTCTCTTATTTATAGGAAGCTTTGGGGCATGAAGGAGGTTACTGATGCTTGTTGATTCACTCCTTGTCATTGCCCAAATCTTCCAAGTTCACTCTTCCTCTCCAAACCTAGGTTCCATTTTGTAAGAGGAAGAGAGCTTTGTGAGAGGTTGTACTCCACCGAGAAGGAGTAAGATCTAGCCGAAGATTGCTAGGTGCTGATTCACCGAAGGATCAAGGGTTCGTCCACCTCAAGGACACGCCGTGGAGTCGGAGCAAGCAATCTCAGAACCATGTAAAGGACTTTTGTTAGCGTTTGTATTCTGTAACGACCCGCCTTCTACTAACTAAGCTGTAAGGCCGATCGCTACATTATGCTGTGCTAAACTATTCCCTGACCATCACTAAAACTAGATGCGGAAGCTATACTAATTAAAATTTCGCTAAATAGCTATCACTTCTTGGTTCTATACACGCTAAGGGAGGTAAACTAACCATTCATAACATGTTTTACCTTCCCCATGGCCAAGAAACTGAACTTAGAGACTTCCCCGCTGGTACCAGACCTCCCAATCGATCCACGGATCGATTGGAATAGTCGGATCGATCTAGTGATCGATCCAGCCAGCTACTGTATGCGGGACATAGGTTGGATCGATTCAGTTATCTATCCAGTACGCTACCGCACGCGGAGCATGGGTTGGATCGATCCAGTGATCGATCCAGCACGCTACTGTGCTCGAGACAATAATTTGGATCGATCGGCTGATCGATCCAGGCTGGTCAATCGATCCAGTGATCGATCCCAGAGCTCTCTGTTCGCGACGGAAATGGCTGGATCGATCGGCTGATCGATCCAGAGGCCTACTGTTCGTGGAACAGATTTCCCAATCGATCAGCTGATCGATTGGGAACCCTCGAATCGATCAGCTGATCGATTCGAGTTACTGATTTCGTGCCAAATGTCTGATTTCAGCACTGTTTCGTGCCTCAACCACATTTCCAGTTCTAAGATGGCTAGGAAACACTCTAACGATGACAACTAACATTCTAACATCATATATTTAACATTCTAAGCACAATCTAAAGCATGGTTTGTTAGCTCATGGCGTTTAACACGCTAAAACAAAGAGTAATAAAAATACTAAAGTTCATATGCTTAATTGAAATTGCTGGATCCCTAGGATCTTTATTCCATGTTCCTTCCACACACATCCTCATCAGTGCATTGACCTCCAGTCTCCGCTAGTCCATCTTTCCTTTACCTTTATCTGTAGTATAAGGAAAATAGAATCTGTAAGCTTAAAGCTTAGTAAGAAACCATCTACCTCACAAAAACATGCATACGATGCATTCATGCTTTTAAAACATGCTATTTAAAACATATGCTGAACATGTAAAAGATGGCATGGCATACAATCATCCAAACATGTATATCGAACTAAACATAGAGTTATCATGCACATTCACAGGGAAAAACTAAGCTGGAGCATGATACTGAGCTAAGCTGTTACTGATCTGTTACTAAAACTGTACTGAATTCATATGGCTATTTTATGAACTTTTGAAAACTATATACATAATATGTGAAAATACATAATCATGATGCTGTTTGGGCCCGGCAACTGTACCTGCTGTGCGCACATCCCTAACTAGACCCGGGTTTGCAAGTCCCGAATTTAGAAAGGTTACTAAGTTATCTGAACCTAGGGACCGACTGTGGGAGTCCAGCCCAATGGATATCTAATCTTGTACAGTGCCACTGAAAAGTAAAATACTGATTATAGCTATATTTTTGGCTGTTCTTGCTATTTCTAGGTTGTCTGAACCTAGAGCTAGGTTGTCTGAACATCGAGGCGACTGTGGGAGCCCACCCATTGGACCGTAGTCCCATATAAGCTAGAATAAACTGATTTACTGATTTAGATGCTTCTAATGCATTCAACTGAGCTGTTAAAATGCCTAATTTGTATTTTTACTTAACTAGCTATTTTATCGAACACCTAGTGTGCTTTAACTCTCCTCTCTATTAGGGAGACTACCTTTAGGCACCCAACAGCATCTAAACCTCCAACTGAAGGGGGAAAGACGTGTCCGACCCATCTAAAGGTACTCACTAAATCCCTAAACCTGCGAGGAGGGTTAAATACACCCTATATGTCGAAAAAACTGCATATAACTAAACTAATGCATAGAAAATCAAATGGAAGCTACTTATACTGCAGGTGAGGGGTTTCTTACCTTGTGTGCTAGATTTCTTACAAATCTAATCGCTAGAAATTCCAGTGGAGACGACCTCTCGACGATTCGCTCGCGTCTACGTGTTCTACTCGCGGAGGGGAACGTCCTGGTGCTGAAATCGTCACCGGAAAGTGCTCCTATGGCCCTAGGGATGAAACCCTAGGCTTGCTTGGGTGTTGGTGCCGAGAGAAAGAGAGGAAGAAGGAGTTGGCGTCGGTGAGGGTTTAGAGAGGGAGAAGTTTCTGAACCAAACTAAAAATAACCCAAACCAACTTAAGTTCTTAATTTATATTAAGTGGGTAACTAAGCCCAACTCAAATATAACTATAAATGTTTCCCTTCTCTTTCAGCACTGCCCTGCTGGGTTCACTGGTTACTAAGGCTAACTAAAGGTTTAGCGGACCCGAGAGGTCCCGGGTTCGATTCCCGCTTAAACCATTTTACTTTTCTATTTATTTTTGCTACTTCCGATACTCTAAAAATTCTAGAAAAATATCTAATAATTCCAGAAAAATTATAGAATATTCCTAAAATAGTTTTGAGAATTTTCGGGTATTACAATCCCCCATACCTTATAAAAAGTTCGTCCTCGAACTTAGAATAATTCTGGGTACTTCTGTCTCATGCTGGCTTCTGTCTCCCAAGTTGCCTCTTCTGCTGTGTGACTGTGCCAAACGACTTTGACTAATGGTACTTCCTTGTTCCGTAATTTCTTAACCGCTCGGTCTATTATCTGAATAGGCCGACTATCATAGCTGAGGTCTTCGCGGATCTGTACCGACTGGGGCTCAATCACCTGGGTGGCATCTGGGGTATGCTTCCTCAGCATAGAGACAAGAAATACGTTGTGGATAGCTGACATTTCCTGGGGTAGCTCTAACTCATATGCTACCTTGCCCACTCTTCTGCTGATAAGGTATGGTCCCACATATCTGGGACTTAGCTTGCCCTTCTTCCCAAAACGCATTACTCCCTTCATGGGAGCTACTCTGAGGAACACTGAATCCCCAACTGAAAACTCTAAGGGTCTGCACCGTGTATCAGCATAGCTCTTCTGGCGGCTCTGAGCTGTCTCTATCCTCTGGCGGATCTGCTGTATAGCTGCTGTGGTATCTGCTACTAGATCTGTCTGGAGTTCTAGTTCTTTTTGTTCACCACTCTTATACCAGTAGATTGGAGATCTACACCTCCGCCCATAGAGAGCCTCGTAAGGTGCCATGCCGATAGTGGTCTGATAGATGTTGTTGTATGTAAATTCTGCTAAGCTCAGATATTTGCACCAACTTCCCTTGAAGTCTAGGGCACACGCTCGGAGCATATCTTCGAGTACCTGATTTACTCGCTCCGTCTGACCATCGGTCTGAGGATGGAATGCTGTGCTGAACTTTAACTTAGTGCCCAATGCTGACTGTACACACTCCCAGAAGTGTGATGTGAACCTGCTGTCTCTGTCTGAAATGATGGTTCGTGGGACTCCATGTAGTTTGATGATCTCCTGGAGATACAACTGAGCTAGCTTCTCCATGGAGTAGGATATCTTGATAGCTAAGAAGTGGGCTGATTTAGTCAACCTGTCGACTATTACCCAGATGGCGTCAAAACCATTCGTGGTTCTGGGCAATCCCACTATAAAATCCATAGAGATATCCTCCCACTTCCATTCTAGAATCTGTATAGGCTGCAGAACTCCTCCTGGTCGCTGATGTTCTGCCTTAACTCTCTGACAGGTGAGACAGATGCTAACATATCTGGCGATGTCTCGCTTCATCCCGGGCCACCAAAAATGGTTCTTTAGGTCTTGATACATTTTGGTGGAACATGGATGCATCGCATAGGGAGTCTTGTGAGCCTCATCTAAAATCCGTCTCCGTAGCTCCTCCTGATCTGGAACACAGAGTCTGTCACCAAAATACAACACCCCGCTATCGGACACTCTGAATTCTCTACTTTCTGATTCTGCTAGCCCTTGCTTGATTTTCTGAATTTCAGGGTCCTGTTCCTGACCTGACTGAATATCACCAAGCAAGGTAGACTCTAAGGTCATAGTAGAGAGCTGTCCAACGATGAGTTCGAGACCGAAATCTACAATCCCCTTCTGTAGGGGCGGTGACATGGCTGTAAGAGATAATAAGGTAGCACTGGATTTTCTGCTAAGTGCGTCGGCTACCTTATTGGCTTTCCCTGGATGGTAGAGGATGTCTATATCGTAGTCTTTGACCAGCTCTAACCATCTGCGCTGTCGCATATTCAGATCCTTCTGAGTGAAGAAATACTTCAGACTCTGATGATCTGTATACACTCTGCACTGAGCTCCATATAAGTAATGTCTCCAAATTTTGAGAGCGAACACTACTGCTGCAAGCTCAAGGTCATGAGTAGGGTAATTCTTCTCATAATCCTTGAGTTGTCTGGAGGCATAGGCGATCACCTTGCCGTTTTGCATCAATACTGCTCCCAGTCCCAACTTAGAGGCATCACTATAGATGTCAAAGCTGCTGGTATTGTCTGGTAGAGCCAGAATGGGAGCACTGGTCAATCTCCTTTTTAGCTCACTTGAGTCGTTCTCACACCTCGCCCACCGAAATTTCTGTTCTTTCGGTAAGAGTCTGCTGGGGAGGCTATCCTGGAGAAGTCCTCTACGAATTTTCTGTAATAGCCTGCTAATCCCAGAAAGCTTCTGATCTCGCTGGCGTTCTTAGGTCTCTTCCAGTTACTTACTGCTTCTATGTTGCCGGGATCTACCATAATACCATCCTTTGAGATGATGTGACCCAAGAAGGACACCTGATCTAGCCAAAATTCACATTTCGTGAACTTGGCGTACAGATGGTTCTGCTGAAGGGTCTGCAATACTAGTTTCAGGTGCTCTGAGTGTTCTTCCTGAGTTCCTGAGTAGATAAGGATGTCGTCGATAAACACAATAACAAACTTATCTAAATACTCCCTGAATACTCTGTTCATGAGATCCATGAATGTAGCTGGAGCATTGGTCACGCCAAAGGGCATGACTACGAACTCGTAGTGTCCGTATCCGTTCTCAATCCGTCTTGGGTATATCCTCTTTAACCTTCACCGATGATAACGATCTGAGATCTATCTTAGAGAACACTGCGCTTCCCTTCACCGGTCGAACAGTCATCGATTACGGAAGGGATACCGTCTTGATCGTGACTTGGTTCAGATCCGTAGTCTGCACAGTCGCATGCTTCCATCCTTCTTCTTCACGAACAATACAGGCTCCCATGGTGAGTGACTCGGGCGTATGAAACCCTTGTCAAGCAGCTGAAGTTCCTTCAGTTCTGCTGGAGCCATGCGATAAGGCGCTTTGGAGATAGGATTCGTACCGGGAATGAGCTCTATCTCAAAGTCAATCTCCCTGTCTGGTGCTAAGCCTGGTAACTCTTCAGGGAAGACTGCTGGGTAGTCACATACAACTCGAACCTCTGCTAGCTATTGGTTCTTGTCCTGGCTGGCGTTGACTACGTGTGCTAGGAATCCTGTACATCCTGAATCTAGTAGCTTCTGTGCTTTCATAGCTGAGAGAAACTTCTTGGCCTTTCTCTTTGGGTCCCCGCTGTATTCAAATTGCACTGCCGCTTCAGGTTGGAAGATGACTTTCTGTTTACGGCACTCTATGGTAGCACCGTATCTGATCAAAAAGTCCATTCCAAAGATAACGTCATAGTCGGTCATCTCTAGCACTATCAGATAACAAAAGAGCTCTCTGTCTGCTATAATGGCCGGCACTGCTCTGAGCCAGTGCGTGGATGCCATGATCTCCCCTGAAGGTAGTGCCATCAAAAACTGACCACTGAGTATCTCTGAGAGTCTTTCTAATTTTTCGGAGAACATCCTGGCCATATATGAATGGGTTGCCCCAGTATCAAATAGAACAGTAGCACTATACTGTAAAATGCTAATATGACCTGTGACAACTGTCGAGACATTGGCTACGTCCTCTCTGGTGAGTGAGTAGATCCTCGCATTCGCCATAGCTGGAGGGGCTTCTAATCTTCCCTGGCTGATAAGTGGACCTTCTAGAGCGGCTTGCATCTGATATAACTGAGCTGGCTGGCCTGCATACTGAATCTGCGGTGGCTGAGGAAGACCGGTCTTGTTCGGGCACTGCTTGGCCATGTGCCCTTCTTGTCCACATTCAAAGCATCCTCGTGTGCCCTTGCGACAAACCCCTGGGTGGAATTTCCCACAAGTGGCACACTTTGGATAGCTGGGTCGCTTGCTAGTTGGTCCTCCTTTTGGGTCACTCCCTGATTTGCGCTTGTTGTTGGAGTTCCCTTTCTAGTTAGAGCTGTGGCCTTGCTGTTTTTGAGTGTGAGAGTTTCCTTGGCCTTTGGACTCTGAGGAGACTTGCTTCTGCTGCTTTATGCTATTCTGGTAATGCTCTGTGGTCAAGGCAGTGCTCACTAACTCCTCTGTGGTTTGTGGCCTATGTATGCCACCAGCCATGTTCACTGCTATCTCTGGCCTCAGCATCTTGAGCATCAACCGGATTCGTTCCTTCTCTGTGCTGACTAGCTCTGGGCATAGACGAGCCAACCTGTTGAATTTCTTCACGGCTTCCTCAACTGAAAGGTTGCCCTGACGAAACTCGGTGAACTCGTCGTAGTGGCGGTTTGTAACCCGTATGTGAAAGAACTCCTCGAAGAACTCTTTCTCGAAGTCAGCCCATGACATCTGGTTCACTGGGCGCTTCGTTCTGATTCTTTCCCACCACATGAGTGCATCTTCACCTTCTCGTGTTCTGGCCAGTCCAGAAGCTCTATCGTGCTCTCCAGTGTTTTGAACCAGGCTTGTGCATCCCATGGTTCACTAGTGCCTGAAAAGTTCTCTGGCTTGACTCGCTGCCACTGGATCAGATAGGCTTCCTTTCTTGGCTCAGCTGCTGGGACTATTGGTGCTGGTACTGGTGCTGGCGTTGGCGCTGGCGCTGTAGGCTGAGCTGGTGGAACCTCTAAGACTTCTGGAGTCGTCAGGTTCGGTTCCGGGGTGACTGTGGGGGTACTCTGCTGATTAGCCTTGAGGGTGGCTATCTCCTGTTGTTGTTCAGCTAGCTGCTGCTGTAACTGAGCCACTAATGCTGTAAGGTCTGGGGGAGGCACTGAACTGCCTGCCTCTTGCTGGGGCTCAGTAGCTAGTGCCCTTCTAGCTGGGCGTCCTCGTGCCATTGCTAAAGACATAGAGGATAGAACATGAATAACTATTACAATCATAATTGCATAACTACCGTTATGATGTTATATACTATCACATACTATCATGCAGCAGTTTATCTATAAACATGAGCTATACAAGAAAGCAAGAAACATAAATAAAGTAGAGGTATTCTTACTTGGAAGCTGCAGGTTCAATGCTAATGTGTGTGTAGGAAGTATGGAACACTGCTCTAATACCACTCTGTAACAACCCGCCTTCTACTAACTAAGCTGTAAGGCCGATCGCTACATTATGCTGTGCTAAACTATTCCCTGACCATCACTAAAACTAGATGCGGAAGCTATACTAATTAAAATTTCGCTAAACAGCTATCACTTCTTGGTTCTATACACGCTAAGGGAGGTAAACTAACCATTCATAACATGTTTTACCTTCCCCATGGCCAAGGAACTGAACTTAGACACTTCCCCGCTGGTACCAGACCTCCCAATTGATCCACAGATCGATTGGAATAGTCGGATCGATCTAGTGATCAATCCAGCCGGCTACTGTATGCGGGACATAGGTTGGATCGATCCAGTGATCGATCCAGCACGCTACCGCACGCGGAGCATGGGTTGGATCGATCCAGTGATCGATCCAGCACGCTACTGTGCTCGGGACAATAATTTGGATCGATCGGCTGATCGATCCAGGCTGGTCAATAGATCCAGTGATCGATCCCAGAGCTCTCTGTTCGCGACAGAAATGGCTGGATCGATCGGCTGATTGATCCAGAGGCCTACTGTTTGTGGAACAGATTGCCCAATCGATCAGCTGATCGATTGGGAACCCTCGAATCGATCAGCTGATCAATTCGAGTTACTGATTTCGTGCCAAATGTCTGATTTCAGCACTGTTTCGAGCCTCAACCACATTTCCAGTTCTAAGATGGCTAGGAAACACTCTAACGATGACAACTAACATTCTAACATCATATATTTAACATTCTAAGCACAATCTAAAGCATGGTTCGTTAGCTCATGGCGTTTAACACGCTAAAACAAAGAGTAATAGAAATACTAAAGTTCATATGCTTAATTGAAATTGCTGGATCCCTAGGATATTTATTCCATGTTCCTTCTACACACATCCTCATCAGTGCATTGACCTCCAGCCTCCGCTAGTCCATCTTTCCTTTACCTTTATCTGCAGTATAAGGAAAATAGAATCTGTAAGCTTAAAGCTTAGTAAGAAACCATCTACCTCACAAAAACATGCATACGATGCATTCATGCTTTTAAAACATGCTATTTAAAACATATGCTGAACATGTAAAAGATGGCATGGCATACAATCATCCAAACATGTATATCGAACTAAACATAGAGTTATCATGCACATTCACAGGGAAAAACTAAGCTAGAGCATGATACTGAGCTAAGCTGTTACTGATCTATTACTAAAACTGTACTGAATTCATTTGACTATTTTATGAACTTTTGAAAACTATATACATAATATGTGAAAATACATAATCATGCTGCTGTTTGGGCCCGGCAACTGTACCTGCCGTGCGGGCATCCCTAACTAGACCCGGGTTTGCAAGTCCCGAATTTAGAAAGGTTACTAGGTTATCTGAACCTAGGGACCGACTGTGGGAGTCCAGCCCAATGGATATCTAATCCTGTACAGTGCCACTGAAAAGTAAAATACTGATTATAGCTGTATTTTTGGCTGTTCTTGCTATTTCTAGGTTGTCTGAACCTAGAGCTAGGTTGTCTGAACCTAGAGGCGACTGTGGGAGCCCACTCATTGGACCGTAGTCCCATATATGCTAGAATAAACTGATTTACTGATTTAGATGCTTCTAATGCATTCAACTGAGCTGTTAAAATGCCTAATTTGCATTTTTACTTAACTAGCTATTTTATCGAACACCTAGTGTGCTTTAACTCTCCTCTCTATTAGGGAGACTACCTTTAGGCACCCAACAGTATCTAAACCTCCAACTGAAGGGGGAAAGATGTGTCCGGCCCATCTAAAGGTACTCACTAAATCCCTAAACCTGCGAGGAGGGTTATATACACCCTATATGTTGAAAAAACTGCATATAACTAAACTAATGCATAGAAAACCAAACGGAAGCTACTTATACTGCAGGTGAGGGGTTTCTTACCTTGTGTGCTAGATTTCTTACAAATCTAATCGCTAGAAATTCCAGTGGAGACGACCTCTCGACGATTCGCTCGCGTCCACGTGTTCTACTCGTGGAGGGGAACGTCCTGGTGCTGAAATCGTCGCCGGAAAGTGCTCCTATGGCCCTAGGGATGAAACCCTAGGCTTGCTTGGGTGTTGGCGCCGAGAGAAAGAGAGGAAGAAGGAGTTGGCGTCGGTGAGGGTTTGGAGAGGGAGAAGTTTCCGAACCAAACTAAAAATTACCCGAACCAACTTAAGTTCTTAATTTATATTAAGTGGGTAACTAAGCCCAACTCAAATATAACTATAAATGTTTCCCTTCTCTTTCTGCACGGCCCTGCTGGGTTCACTGGTTACTAAGGCTAACTAAAGGTTTAGCGGACCCGAGAGGTCCCGGGTTCGATTCCCGCTTAAACCATTTTACTTTTCTATTTATTTTTGCTACTTCCGATACTCCAAAAATTCCAGAAAAATATCTAATAATTCCAGAAAAATTATAGAATATTCCTAAAATAGTTTTGAGAATTTTCGGGTGTTACATATTCCTTCTTGTTTTTTTTCATTGTTTTAGTATATTCTGCTACGCAAACTAACCTTATAGAGAAGAAATCGATTTGGGGGTGACCTAACTATCTAACCCCCCTTCTAGCTGGCCACCGATCTCCTACAAGTGGTATTAGAGCGAGGACGCCTTCAATGGACTAATCGGCGAGAAGAGCACTTCATCAAAATGACTGCTTCAAGCATTCATCCACCCAAATTAGAAGGAGAATTCTCTTGGTGGAAAAAGAGAATGGAGGTATTTTTTGATACCAATTTTGATATTATGCTAATTATGGAAAATGGTTTTGAGATACCTAGGGATGAGAACAACATGATAATCAACAAAGCAAGATGGAGCAAGAAGCAAAAGGAAGAGCACTTAGCAAATTCAAAGTCTTTACATCATCTACTAAATGTTCTTCCTCAACAAGAAATAACAAGGATTGAAAACTACACAAGTGCCAAGGATTTGTGGGAAAAGCTAGTGGAGCTTCATGAAGGCACATCGGAAGCAAAATTGGCAAGAAGATATCTCCTTCAAACTCAACTCAACAATGTGAAACTTGAAAATGGAGATAAGGTATCTACACTTCATTCTAAGATTAAGGAAAATTTTAATGGACTAACAAGTGTAGGTGAGACACTCTCAAATCGAGACATAATGATGAAAGCCATCAATGCTTTCCCAAGAACCACAACTTGGAGCTCAATTGTAGATTCATTCTACATCTCAAGGGATCTAGAGAAATCTTCTCTAGATGAATTCTTCTCAACAATAGAGCTCCATGAAACTAGAGTTGAAGGGCTAGATGGAGAAGTCCATAGATCAAGAGGAGTAGCCCTTGTGGCAAACAAGGGAAAGGGTAAGAAGAAGAATCTACATCCCCAGCATCCTTCGACTCCGAAAAATCAAACACCTCAATGGATAGCGATCAAGAGGCGTATATGGTAAGGAAAATGAGAAGGGCATTTAAAAAGTTTTCAATTAACAAATCTCATGCTAGGAAAAGCTCAAGAAGCAAAAGTAGAACAGGGAGGGTCATTTGCTATAATTTCCAAGGAGAAGGGCACATGAGGGATGAATGCCCTCTCTTGAAGAAGAATGAAGAAAGGAAGGAAGAGAAGAGGAGGTCAAAAGAAAAGGGGAAGAAGGTCAACAACCTAAAAGCAACATGGGATGACCCATCGCCATCGGAGGAAGAAGAGCACCATGTGTCCCATTTTGCTCTAATGGGAATTGATGATGTAGCCTCCACCTCATCCGAAAAAGAAGAAGGAAGGAGCTCAAGTGAAGATGAAGAAGGGAGCTCAAGTGAAGGGGGAGGTCAAACATCGGATTCGGATGTCTCAGAAAGTGAGGTATATAATCTTCCTCCTCATGTTTTAATTAAGATTATTAAAAGTACAAATGAGGATTTGTTCAAGGCAAAAAGGAAAAATAAGTCCTTGAAAAATGATATTGTTTGCCTTGAAGAAGAATTAGAATCCATGTGTTCTAAGGACAATGATATGCATGCTTCTTCTATAAATTCAAATGATTCATATTTATTAGAAGAAAATAAGGCTTTAAGGGAAAAGGTAGAATACCTTACCAATGCCCTTAGAAAATTTGAAATTGGATCCAAAACTCTAAACATGATAATTGGGAGCTAAAGGGCAAGTTTCAACAAAAAGGGTTTAGGGTATAAGGAATCCAACAATGAAAAGCCTATCATTGTCTAATTGCTAGGGGGCAACCCAAGACAAAGACCATAGATAGGAAATGGATCCCCAAGGAATATTTGGTTAACCCAATTATAAAGAATTTCTATTGGGTGCCAAAGTCAATCCTCAAGGGTTAGAGGATTTTGGGTTAGTCAACCATTGAAATCATAATTCAAATCCTTGAAGAATGGTTGACTTGAGACCTTAAGGGGGATCACTTAGCCTTGATAAAAATTCATGATAAAAAAGGCTATGTAGAGGTTACTTTATTTCATCTCACAATGACTTTCACAGATGTGAGATGATAGGATGATATAAATAATTCACTTATGCTTATGACATTTTGAAGAGTTATGAAATGTATCAATTTTTAATGATCATAGGCCAACTATGAGGAAAGTAAATGTTTAATTAATGGACATATTACCCATAGATCATGGTTGGACATTTTAAATGTTTTGAAAACAATTCTATATTTTATTTACTATGGTATAGCTATTTTGAAACTTATGAATTCAAAACAAGTTTTCAAATTGATACAAACTTGAGTGATTTTCAAGATATTTGTGTTGGGACCAAAATGTAGCTAGAGGGGGGGGGGGGGGGGGAATAGCTCATCGTGCGCTTCGTGTTCTTCGTTGCTTGTTTCTTTGATGGTGTGCAGCGGAAATACAAGAAACAAACACATTTTCCTCACATCACTTTGAGAAATCGAGCCCCAATCGATTGACGGTGCCCAATCAATTGGCTGATAGATTGGTGGTGCCCAATCGATTAGTTGATCAATTGGGAGCCTCTCTGTGCTTGTAGGAATGTGATTGGGCTCTTTTTTCTCGCAGCACTCTCCTAATTAATCGACTGATCGATTGAGTTCTGGTTCAATTGATCTACTAATCAACTTGACCAACCGTAACTTGCCTAACTCAAGTCTAGGGTTCTCATACCCAACATTTAGTCATTCTTGACCTGCTGGGACTTCGTCACCAAGTGTTCGGTCAATCCATTGACTCACTTGGACTTTTCTCCTCATGCCAAGTGTCCGGTTAACCTTAACCCACTTAGACTTACAAGCACCAAGTGTCCGGTCATCCTGGACCCACCTAGATTTTCACGTGCCTTGCTTTACTCACTAGGACTTCCTCACTGTCTAACTTCACTCACTAGGGCTTTCACTTGGCTTTACTCACCAGGATTTCCTTATTGCCTAGCTTTACTCACTAGGGCTTTCACCTAGCTTCACTCACCAGGATTTCTATCTGCCTAGCTTCACTTACTAGGGCTTTCACCTGGCTTCACTCACCGGGATTTTCCTTCTGACTAGCTTCACTCAATAGGTCTTTCACCTGGCTTCACTCACCAGATTTCCTTTCTACCTAGCTTCACTCACCAGGACTTTCCCACCAAGTGTCCAGTCGACACTGACCCACTTGGATTTTTATCTTCTGTCAACCTTCTTGTTGGACTTCCCAGTCAAGTATTCGGTCAACTTTGACCTACTTGACTCTTCTTCACATTAAACTGGTCAACCTTGACCAATCTCCCCAAAAGGATGATTGCTCCTGCAATCTCCATACATTGTCAAAACAATCTTTATATATTTTCAAACATCAAAACTCACATTATGACTCAAGCTTGAGCCAATTCAAGTTTAGTCAACCTGGTCAACCCTGACATAGGGAAATTGCACCAAGATCTACTTGAAGATCAAGAAACACAAAGATTGATAAGAGGATGACATGATTATGTCTCATGGATCAATCTAAATATCAGGGATAGAAGGACAAAGTTATATAAGATAATAGACACAAAAAAGTTAGGTCGGATCTCTACATCTCCATCACTTAGGTAGCAATGATGCATTGTTAGTTGTTATTCATTATTTATGTACCTAAAATGTTATTTTAGAGACATTTTCAATGTTACGAGAACCTATTGGGTCACACACAAATAACATATTGATTTGGAGATATATTTATTTTAGTTTGACTAAAATATGATGGACCCTAATATTATGAGATTAAGTCTAATCTAAATTTGACTCATTGAGTTAGACTTAAATGAATTTGGATTAGACTCATTGGATTAATTGTTAGTGAAAGCCCTAGAGCCAATCATGTGATGATTGTTGTATGGACTCGATGTATCATATTCCTATATATTTATAAAGGCATCTCTTTATGGTTATTATGCTTACTTGTATTGGTGCCAAATAACTAAGTATAATAACATCCTTGAGTAGAAGGTTCTTATCTATATCAATCGATTGGTTGAATCGATAATGAGATGATATAGAGAATACTACTCTTAATCATTTCTAGTCAAGTATTAACATTTAGGGACAATGTTAATACGATGAGACTAGCATATAGGTTAACACGATGACTTGGTCTCACAAATCATGGATATAGAGATATCAAGTTGACACATGGGTATGCATTGAAGAATGTATACTGAATGACCCGCCATGAGAAAGTATCATGGATCGTTATATGAGTGTTATATACTTTCTCATGTGACTATTAGTATGACTATCAGTCCTTGGACCTGAAGTCACCATGGTTCCCTACATAAGGAGTTACATATTTTGCCTTCGTCAAACGTCACCCATAAATGGGTGGACTATAAAGGCGACTACTGGATATATAACAAATTATGCGGAGGGATGTGAGTGATGTAGATGAGATCTATCTCTCCTATATGATGGGAGTGACAACATGATTCTTGATAGAGTGAGACCACTAAGTGCATGGCCATGCCCAAATGAGTCAATATGAGATATTGAGCTCATTTGATTAGAGTGAGTCTACTTGGAGTTCAAGACATAAATTGATTAGAGGATCACACGGTCTATGCCTAAATTGATCAATTTAGATGTCAAGGATAGAAGGACATTGTCACATATTGTGAGAGTCACAATTAGTAGTCACAAAGGTGATGTTGGATCTCAACATTCTTGTAACTTGGGTAGTAATGATGTGTTGCTAGATATCGCTCATTACTTATGTTTCTAAATGGGTTTAGGAGCATTGCCAACATTACAAGAACCTATAGGGTCACACACAAAGGGAAATTAGATGGAGATTAGGTTTATATGATGGACCAAGAGGATTAGGTTCATATGATAAACCAAATTGGATTAAGAGTAATCCAATTTAGACTAATTGAGTTGGACTCAATTTGATTCATGTGTTGAATAAGTCTAATTTTGACTATGATGCATTGAGTCAATTTAATTCAATGAATAGAGATTACTTAAATTAAATTGACTTGAATCAAAGGTTAGATTTGATCAACCATGGGAGATAAAAAAAGGTCAAGTTTGACTTGACTTGAGAGGGAAGATGAAGGGTCAAGTTTGACTTGACCAAATGCCACCTCATTGTGACTTGGCATGGGGCCGGCCAATGATGACGTTCCACATCATCAAGGCTACATCAATATGTGCCACCTCATGAGGAAGACCAAGAGCCATGACTCTTGGTGTTCCATGGAGTTCTTAAACCTCCATTAAGTGGCCGACCACTTTAGGTGTGTGAATGAATTGCATGCTGTGCTCATTCACTTCTTCTTCTCCCTCTCTAGTTTTTCTCACCCTCTCATCCTCCATTGTCGTGACTTCTTAAGGGTGCTAGCACACTCTAAGTTGTTTTCTCCACCTTTTTTTCCGTGTGAATACGTGTAGAGGAGTGTTCACTTGACACTCTACGAGACCCGACAACCTTTGGACGAGTGGGATAAGCGAAGGGCATCGCTACAAGGGTAACACTCTTTTCATGTAGATCTAAGGTAGATCTAGTGTAGACAAACATGTACAAGATTATTTTATATATTTTTGCACGGATCTGTGGCTAGCTTCGGGGTTTCCGCAACGCAAAAAGCGATTTTTGCGGCTCGAAATGCTAACAATGGTATCAGAGCCATGTGCGAAGCTTGTACATGTTTTGTTTTTGTTATTATGAAAAGTTTTCAGATCTGTAAGTTTCTGTAATTTTTCTATTTTTATATATTTTGTGAGTATTTTTATTGTAGAGGCGAAGCAACAAGTGCTTGGACACTTGTAGGCTTCATCTACCAAGAAAAACTTTCCGAAACGGTAAGGTCTCGCCCAAACAAAATTATTTGTGTTTGGGACAGTGAATTAAGGTGTTGTTAGATCAAGATGGTACACTCATGATATTCATTTCGCGAGAAGGGGCGCTACCCTAACCCCGCAAGGGGCATTGTCTCACGATCGCGCCCGAAAATCGCTAATCGGGACCGCCGGGAAGTTGTGACTCATAAAATTGATAAAAAAAATAGTAGTAAAATTATAGGAATTTATGTAAAATACATAATTTAGAATTATGTATGATATTGTGCTGATCATGTCCCAAAAACCTAATTTGATTGGATAAAATTGTGTTATAATTCATAATATGGCATGCGCGCCATTTTTTGTATTGTGCGTGTTGTATATGATATACAACCTGCATGTCATGCCTCCCCTTTTATGTTCCTGTTGTAAATAGATTTTAGACTCGAATGTAACTCGAGTTTCATATTTGTAATGTACAAAATGAAGCGGTGGAAGGTCCACTCAAGAAGGAGCTATGAGGAGGGTGATTTCAACACATGGCGGTCAAAAAGGAGTCGCTTGAAGAAGTCGTTAACCCTAGGTTGACTGTCTGATCTTTTCATTGGTTTGAAAAGATCGTAGTAGGGCCATGACCTCATCACAAATTATTTTTCTTGTGTACATGTGATGCATGCTAATGTAGGGTAATTAGTGCCTTAATGCGTATATGATATACATTCATGATTAGATTCGATCTTAATCAAGTCAACTCGAAATGCCTACCAAGTTTTGATACCCATCACTACCTCGATCATTTGTTGTTGTTGAATCTGCCAAAGCAGAGTAACACATATTATCTTGGTAGGGTGCGGAGGGACAATCTTGGTCCCGCCTATCAAAGCTTGGGTGACTACAAACTCAATTAGATTGAGTATAACTAGTTAACTCAATTGGATTGAGTAAAACTATAGGCATTTTCCAACGGTTGGATAAACAAGAGTTGCATAGAGATGTAATTGATAATTAGTTATCTACCGATCATACTAAGTCTTGGGCGATTTAGCCAAAGCTAACTCAAGACGTAGCATGATGTGGATCTTGTCCCACGAGAATTATAGCTAATTGGTATGAATCTAGTAGTGTGGTTTGACCACATCCATGACTTGATTCTACAAAAATCCTATAATTCAGTGGGAGCATCATTTAGTTAAAGGTCTAATTAAATGATTAGTGGAATATGATATTTACTCTCTGCTTTATTTATGTTGTAGATTGTCATGTCGACGAACATGAACACTTTCTCCCTACGTTCTATCTTTAACAATGACAAGCTCAATGGATCTAATTTCCTAGACTGGTACAGGAATCTGAGAATCGTTCTCACACAAGAAAGAAAACTGTACGTCCTGGAGCAGCCCATTCTGGAGGCACCTCCTGCCACTGCCACGTGAGCTGACTGAGATGCTTATAAGATGCATCAGGATGATGCATTAGATGTATCATGCCTCATGCTCGCAACCATGAACTCTGAGCTTCAGAAGTAACATGAGTTGATGACTTCTTATGATATGGTTGAACATCTTCATCAACTATATCAAGGACAAGCAAGGCACGAGAGATTTGAGATCTCTAAGGCACTGTTTCAGTACAAGATGCAAGATGGGACTCCCGTAGGTCCATATGTACTCAAGATGATTGGGTACATAGAGAACCTACATAGTTTGGGATTCCCACTTGGCCGAGAACTGGCCACTGACTTGATCTTGCAATCCTTGCCAGAGAGTTACAGTCAATTTGTCATGAATTACAACATGAACGAAATTGATAAGCCATTGACTGAGCTGCTAAGCATGTTGAGAACTGCTGAGCTCAACCTTAAGAAGGTAAAGCCCAACTCCATTTTGATGGTGCAAAAGCATAAAGGAAAGGGCAAGCCTAAAGGTAAGGGAAAGTCCCAAGCCAAGGGCAAAGGCAAGGTAATGAAACCTAAAGGAGGGGTTGCCAAGGATGCTACCTGCTTCCACTGCGGTCAGACCGGACACTAGAAGAGGAACTGCAAAGTATACCTGGAAGATCTTAATAAGAAGAGAAATAAGGTTTCTACTTCAGGTATATATGTTATAGAAGTCAATCTCTCTATTTCTTCATCATGGGTATTAGATACCGGATGTGCTTCTCACATTTGTACTAATGTACAGGCACTGAGAAATAGCAGGACATTGACGAAGGGCGAGGTGGACCTACTAGTAGGCAATGGAGCACAGATTGCTGTTGTTGCTGTAGGAACTTACTTTCTATCTCTGCCTTTTGGGCTTGTACTAGAATTAGATGAATGTTGTTATGTGCCTGCTCTCACAAAGAACATCGTTTCAATTTCTTGTTTAGACAAGAAAGGCTTTTCTTTTATAATAAAGAACAAATGTTGTTCCGTTTATTTGAAAGATATGTTCTATTGTAGTGCACCTCTGATAAACGGACTCTACATTCTAGACTTAGAGAACCCCATCTATAACATAAGTACCAAAAGGTTCAAGTTAAATGAAATGAACCAAACTTATCTCTGGCATTGTCGCTTAGGTCATATAAATGAAAATCACTTATCCTAGCTCCATAAAGATGGTTTGTTGGACTCATTTGATTTTGAATCATATGAGACATGCGAGTCATGCCTACTGGGCAAGATGACCAAGACTCCCTTTAGTGGACACAGCGAAAGAGCGACTGACTTGTTAGGACTTATACATAGTGATGTATGTGGCCCTTTCAATGTCACTGCCAGAGGTGGTTATAGGTACTTCATTACATTTACTGATGACTTCAGTAGATATGGTTACGTGTATCTGATGACACATAAGTCACAATCCTTTGAAAAGTTCAAAGAATTCAAGAATGAAGTACAAAACCAGGTTGGCAAGAGTATTAAGATACTTCGATCAGATCGAGGTGGTGAATACCTTAGCCATGAGTTTGTGACTATTTAGCTGAGTGTGGGATTCTATCCCAACTCACTCCTCCTGGAACACCACAGTGGAATGGTGTATCCGAAAGGAGGAATCGTACTCTATTAGATATGGTTCGATCTATGATGAGTCACACAGAACTTCCTATATCCTTTTGGGGATATGCTTTAGACACAGCAGCCTTCACACTTAACCATGTTCTATCCAAAGCTATGATAAAGACATCATATAGGATATGGACTGGGAGAGATGCCCAGGTGTCTTTTATGAGAATTTGGGGTTGTGAGGCTTATGTTTGACGTCAAGTCTCGGATAAACTGGGACCCAAATTCGATAAGTGCTATTTTATAGGATATCCCAAGGAAATGAAGGGATATTACTTATACATTCCTAGCCAATACAAAGTGTTTGTGGCTAAGACTGGGGTATTTCTAGAAAGGGACTTTATTTCTAGAAAAACTAGTGGGAGTACGTTCGATCTTGAAGAAGTTCAAGATATGGACCATAACACTGAAGCCTTGATGGAAGTTAAACTGGAACCACAAAATGTTGTGGATGATGAGATTGTTGCTCAAGGAGTTGAGGACCAACAACTAGTTCAAGTAGACCTACCTCTTCGCAGGTCTGACAGGGTACGTCGTCAGCCTGAGAGACACTCATTTCTCTTGCCTGACCATGATGACGTTATGCTCGTTGAGAATGAGCCTACCACCTATTAGGAAGCTATGATGAGACCAGATTCTGAGAAATGGCTTGAGGCCATGAGATCCGAGATGAATCCATGTACACCAACCAAGTATGGACTTTGGTTGATCCACCTGAAGGCGTCAAACCCATTGGGTGTAAGTGGGTCTTTAAGAGAAAGACTGACATGGATGGATATTTGCACCCCTATAAGGGTTGCTTGGTAGGTAAATGTTTCAAGCAAATTCATGGTATTGACTATGATGAAACCTTTTCTCCAGTAGCGATGTTTAAGTCCATTCGGATCATGCTTGCTATTGCAGCATACCACGATTATGAGATCTGGCAGATGGATGTCAAAACCACGTTTTTGAATGGAAACTTGCTCGAGGATGTGTACATGACACAACCTGAGGGTTTTGTAGATCCACTGCATACTGGCAGAGTATGCAAGCTGCATAAGTCCATTTATGGACTAAAGCAAGCTTCTCGGAGCTGGAATCTTCGATTCGATGATGCGATCAAATAGTTTGGTTTCATCAAGAATGAAGATGAACCCTGTGTCTACAAGAATATTGTTGAGAACACAGTTGTCTTCCATGTATTGTATGTGGATGACATACTACTCATTGGAAATGACATCCCTTTGCTGCAGTCTGTAAAGACTTGGCTGAGGAATTGTTTCTCAATGAAGGACTTAGGAGAAGCAGCCTGTATTCTAGGCATAAAGATCTATAGAGATAGATCTACGAGATTGCTTGGCCTAAGTCAAAGTACATATATTGACACGGTATTACTACGGTTTGTCATGCAGAATTCCAAGAAAGAATTTCTGCCGATGTCGCATGGTGTGAGTCTTTCGAAGACTCAAAGTCCCTCTTCTAGAGAGGAGAGAGACCACATAGATAAGATCCCTTATGATTCAGCCATAGGATCTATCATGTACGTCATCTTATGTACTCGTCCTGATGTTTCGTATGCTTTGAGCATGACGAGCAGATACCAGTCAGATCCAGGTGAACGCCACTGGATAGCGGTCAAGAATATTCTTAAGTACTTGAGAAGGAATAAAGAATATTTCTTGATATTTGGAGGCGATAACGAGCTAGCTGTAAAGGGTTACAGTGATGCCAGCTTCCAAACTTACCAGGATGATTATAGATCGCAGTCTGGGTTCGTGTTTTGCTTGAATGATGGTGCTGTGAGCTGGAAGAGTTCGATGCAGGACACAGTTGCTGATTCTACAGCAGAGGCCAAGTATATTGCTGCATCAGAAGCAGCAAAGGAGGCAGTTTGGATCCGTAAGTTCATTATTGAGCTTGGGGTGGTTCCTAGCATAGCCGATCCTATAGAGCTCTATTGTGACAACAATGGAGCAATTGCGCAGGCAAAGGAACCTCGCTCACACCAGCGGACCAAACACATACTACGACATTTCCATCTCATTCGAGAGATCATCGATAGAGGAGATGTGAAAATTTATAAAGTACCCACAGAGGCAAACATCGTTGATCCCTTGACCAAGGCTTTGGCACAGAGAAATTATGATGGTCACACTAGGTCATTGAGTATTAGACCCTACACTGATTGGCACTAGTGCTAGTGGGAGATTGTTAGTGAGAGCCCTAGAGCCAATCATGTGATGATTGTTGTATGGACTTGATGTATCATATTCCTATATATTTATAAAGGCATATCTTTATGGTTATTATACTTACTTGTATTGGTGACAAATAACTAAGTATAATAATGTCCTTGAGTAAAAGGTTCTTATCTATATTAATCGATTGGTTGAATCAATAATGAGATGATATAGAGAACACTACTCTTAATCATTCCTAGTCAAGTATTAACATTCAGGGACAAAGTTAATACGATGAGACTAGCATGTAGGTCAACTCGATGGCTTGGTCTCACAAGTCATGGATATAGAGATATCAAGTTGACACATGGGTATGCATTGGAGAATGTATACTGAATGACCCGCCATGAGAAAGTATCATGGATCGTTATATGAGTGTCATATACTTTCTCATGTGACTATTAGTATGACTATCAGTCCTTGGACCTGAAGTCACCATGGTTCCCTACATAAGGAGTTGCATACTTTGCCTTCGTCAAACGTCACCCGTAAATGGGTGGACTATAAAGGCGACTACTGGGTATGTAACAAATTATGCGGAGGGATGTGAGTGATGTAGATGGGATCTATCCCTCCTATATGACGGGAGTGACATCATGATTCTTGATAGAGTGAGACCACTAAGTGCATAGCCATGCCCAAATGAGTCAATATGAGATATTGAGCTCATTTAATTAGAGTGAGTCTACTTGGAGTTCAAGAGATAAATTAATTAGAGGATGACACGGTCTATGCCTCAATTGATGAATTTAGATGTCAAGGATAGAAGGGCATTGTCACATATTGTGAGGGTCACAATTAGTAGTCACAAAGGTGATGTTGGATCTCAACATTCTTGTAACTTGGGTAGTAATGATGTGTTGCTAGATACCGCTCATTACTTATGTTTCTAAATGGGTTTAGGAGCATTGCCAACGTTACAAGAACCTATTGGGTCACATACAAAGGGAAATTAGATGGAGATTAGGTTCATATGATGGACCAAGAGGATTAGGTTTATATGATGAACCAAATTGGATTAAGAGTAATCCAAATTAAACTAATTGAGTTGGACTCAATTTGATTCTTGTGTTGAATAAGTCTAATTTTGACTATGATGCATTGAGTCAATTTAATTCAATGAATAGAGATTCCTTAAATTAAATTGACTTGAATCAAAGGTTAGATTTGATCAACCATGGGAGATAAAAAAAGGTCAAGTTTGACTTGACTTGAGAGGGAAGATGAAGGGTCAAGTTTGACTTGACCAAATGCCACCTCATTGTGACATGGCATGGGGTCGGCCAATGATGATGTTCCACATCATCAAGGCTACATCAATGTGTGCCACCTCATGAGGAAGACCAAGAGCCATGACTCTTGGTGTTCCATGGAGGTATTAAACCTCCATTAAGTGGCCGACCACTTTAGGTGTGTGAATGAATTGCATGGTGTGCTCATTCACTTCTTCTTCTTCCTCTCTAGTTTTTCTCTCCCTCTCATCCTCCATTGCCGTGACTTCTCAAGGGTGCTATCACACTCTAAGTTGTTCTCTCCACCTTTTTGTCCGTGTGGATACGTATAGAGGAGTGTTCACTTGACACTCTACGAGATCCGGCAACCTTTGGATGAGCGGGATAAGCGAAGGGCATCGCTACAGGGGTAACGCTCTTTTCATGTAGATCTAAGGTAGATCTAGTGTAGACAAACATGTACAAGATTATTTTATATATTTTCGCATGGATCTGTGGCTAGCTTCGGGGTTTCCGCAACGCAAAAAGCGATTTTTGCGGCTCGAAATGCTAACATTAATAGGTTAGACTCATTAGCTTATTAGGTTAATGGTTAATCCAATATGTATTACAATCCAATCCATTAACAAGATTAATGGAGATTAATTCATCATTAATGGAAGAAGACCAAAAGATAAAGACCATTACTAATAATTAAGGAATATAAAAGGCTTTTGAGTGAAATTTTTAAATGAGAAATTTTTTTTTTCTTCTTCTTCTTCCCTTGGCCAAGCACTCCTTTGTTGCTAGCACAACAAAGGTTGTTCTTCTCTGAATCTAAATTCGTGTGAAGAACATGGAACATGTTAATGTGGATACCGAAGAGGCACGACCACTCTGATCGCGCTGAGATCTGATCAATCAAAGTTATTACTGGGATTGTACCATTCTCACAATAAAGGTAACTATTCTATTTTAATAAAGTAAAAAACATATATGCTGTATTCACATGGATCTCTGGAGGGATATATTTTCACTGCGTATGTTATTATTTTTTGCAAAAGATCCCTACAATTTGCACCAATGATTTCAAAGATTTTTACCACTTAAATTTGTCTAGAAAGTTGAATATATGATTGGTGATTAAAAATAATAATTGTGAGTTGGGTTGCATAGAACAATTTTAGAAAGAAATTAATGCTATGGAACACAAGAAAAACTAGAAGGATATAACAAATTTCAAAATTTTAATATACGATGTCAATAATCTAGAAGGGGGAGTTCTAGTTCTAGTACAACTATGTTCATCATCTGGATCTATGAGGATTCCCAAAGTCCAATAGCTGCTACCAAATTTTGCTGATTTGGTGCCAGATGATCTTCTTCTTGGGCTACCACTTGAAACTACTTTAAACTCAAGGATGGGTTCTTTCAACCCAGGGCGACTGATGCAGGAGGATCCAAAGTTTTTTATTATTTTTTAAAGTAATTTTTTTTGGGTAATTTCAGATTTTTTTTTTGGTATTTTAGGTGTTTTTGGTAATTTTTCTATATTTTTTATTATTTATATTTTGAGTTTGTTAAGGGATTTTAGGATTGTGAGTCTATTACAAATTTTTTCTTTCTGTTAGAATTTCTTTCCTTTCTTTACAAAATAGGAATTGAGGTCAATAAGTTAGAATTTCTTTCCTTTATTTGGATCTTATGGTCTAAAGTCTTAGAGTCTATATAAATATTTATTTAGTTGTATGAGAAATAATCCTTGAATATTAAATAAAATTTTCTTTTTTAGAAAAATCTGGAGGACAACGGTTATCTCTTCTTGCCTTCTCCTCAAATCCCCCACCTTCTCGTCAACACGTAGGATAATCTTTATCCTGCCCAGCGTTAGGTTTACTCTGCCAGGATTTTCGCCAAGCATCCGGTCACCTTTGACTTGCTTAGACTTTTCATCACCTAGGGTTCACTCCTTTAGGCTTTCTGCCAAGTGTCGGATCACTCTTAACCTGATTGGACTTTTCATCACCTATGGTTTACTCCACTAGGATTTCTACCAAGCATCTACCCTTAGCATCCTTTCACTATTGACCTACTCAAAGCTTCCCTTTAATGACTTGCTTCGATCCTCTAAGACTTTTTCACTACCTAGGATTCACTCTCCCAGGATTTCGGCTAAGCATTCAGTTACTCTTGACCTTCTTGGACTTTTCCTAGGGTTCACTCCCCACAAGATTTATGCCAAACATTTAGTTACCTTGACCTTCTTAGACTTTTCACCACCTCGGGTTTACTCCTCTTAGATTTTTGTCAAGCATCCGATCACCCTTGACCTTCTTAAACTTTTCACTTAGAGTTTACTCCTCTAGGAGCCCATCGAGTCACCCTTGACCTGCTCATATGGATCGATTTGGACCATGACTTTGATACTATTTATTAGGACCAAAAGAATTTACATATCTTCATAATGGTATGATATTATCCACTTTGGGTCAAAATCAGCATAAATTAGTTTTGGGGCTCTACTTAAAAAGTCTTATACCAATAGAAATATTTTCCATTTTTAAATGTATGGTTTTTTTCCATATATTTTCAATGTGAAATTTTAATTATATTCTCAATAATACCAAACTTGCTTATGAACATTTAATTCATTTATAACCTTACATACATCAAATCAATTTGCTTCAAAGACTCAATTTCTATCTATTAGTGTAATCCGCCTCGAGGATTTTGATGTTTGACAATGTATCTAAGTCTGGTTAGTTTGACCAAGGGTTGATATAAATAGGACTTGATGTTTGGAAGAGAGAAGTCTAGTCAAGACTAGATGACTAGCAAGAGTAAGCCCTAATCGGAGGTTAGGAGGTGAGAAGTCTACTGAGTGACTAGTCCTAAATGGATGTTAGGCAAGGAGAAGTCATAGTGAGTGAAGCTAGGCCCTAGTGAGTGAAGCTAGGTGGTTGAAGTCCTGATGAGTGAAGCCAGATGGTAAAGTCTTAGTGAGTGAAGATTGGTAAGTCATGGTTAGTGAAGCTAGTCCCAAGTGAGTGAAGCTAGGTGGTTGAAGTCTTGGTGAGTAAAGTTAGGTGGTGAAAGTCCTAGTGAGTAAAGCTAGGCCCTAGTGAGTGAAGTTAGGTGGTTGAAGTCCTGGTGAGTAAAGCTAGACGGTGAAAGTCCTAGTGAGTGAAGCTAGATGGTGAAAGTCCTAGAGAGTGAAATCAGTGTTGGAAGCAATCTTGAGGGTCTGGTGTGACCATGAATTTTGATGTTTGAGAAAAAAGGTTTAAGTTAGATTTACCCTTATATTTGATATGTGTATTTGAGTTGTCCAGGTTTGTAGGATACACATATAACTTAGCTTGATGGTTGTGAGTCTGATGAAGGATAGAGCATCCGAGGGACTGTGGACAAGGTAGCAAAGATAAGCCTAGTGAAGCAAACTTTGAGGCATACGCGAAGGATGACATTGGGACAAGACATGGGCTTGAATGCATCTGAGGGATAGAGACAAAGGAAGAAGGCATGAAGGCAAGAGTTCAAGGTTATGAAGAAGACTCAAGTGAGTCATGAGGGTCTGAGTACTAGAGAAATATACTCAAAAAAGGAAATTCTAGGTTTAGGATTTTACCAGACGGCTGGTGATGGGATCAGTTAACTAGGGTAAGGCACAAAATGTTTATATTCCCGACGGCTGAAAGGATTAATCGATTGGTGGTGGCATCAATTGACTGGTAAAGAGCCTTTGGCAGAATCGCAGGTTCTACAAAGGACCGTTGGCCAACACTAGTTGACTGGTGAAACCATTAGTCAACTGGTAACGGTAAAATCAACTCTCAAGCTCTATATAATAGAGCTTGGGGTGGTTGGCCTTATTTGATGAAATTAGTGGTTGTTAAACCTAATTAGTAGTCACTGAGTTCTCAAGTGTTCTAAGTGTTCTTGGTTGGTGTTGTGGTGAGATTTCTTCATTCATAAGGAGGCTTGAGCTAGCTAGAGTTTGCTGAGAACTAATACATCGACAGATAGGGATCATCCACCTTACGGACAGCCGTAGAGTAGGAGCAAGTTATCTCTGAACCACTTAAATCAATGTGTAGTGGTTTGTTTTGCTTGTCTTTGTAGTTTAGTTTTCATATTCATATTTGTATTTTTTGTATTTCATGTGTAGTGGTTTGTTTTGCTTGTCTTTGTAGTTTAGTTTTCATATTCATATTTGTATTGTTTGTATTCCACTGTGCTAACGAATACGTAGAAAAGCGATTTGGGATAATGAGCTATTCAACCCCCTTTTCAAGCTGGCCACCGATCCTCAAAAGGTGGTATCAGAGTGAGGTTGCTCTTTGTCAGGCTAACCGTTGAGGAAGCTAAGGATGACTGACTTGATTGTTCCACTAAAGCATGAACGAGGAAGTTTATGATGTTGAGACTTTCGAGCCGTAAAAACCGCTTTTTGCATTGCGAAAACCTCAAAATCTTGTCACGGATCCATGCGAAGATATATAAAATAAAACATGTACATGTTTCTAACCTAGATCTACCTTAGATCTACATGAATAAGAAGTGTTACCCTTGTTGCGAAGCCCTTCGCTTATCCCGCTCGTCCGAAAGGTTGTCGGATCTCGAGAGTGTCAAGTGTACACTCCTCTATACTTATCCACACGGACAATAGGTGGAGAAAAACCACTTAGAGTGTGCTAGCACTCTTGGGTGGCTCGGCAATGGAGGGAGGGAGAGAACTAGAAGAGAGGAAGAATAATGATGATACGTTCATTATTAAAAATAAGAGTAAAAATGGCTTAAGTATTTTCATCTAATGAAAATACTTAATGCTCATTAATTCCATTAATGAGCCTCATTAATGAGTCTTAATGAGTATTTAATGAATATTCATTTTTCATTAAATGACCATTTTGAAACTCCTCTTCTCTTCATAATTTGAATCAAAATTTGAATCTAATATTCAAATTGAATTCATAATTCAATGAATGTCACCATTTATCATTGAATTCAAAATTCAATGAATATCATCATTAAGCCTCACTTGAGTCTAACTCAAGTCTAGCCTCACTTGAGTCTAACTCAAGTCTAACTCAATCGAGTCGTACTCAATTAATCTAATTTGGATTACTTTTAATCCAATTTGGTTCATCATATGAACCTAATCCTCTTGGTTCATCATATGAACCTAATCTCTATCTAATTCCCCTTTTTGTGTGACCCTATAGGTTCTTGTAACGTTGGCAATGCTCCTAAACCCATTTAGAAGCATAAGTAATGAGCGATATCTAGCAACACATCATTACTATCCAAGTTACAAGAATGTTGAGATCCAACATCACCTTTGTGACTACTAATTGTGATTCTCACAATATGTGACAATGTCCTTCTATCCTTGACATCTAGATTGATCAATTGAGGCATAGACCATGTCATCCTCTAATCAATCTATGTCTTGAACTCCAAGTAGACTCACTCTAAACAAATGAGATCAATATCTCATAATGACTCATTTGGGCATGACCATGCACTTAGTGGTCTCACTCTATCAAGAATCATGATGTCACTCCCGTAATATAGGAGGGATAGATCCCATCTACATCATTCACATCCCTCAGCATAATTTGTTACATACCCAGTAATCTCCTTTATAGTCCACCAAGTTATGGGTGACGTTTGACGAAGCCAAAGTACGCAACTCCTTATGTAGGGAACCATGGTGACTTCAGGTCCAAGGACTGATAGTCATACTAATAGTCACATGAGAAAGTATATGACACTCATATAACGATCCATGATGCTTTCTCATGGTGGGTCTTTCAGTATACATTCTCCAATGCATACCCATGTGTCAACTTGATATCGCTATATCCATGACTTATGAGATCAAGTCATCAAGTTGACCTACATGCTAGTCTCATCGCATTAATATTGTCCCTAAATGTTAATACTTGACTAGGAATGATTAAGAGAAGTGTTCTCTATATCATCTCACTATCAATCCAACCAATCGATTGATATAGATAAGAACCTTCTACTCAAGGACATTATTATACTTAGTTATTTGGCACCAATACAAGTAAGTATAATAACCATAAAGAAATGCCTTTATTAATATATAGGAATATGATACATCGAGTCCATACAACAATCATCATATGATTGGCTCTAGGACTCTAACAAACAATCTTCCACTAGCACTAGTGCCAATCAGTGTCGGCTCTAAGGCCCAATGACCTAGTGTGACCATCATGCTTTCTCTGTGCCAAAGCCTTAGTCAAGGGATCAGCGATGTTAGCCTCTATGGGTATTCTGCAAATCTTCACATCTCCTCTATCGATGATCTCTCGAATGAGATGGAAGCGTCGTAGTATGTGTTTCGTCTGCTGGTGTGAGCGAGGTTCCTTAGCCTGTGCAATTGCTCCATTATTGTCACAATAGAGCTCTATAGGATCAGCTATGCTAGGAACCACCCTAAGCTCAGTAATGAACTTGCAGATCTAAACTGCCTCCTTTGTTGCTTATGATGCATCAATATACTCGACCTCTGTTGTAAAATCAGCAACTGTGTCCTACTTCGAACTCTTCCAGCTCACAACACCACAATTCAAGCAAAACACGAACCCAGACTGCGATCTATAATTATCCTGGTCAGTTTGGAAGCTGGTATCACTGTAATCCTTTACAGCTAGCTCGCTTTCGCCTCCAAATATCAAGAAATATTATTTAGTCCTTCTCAAGTACTTAAGAATATTCTTGACCGCTATCCAGTGACGTTCACCTGGATCTGACTAGTATCTGCTCGTCATGCTCAAAGCATACGAAACATCAGGACGAGTACATAAGATGGCGTACATGATAGATCCTATGGCTGAATCATAAGGGATCTTATCCATGCGGTCTCTCTCCTCTCTAGAAGAGGGACCACTACAACAAAAACCCTCATAGACATCGGTTTTCCACCGGTGTCTATTTCATTTTCGACCAATGTCTATGAAGCCGATGTTAAAAGTCTGTCATTTTAGATATCGGGTTAAAACCGGTGTAGTATCACTTAACGACACCGGTCTTCGAATCGGTTATTAACCGGTGTAGTATCACTTAACGACATCGTTTCATCAACGGTGTAAAACCGATGTAATATTGTATGTTAATAACTTCAGTTTTGACAGCGGTAAATGACCGATGTAATATTAGTTAATAACACTGGTTTTGCAACGGTGGAAAACCGATGTAATATGTATATTTTTTAACAACACAAATTTGATTTCCGAAACAATGAAAAATCGACAATAATAAAAAAATACACAAATATTCATAAATTATATAAATATTCTTCATCCAACAATATCCATAAAATACACAAATATTCACAAATTATATAAATAATATTCTTACAACAGTATCCATAAAATACCCAAACATTCTTTTTACATCAAAAGCTAGCTAATAGATATCAAAATCAAGGTAGAACATTCTTTTAACATATCAAGGTAGAACCGCACTTCAAATGTAATCTAGCATGCATTCAGCCCACTCGAACCGCACTTCATCAATTTCAACTCTGGAGTACTTGAGATTTGTAAACTGTAAAAACACATAAATCCACCATATGTCAAATAACTAAAACAAATGTGTACATGTATCAAATAAAATAGAATACTGAGTTTTTAAAGGCTGCTGTGGAAGATAACGAATATAACATAGAATCTAAAACTTTCATATATGACACTTAGTATATGCTGCTTAGAATATAACATAGATAATTTTCTCCTTCTAATTCAAGTGTACAGATTGATAAGAACCGACGGCATCATACAACAACTTACTAGGCATGATAATGGTTGAACAAAGAAATATGACTACACAACAAATCCAGTGAAGGAAGCATAGAAGAACAAAGCTACCTCTGATGAAGAGATATACTATTTATTGTACTACCTCTGATGCCATCTTGGTATCCTGAATATCCTGCACTAAGCCCCCTATTTTCTGTGATTTCTACTACCAACCACAGCAACAAGGAATGCGGCAAGAAGGCAGCTGTCTCCTTAGTTCAGCACCCAAAACAGCAAGTTAGAGCTTCCTTTTGGGTCCATTCAATCCTCTAGTAAGTAGAAACTATTTTCCCTTTGGTTTATGATGGATTTGGAGTGTCTTGACCTAAGATATAATCCTCTTGTAGCCCTCTATATTAAAGGCCAGCATACATGGAAAATTCAGCATGTTCTTCTGAAGTCATAACAGGGTAGGTAAACTTTACTTGTAGTTTTTATTCATTTGCTTCATGTAGGAGTAGATTCTAGTAAATTCCCACACATTTAAACTTTAATGATCGACTAGGGATAAGATTAGGGAGCAACCTGATCATTTCCTCACTATGATTCAGTGTGTTTCTTTTTTGCGATTTCTATATAAATTCCATAAAATCATGGTTTAGTAAGTAATGAAGTCCTGTTGGGAGAAATTTTTCTTGCTAGTGAATTGATACAACGGTTACTGTTGAGCTAGGTGATTTTTCATCTTTTTTTATTTAAGGCTGAATTTGGATTCAGAAAAGGGTTAATCAGATAGATTGATGTAACAAGTGCTAGATTTCATATACCATTACTTGTTAGACTCTATATAATATTGATAGCATTTTTATACCATGATCTTGGTTGTTATCACATTGATAAATTGATTATTCTTGTGATATAAACTTTATGAAATTTAGTTGCATAAAATTATTTAAATGAATATTTAATCAATGTCATATTATTGATAACTTGATGAATGGAGAACAAATTAAAAGTTGAAAATTAAATACAAGAAAATTTTCCCTATAGCCATGTGGTAGAGGTCGAGCTTGTAGCCTAAATAATGTAGTTAGGGGTCTCTATCTGATTAATGAAAAACATGAATATAGGTAAAAACAAAAGAGCTGAGTAAAATAATGAAGAGGGGTTAAATCATAAAAACAAAGAGTTCCCTATTCTTGAGGTATCCACAGGCATATTGGCACTCACTCTTACTTCTAGTTGAACTTGAAATTCATTGGTATAGCTAAATATGGTAATGGATACCCTTTAGGTTTGATTACCCATTTATCTTAATAGGTTAGGTCAAATTCGAATATCAATGTGTTAGATATTTAGAGGAAGTTGAGCAGGTTCAAAAAATGTAATCAACACTTTAATCCTAAGGTTACCATTTAAGATAGCTTATCCAGCCACTCTACTCACTGCAGCTCCTAATCTCTAATTTCTTTCTTCTTAGGCAATCATTTAGTCTCCAACTAGTATCTGGTTTGTAACAAAAGCATAGCATCCAGTTTGTATCCAAAAAATCATTGTAACAAAAGCATAGCATCCGGTTTGTATCAAAAAAATCATAGCAAGCACCAGGGGAAAAGCATAGAAATTATCAAAATCACTAGGGGAAAAGCATCCGGTTGTTCACAAAAAAATCATTGTAACATAGAAACACATCAAGCACCAGGGGAAAAGCATAGCAGCAGCAAGATCTCAAAAGCTAAGAGACGTTCATAATCAATCAAAATCAATGAGTTTGTATCAATTATGATACTGAAACAGTGTTGGAAAATGCAACAAATTATCTTTAGGGCTTATATGCAAAATGGAAGATATTGTATTATGATACATTTTCAAGGCCCTTCATGCATATAACCCGTGGGAATTGTATTGCCATATCAAAATACTTACATGTTTCAACAAAGGTAAGAAAAGAAGCCAAAAAACTTACATGTTGACAACATATTTCCAATCTTGATCATGAATGCAGTGACTAAGAGGATCCAAAAAAAAAATAATCTCCTTCTCAACATTGATGATAGTCAAAATCCAGTGAAAACTACACAAAGAAATATAATTAGTGTATATATGCATCTTGCAAGTTCTCAAAATATGCAAGTGAGAGTGATATATAATGTTATTCTTACTCACCCAACGTTGCATGACACAACAACCAATTGACCAGATGAGGTACCAATTAGCCTACTGCTTAAGTAACAAGCCCTTTTATTCAACTGTTCTTGGATGAAATCTCTATTCTGATTTCTTGATGGTACATATTCCACAGGCACTGGATCCACCAATCTGAAATCCTGCAGCAACATCTTTTCCTGTATCTTTCTATATAGATGCCTACAATTAGAAAATATCCCCAAAAAATGATGAAATCTAAATTAATGAAACACATAAATAAAGTCCAATTCAATTGAAAGCTTACCACATATACACAACTATGCAAGTATCTGTGATTGGCTTCAATTCACAAAAGGGAAATATGTCATCGCAATTAACAAAGCATGTAATAAATATGAAATCTAGCTTCATATGGAGACGATCAATCCTAAGGCCTCCTGTTCAACTAAAATCAAATTCATCGTACCGCATCAGCACATATTTTAGCACCTAGTCCAAACCCATCCACTTCATTGTGCGCACACAGAAGTTTTCGTAACATGTCACTTCGTAAAAAAGAAGGCAGATCTCTTTGAAGCATATCATCAAACAGTTCATTCGCACAAAACTGAACGAACAGGACAAATTGAGGAAGCCATGGAACTCGAGGAATTCCCTTCCAAACAACAACCTAACAAAAACCCATTTATTCACTCATGAAAATTGCGCTAGTCTCCCTCGTAAGCACCCAAGAACGAATTGAGATGGAACAGGGAAGAGCAGTACCTGGCAGAACAAGAGGTAGAAAAATATGCTTCTCAGCGACTACGTCTGTTGCCAAGCGCTGGAAGAGATCAGACAAAGTTAGCTGACGACTCGTCTTCTTCGCCGGCACTCGAAGAGATCCACCGGACGAAGCACCGGAGCGATGATGGTTGGGAAGAGAGCGGATTTTTCCGAATGAGAATGGACGGAAGAATTGCGATGGCGGATTGGTGGGTGGTGGAGGAGTTCACGGGAGGCCGAGGGGGAGGGATCGAGGTCGGAGAGGGCGGCGCGTGGCCGTGGAAGTTTGCCCTGTGAAGGCGGCACTTGAAGGAACCGGCGTGCGTAGTCGGAGCACACACGCACTTGGGGATCATCGTCACGGCGTCGCAAGCAGAGGAGGAGTTGGTTGACAAAGTCCGCCTTGCGCCCCGCGGCAACGACCCTTGTTGATGGTGCCTGTAGTGGTGGTGGTGGTGCTCCTCCTCCTTCAAATCGTCGCCATTGGCGATGAAATTGGACGACCATCTCTCTTTTTTATTCTTTCAAATCGTCGCCATTGGCGATGAAATTGGACGCCATCTCTCTTTTAGATCCTGAAGTCGAAAATTACACACACAAACAACAAACAATAACAGTAGTTGGAAAAACTACTGGAATGCAAAGAAGGCTTCCTCTTCTCAACCAAAGGGAGGAGTTGGAGAAGATGCGGTGTGGTTGGACGGAGAAGCAAGGGCGTCGTGTCTTGATCCTGATCGGGAGAGGAAGGGGCGTCGATCTAGGAAGGGGGAAGAGGGAGATGAGGTTGAGAGAGATGGTCGGAGGTTTAGGTTTAGGTTTAGGCGGGAGATGGTCGCGCGGAGGAAGGGGCGTGATATAGATTTAGGTTTGGAGTGTGTTGCAAATTTTGGCTGGTGGGAAAATTAAAATATTTTATTTTGGTTCATTAACACCGGATTTTAAAAACCGCTGTTAAAATCGATGTCTATTAACGAAAAAAAGGGCGCTCATAGACATCGCCTAAAAAACCGATGTCTATGAGCTAAAATCTGCGCTCATAGACACCGATTTTTGGAAAAACTAATGTAAAATACTTAAAGACATCAGTTTTTGCTTAAAACCGTTGTTGTTCCACTGATGTCTATGAAGGTTTTTGTTGTAGTGGACTTTGAGTCTTCGAAAGACTCACACCATATGACATCGGTAGAAATCCTTTCTTGGAATTCTACATAGCAAACCATAGTAATACCTTGTCAATATATGTACTTTGACTTAGGCCAAGCAATCTCATAGACCTATCTCTATAGATCATTATGCCTAGAATACAGGTTGCTTCACCTAAGTCCTTTATTGAGAAACAATTCCCTAGCCAAGTCTTTATAGACTGCAGCAAAGGGATATCGTTCCCAATTAGTAGTATGTCATCCACATACAATACAAGGAAGACAATTGTGCTCCCTACAACCTTCTTGTAGACACAAGGTTCATCTTTATTCTTGATGAAACTAAACTATTTGATTGCATCATCAAATCAAAGATTCCAGCTCCGAGAAGCTTGCTTTAGTCCATAAATGGACCTATGCAGCTTGTATACTCTGCAATATGCTGTGGATCTACAAAACCCTCAGGTTGTGTCATGTACACATCCTCGAGTAGGTTTCCATTCAGAAATGTGGTTTTGACATCCATCTGCCAGATCTCATAATCGTGGTACGCTGCAATAGCAAGCATGATCCGAATGGACTTAAACATCGCTACTGGAGAAAAGGTTTCATCATAGTCAATACCATGAATTTGCTTGAAACCTTTAGCTACCAAGCGACTCTTATAGGTAATAAGTCCATCCATGTTAGTCTTTCTCTTAAAGACCCACTTACACCCAATGGGTTTAACGCCTTCAGGTGGATCAACCAAAGTCCATACTTGGTTGGTGTACATGGATTCCATCTCGGATCTCATGGCCTCTAGCCATGACACAGAATCTGGTCTCATCACAGGTTCTTGATAGGAGGTAGGCTCATTCTCAACGAGCATAACATCATCATGGTCAGACAAGAGAAATGAGTATCTCTCAGGCTGACGACGTACCCTATCAGACCTGCGAAGAGGTAGGTCTATTTGAACTGGTTGTTGTTCCTCAACTCCTTGTGGAACAATCTCATCATCCACAACAATTTGTGGTTCCAATTCAACTTCCATCAAGGCTTCAGTGCTATGGTCCATATCTTGAACTTCTTCAAGATCGAACGTACTCCCACTAGTTTTTCTAGAAACAAAGTCCCTTTCTAGAAATACCCCAGTCTTAGCCACAAACACTTTGTGTTGGCTGGGAATGTAGAAGTAATATCCCTTCGTTTCCTTGGGATATCCTATAAGATAGCACTTATCAAATTTGGGTCCCAGTTTGTCCGAGACTTGACATCAAACATAAGTCTCACAACCCCAAATCCTCATAAAAGACACTTGGGCATCTCTCCCAGTCCATATCCTATATGGTGTCTTTATCACACCCTTAGATGGAACACGGTTAAGTGTGAAGGCTGTTGTGTCTAGAGCATATCCCCAAAAGGATATAGGAAGATCTGTGTGACTCATCATAAATCATACCATATCTAATAGGGTACGATTCCTCCTTTTGGACACACCATTCCACTGTGGTGTTCCAGGAGGAGTGAGTTGGGATAGAATCCCACACTCAGCTAGATAGTCACGAAACTCATGGCTAAGGTATTTACCACCTCGATCTGATCGAAGTATTTTAATACACTTGCCTAGCTGGTTTTGTACTTTATTCTTGAATTTTTTGAACTTTTCAAAAGATTGTGATTTATGTGTCATCAGATACACATAACCATATCTACTGAAATCATTAGTAAATTTGATGAAGTACCTATAACCACCTCTAGCAGCGACATTGAAAGGGCCACATACATCACTATGTATAAGTCCTAACAAGTCAGTCGCTCTTTCGCTGTGTCCACTAAAGGGAGTCTTGGTCATCTTGCCTAGTAGGCATGACTCGCATGCCTCATATGATCCAAAATCAAATGAGTCCAGCAAACCATCTTTATGGAGCTGAGATAAGCGATTCTCATTTATATGACCTAAGCGACAATGCCAGAGATCGGTTTGGTTCATTTCATTTGACTTGAACCTTTTGGTACTTATATTATAGATGGGGTTCTCTAAGTCTAGAATATAGAATCCGCTCATCAGAGGTGCACTACAGTAGAACATATCTTTTAAATAAACAGAATAACATTTGTTCTTTATTACAAAAGAAAAGCCTTTCTTGTCTAAACAAGAGATTGAAATGATGTTCTTTGTAAGAGCAGGCACATAACAATATTCATCTAATTCTAGTACAAGCCTAGAGGACAGAGATAGGTAGTAAGTTCCTACAGCAATAGCAGAAACCTGTGCTCCATTGCCTACTCATAGGTCCACCTCGCCCTTCGTCAATGCCCTGCTATTTCTCAGCGCCTGCACATTAGTACAAATGTGAGAAGCATATCGGGTATCCAATACCCACGATGTAGAAATAGATAGATTGACTTCTATAACATATATACCAGAAGTAGAAGTCTCACTTCTCTTCTTCTTAAGATCTTCCAGATATACTTTGCAGTTCCTCTTCCAGTGGCCGGTCTGACCGCAGTGGAAGCAGGTAGTATCCTTGGCAACCCCTCCTTTAGGTTTCAATGTCTTACCTTTGCCCTTGGCTTGGGACTTTCCCTTACTTTTAGGCTTGCCCTTGCCTTTATGCTTTTGCACCATCAAAATGGAGTTGGGCTTTACCTTCTTAAGGTTGAGCTCAGCAGTTCGCAACATACTTAGCAGCTCAGGCAGTGACTTGTCAATTTCGTTCATGTTATAATTCATGACAAATTGACTATAGCTCTCTGGCAAGGATTGCAAGATCAAGTCTATGGCCAGCTCTTGGCCAAGTGGGAATCCCAACCTCTGTAGGTTCTCTATGTACCCAATCATGTTGAGCATATATGGACCTACGGGAGTCCCATCTTGCATCTTGCACTAAAACAATGCTTTGGAGATCTTAAATCTCTCGTGCCTTGCTTGTCCTTAATATAGTTGACGAAGATGTTCAACCATATCATAAGCAGTCATCAACTCATGTTGCTTCTAAAGCTCAGAGTTCATGGTCGTGAGCATGAGGCATGACATATCTAATGCATCATATTGATGCTTCTTATAAGCATCTCGGTCAGCTCGTGTGGCAGTGGTAGGAGGTGCCTCAGGAATGGGCTGCTCCAGGATGTACAGTTTTCTTTCTTGTGTGAGAACAATTCTCAGATTCCTGTACCAGTCCAGGAAATTAGCTCTATTGAGCTTGTCCTTGTCAAGGACAGAACGCAGGGAGAAGGTGTTCGTATTTGTTGACATGGCAATCTATAACAGAAATAATGCAGAAAGTAAATATCATATTCCTTTAATCATTTAATTAGGCCTTTAACTAAATGATGCTCCAACTGAATTATAGAGCTTCTGTAGAATCAAGTCATGGATGTGGTCAAACCACACTACTAGATTCTTACCAATTAGCTATAATTTTCATGGGAGAAGATCCATATCATACTATGACTTGAGTTAGCTTTGGCTAAAACGCCCATGACTTAGTATGATCAGTAGATAACTAATTATCAATTACATCTCTATGCAACTCTTGTTTATAGGATCAAAAATCTCATTTATATTAAAACTTGAGTTAGCTTTGGCTAAATCGCCCAAGATTTAGTATAAATGTGATTTTTATCCTATCCTCCAACCATTGGAAAATGCCTATAGTTTTACCCAATCCAATTGAGTTAACTAGTTATGCTGAATCTAATTGAGTTTGTACTCACCCAAGCTTTGATAGGCAGGACCAAGGTTGTCCCTCCTCACCCTACCAAGATAATATGTGTTGCTCTACTTTGGCAGGTTCAACAACAACAAATGATCGAGGTAGTGATGGGTATCAAAACTTGGTAGGCATATCGAGTTGACTTGATTAAGATCTAATCTAATCATGGATTCGTATCTTATACGCATCAAGGTACTAATTATCCTACATTATCATGCATCACATACACAAGCAATGATAGATAACTAATTATTTTGTGATGAGGTCATGACCCTACTATGATCTTTTCAAGCCAATGAAAAGATCAGATGGTTAACCTAGGGTCAACAACTTCTTCAAGCGCCTCCCTTTGACCGCCATGTGTTGAAATCACCCTCCTTGTAACTCCTTCTTGAGTGGACCTTCCACCGCTTCATTTTGTACATTACAAATGTGAAACTTGAGTTACATTCGAGTCTAAATTCTATTTATAACAAGAATATAAAAGAGAAGGTACGACGCGGAGGTCGCATATCAATACAACACACACAACACAAAAATGGCGCACAGGCCATATTATGAATTACAACACATTTTAACCAATAATATTGGGGGTTTGGGCCATGACCATCAAAAAATCACACATAATTCTAAATTATGAATTTTATATAAATTTCTATAATTTTACTACTGATTTTATCGATTTTATGAGTCACAACTTTCCGGCGGTCCCGTTTAGCGATTTTCGGGCACGATCGTGGGACAAAGCCCCTTGCGGGGTTAGGGGCAGTGCCCCTTCTCACGAAATGAATATCACGAGAGTCCCATATTGATCTAACAGTACCTTAAGCTGATGTCCCAAAATGATTTGGGCGAGACCTTGCCGTTTCAGAAGGTTTTTCTCGGTAGTCAAAGTCTACAAGTGTCCAAGCACTTGTTGCTTCGCTTCTACGAGAAAAATACTCAAAAAATCTATAAAAATAGAAAACTTACAGAAACTTACAGATCTGAAATATATTCATAAAAATAAAATACAAACTTGTACATGCATCGCATGTGGCTCTGATACCAATGTTGAGACTTTAGATCCGCAAAAACCGCTTTTTGCGTTGCGGAAACCTCGAAGTCTTGACACGGATCCGTGCGAAGATATATAAAATAAATCATGTACATGTTTCTAACCTAGATCAACCTTAGATATACATGAATAAGAAGCATTACCCTTGTTGTGAAGCCCTTCGCTTATCCCGCTCGTCCAAAAGGTTATCGGATCTCGAGAGTGTCAAGCGTACACTCCTCTATACGTATCCACACGGACAATAGGTGGAGAAAAACCACTTAGAGTGTGCTAGCACTCTTGGGTGGCTCGGCAATGGAGGGAGGGAGAGAACTAGAAGAGAGGAAGAATAATGATGATACGTTCATTATTAAAAATAAGAGTAAAAATGACTTAAGTATTTTCATCTAATGAAAATACTTAATGCTCATTAACTCCATTAATGAGCCTCATTAATGAGTCTTAATGAGTATTTAATGAATATTCATTCTTCATTAAATGACCATTTTGAAACTCCTCTTCTCTTCATAATTTGAATCAAAATTTGAATCTAATATTCAAATTGAATTCATAATTCAATGAATGTCACCATTTATCATTGAATTCAAAATTCAATGAATATCATCATTAAGCCTCACTTGAGTCTAACTCAAGTCTATCCTCACTTGAGTCTAACTCAAGTCTAACTCAATTGAGTCTTACTCAATTAATCTAATTTGGATTACTCTTAATCCAATTTGGTTCATCATATGAACCTAATCCTCTTGGTCCATCATATGAACCTAATCTCCATCTAATTTCCCTTTGTGTGTGACCCTATAGGTTCTTTTAACGTTTGCAATGCTCCTAAATCCATTTAGAAGCATAAGTAATGAGCGGTATCTTGCAACACATCATTACTACTCAAGTTACAAGAATGTTGAGATCCAACATCACCTTTGCGACTACTATTTGTGACTCTCACAATATGTGACAATGTCCTTCTATCCTTGACATCTAGATTGATCAATTGAGGCATAGACCGTGTCATCCTCTAATCAATTTATGTCTTGAACTCCAAGTAGACTCACTCTAAACAAATGAGCTCAATATCTCATATTGACTCATTTGGGTATAGCCATGCACTTAGTGGTCTCACTCTATCAAGAATCATGATGTCACTCCCGTCATATAGGAGGGATAGATCCCATCTACATCACTCACATCCCTCCGCATAATTTGTTACATACCCAGTAATTGCCTTTATAGTCCACCCAGTTACGAATGACGTTTGACGAAGTCAAATTACGCAACTCCTTATGTAGGGAACCATGGTGACTTCAGGTCCAAGGACTAATAGTCATATTAATAGTCACATGAGAAAGTATATGACACTCATATAACGATCCATGATACTTTCTCATTGCGGGTCATTCAGTATACATTCTCTAATGCATACCCATGTGTCAACTTGATATCTCTATATCCATGACTTGTGAGATCAAGTCATCGAGTTGACCTACATGCTAGTCTCATCACATTAACATTGTCCCTGAATGTTAATACTTGACTAGGAATGATTAAGAGTAGTGTTCTTTATATCATCTCACTATCAATCCAACCAATCGATTGATATAGATAAGAACCTTCTAATTAAGGACGCTATTATACTTAGTTATTTAGCACCAATACAAGTAAGTATAATAACCATAAAGAAATGCCTTTATTAATATATAGGAATATGATACATCGAGTCCATACAACAATCATCATATGATTGGCTCTAGGGCTCTAACTAACATATGAGACATCACCTTTTGGATGGTGAAAATGGAATTTTTTTTTGAGATGGATTGGGGCACCATGATGGTTGTTAAGGAGCCATTTAAAGTCTCAAGAGCCAAGAAAGGGAAGAGACTCTGACCACGCTATTGGAAGGAAGAGCAAGTCTCACGATTAAAGGTAAATTCAAAGGTAATATCAATTTTAATTGATATTTTACTAAATGATGTTATGAGTCATGTAGGCGAATATGAGAATGACCATGATTTGTGGAGCAAAGTGAAGAAGGTTCTAAGTGAAGAACCTATGCCTACACATGAAGAGGAGAAGTCTGAAGAAAAGGATGTAGTGGCTCAAGTAGAGATGGAGCAATCGGAAGTTGACTCATGTTCAACATCCGAAGAGGAGAAGTATGAGGAAATGTCATCCACAAGTGTGAATGAGGAAACATTATCAAAGGTTGAAGAAGAAGCCAAAACGGATGAAGAAGAGGTCTTGGAAGTAGTCAACCTAGTTAGCACCTCCACCAAAGTGAAGTCAAAGGACCACCTCATATGTTTCAGGTGCAATGAGAAGGGATACTACAAGAGTAGGTGTCTAGTGGGTAAGAAAAAGGTAACTCTGAAACCCAATCAAGTTATTTTAAATACTAACATGGGTTGTAGGAATGAAAAAAACCCAAAAAAAGAGAATGTGTATAGCATGCTTCATGTGTGGGTAGAAGGGCCACTACCATACCAAATGCCCTAAGAAGAGGGAGATCAAGAAGCTAGAGTATTTGAAGAAATGAGAGAAGAAGAGAAGATCAAATCAAGAGGGAGCTTCAAGGGTAAGGGAGGTATCCCCTAATTTGAAGTATAATTCAAATTTTCATTCTTCCATGAATGCTAGGAGAAATGATTTTATTAATCATAGTATGCCCATGCATAATTTTGGTTTTAAATATCATGATAGAAGTAGGGCAAATGTTGAAATCAACCCTAAGGTACCTATGCATGATAAACCTAGACATGTTAGATTCTCATTACCTAAGGAGAAGAAGGTAATGGAGAACCTAGGCATTAATCCTAAGAAAGGGAGACATATACCTAGAAAAATGGATAGGTCTAGGAATGTCCAAGGTGGACAAGTCAATTCTAGAATTAGGAGTCTAAAAAGGAAAATCAAGCTTTGAAAGAAAAGCTTGATAATTTAGAGAAAACCCTAGAAAAAATCAATGTTGGATTTAAAGGGTTAGGTATGATGTTGTGTAGTCAAAGACCCAACAATGATAGATCGAATTTAGGATACCGATCTAGTTTCTCCAAGGCCAAAAATAGATCATATGCTAGGGTGGCAAATGATAATGACAAGGGAGAGTCATCCAAAGTCAATGAGAAGAAATGTTGCATATAATTATGGCATGGATAATGTGTCCAAAGTTAAGAAGATAAGGAAATCTTCTAAGGGACATCATTGTGGTTTAGCTACAATAGATGAATCACCTAGGGAGGTGGCTAAGGTTAAGAGATCTAGGGGAACCTCAAAAAGTCAATTTGGGACCCATGACCAATGAATCTCAAGTGGATATTATTTGGGAGTCTAGATAGGTCATAGAATGTGCGAAAATAGTTTGAAAACGGACTTGAGTCTCAAATCAAGGGAATTGACATAATTGAGTTGAGTTCATGCATAAAAATATGACATTGGAGATCATATGATATGAAAATTGATTTTTGATGTATATATGTCATATAAACTTATGCTAGGAATGCATATGGTTAGTATGTGCAAATACATCAAGAGGAAGTCAAAACTAGGACTTTAGGTCAAGTATCAATTGAACCATTTAGAGAGTTTTGGGGTTTGTGTCAATCTTAGGATCTGAGATATGTACATTTTTAAATATATTTTTCTCAAATAGACATGGATAAAACAGATCTCTCTATAAAATTTAGGGATTTTTGGATCTCTATAGATTTTTAGTGCATTTCAGAAGTTGGGTCAGAAATACTATTTAGGTTGAAAATAGGGTGTCAGTCGACTGATGCAGATACCAGTCAACTGGTAACAGTATTTATCGAACATAGAATGGTTCTGTGAGTTGAATTTGATAAGGGAAATCAACTGGGGTAGAGGGCAGTCGACTGATACAAGTCTGAAACTATTTTTCAACATTGGGTTTGATCAAGACAACTCGTATATGTGTATGAGATCTTTGGGGGATAAATACATGAGTTTAGGGTCAGTTTAGATTATCAAGTTTTGACAATTGGTATATTGTTGGATGTTTTTTTAAAAAATATTAGACAAAGGGAGAGAAGTAAGGTTTAATTGGAAAACCTTAAATACCTTTGCGGTGAGAAATTTCTAGCTCAATGGGGAGCTTAGGTATAGGGGGAGCCTTGTGATAGGTTCTTAAATATCCTTGTGGTAAAATTTCTAACTAAATGGGGAGTTTAGGTGAAAGAGGAGCCTTGTGATAGGTTCCAATGCATGTTACATATTTCCTTGGCGGTGTAAGTGTAAGCTAGTCTTGGCAATGTAAGCTCAAGTGTGACTTTGCATGGTTGATTGCTATTATGTTTTCCCTAATTTAAGCATATTGTCAAATATCAAAAAGGGGAAGATTGTTAGAAGCAATCTTGAGGGTTTAGTGTGACCATAAATTTTGATGTTTGGGAAAAGGGTTTAAATTAGGTTTACCCTTATATTTGATATGTGTATTTAAGTTATGCAGGTTTACAGGATACACATATAACTTAGCTTAATGGCTACAGGTTCAGTGAAGGATGAAGCATCCAAGGGACCGTGGACAAGGTAGCAAGGGCAAGCACACACTTCGAGGTATACGCAAAGGATGACATTGGGATAAGTTGTGGGCTTGAATGCATTCGAGGGATGAGATCTAAAGGAAGAAGGCTTGAAGGAAAGAGGTCAAGGCTACGAGGAAGAGTCAAGTGATTCGTGAGGGTCCAAGTGTGAGAGAAATGTACTCAGGAAGGGAAACCCTAGGTTTAGGGTTTTACCAGTCGACTGGTGATGGGATTAATAGACTGGGATAGGGCACAAATGTTTCTGTGCCCGACGGCTGAAAGGATCAGTCGACTGGTGGTGGCATGAGTCGATTGGTGGTGACATCAGTCGGCTGGTAAAGAGCCTTTGGCAGAATCACGGGTTCTGCAGAGGATTGTTGGCCATCACTAATCAACTAGTGAAAGCATCAGTCGACTGGTAACCGTGTTGATTTTACCAAGCTCTATATAATAGAGCTTGGGGTGGCTAACCTTGTTTGACGAAATTAGTGCTGGTTAACCCTAATTAGTAATCACTCGCTTCTCAAGTGCTCTTTGTGTTCCAAGTGTTCTTGGTTGGTGTTATGGTAAGGTTTCTACACACACAAGGAGGCTTGAGCTAGCCGGAGTTTGTCGGGGACTAATCCACCGACGGATAGAGATCATCCACCTTACAGACAATCTTGGAGTAGGAGTATGTTATCTTTGAACCGCCTAATTGAACGTGTAGTAGTTTGATTTCTTGTCTTTGTAGTTTAGCTTTCATATTCATATTTGAATTGTTTGTATTCTGCTATGCTAACGAATACATAGGAAAGAGATTTGGAGTAATGAGCTATTCAATCCCCCATTTATAGCCGAACACCAATCCTCGATAGTTAGGCAATGAAAAACCCTAGGGGGAGGTAACCCTAGTTAATGAGAAGTCTTGGAGGAGTGAACTCTAAGCATGTGTGATCAAATGGTTTTTGGTCGACCATGTACGGTCGACTGAACCAGCGAATCTTGAATTCTGTTAACACTGTTTTACTTTATTATTTGATATCTATTATGCTAACTCAATATTATAGGTAAGTCTTAGTAGATCAGGTTGTTCAACACTAAGCAGGACCAGAGAGAGTCCAAACAAGTCTAGATGACTAGATATGTGGTGCGTAAGTCAAGTAAGCAACTAGCGGATAGAGTTCTAGTGAGAAACGAGTCCAGTGGGACTATAAGCACTTGTCCAATTTAGATTTATTTTGGAAATCTATGTTGAGACCAAGACTAGATCCTGGTCTTAGTAAGACATGATCTAATTCATAAATCTTATTTTATCTCATGTGTTAACTCTATTTTGAAGGTTATCTTTGTTATTGGACTAACTTATTTTTTACAGGAGTTAATTATAAAAATTTGTCGGATAAATAGTGCTTGAGGTGCCTCGAGTGCTTAGAGGCACCTTGAGTAGGTTGGAGGTGTCCTCGCTCAGATAGAATTCTAGGATGAAGTTTCATTGCATAGAGGTGCCTCGGAGCGAACTAGAGGTGCCTCGAAACTGATGGAGGCGCCTCCAAGAAGATAAAGGCCAAAGTTCATGATCAGATAAGTGCCATTTGAGGCGCCTTGGGTTGCTAGAGGGGCCTCCAACAATGTATAAAAGGAGGGTTCGGCCAAGAGAAAAGACATAGTTTTTCTATGAGCTTCCTCGATCATCCTGTTGCATTGTCCACGTGCTACCTCTCTGTTGTGACCCTACTATGCCCAACTGCTATAGATAAAGCAACGCCAACACACGAGCTCAATCCATTTCTTCATCCTCAGATGTTGGGTAATGATTTTCTATTGTTTTAATTATTGCATAAGGAAGTGTAGGTTTGTTACACTTCCTTTCTTTTTTTTTGTTTCGATTGCTGTATTGAAAGTTTATCGGTAGAGAATTTTAGTAGATTACCCATTAGGAAAGCTCTAAAGGGTCTGAGTCTTGGAGTAGGACTTATCAAAAATTCTGAAGCAAATAAAATATCTGTGTACTATTTTCTATCTTTTCTTAGTTTTTTCCGCTGTAGACTTATTTTAAAAAGAAAAAGAAAATTTTAAAATATATATAATTCACTTTCCCTCTCACAGACATCGATCCTACACTATTAACAAAAATAGGAGGAAAAAATGTAAATGTTTATATTTTTATTTATACAATGGATAAGAAATTATGAGACATAAAATTTATTTCTTATTTATTATATTCAATCCTTTTCTTTTTAGTCTTCAACTATCAAACACACCATAAAACTTGACCCCCTCTCTCATATTTATTCATCTTGTGCCATAAAAAGACTATTCTTTACTCTCAAAGGTGGATCGATGTTTAGGTTGGAAATATTGTTCATCGTTTAATAAATGTATAAGTATCCAAAGGATGAATGCTGATTTTAGTCCCCCTCAATTTTCTAAATGTAAGTGATATAGGAATATAAAAATGGAAGGAGAACGGTAGACAATGACACGGCCGCCCTCTCAACATAATATAAAATTTCTTACTTCTATCTGATCTCCATTCAAAAGATCATTGTGCTAGACGAAGCCCCCCTTAATTTATCTCCCTTCTAAAAAATGATTAACTAGACTAGGCAACTCGAGTCTGGGATGGCCAGCTTGATCGATGAAAATCTCCCACCGGCCACCACATGCGGCGGGCAGCCCAGAAACCGAACATCCATTAGTTACAGGTCTCATTTAGAGAAAAAAATCTCTGAAAATATGTCGTATCTAAGAATTGAACTGTGAGTACCTAGAGAACAATTGAACGTCCTTACCACTACACCATAATCCTGAGAACTAATTTATCTCCTATCTAAATTGTATGAAACAATCCTAAAGAGACCCTCGAATGAAGATTATTACCTTTTACTTTAATAAATACATCATCATGCAAGAGTACTATAGATAAAGTTGCATATAAAGATTAGTAGCCAGGCCAAAACATACCTTAATCTAAACGAAAGAACATTCAACTCACTAAAATTAGGGCCTTAGATGTTGGTAATTGGATCAAAATTTCACATTTAAAATATATTTTAAAAAATTATGGATCTATTAGATAGAAAATATTTTCATTGATATGAGACATTTATATTAGGACCTTGAGAGCTAGATCACTTTTTTGAAGTTAAATGATAGCGAAAAACTTGAAGTAAAACTCTCAATCGCTAATACCTTCGATTTTACTTGGTATCTACCTTTTTGAGGTGACTAATCCAATTATCCAACTCTTTCTCACAACTTCACTATGAAAACCTTATTCCTGAAGGCGAAGAAGTCTCATACAAATTCAAACACGAGAATACAATAAGAGAACACAACAAGAAACACAAACAAGATTACAAATGAATTCAAAATTAACTTTACAACAATCAACCTTACTTTGCTTAGTTTTGTCTTTCTTTGGTTAGCCTTGTGATGCTTGAAAAGTGCAGCAACACTTGTCATCAAAACCTCAAGAACCAACTGCTTTAAATGCCCATGAAAACCCCTTTTCTATGGTTCTTTTGACGCCTCATAGTCGATTAACTTCATTCCTAATCAATTGTCATGTTAGTTCAATTGTTCAAAATCTATAGAATGACTTTTTCACCCAACAAATCAATTGGTGAGCCAGACCAATCGATTCGGAAGCTTCTAATCGATTGCCCTAATTGATTTAGAAGCTTTCTATTCTCATGAAAATATTGTCTAATCCATTACCCTAATCAATTGACATAATGTCAAATACTGTAACAAAATAATAAGCTTTAATGGACGAATAACCTTACCGGAATTTTTAGAAATTTCTAGGAATTTTTTGAAAATTTTTCGAAGCTCGTATGACGTATTTTGAAGGGATGAATTTATAGGCTTGGGAAAAGCCTGTTTGGAATAACCATCTAGTGGGAGTTGATTTAGGAGTGTACTTAGGTTTGATTAAGCAAAACCTAAGTATTTATACATCGCTACAGAAACCTAACCTATTAATTCACCTCCCGATTCTTTTCCTTGCTCCCGATGCCGTCTCCCGGTTCTCGCCGTGACCGTGTTGACCCGACAACGTCGAGCTCGACGGCATCACTCACCCCACACCGGCTGAGCCTCCCATCCTCATCACCGACGGTCGCCCTCACCTTCCCTTCGCAACTTCCTTGATTTAAGTTGAGCAACCCATCATCGATCGAGCTACCCTTCACCTCCACCAATCGCCTAGGTCCGTCCGACGGTTGTACTTCTCCCCGAGTCGCCGCCCCATGAGGGTAGATCTTCAGCCAAGAGGATGGGGGAAGTCAAGCCCTTTGGCCGTGCCATAGCCCTAGATCCACCGTCGTTGTCCCTTCAGTCGCGCCCTAGTCTTGGACCCACCACCGCGAGCAGCTCCTCCCTATTTCGTCCATCCACACTTGTAGACCAAACCTCACTGTGAGCATATCACTGACCCCTTTTGCTCATTATCGTCGCTGCTTTGTACTGTCGCCAAGGATCCACCGTCAATACTCCACTCGGAGAGGGAGTGGCCGGATAAGGTAATTGTTGCTTTTGATTTCTAAGGTTGTGTAAACCTAATTGTTTCAGTTTGTGGAATAAGTGGGTAGATTCATTTTCATGGTTGATTGGAACATCAGGTTAAATGACTTGTGTGATTATATGAGTTTATAGATTCATAAGATTGATTAATTAGTTAATGATGGGAAGATGTGTTTAGTATCAGATTTCATTTCCTGCATTGGATTTGTTAGTTGAAATGAGATTATGATTAATTGAATCATTAAATTGAGGATGAGATTAATATCTCCTATATGAGTGAAGAATGTAATTGAGAGAGAGTCAACATATGGATCAATTAATGAATGTATTAGGGTTGTTATAAATAAAACCCTAACATGATTAAAGGGAATAGGTGTATCTATTGGGATTTGGGATTTAGTTTGGCTAGTTGATGCATGATGTAAGTAGCTAAACTATACTATTGGTTACAGGACTCTAATTCAAGATGGGCACTTCGACGTGAGAATTGCTTTAGCTTGATCTACAATAAAGATGACTACCTTTGACTTATCTTCTTTTGATATGGTCATTATGATACGCATAGTATGTATAGCAAGTAGTAATTGTTATGTTTATATTTTCTTTGGTATGACACTACTGTTGGTGCGGGAAGCATTTGACAGTCGAACCTATGTTTTGATTATGTCAAAAGGTTTAAAGTTAGGTTGTCTTGTTATCTAACAAGTTTGATGAGATTGTAGGAAAGTCCTAAGTGTACTTAGGCAAAAGTCCTAGCTACGGTTAGGCAGGTGAAAAACCCTAGGGGGTGGTAACCCTAGGTCGTAGGGGGTGGTAACCCTAAGTGAGGAAAAGTCCAAGTTGCGGTTAGGCAAAGGGAAAACCCTATGGAGAGGTAACCCTAGGTCCTAAAGGGTGGTAAGCCTAGGAGAAAAGTCTTGGCAGGTTGAGGGCTTCGGGCAAAAGTCCTAGTGTCGCGAACCAGGTGGAAGACTGGACGGGTCGTGGAGCGGATGCCCAACAGAAAGTCCTGGAACCTCGGGTATTGAGCAAAAGTCCAGTCAGTCTGGAGGACCGGTCTAGCAACAGGTATATTCTCTTGAGTGGAGTAGGTGAGGACGCGTTCCCCAATGAGGGAACAGTAGGCATCGGTTCGACCTAGGATTTTCGGTTGGAAATCCGAAGTCAAAACCGGACAATCTGATGACTGTCAAATATTTATCTTAATCTTATTTTATTATGCCTAACTCTGTTTTTCAGGATATGTTTTGTATTTTGGACTAACACATCTTGTAGGGAGCAAAAAAGATGTAAACCCTCAAATGAACAGTACCCGAGGTGCCATCCATGGAGCTTGGAGGTGCCTCGGGTGCACTAGCCAAACACCTCCGCGCAACAAGGCTTAGGGCACCCTCCATGGAGATGGAGGCACCCTGGACGCTGGGCAGAGGGTGCCCTGGACGTTGGTGGAGGGTGCCCTCCATGGAGTTGGAGGCGCCCTCAGGCGAATGAGCGGCGACTAGTTCGGAGCTCATCCATGCTGTAGTTTCGGCAGGATTGAGGGTGCCCTCCATGGTGTTGTAGGTGCCCTCTATGGGCTACTTAAGCCCAATTCGAGCAGCAGCAAGGGTATAAGACAAACTCGCGATCTTTTCTCCGTGTGCTACTCAAAGGACTATCCGACAAAGCCTTAACAAGACTCCGACGACCAGAAGCTTCAAGTTTACTGTTCTTAGTAGTCAGTATAATTTTTATTACTGCTTTAATATTAAACTTGAAATTGTAAAGAATTTCCGAGCTTATAGTGATTGTCCACCGAAAGCGATTAACGATCGTGGGCCTTGGAGTAGGAGTCGCCACAAGCTCCGAAGCAAGTAAATCTTGGTGTTTGCATTGTTTCTGTGTTTATGTTTTATTATTTCCACTGCGTATTGCTCAAAGTTTTCCGAAATGAATGTGAAAGCCACGAGCGTTATTCACCCCCCCTCCCCCCTCTAGTGTTTTCGATCCAACAATTGGTATCAGAGCGGGGTCGCTCTGAATTAGTACACCTTTTGTGTTTTTCCTCCAAATCTATTTTTAAAATATTCATTTTCATCTTTTCACTATTGGTCGGCATTAGTGAAATATCGCATTTTCAAAAGTTTGAAATAATATATTTTTTTAATATTTTATTAATTTTTTCCTCGAAATTAGTGAATTGTTATTTTATCTTTCTCCCGCACTACTAATCCAAGACCAAGTCTTGGAATATTTGTTTTTGTTTTTCTTTGTGTGCGAGATTCCTTTTTAATGGCCTACCAAGTTGAGAAAAGCACTACATGCCTACCACTCTTGTCCAGTGAAAATTTCGGATACTAGAAAGACCAGATGGAGCATCAACTAAAATCCCAAGTGAAAATATGGACCATAGTCCAGATCAGATTTATTCTCCCCACTGAAGGTGTACCCATCGCCTGTGACAAGTGGGATGCAAAAACAAGTAGAAATTTGAGGCAAATGCAAAAGCAACATATACTCTCCTATGCGGACTAACAAATTCAGAGCTTGATCGAGTTGGAAAGTTCAACAATGCTAAGGAGTTTTGGGAGAAGTTGATCAAGCTTCATGAGATTCCTTCAGAACCAGAAGACCAAGTCGAACCTGAGTTCGAATTAGAGTATGAATCTCCAGAGTTAACCTTCGAACTTGTAACGACCCAATTTTCCTTATTTTCAAGTTCTAAAAGTCAATAAAAATATTTGGAAATACTTTTAAAATATTCTAGAGATTTTTAAGAATTTTAAGAGTATTTTTACGTAATTTTTGGAGGTCGTTTAGTAGGGTTACAAAAAGAAAGAAGTTTTAAAAAAAAACGTTGAGGGTGAGATTCGAACCCACGACCTCTGGTCGGACTGACCCAAGCAAAACCGACCCAACCAGCTGAGCTACACGGTTTTGTTAACCTTATATGGTGAGAATTAATTTTATAGCATAGTTAATGATTAGGGAATAAATTGGAAAAAAAATACGCGGCTGAGGGATTGAAGCCGAGACCCCTTATTTCGGTTAAAAGTCGGTTAACCAGCTGTACCGGCGAGTTTTTGTTAATTAAGGAAAGAACGGATTATATTTAAGGTATAGTTTAGATTAAACCCGAATATAAGAAAGGGAATTATGTTTTGGATTTTCGAAAAATCAAACATTTTCTCTCAAAATTCTTCTCCTCTGCTCCTTGCGTGCGACGGCGCCGCTTCTGCCCGAGCGAAGGAAATACGAAGCTCTAGCTTCGTCTCTGGCAGCCTGCGAGGGTTTTTCCTGGTGAGATCTTCACAATCGCGAGACCCCTTCATCGAGGAGAAGGTGTTGCCGCAAGGGATCACTTGAATCTTCACCTATCCGGAACCCTAGACTTCTCCTTTTCGGTTGTAAGTCCAGGAATAGCGAGGTGAGTTGCTACTCACCTGCAGTAGGAGTAGTTCTGCGAGTCTTGATTTGTGAATGAGCTATGATTTGGTATTTCTGCGCTTTCCTGTTGTTCGACTGGTTTTCTTTTGGTTCTTGCGATTTTGGGTGTTGCTGCCGTGGGTTTCAAAGAAGGATCAAGAGATGGTTTAATTTAATTGAGTATCTAGATTGAATTAAATAACAAGAAATAGTTACATATATGTGCAGTTGTATATAGTTCTGTATCTTAAAAGATTTCGGAGCATGTTTCATGAAGCTTGTATTATTCTTTGTTTGCTGCCGTGAAACCAAAAGGAAGAAGAAAAGGATTAGTTTAGGTTAGGCATGAAGAACAGTTACAAAATTTAGGTTTCCAGTAGCAATTTATCCTATTAGCAGCACATTGGTATCCTTTTTGGCTGTCTACTGTGGTTTTCATGAAGCAATTAAATCTTGAATGGTTCCTTACCAATCTGATAAAGTATAATTGGAAATTTTGGGTCGCTTTACAATAAGGGTTAAGCTGTGAAGGTGTTATTTAAGTTTGTTTTAATTTTACAGCAAAAATGAAGTTGATGCTTTATCTTTGGTTGTCAATGCTTTTCAAATTGTGCTAGAATTAATTAGACAGTTGTGGCATAATCAACAACCTAAATGTAGCATTCCAGTTTTAGTTACCCTTGGCCACCTTAGGTGCTTGAGCAGTTTCATTTGTGTTATTTAGAGGGCACGAACAACCTTTAGTCTGAGTACATAGTATTAGTTTTATTTGCTAATAATTAAGCATGATCAGTTTAACATGAGCAGTTTTATTTTAGAGTTGGCTTAAAGAAATCAAATTCAGTTTTCCTTGATTTATATATGTTGTAGCATGCTTAGAGAGCTCAGTTTGCTTTCCTTTGATTTATGTTTATTGTAGCATGTTTAAAGAAGTTTGATTTGTTTTCTTTTGCTTGATTCTGTTGATACATGCTTAAAGAAACCTGTTGCTCTATAAAAACTCTAGGATCTACCTGTAGGTGGGAAGAATAAGAGTTTTAATAAATCCTTTAGGGATTTATAAGAAGTTATAAGAAAGAGAGACCAAGGTCTTAATAGGATCTCTAATTTTTAAAGAATTGGGATCAGTAGCATATCAAGTGCTCAAAGAAATGCCAAGGCATTTTATTATAAGAGAATTGAAGAATAACAAGTATAAGGAAGTAATAGTTAAAAAGAAAATAAGTATTTTACTTTTTAATGGCATGTACCGGACACGAGGTCCAGGACACAAGGTCCATTGGGTGGGCTCCTAGATTGCCCCTAGGCACAAGATCGCCTAGAAGTACCTTAGTAGTTTCGGGATTAGCTGTAGGACCGTTAGAGTCGATAGAGGGGGGGGGGTGAATATCGATTCGAAAAAGACGAGTATAAACGCAGCGGAAAAATAAAATAGACACAGATGTTTTTACTTCGTTCGGAGCCTGTGACGACTCCTACTCGAAGGCCCGTGGTCCTTGACCACTTTCATTGGGCAATCACTAACAAGTCGAAATATGATTACAGAATGAGTACAGGAAATGCAAGTGAAAATAAAGCAATACCGACAAGGAAATTAAATAAAAACCGAAGTAGCACTTTGTCGGAACTTTGTTGGCGTCGCACTGAACGTCGAGCAGCAAGAACAGCAGTAGAAGAGTTCTCAGCTTAATTGAATTCATCTGAAGCTCCTGTCTGGGGCTTCTTTTATATGCTGTTCCAGGCGCCTGGATCCCTTCCGGGCGCCTGGAATGTGACGTAACTGCACAAACCATGATGCTCCACGTGGTGACGACTCGGCTGGATAGAATTCGCCTTCCGGGCGCCCGGACCTCCGGGCGCTCGGACCTCCGGGCGCCCGGACCTCCGGGCGCCCGGACCACCTTGTTTCAGAAAACTCTCTTTTCCTGCAAAACAAAGTTAGTCCGAGGTAAATATGTATCCTGTAAAACAGATTGTTAGCACGGTTAAAGTTCAACAGATGGATAAAAAGAGTATGACTTAGATTCCGTCTTTCTGAGACCGGAATCTAGTCACGATCTCGACTTAGACATCCGAAATGGATCTAAGCCGGATCGACGCCTAATGTCCCCTTTCCGGGAACGCGTCCTCACAGTCACTCCCCTCCAGTGACTTACCTCACTTACCTGCCAGACGTCCGATCAGCCCGTCGACCCGTCTGGACTTCTCGCCAAGCGTCCGGTCAGCCCGTCGACCCGCTTGGACTTCTCGCCAACTATCCGGTCAGCCCGTCGACCTAGCTGGACTTCTCGCCAAGCGTCCGGTCAGCCCGTCGACCAGCTTGGACTTCGTTCCAGACATCCGGTCAGCCCGTCGACCTGTCTGGACTTCTCCTGCACACTCGATCAAAGTGTCAGACAACAACAAAACTAACTTAACCTATTTGTCATTCATCAAAACCTGGGTTAAATCGTTAGTGCTAACTGTACCAACATTAGCTACCTCGACTCTTACTAAGGATGCGCACAAATTGGTACAATGCCGGGCCCAAAAGAAGTTTATTATTATTTTGAAGTATTAAAGTATAAGTTTTGAAACAAATGAAACAAGCTTCAAATATGTTTAGAATTAGAAAGTTTAGTTTCTTGTTATTTGAAGCATGCAGTAGTAGTTTTATTTGTTGCTATTAGATTATTCAGCATGTTTAGCTTTATTTGTTTTCAGCATGTAGTTATAGTTTTATTCTTGTGATGTTGAGTAGCTTTACTTGTTTAGTGGCTTTACATGTTTAGTATTTCAGTTAGTATGATTCCTTTGCTATTTATGAGCATGAGTAGTTTTATATGTTAGCATTCAGTTTTAGCATGTTTTTATTTATATACATGCATATCGAGTTTTTGTGAGTAGATAGCGCTCACTAAGCTTTATGCTTATAGACTGCACTTCCTCCTACTGCAAATAAAGGAAAGGAAAAGATTTAGCAAGGAAGGCGACAAGGTGGTGGTGATGAAGGTGTGTGATGGCTAGACTATGGGGTGATCAAGAGTTTGCTAAGGAATTGTTAAGACTTTTCTGTTTAGAGTTCTTTTAGTTTTCTTTAAATGTTATTATGAGTTAAGATTGTAATTAGGTTTATTCCGCATTTGTAGTTGGGTTCTATTGATGGAGTGATATTGTTGTTTGCTATTGTTAGGGTAGTTTCCTTCTTTTATTTGTGATATTATACTATGTGGTTGTGAAAATATATGTTCCAGCCGTCTGTGGCTGAGTATAGTTTGTTTGTATTGTTGATTTGGTCACTGGTACAGGGGAGACTTTGCCGAAATTTTCGGTAGGGATTCCTCGTGGTTTTTAATTATACCGGTTTAGTAGAGTTAGTAGTTAAGTAACGGTCACTCTTAGAGAGTAGTAGTAGTAGTAAGAAGGGTGGTCGTTACAGTTGGTATCAGAGCAGGTCCCATTCTCCAGCATCACACATCAGCACCAGCTTTGTCGTCTTTAAGTAAAAAAGTATTTAAGTTTTCTTTCTTATGCTTTCTTTATTATTTGCAGTATAGAGTATTTGCTTGTATGCGCTTTAGTAAGATAGAAGTTTGTTTCTCTTTTATTCATATACCTAAGTTTGGTTAGAAAGGATAAAGAATATATCAAGTCTTTCTTTTCTTTACATAATTAGATGTCAAGAAGAGGGCATCCCCGTACCGCTCGTACTGAGGACCAGGCTCAAGAGAACGAAGGGCCAGGAGCAACTGAACCAAATCTCTCTGAAGTTGTTGCTCAACTCCAGAGACAAGTAGCAGATCAATAGCAAGTGATCGTCAATCTGATGGCGAATCAGCAGCCAGTCCCTCCCACTCCTCCAACGATCAATATGGAGACTCCAGTGGTGACTAAGGTTCCACCAGCCGCCCTGGAAGTTCCCACAGCACCTAGAAGACAAAAAGCTTACCTGATACAGTGGCTGAAATTGAAACCAGAAAGTTTCTCAGGCACGACTGAGCCCTGGGATGCTCAGGCTTGGTTCAAGACTCTAGAGAGCACCATGGAGCTTTTTGACTGGCCAGAAGTCGAGAAGGTCAAGTGTGCTTCATTTTTCTTATCTGGGGATGCTTGTATGTGGTGGGAGAGAGTTAAAAGCAAGAGAGCAGTCAATCAGATGAGCTGGGCTGACTTTGAAGCAGAGTTTTATGAAGAATTCTTCCGTCAGCGGATCACCAATAAGCATTATAAGGAGTTCATAGAATTCAGACAAGGTGACCTGTCAGTGGAAGAAGCAGTAAATAAATTCAATAGGCTAGCTCGTCTTTGCCCAGAGCTAGTAAGCACGGAGAAGGAACGAGTCAGACTGATGTTCAGGATACTGAGGCCAGTGATAGCACTTAATGTGAGTAGTGGAGATCATCAGCCTCAGACTGGCGAAGAGCTAGTCAGCAGAGCATTAGTCGCTGAGCACTATCTGGATAGCATCAGGGTACAACGAGCGCAACATAAGCCAGTCAAGATCGAAGACAAGACAGCTGGCAATCAGAAACCTCAAGAAAATAAGCAGCACTGGAAGGGTAAAGGTAACAAGAGAAAGCAGTGGAACTCAGGAGGTAACCAGAAGGGAGGACCAGCAAACAAGCAGACTAAGTTCCCTCCCTGTCCTAAATGCAAGAAAATACATCCAGGAGTCTGTCTTTTGGGTAAGATTGGATGTTATTCATGTGGGCAGGAAGGACATATGGCTAGGGAGTGTCCTAACAAGCTCAAAGCATCCCAACCACAGCCAATACAATATGGAGGCAAGTCTCAGTTAGATTACATGCCTGCAACTCTGGAAGGACCTCAGCTCAGTCAAGGAAGGTTGGAAGCTCCACCAGTTCCAGTCAATGCTAGAGTATTCTCCCTCACTAAAGAGGAAGCTGCTAGTGCCTCCACGGTCATAACAGGTCAAGTAGTTATTTTTCAGCATATAGCTACTGCACTATTTGATACTGGGGCGACCCATTCTTTTGTATCCATACCTTTTGCCAAAGAATTACAGGTACCTACAAAAAGCATGAATTCCAAGTTCCTGACAACCCTAGCTTCTGGGGAAGTCATGGAATCCAGTCAGTGGTTTCGGTCTGTACTAGTCAGAATTTCAGACTGAGAGCTACATGTTAATCTGGTAGTTCTCACTATGCAGGATTTCGATATCATTTTGGGTATGGATTTCCTCAGCAAGTACAGTGCTTCAGTGGACTGCCGCAGAAGGAAAGTGATCTTTAGTCCAGAAGGTGAACCATCCTTTGAATTTACAGGAGTGCCAAAGAGGAAGACCTAGAAATTCTCCTCTTCCCTCACAGCTAAAGGGTGTGCTGGTTTTCTTGCATTCATTGTGAGTACAGAAGAAGAAGAAAGACCTAAGCAGGAGGAAGTTTGGGTAGTCTGTGAGTATCCAGAGGTATTCCCAGAAGAGCTACCTGGACTACCTCCCAACAGAGAAGTGGAGTTTGAGATTGAACTGGTTCCTGGTACCGGTCCAATTTCAAAAGCTCCATACCGCATGTCTCCAGCAGAGTTGAAAGAGTTACAAGAACAACTTCAGGAGCTGCTTGACAAAGGTTTCATCCGCCCTAGTCATTCACCATGGGGAGCTCCTGTGTTGTTTGTCAAGAAGAAGGATGGATCTATGCGGATGTGCATAGATTATAGAGCTCTGAATCAAGTGACAATCAAGAACAAGTATCCACTGCCCAGAATCGATGACTTATTTGATCAATTGAGAGGGGCAACAATGTTCTCCAAGATAGACCTGCACTTTGGGTACCATCAGCTAAAAGTGAAAGAAAGAGACATACCTAGAACGGCTTTTAGGACCAGATAGGACACTACGAATTCGTTGTCATTCCTTTTGGTGTGACTAATGCACCTGCAGTTTTCATGGACCTGATGAACAGAGTGTTCAGAGAATACCTTGACAAATTTGTCATTGTGTTCATCAATGACATTCTAGTTTATTCCAGAACCCCAGAGGAGCATGACACACACTTGAGAATAGTTCTGCAGACCCTTCAACAAAAGCAGCTCTATGCTAAATTCTCAAAGTGCGAATTCTGGTTGGAGCAGGTGGCGTTTCTAGGTCACATCATTTCTAGAGAAGGCATTTAAGTGGATCCAGCCAAAGTAGAAGCGGTTAGCAATTGGAAGAGACCCAAGAATGCCAGGGAGATCAGAAGCTTCCTTGGTTTAGTTGGGTACTACAGGAAATTCGTGGAAGACTTTTCCAGAATAGCCTCTCCACTTACAGCCCTCACCAGAAAGAACAAGAAGTTTGAATGGTCAGATAAATGTGAGCAGAGTTTCCAAGAGTTGAAGAAGAGACTGACCAGTGCTCCCATTCTGACAGTTCTAGAGAGTGACAAGAGTTTTGACATCTACAGTGATGCTTCCAAGATGGGCCTAGGATCTGTACTCATGCAAGAAGGAAAAGTTATAGCTTATGCTTCCAGGCAACTCAAAGATTACGAGAAGAACTACCCCACTCATGATCTTGAGCTGGCAGCTGTGGTCTTTGCACTGAAACTCTGGCGACATTATTTATATGGCGTTCAGTGTAGGATCTTCACAGACCATCAGAGTCTTAAGTACTTCTTCACTCAGAAGGACTTAAACATGAGACAACGTAGGTGGCTAGAGTTGGTCAAAGATTATGACTGTGAAATCCTCTACCACCCAGGCAAAGCCAACAAAGTGGCAGATGCACTAAGCAGAAAATCCAGTGCATCCCTGATGTCTTTGTCATCATTATCCCTATCACTGCAGAAGGAGTTGTCATATTTTGGTATGGAAATTATTTATAGGCAACTCTCTGCATTGACCTTAGAGTCAACCCTACTTGAGGATATACAGAGAAAGCAAAGTGAAGATCCTGTTATCCAAAAGATCAAGCAAGGGATACAAGAAGAAGGAAATTCGGAGTTTCGAGTATCAGACAATGGAATTCTTTATCAGGGGAGTCGCCTTTGTGTTCCCATTGATGAAGAGCTGAGAAAGAAAATTTTAGAGGAAGCTCATAGTACACCCTACTCCATGCATCCTAGTTCTACCAAGATGTATCAAGACGTGAAGCAGATTCTGGTGGTCTGGACTCAAAAGAGATGTAGCTAAATATGTCAGTACCTGCCTGACATGTCAAAGGGTCAAAGTAGAACGCCAGAGACCAGGAGGGGTTCTACAGCCTCTTCCTATACCAGAGTGGAAGTGGGAAGACATATCCATGGACTTCATAATGGGTCTTCCAAGAACCACAAATGGATATGATGCGATATGGGTGATAGTGGACAGATTGACCAAGTCTGCTCATTTTGTAGTCATCAAGGTGTCCCACTCTATAGAACAGTTGACACAGCTGTATGTTAAAGAGGTGATCAGACTTTACGGAGTTCCTAAATCTATTGTTTCTGATAGAGATGGGCGCTTCAACTCTCACTTTTGGGAGTGTGTTCAGACTACACTAGGCACCAAACTCAAGTTCAGCACAGCCTTCCATCCTCAGACTGATGGATAGACAGATCGAGTAAATCAGATTCTAGAAGATATGCTCAGAGCTTGTGCACTAGATTTCAAGGAAAGTTGGTGCAAGTACCAGTGCTTAGCTGAATTTGCCTACAACAACAGCTATCAGGCCACCATCAAGATGGCTCCTTATGAGGCATTGTATGGCAGGAAGTGCAGATCACCCATTTGCTGGCAAGAAGCAGGTGAAAGGAAAGAAATGGAAGTAGAGCTGGGCATTCAGACAGAGCTGATAGATGAGACTACTCAGGCTATCCAGAAGATCAGACAGAGAATTGAGACTGCCCAGAGCAGACAGAAGAGTTATGCTGACACACGTCGTAGGCCACTTGAATTCCAAGTAGGAGATTCAGTTTTTCTCAAGGTCGCTCCTATGAAGGGAGTGATGAGATTTGGCAAGAAGGGAAAATTAAGTCCTCGTTATGTAGGACCTTACCTGATCACAGAAAGGATTGGGAAAGTAGCTTACAAGCTGGATTTACCACAGGACATGTCAGCAATACATAATGTATTTCATGTCTCTCTGCTAAAGAAGTGTCTCCACGATCCTAGCCAAGTGATTCAGCCTCAGTCAATGCAGATCCAGGAGGATCTTAGTTATGAGAGCAGACTTACGCAGATAGTGGACAGAGCAGTCAAGAGACTAAGAAATAAAGAAGTACCACTAGTGAAGGTTATCTGGCAGAACCAGAAGCGTGAGGAAATCACTTGGGAGCGTGAGGACAGTATGAGACAGAAGTATCTAGAATTGTTCTAAGTTCGAGGATGAACTTTTTAAAAGGTATGGGGAATTGTAACGACCCAATTTTTCCTATTTTCAAGTTCTAAAATCCATAAAAATATTTGGAAATACATTTAAAATATTCTAGAGAATTTTAGGAATTTTTAGAGTACTTTTACGTAATTTTTGGAGGTCGTTTAGTAGGTTTACAAAAAGAAAGAAGTTTTAAAAAAAAACGTTGAGGGTGAGATTCGAACCCACAACCTCGGGTCGGACTGACCCAAGCAAAACCGGCCCAACCAGCTGAGCTACACGGTTTTGTTAACATTATATGGTGAGAATTAAGTTTATAGCATAGTTAATGATTAGGGAATAAATTGGAAAAAAAATGCGCGGCTGAGGGATTGAAGCCGACACCCCTTGTTTCGGTTAAAAGTCGGTTAACCAGCTGTTCCGGCGAGTTTTTGTTAATTAAGGAAAGAACGGATTATATTTAAGGTATAGTTTTGATTAAACCCGAATATAAGAAAGGGAATTAGGTTTTAGATTTTCAGAAAATCAAACATTTTCTCTCAAAATTCTTCTCCTCTGCTCCTTGCGTGCGACGGCGCCGCTTCTGCCCGAGTGAAGGAAATATGAAGCTCTAGCTTCGTCTCCGGCGGCCTGCGAGGGTTTTTCCCGGTGAGATCTTCACAATCGCGAGACCCCTTCATCGAGGAGAAGGTGTTGCCGCAAGGGATCACTGGAATCTTCACCTATCCGGAACCCTAGACTTCTCCTTTTCGGTTGTAAGTCCAGGAATAGCGAGGTGAGTTGCTACTCACCTGCAGTAGGAGTAGTTCCGCAAGTCTTGATTTGCGAATGAGCTCTGATTTGGTATTTCTGCGCTTTCCTGTTGTTCGACTGGCATAATCAACAACCTAAATGTAGCATTCCAGTTTTAGTTACCCTTGGCCACCTTAGGCACTTGAGCAGTTTCATTTGTGTTATTTAGAGGGCACGAACAACCTTTAGTCTGAGTACATAGTATTAGTTTTATTTGCTAATAATTAAGCATGATCAGTTTAACATGAGCAGTTTTATTTTAGAGTTGGCTTAAAGAAATCAAATTCAGTTTTCCTTGATTTATATCTGTTGTAGCATGCTTAGAGAGCTCAGTTTGCTTTCCTTTGATTTATGTTTATTGTAGCATGTTTAAAGAAGTTTGATTTGTTTTCTTTTGCTTGATTCTATTGATACATGCTTAAAGAAACCTGTTGCTCTATAAAAACTCTAGGATCTACCTGTAGGTGGGAAGAATAAGAGTTTTAATAAATCCTTTAGGGATTTATAAGAAGTTATAAGAAAGAGAGACCAAGGTGTTAATAGGATCCCTAATTTTTAAAGAATTGGGATCAGTAGCATATCAAGTGCTCAAAGAAATGCCAAGGCATTTTATTATAAGAGAATTGAAGAATAACAAGTATAAGGAAGTAATAGTTAAAAAGAAAATAAGTATTTTACTTTTTAATGGCATGTACCGGACACGAGGTCCAGGACAGAAGGTCCATTGGGTGGGCTCCTAGATCGCCCCTAGGCACAAGATCGCCTAGAAGTACCTTAGTAGTTTCGGGATTAGCTACCTCGACTCTTACTAAGGATGCGCGCAAATTGGTACAATGCCGGGACCAAAAGAAGTTTATTATTATTTTGAAGTATTAAAGTATAAGTTTTGAAACAAATGAAACATGCTTCAAATATGTTTAGAATTAGAAAGTTTAGTTTCTTGTTATTTGAAGCATGCAGTAGTAGTTTTATTTGTTGCTATTAGATTATTCAGCATGTTTAGCTTTATTTCTTTTCAGCATGCAGTTATAGTTTTATTCTTGTGATGTTGAGTAGCTTTACATGTTTAGTAGCTTTACATATTTAGTATTTCAGTTAGTATGATTCCTTTGCTATTTATGAGCATGAGTAGTTTTATATGTTAGCATTCAGTTTTAGCATGTTTTTATTTATATACATGCATATCGAGTTTTTGTGAGTAGATAGCGCTCACTAAGTTTTATGCTTATAGACTGCACTTCCTCCTACTGCAAATAAAGGAAAGGAAAAGATTTAGCAAGGAAGGGGACAAGGTGGTGGTGATGAAGGTGTGTGATGGCTGGACTATGGGGTGATCAAGAGTTTGCTAAGGAATTGTTAAGACTTTTCTGTTTAGAGTTCTTTTAGTTTTCTTTAAATGTTATTATGAGTTAAGATTGTAATTAGGTTTATTCCGCATTTGTAGTTGGGTTCTATTGATGGAGTGATATTGTTGTTTGCTATTGTTAGGGTAGTTTCCTTCTTTTATTTGTGATATTATACTGCGTGGTTGTGAAAATATATGTTCCAGCTGCCTGTGGCTGAGTATAGTTTGTTTGTATTGTTGATTTGGTCACCGGTACCGGGGAGACTCTGTCGAAATTTTTCGGTAGGGATTCCTCGTGGTTTTTAATTATACCGTTTAAGTAGAGTTAGTAGTTAAGTAACGGTCACTCTTAGAGAGTAGTAGTAGTAGTAAGAAGGGTGGTCGTTACAGAACCAGACTTAGAAGAATCACATCAGACTGATTTCATAACACTGATGGCCAAAGAAGAGATAGTTGAATCTGAATCCGAATTTGAGATGACAACAATCAAAGGGGAGAATCCTATCATGGATCTAAAAGGTAAAATTATAAATTCAAATTGTAAATTTCACATAACATGTTTTAAGTGTAGGGAGAGATGACACTATAGAAACAAGTGCCCTACTCGTGAGATTCGGCCGACACAACCAGAGAAGAAGGAGAAATTGATCCGGAAAGGGAAGAAACACATTGAATGCTCCAAGTGCAAACGAATGGGTCACTGCAAAAGTAAATGTCTAGAAAGAAGACCTCAAAATTCAGGGGGAGAAATCAAAGTAAGTAAATTTACATTACATGAAAATCTAATTTTTACAACGCATGTTTGTCCCCTAACTAATTCTGCTTACTCTAGTATAGATTTCTCTAGAAAATTAGATATGCATGCTAATAATACAATGAATAAATTTGATTCAAATCTAAATAAGAATAACTCAAAATTATTTAATAACCATAGGAGATTAACTTTTAGAAAATTAGAGAAACAAAGTAATATTTTAAAAGATAAAATATATAAATTAGAAAAGATTATTAATAATTTAACTAATCCACAAGATCTAGACTTGGGTTACAAGTCTAAGGTAAAACTTAAACCCTACAAACCAATCTGTAATCAAGTACCTTTAATTATAAAACAAACTTAAATAAAATCCAACCTAAACTAAATTAACTCCAACTCAAATCTAAACTTAAATAAAATCTAACCTAAACTAAAATCTAATCTAACTTAAATCTAACCTTAAATTCAATTAACTTAAATCTAAAATAAATCAAATTAAAACTCAAAAGTTAACTTAAACTTGTTAACTTAACTAATAAATTGCTTGACTTGGTTGATCCATGCAAATTACCATGACCATGCATATGCTAAATTGATAAATGTCAATCATGATTATTAATTGTATAATCTAAAATGGTTAGATAAGGACCTAGGCTTGATTCACACTTGACTAGTTAAACCTAAGGGTTTCAGAAAGAAAATTAAATATTCAATTTCTTTGAAAGGCTTTGTCTAGAAGTGGTGGATGATCTCATACCCATGAAGGTCAAGTGCCTCGCTACAGCTTGGAAGTCAATCATTAAAATAGTTATTTAATTGACTAACTGTAAAACTTGAGTCTAACTCAAATGTAAATCAATCCTTATATGATAATTTAAATTGAAAATTAAATTAACCATCTCATAAATCTATTAAGGCTCCTTGATTGAAAATCTAGAAAAGGGTGAGATGGACCTAGGTTTAAAGTAGTTAATCATTCCCAAATTAATTAATTAAATTAAGTTAATTAATTTCAAAATGTTAATCTTAATTTCAAAATGTTAATTAGTTTTAAATAATAATTAAATTATAATTATTTTTAAATTATGATTAATTTCAAAATCATTATTTTCAAAATTATAATTTCAAAATCATAATTTATTTTAATAAAATTATTTGATTATTAATCTTTAAATCATAATTAAATTTCAAATTATTAATTCTTAGATTTTCAAAATATCAACTATTTCTAAATGATAATTAATTTTCAAATCATATTTAATATATAATATTATAATTTTAAACTTAATTAACTTTTAATATATTTTCAAAATCTTTAAAAATTTTAAATGTTTACTCATATTTTAAAAACTTGAAATTCAAACTTATATTTTAAATCTAAATTTTAATATTTTTTAAATAAAGTTAACTCCGTCTCACACACACTTATAAGATAAACATGCTTGATAACTTAGAATGGGTGAGATGAAAAATTAGGAAAATAAATAATAACTTTTATATTTTTTTATTTACATGCTTGAACTCTAGGACCCTAAAAATCTATTTTGGCATTAATTTAGAGGCAGTGCAAAGAAATTTAAGACATTAATTTTTATCTTTATTTTCTTAAAACATTGTGTTTCAGAGTTAAACTTTTCAAAAAGTTCAAAATATTTCTAAAAAGGAAGTTCATTTTTTTGTAAAAATAAATTATCTTTGATAGAAACTAAGTATTTGCTAAAATATTTTCAAGTATTTTTACAAGAAAATATTTTTTAAAGTTAAGCTTTTATCAAAATTTTTAAAAGCTAAGCTTTTATCAAAATCTTTTTTAAAGTTGAGTACTTCTAACTAAGTTTTTTTTCAAAATCTTTAAAGCTAAATACTAAATTTATCAAATTCTTTTTAAAAGATCAGTTTTGAAAGATAACAACTAAATTTATCAAAGTCTTTTTAAAAGCTAAATTTTGAAAGCTAAGAACTAAATTTATCAAAGTATTTTCAAAACTAAATATTTAGCTATGTTTTCTTTGGAAATGCTACGACAGTTTCAAAACTTTCGTTTATCGAAGTTTTTTTTTGAAATAGCTAAGTATTTTTTAAAAACAATCTCTACTTTAGCTAAGTTTTTTGAAAGAAATTATTTTGAAAGCTAAATTTCGCTAAGTGCTACCCCTCAGGGGGAGCTTAAAGTTAAAAAGAATAATTTTTTTACAACCCTCTCTCTACTTAGTATGCTTTTTGATTTATGTCAAAGGGGGAGAGAAGTCAAAGTTAAGAAATCTAAGAATTTAAACATAATTTTTATAAAAGGGGGAGCATAAGTAAGAGGGAGCACAAAGTTTTTTTATTTATGCTCATGATACTTATGCTTAAATTCTTTCATTTTATTATTATGTTTTACTTAACTTTGAACCGTATTGCCATAATAAAAAAGGGAGAGATTGTTGGTGCGGGAAGCATCCAACAGTCGAACCTGTGTTTTGATTATGTCAAAGGGTTCAAAGTTAGGTTGTCTTGTTATCTAACAAGTTTGATGAGATTGCAGGAAAGTTCTAAGTGTACTTAGGCAAAAGTCCTAGATGCGGTTAGGCAGGTGAAAACCCCTAGGGAGTGGTAACCTTAGGCCCTAAGGGGTGGTAACCCTAGGTGAGGAAAAGTCCTAGCTGTGGTTAGGCAAAGGGAAAACCCTAGGGGGAGGTAACCCTAGGTCCTAGGGGTGGTAACCCTAGGTCGTAGGGGTGGTAACCCTAGGTGAAAAGTCTTGGCGGGTCGAGGGCTTCGGGCAAAAGTCCTAGAGTCGGGGACTCTAGGTGGAAAGTCATGGTGTCGCAAACCAGGTGCAAGACTGGACGGGTCGTGGAGCGGATGCCCAGCAGAAAGTCCTGGAACCTCAGGCACTAAGAAAAAGTCCAGTTAGTCTGGAGGACCGGTCTGGCAATAGTTATCTTCTCCTTAGTGGATAAGGTGAGGACGCATTCTCCAGTGAGGGAAAAATAGGCGTTGATTCGACCTAGGGTTTCCGGTTGTAAATCCAAAGTCAGAACCAGACAGTCTGATGATTGTCAAATATTTATCTTAATCTTATTTTTTTATGCCTAAATCTGTTTTGCAGGATATATTTTATATTATGGACTAACACATCTTGCAGGGAGCAAAAAAGATGTAAAACCTCGAATGAACAGTACCCGAGGCACCCTCCATGGAGCTTGGAGGTGCCTCGGGTGCACTAGCCGAACACCTCCGTGTAGCAGGGCAGAGGGCGCCCTCCATGGAGCTAGAGGCGCCCTGGACGCTGGGCAAAGGGCACCCTCCATGGAGCTGAGGGCGCCTTGGACGCTGGTGGAGGGCGCCCTCCATGGAGTTGGAGGCGCCCTCAAGCGAATGAGCAGCGACCATTTCGGAGCTCATCCATGCTACAGTTTCGAAGGGATTGAGGGCACCCTCCACAGGCTACTTAAGCCCAGTTCGAGAAGCAGCAAAAGGATAACATAAACTCGCAATCTATTCTCCATGTGCTACTCAAAGGATGGTCCAACAAAGCCTTAACAAGACTCTAATGACCAGAAGCTTCAAGTTTACTATTCTTAGTAGTCGGTAATGTAACACCCGTAAAATTCCTTTATTTTTACAAAGTACAAAAAGAAATAGAAGAAGATAAAAGAAATAAAAATATATGCATAAATGGCCTAGGCTAGGATTTGAACTCGAGACCTCTTGCTTGAAATTTGTTTAAGTAGCCATTAGGTGGTGGTAAAGCATCACATAAGCAATATGAAATAATTCCTTATATGTGGATTATGTGTGAAGAGACGCTCCAATTTCCACTTAGTATAAAAGGGGTTGGATGAGATCAAAGACCTAATCTTCTGCCTCCTTTTTCCTCTCTAGCCGAATCCTCTTCTCCCTCCCTTCAAGTTTCGGCCAAGGAAACCTTGGGCTCCAAGTCTTAAAGCTTTCAAAGGAGGGAATCTAAGGGAGAGTTTCTCCCAAGGAGGTAGGACGCAAAAGGAGGGTGACTTGGAGATTAAGGCACACGAGGGAGGATTTTGGGGTCTTCCTAACACCTTATAATCGTATGATCTAGAGAAAGGATGTAAGTGTTGGAACCTCAAGGTTATTTTGGTGTGATCAATAATTTAAGTTAGGTCCTATTTGTTTTTAACTTTGTGTCTAAGTGTATAGGAACTTAGGAGTACAGGTAGTCGAGCGGAAGACGCAGCTAGTGAGAAGGACGGCACGCAGTGCATCCGAGGGACGAGGTGCTACGGAAGAGTACACCGGCGGATGAGAAGAAAGCGTGTGGTGGTTCCGATGGATGAGAAGCCGGAGCGGAAGACTGCTCGAGGAGCAAGAGACGCAGTTAGCGAGAAGGTCGGCACGGGGTGCAACCGAGGGACGAAGATTGCGGTTGAGTACGCTGGCGGATGAGAAGGAAGCACGCGGCGATTTAGAGGGACAAGAAGCCGGAGTGGAAGCCTGCTCGAGAAGACTGGAAGTTGGGTTCGGCTAGCCCTATTCTGGATGACAGAGATCACCCAAGCGAGCAGAAGACTCAGTCTAAGGCGATCGGAGCTGGAGCAAAATACCCAGGCTGAAAAGTCAACGGGGTTGACTTTCCTTCTGGGTCGCCCGGAGTTGTTTGGGACGCCCAGAACAGACCGTGGCGCACGGAGCCCTCCGGGGCGCCCGGACCCCTTCCGAGCGCCCGGAGTTGACTTTTTGACCAGATCGAGTTTTGACTCGATATGAACGTTGGGGGATAAAGTTTATCCCCCCCCCCCTCCCAGGGTGCCCGGAACCCTCAGGGCACCCCGACAAAGGCTATAAATATAGCCTTGGTCCAGAAGCTTTTTCAACAACTCAAGCAATTCATTCTTTCTGCACTTGTATGCTTTCTCTGTAGTTAATCTTCTGTTTTCTATGCTTCATCATTGTAAGAGGCTTCTCCGCCTGAAGGAGTTCTTAGCACGATCATTTTCCTTGGATTAACAACCTCCCTGGTTGTAACCAAGTCAAATCTTGTGAGCCTCGTCTTTTTTGTTTGTTTAGTTAATTATTTATGCAAGTGTTAGTTTAAGAGTTCGAGAAGGGTTTGCATTTTATTTTCAGGCTATTCAACCCCCCTTCTAGCTGACCACCATGATCCAACAAGTGGTATTAGAGGCAAGACGCTTCAGGAGGACTAACCGCCAATCGAAGCAAAGATAATGGTCGGACCAAGCATCTACCCACCGAAATTCGAAGGGATTTCACTACCTGGAAAAAGAGAATGTAGGTATTCTTTAAATTTGATTTTGAATTAATTTTAATAATGAAATTTGGCTTTGTAGCTCCAGAGGGCAAAGAAAAATATCAATGGACGAAAAAGGAACAGACCGAGTACGTGGCGAACGGTAAAGCAGAATTCCATCTGCTTAGCGTTCTTCTGCCACAAGAAGTCAACTAGATCGGGAACTACGACTCGGCAAACGAACTTTGGGAGAAGTTCCTCGAGCTGCACGAAGGAACGTCCGAAGACAAGATCGCTAGACGGGATATACTTCGCAATTAGATCACCAGCCTGCGACTTGGGGAAGACGAGACAGTTGCGCATCTGCACTCGAGAATCAAAGATATCATCACCGGACTGTTGAATCTCGGATAAAAGGTAAGTAACCGAGATTCTCTAAGGTATGCTTTAAATTCTTTTTCGAGAAATTCAAAATGGGCATCAATAGGAGATGCCTTTTACATCTCGAAAGATTTAGAAAAAATTATACTAGAAGAATTTTTCTCGACATTTGAAGTTCACGAATCAAGATGTGCAGGTACGATGGAGCCCAAGAACAACATCGCCCTTAAAGCATCGAGAGACGAACCTGAGTCAAAATCTTCTCTCGACGATGAGGAAATGGTAATGATGGTAAGACGGTTTAAAAAGCTTTGTAAATCTAGAACTACTAACCATCCGTAGGGTAGAAAGAAAAGGACCATCCGCTGCTACCACTGGGACGAAGAAGGGCACGTCAAGGACAACTGCCCTAAGCTGAGGAACAAAGACAAGGATAAAGGTAAGAAGTTTGTCCAAAACCGCAAGGTCCTAAAGGCGACATGGGACGATACGTCGTCCGAATCGGAAGTCGAGGCGTTCTCCGGACTCGCATTAATGGCGAGTCATCAAGACGACGACTGCAATTCAAGATCTTCTGAGATGAGCATCAAGATCATCGATGAAGGGGGAGCTACATCGGAAGAATGCAGCAGTTCAGGGGGAGACACGGACAATGAGATCGACAAGGTAAGTGAGGTACGATCTCTTCCTCCCGATAAACTTTTTAAGTTTGTTAAGTTTCTAACTAAACACTGCTGCAAGTTAGAAAAAGAAATTAAAAATTTAAAAATAATATTAGCTAAATCTTGCCCTTTAGAAGAATTAGATAAAGTTAAATTAGAAAATGAGAAATTGAAATCAGAAAATGAAAATTTGAAAATTCAAGTAGATAACTTGAAAAACCGTGTATGTTCATCTAATATAAATTTTAGAAGATTTAATAATTTAAATTGGTATTTTCGATATCATAAGGGACAGATTAGAAATATTTCAAAGAAATATGTCCCCAAGAAATTTTTAATTAATCCAGTAGGCAGAAACCCATATTGGGTTCCTAAGTCTTGTTTGACTTGAATTTTTAATCAGATTTAGAGCTTTCAGCGAGAAAATTAGACATTAAAATATCTTTATGAGGCTTTGTCTAAGGAAGTGGTTGTTGCTCCAATAACCAAGAAGGCCTAGTGCCTCACCACGACCTGAAAGCCAAAATATTGAAATAAAATGTTTAATTAATTTTCTGATAAAAGCATTAAGGTGGAAATTTAATAATGCTTTAAAAAGTCTTTTAAACATTTTTTTCAAAATTTTTTTACATAGAATTTTTTTTTTAAACTAAAATTACCTAAGTTAAAAGGTCCTATTTTTTTTTGCATAAAACTTTATACAAAAGTTAAAAGTTTTTTCTAAAATTTCTGCTTAAAATCTTTACTTAGAAAATTTTTCAAAAAAAAAAAAATTGCAAAATTTTTTAAGCCGGAATTTTTTTTACTTAAATTTTTTTTTAACTTAGAACATTTTTTTTGCTTAAGTTGCAAAATTCTTCTGAAAGTTATAAATTGTTTCATAAATTTTTTTTAAGTTAGAATTTTTTTTTTCAAAAATTCTCTAACTTAGAGTTTTTTTTCAACTTAGAATTTTTTAAGAAAGTTAGAAAATTTTTTTAACCCTTAGATTTTCTTCGGAACCCCATTTTTTTGTGATCAAAAGGGGAGAAGGAAAAGTATAAGTCTAGGGGGAGGTAGACAATTTTTTCTATCTTTTTGCACTTAATTGTAAATTTAGTTAGTTTATTTTCATGTCTATTTTACCCTAACTTAACTTGGGTTGCTCACATCAAAAAGGAAGAAATTGTTAGAACCCCAAGGTTGTTTTGGTGTAATCAACAAGTAAGTTAGGTCCTGTGTGTGTTTTAACCTTGTGTCTAAGTGTGCAGGAACTTAGGAACACAAGTAGTCGAGCGGAAGACGTAGCTAGCGAGAAGGACGGCACGCGGTGCGTCCGAGGGATGAGGCGCTGTGGAAGAGTACACCGGCGGATGAGAAGGAAGCATGCGGTGGTTCGAGGGACGAGAAGCCGAAGCAGAAGACTGCTCGAGGAGCAAGAGACGCAACTAGCGAGAAGGTCAGCACGGGGTGCGACCGAGGGGTGAAGACTGTGGATGAGTACGCTGGCGGACGAGAAGCAAGCACGCGGCAATTCTGAGGGACGAGAATTCGGAGTGGAAGCCTGCTCGAGAAGACCGAAAGTTGGGTTTGGGTGAGCCCTATTCCAGATGACAGAGATCACCCAAGCGAGCAGAAGACTCGGTCTGAGGTGAATGGAGCCGGAGCAAAATACCCCAGGTTAGAGTTGTCCGGGGCGCCTGGAACAGTCCGAGGCGCCTGGAGCCCTCTGGGGCGCCCGGAGTTGACTTTTTAATCGGATCGAGTTTTGACTCAATCAAAACATTGGGGGATAAAGTTTATCCCCCCCCCCCCCCCAAGGGTGTCCGGAACCCTCAGGGCGCCCCGACCAAGGCTATAAATATAGCCTTGGTCCAGAAACTTTTTCAACAACTCAAGCAATTCATTATTTCTGCACTTGTACGCTTTCTCTGTAGTTAAGCTTCTGTTTTCTGCGCTTCATCGTTGTAAGAGACTTCTCTGCCTAAAGGAGTTCTTAGTACGATCATTTTCCTTGGATTAATAACCTCCCCGGTTGTAACCAAGTCAAATATTGGAGCCTCATCTTTTTTGTTTGTTTAGTTAATTATTTATGCAAGTGTTAGCTTAAGAGTTCGAGAAGAGTTTGCGTTTTATTTTCAGGCTATTCAACCCCCCTTCTAGCCGGCCGCCATGATCCAACAATAAGTACCTCTCACCTGCAGTATGAGTAGCTTTGTTAATACATGTTATGATATGTTTTAAACGTGTTGCATGTTAAAGGAGATGGATGCTATGAGATGTAAGATACCCTATAAAGTTTTGGGATTAAGAGCATGCTTAGATCATCTTGGTTTGCTTCCCATTATGTTTTGAAACTAAGAAGTATAATCAAGTGCCTAAAGTGCTTCCCTATAAGTACGGGGCAATTAAGCGCACATAAGGTGTTTGGTTAAATGCCAAGCAAGTGCAAGTACCAGAAATTAATAGTTAAAAGGAAGTATTTTACTTTAGAAAGGCATGTACTGGACACAAGGTCCTTGGGTGGGCTCCTAGATCGCCCCTAGGCTCCTAGACCGCCTAGTAGTACCTTAATGGGTTCGGGATTAACTACCTCGAATCTTATTAAGGATGCGCGCAAAATGGTACAATGTCGGGCCCAAGCAAGTGATTATTATTTTCACTATTATGTAATATAAAGTTTTTAAACTTCATGGTTTGTCTTAGTGGAAGTTTCCTAAGTTTAGAATTGAGTTATATAGTGTAGTAGTGGCAAACTCAATAATATGCCAAAGTAACTGTTTTATTTCATTACTAGCATGGTTTTGTGTTGATGGTTTGCATGATAAACTGGTTTGAAAATACATGTCATGTGCATATTTTCGAGGTACGGTTTTGGGTATGAACTACTGGCAAAAGTATGGTTACAATGTTGCATTTTTTTCTTCAAGCAGTTTAAAAAGCATGTCTTCTTTTAATGTCTCATTTTGTGAGTAGATGGTACTTACTAAGCATCAGCTTATAGATTTGCATTTCCTTGTACTGCGATAAAGGTAAAGGAAAGCTCGAGTAGGAGGAGGCAGCAGGAGCAGTGCTTGGGGGTGTGTGCATGTGTTGCAGAACAATGAAAAGAGATCAGAGAGTTTGTTATTATGGGGAACGTGTAGAACTTTAGTTTGTTTTCTTCTCTCTGTTTTATATAAGATACTGGCACTAATCGGTTTAGAATGAAATTGACAGCTTGGCAGAATTTGAATGGCAAGTGAAAGTGAAAAAGAGGAGAACAAGCTTTTCCGGTAGTGAAGGGGGATCCTCCGCACGGCCCGTGGCACGGCCGTGCGGGTTCGCACAGCCTTGCCCTTCCTCCTCTCGGCCAAGGTGACACAGCCGTGTGATTCCACACGGTCGTGCCCTTCTTCCTCTCGCCCGAGGTGACACGACCGTGTGGAATCACACGGCCGTGCACCTCCTCCCTTCGGCCAATGCTACACGGCCGTGTGATTCCACACGGCCGTGTCTCTCCTTCTCTCGTCCGAAGTGACACAACTGTGTGGGTTCACACTATCGTGCCCCTTTCATCCTCTACCAAGGGTCACGACCGTGCAACCCTCACACGACCATGCCCTGTGTCAGTTGGGAGTGCAATAGTTGTCAGGGCCACACAACCTAGACTCACCAGAAGCTTTAGACTCCCTTCAGCCCTACGTGGTTGCAAGTCATGTCCTACCAGTCATACATGTTAGAATAGATTTAAGGACTAATCAGTATGTAATAGGTAAGAATGCCGAAAAAATTGGATGTACGAGGAAAGAGTAACGTTTGTCTTATAGCTTAAGGGTATGAGTAAGAGCGGGCGTTATAGTTTGGTATCAGAGCCAAGTTCCATCCTTCCGGCACACACCTCAAGCATTGATCCTGCAGCTTCCAAGTAAGAAATTACCGTTTTCATAACTTTATGGATTTAGTTTTGTTATGATTATTAAGAATGCTTGTTAGGATTTAGCATGCTTATACATGGAAGTACTAATAATAGTAGATAAGAATAACAATAGGCTGACAAAATATCTCACTGGTTGGTATATGGATATGTAGAATGGCTAGAGGACGATCGGCTAGACAATCGAGAGTTAATGAACCTCAACCAGTGGAGAATGAGTCTGCACCCCAGCCCAATCTTCTAGAAGTAGTAGCTCAACTACAGAGACAATTGGCGGAGCAGCAGTAGGTTATTGCCACCCTGACTGCTAATCAGCAAGCTCCTCCTGTTGTCCCATCGGAAGCCACTATAGTGACGCCTACTACAGTTGAAGTTCCATCAGTTACACCGGTAGCACCAACAAAAGTAGTGAGGCAAGAAGCATACCTCATCCAGTGGCAGAAGCTGAAATCAGAGAATTTCTGGCGGTAATGAACCATGGGATGCCCAGGCATGGTTCAAAACCCTAGAGAGCATAATGAAGGTACTAGACTGGCCGGAGGTAGAAAAGATTAAGTGTGCTTCCTTCTACTTTACTAGTGACGCAAGAATGTGGTGGGAAAGGGTTAAGGCAAAATGAAAAGTGGATCAGATGACCTGGCCTGACTTCGAGACTGAGTTCTTCGAAGAGTTCTTCCATATGCAAGTCATGAATAAACATTATGACAAGTTCACGGAATTTCAACAAGGAAATTTATCGGTGGACGAAGCCGTGAAGAAATTTAATAGACTAGCTCGCTTATACCCTGAGCTGGTCAGCACGGAACGAGAAAGGGTGAGACTAATGCTTAAGATGTTGAGGCCAGAGATAGCTCTGAATGTAGCTGGCGGAATAAATAGACCGCAGACTGCAGAAGATTTGATTAGTAGTGCCCTGATCACAGAGCATTACCTGAATAGCATCAAGTAGTAGAAACCAGTACAGATTGAGAACAAAGGTGAAGGGAGTTCTGGCACTCAGAAAACTCAGGGCCAAGGTTCAACCTGGAAGGGGAGCTCCAAGAGAAAGCAGTGGAGTAATAAGAAGGGAGGATCCGTAAGCAAGCAGCCAAGTATGCCACGTGTTCCACGTGTGGAAAGATGCATCCTGGAATCTGTCGCAAGGAGACTAGTGGTTGTTATACGTGTGGTCAAGAGGGGCATATAGCCAAGTATTACCCGACCAAGAGCAACTTACCTCCAGTACAATCTATTCAGTATGGAGGCAACCAGGCGTAGTTACACCAGATGCAGGCCACGTTGGAGGGTCCTCAAATTAGCCAGGGTAGATTGGAGGCTCCACCAAGTGCTACTAATGTTCGAGTCTTCTCCCTTACCAGAGAGGAGGTAGAAAACACCTCCATGGTTGTCACAGGTCAGATACACATTTTTAATTTATATGCAACTGTGCTATTTGATACTGGGGCAACCCATTCGTTTGTTTCCATAGTATTTACTGAAAGTATAGGTATACCCTCGGATGTCCTAAGAGGACAGTTCTTAATGACACTACCCTCGGGAGAGATAATGACATCTACGCACTGGCTACGTGCTTTGCCAGTCAAAATTTCAAATAGAGAACTGTACAGTGATCTGATAGTGTTGAACATGTCTGACTACGATGTTATTTTTGGGATGGACTTTCTGAGCAAGTATGGTGCTTCCATCGAGTGCCATAAGCGAAGAGTCCTATTCCAACCTGAGGCAGACCCTAAGTTTGAGTTCATCGAAGAATCCAAGAAGAGGATCCAGAAATTCTTATCGGCTATAAAACCTCAGAAAATGTTAGTCGATGGATGTGTCGGATTTCTAGCTCACGTGGTTAATACCCAGCAAGAAAGGGACCAAAAGCTAGAGGAAGTTAGAGTTGTATGTGACTACCCAGTAGTGTTTCCGAATGGGTTACCAAGCTTGCCTCCGGATAGGGAAATCAAATTTGAGATTGAACTTATCCCTAGTATCCATCCAATCTCAAAGGCACCCTACCGCATGACTCCGGTAGAATTGAAAGAACTACAGGGATAACTACAGGAGCTGCTTGACAAGGGTTTCATTCGCCCTAGTCACTCACCATGGGGAGCTCAGGTGTTGTTGGTAAAGAAGAAGGATGGGTCCATGCGAATGTGTGTGGACTATCGAGCGCTGAACAAAGTGACCATTAAGAATAGATATCCCCTGCCTAGAATTGATGATTTGTTTGATCAGTTAAAGGGCGCCACGGTCTTTTCCAAGATAGATTTAAGGTCTGGATATCATCAAGTGAAAGTGAAAGCGGATGATGTGTCAAAGACGACATTCCGAACGAGGTATGGGCACTACAAGTTTGTGGTTATGCCTTTTGGAGTGATGAACGCTCCTGCCACTTTTATGGATATGATAAACAGGGTATTCAAGGCGTATCTGGACAAGTTTGTAATTGTCTTCATAGACGATATCCTTATATACTCCAGAACTCAGGAAGAACATGCTGAACATCTGAAGATAGTATTACAGATTTTTCAGCAGAGCCAGTTATACACAAAGTTCTCCAAGTGCGAGTTCTGGCTCGAGTAAGCGTCCTTCCTAGGCCACATTATTTCCAAGGATGGGGTTATGGTAGACCCGACAAAAATAGAAGCTGTGAGTAACTGGAGTAGACCTAAGAATGCCAGTGAAATCAGGAGTTTCCTTGGGTTAGCAGGCTACTACAGGAAATTTGTAGAGAACTTCTCCAGGATCGCCTCACCACTGACAACACTTACCAGAAAAAACTGAAAGTTTGAATGGACAGAGGATTGTGAGAAGAGTTTCACTGAACTGAAACGGAGACTGAACAGTGCCCCAATCCTGACTCTCCAAGAGAATAACGAAAGCTTCGATATTTACAGTAATGCTTATAAATTTGGACTCGGGGTTGTACTGATGCAGAATGGCAAGGTCATCGCTTATGTCTTGAGACAACTTAAGGATTATGAGAAGAACTATCCTACTCATGACCTTGAGTTACCAGTGATAGTCTTCGTTCTCAAGATTTGGAGACATTACTTATATGGAGCTCAGTGCAAGATTTACACAGATCACCAAAGTATGAAGTATTTGTTCACTCAAAAAGACCTGAACATGAGACAACGGAGATGGCTGGAACTGGTCAAAGACTATGACTGTGAAATCCTCTATCATCCAGGGAAGGCAAACAAAGTGACAGATGCAATAAGTAGAAAATCTTGTGTCGCTCTATTGTCCTTATCTGCCATGGCGACTCCCCTCTAAAAAGAAATAGAAAATTTTGGGCTTGAAATCATTACTGGGTAACTCTCCACTTTGACATTAGTGTCAACCCTGCTTGACGAGATACAGAAAGGGCAAGATGAAGATACTAATATTCAGAAGATCAAGCAGGGAATACAGGACGGAGAAAATGGGGAGTTCTGAGTATCAGATGGTGGAATACTATATTATGGTGATCGCCTTTGTGTCCCTAATCAAGAAGAACTACGAAAGAAATTCTAGACGAAGCCTATAGATCACCCTATGCAATGCATCCTGGTTCAACCAAGATGTATCAAGATTTAAAGGAATGCTTCTGGTGGTCTGGAATGAAAAGAGATATTGCAAGATATATCAGTACTTGTCTGACATGCCAATGGGTTAAAGCAGAACATCAAAGACTGGGCGGAGTTCTGCAGCCTATACAGATTCCAAAATGGAAGTAGGAGGATATATCTATGGACTTCATAGTAGGACTAACCAAGACTATAAATGGATTCGATGTTATCTAGGTAATAGTGGGCAGATTGACCAAGTCTGCTAATTTTCTAGCTATCAGAACATCCTACTCCATGGAACAATTAGCGCAACTGTATGTTAAAGAGGTTATCAGATTGCATGGAGTTTCCAAAACCATAATTTCTGATAGAGATGGTCGCTTCACTTCACACTACTGGGAGTGTGTTTAGAGAGCTCTTGGCACTAAGCTGCGGTTTAACACAACATTTCATCCTCAAACAGATGGCCAAACAGAATGAGTGAATCAAGTTCTGGAGGATATGCTACAGGCTTGTGCCTTAGATTTCAAAGGGAGTTGGTGCCGATACCTGTGCTTAGCAAAATTTGTATATAATAATAGCTATCAAGCTACTATCGGAATAACACCCTATGAGGCCCTATATGAGAGGAGATGTAGATCTCCTATATGTTGGTACGATGGTGGTGAAAAGAGAGAAATGGGACTCCAAAAGGATCTTATCGAGGACACCACCAAAGCTATTTAGAACATTCGCCAGAGGGTAGAAACTGCTCAGTGTCGGCAGAAGAGCTATGCGGATGTGCGCCGTAGACCACTAGAATTTGATGAGGGGGATTTAGTGTTCCTCAAAGTAGCTCCTATAAAAGGAGTAATGAGGTTTGGAAAGAAGGGAAAGTTGAGTCCACGTTATGTGGGGCCGTACCGGATCACCAAAAGGGTTGGCAAGGTAGCGTATAAGCCAGAACTACCTCAAGAAATGTCAACCATTCATAATGTATTTCATGTCTCAATGCTGAAGAAGTATGTTCCCGATGCGAATCAAATGATTGAGCCACAGACGGTACAAGTTCGAGAGAACCTCAATTATGAGAGTGGATCTATTCAGATAATAGATCGAGAAGTTAAGAAGCTGAGGAACAAAGTGATACCGTTAGTGAAAGTGCTGTGGCAAGGACAACAGTATGAAGAGGCAATTTGGGAATGCAAGGATGATATGAGACGGAAGTATCCACACTTGTTCTAAGTTCGAGGATAAACTTTTTATAAGGTATGGCGAATTGTAACACCCGTAAAATTCCTTCATTTTTACAAAGCGCAAAAAGAAATAGAAGAAGAGAAAAGAAATTAAAATATATGCATAAATGGCCCGGGCTAGGATTTGAACCTGAGACCTCTTTCTTGAAATTTATTTAAGTAGCCATTAGGTGGTGGTAAAGCAACACATGAGCAATATGAAACAATTCCTTATATGTGGATTATGTTTGAAGAGACGCTCCAATTTCCTCTTAGTATAAAAGGGGTTGAATGAGATTAAAAACCTAATCTTCCACCTCCTTTTTCCTCTCTTGCCAAATCCTCTTCTCCCTCCCTTCAAGTTTCAGCCAAGGAAACCTAGGGCTCTAAGTCTTAAAGCTTTTAAAGGAGGGAATCTAAGGGAGAGTTTCTCCCAAGGAGGTAGGACGCAAAAGGAGGATGACTCGGAGATTAAGGCACACGAGGGAGGATTTTGGGGTCTTCCTTGCACCTTATAATCGTAAGATCTAGCGAAAGAATGTAAGTACCTCTCACCTGCAGTATGAGTAGCTTCGTTAATACATGTTACGATATGTTTTAAACGTGTTGCATCTTAAAGGAGATAGATGCTATGAGATGTAAGATACCCTGTAAAGTTTTGGGATTAAGAGTATGCTTAGATCATCTTAGTTTGCTTCCCATTAAGTTTTAGAACTAAGAAGTATAATCAAGTGCCTAAAGTGCTTCTCTATAAGTACGGGCCAATTAAGCGCACATAAGGTGTTTGGTTAAATGCCAAGCAAGTGCAAGTATAAGAAATTAATAGTTAAAAGGAAGTATTTTACTTTAGAAAGGCATATACTAGACACAAGATCCTTGGGTGGGTTCCTAGATTGCCCCTAGGCTCCTTGACCGCCTAGTAGTACATTAATGGGTTCGGGATTAACTACCTCGAATCTTATTAAGGATGCACGTAAAATAGTACAATGCTGGGCCCAAGCAAGTGATTATTATTTTCACTATTACGTAATATAAAGTTTTTAAACTTCATGGTTTGTCTTAGTAGAAGTTTCCTAAGTTTAGAATTGAGTTATGTAATGCAGTAGTGGCAAACTCAATAATATGCCAAGATGACTGTTTTATTTCGTTACTAGCATGGTTTTGTGTTGATGGTCTGCATGATAAACTGGTTTGAAAATACATGTCATGTGCATATTTCGGAGGTATAGTTTTGGGTATGAACTACTGGCAAAAGATGGTTACAATGTTGCATTTTTTTCTTCAAGCAGTTTAAAAAACATGTCTTCTTTTAATGTCTTGTTTTGTGAGTAGATGATACTTACTAAGCATCCGCTTATAGATTTGCATTTCCTTGTACTATAGATAAATGTAAAGGAAAGCTCGAGTAGGAGGAGGTAGCAAGAGTAGTGCTTGGGGGTGTGTGCATGTGTGGTGAAACAATGGAAAGAGATCAGAGAGTTTGTTATTATGGGGAACGTGTAGAACTTTAGTTTGTTTTCTTCTCTCTGTTTTATATAAGATACTGGCACTAATCGGTTTAGAATGAAATTGATGGCTTGGCAGAATTTGAATGGAAAGTGAAAGTGAAAAAGAGGAGAACAAGCTTTTCCGGTAGCGAAGGGGGATCCTCCGCACGGTCGTGCGAGTTCGCACGGCCTTGCCCTTCCTCCTCTCGGCCAAGGTGACACGGCCGTCTGATTCCACACGGTCGTGCCCTTCCTCCTCTCGGCCAAGGTGACACGGCCGTGTGATTCCACATGGTCGTGCCCTTCTTCCTCTCAGCCGAGGTGACACGGCCGTGTGGAATCACACGGTCGTGCACCTCCTCCCTTCGTCCAATGCTACACGGCCATGTGATTCCACACGGTCGTGTCTCTCCTTCTCTCGGCTGATGTGACACGACCGTGTGGGTTCACACGGTCGTGTCCCTTTCATCCTCTACCAATGGTCACGACCGTGCAACCCTCACACAGTCGTGCCCTGTGTCAGTTGGGAGTGCAATAGTTGTCAAGGCCACACGACCCAGACTCACCAGAAGCTTTAGACTACCTTCGGCCCTACATGGCTGCAAGTCATGTCCTACCAGTCATACAGGTTAGAATAGATTTAAGGACTAAGCAGTATGTAACAGGTAAGAATGTCGAAAAAATTAGATGTACGAGGAAAGAGTAACGTTTGTCCGGTAGCTTAAGGGTATGAGTAAGGGTGGGCGTTACAGGTATAATTTTTATTACTGCTTTAATATTGTACTTGAAATTGTAAAGAATTTCTGAGCTTATAGTGATTTCCCACCGAAAGTGATGCCTTGGAGTAGGAGTCGCCACAGGCTCCAAAGCAAGTAAATCTTGGTGTTTGCATTGTTTCTGTGTTTGTGTCTTATTATTTCTGCTGCGTATTACTCAAAGTTTTTCGAAACGAACGTGAAAGTCACGAGGGCTATTCACCCCCCCCCCCCACCCTAGCGCTTTCGATCCAACAACTACTTGATACCTGAGGTATGTCTTTATTTTATCTGATATGCGTTTAGGCCTATATCATCTTGATTCTTGCTCTATGTACTTATGTTTATAGAAGTAGTGACATACAATGTATTACTGGGTACAGGACTAGCTACTAGTTTTATCTGGCATATGTACCTAAACATTATAATATCTTGTTTATTGTTATGGATTCATTGTTCTTTTTGGTACATATTAGATGGAGGTGCATATTGTCAGGTGTTACATGCCTTAGTGTCATGCACCATCTTGCATGATTGCATGTTGAGCGATTGTCGGCTCCTTTGTAGTTGAGCACATTGCTAGTTACATGATCTGCACACACAACCACTCATGGGTTAGTGGTACATCAGGTATGGTGTGTGCAGTTGCTCTGTCAGGGCTCCGCTCGACCGCTCATGGGTAGTGGTGACATAGCGTGGTAGCGGATAGGGATCCCTCCTCTTGACTATGACATAGGGAGATGAGAGCTTTGACTCCCCCATTTAGTTGGGCTAGGGGGATAGGTGTACTTCAACAGCATTCTGTCCACTCGGTCACTTAGGAGTAGTGATGGCAGAGTGTACAGTTGTCATAGCCCTACCCACTCGACCTCACCATCGTAGTGACGGTGGCTAACTGGTGTCAGGGGTGACCATATCATTTACACCATATTCATATTGCATGGATTGCATTTATTTGTGTATGATTACTGCACCTTGGATGCTACATTTTGATGGCTACATATGATTTACATGCATACAGGAGACATTATGTATTTAGTATCACGATCCTGCATCTGTTTGTATGATTCTCACCCTTATGTCAGGATAGGAGGTACTGGTGTATACAGTTATCTCTGTTGTTCAGTTTTGTATTACCTTTTATTGTTCAGGAGACTGTACTGCATGACTATTACTGATAGTTATATTTTACTATACATGTCTGCTCGATACCTGCTGAGTTCATTAAACTCACTCCGTTGATTTATTCCTATTTCACGTTGAAGTCGTCAGGAGGTTCCAGCTGCTAGTCCCCTCTCCATGTCGCGACAGTTTCTATGTTTGATTTTTTTGTTTCCTTGCTATGTGGCCTAAAAACTGGTGATGTGTAGTTCTTACACCCCTGGGTTTTTATATCGAGTTTTGTGTATGCTACCCTCATTTTCCATTGCAAAGGTTTTCTAGGTGGGTAGGTTTTTCCTCGTTGTAGTGGAGCAGGTATTATATATATATCTGCAATGCTTTAAATATTGTTGCATTCCTTTCATTTTATGTTGTCAGCCAAAGGTTGTCTTTATGAAATTGCATGGTTATGATTTAATGTATAGTCAACCGGAGGTTGTACTACTATAAACTGCGTGGAATGTGTATTTTCTTTATTTTATTGTTTCGGTTGTATTGGCTGGGAATTGAGAGGCCCCGAGGGCTATGTATTATGATTCATATTGTCACCGTTACAGGGGAGATGCTGTCGGATTTTCATCGGCAGGGACTCCTCTGGGGGCATGACACATAACCTCAATCGATTGTCCCAATTGATTCCAAGACTTCTTGTTCTCACGCGAAAATGTCTCCAATCGATTAGTGAAGCCTGAATCATTTGCTCCAATCAATTCCAACACTTCCATTATTCTCACGAAAACCTTTGCTAATCTATTGCCTCAATTGATTTCGAAGTCTACTGTGCTTAGTGAAAAGCTCCCAATTCATTACCCTAATCAATTTCTTTGGGCCAATCGATTATTGTGCTTAGTGAAAAGCTCCCAATCAATTACCCTAATCAATTGCCCAACCTTAACACCTAAAATTCAAGTTTAGGATTCCTTTGTCCAATATTCGTCAACCTTGACCTGTCAAGGCTTCTTCACCAAATGTTGGGTTAACTTTTGACCCACTTGAACTTTTCCTTGCCTAGCTCGCTAAGACTTCCACTACCTAGTTCCCAACTAGGTCTTCCACTGCTTAACCCTGCTAGGACTTCCATTGCCTAGTTCCCAACTAGGTCTTCCATCTCCTAGCTCTGCTAGGACTTCCATTGCTTAGTTCCCAACTAGATCATCACCTAACCCCACAGGACTTCCACTATCCAGTTCCCAACTAGGTCTTCCACTACTTAGCCCCGCTAGGAATTCCATTGCCTAGTTCCTAACTAAAACTTTCATTGCCTAACTTTTAGTTAGGACTTTTCCAATCAAATATTTGGTCCTCCCTTGATCTATTGACTTCTCTCTTACATATTGTCAAACATTAAAATTTAAACTAGGACCAACCCGAGCTTAGTCAAATTGGTCAACCTTGACTCGAAGATGATTGCACTAATAATCACCTCCTTTTTGATATTTGATAATAATTTAAGTTGTTTTAATTCAATAGCCCCAACTTCTTCTTATGTCAAATCATGAATGAGGTTTTTTTTCTATGGGTTGGCGGGGGCGCTGGAGGTGAGCGTATTCGCCTTTTGCCACAATGAATGAGGGTTTTCTCTTAACTTAAACCCTATATTCTTTCCCTTAGACACACTTCAAAAATATTTTTATAAGATTCATTCCTCTTAACCTCCAAACATCCTAATAAAAGTTTCATACCTTTCATTGTATCTAATGCTCAACCTTGAGCATATATCCATCATAAATTTCATCTTTCTTACTCAAACCATGACTTTAAAGTGAACCTCTCCCTTAAAGCATATTCCAACTTCTATCATTGCACCAATAATGATTCAGGATTCCTAAACTTTTTGGAAATCCTAAAATTAAAGTCATGAGCTTAAAAAAAATTCAATCTTGAATTTAAACCTCTTCCTTAACTCCACATTATAGCATCCACAGTTGTGGGAGCTCTTTGAGAGCTCCCTTGTTGCCACATCCATGCCACATCAAAAGTAAAAAAAAAAACTCACACATCTCTCCACTATCAAAAAACCTCTCAACAACTCCTCTATGGATCCCACACTTTTTCATTATATATATTTATCATTTCTCCTTCATATTTTATATTATATATATATATAATTAAATTTTTATAAAATTTAAATCCATAAATAATTGCTAACATGGAATAACATTAATAATTTTTTTAAAAATTACATAAATATTATAGTACATCAAATAAAAAGATATAAATTATAATAATATATAAAAATAAACTTAAACATATCTACACTAAGTCATGTCTCTATTTAAAATTTTCAACCATTTTCTCATATATATAAAGTTGTTCTAGTATCATCTCACTAGTATTCTTCATAAAAATTTCATAATTCTTATGAAAGATTCCGACTTCTCGTAAAGTCATTTTTTCATTTGATATTTTTTAATATCTTATCATTCTTTGTCGATGCTTTGTTCTATTGTATCGTCCTCTCTGACTTTGGATTTGCCCTTCTTCTTCACTGTCTTTTGCCCTATCGGACGAATGCAGACTTCAGAGTCATCCACATTAACACTCATATTTAGATTTGATGTTGAAGTAGTCCCCCTGATTCGGATGTCCTTGCCTTCTTGCTAGAGTAATGAGCAACTGATTGTGAATCATATTTCTCATACTATCATAGAATCCTCCATACATGCATATACTTGAAGTCCTTATTATTGTTGGCTTTCCACATATTCAGTGCATCTTCAACACATTCTCGTCATTCCAACAGCTTTGATGATGAGTATGAAAATTATTATAGGTTATAGAAAATTTATTTCCCATTGGCGTAAACTTATAGTAATGTGATTTTAGCCGCTGATAACTTCTTGTTATAGTTCCAGTGGGTCGATACTTGTTATAGTAATCAACTATACATTTCTAAAAAGCTTGATCTTTTTGGTCATTACCAATGACTATGTCAGTCCTGATAGTTTCCCATGACTTCGTAAGGACCACATCTTCATCAAGAGACCAAAATCTTCATTTTGAATCATCTTTCTCCGGTTCAACTTCATGCTCTTCTTGTGATGAGTGTGGTGGCCACTAAGTTGGTGGAACAGATGATGACATTAGAGATTCTTTGTCGTTGATAGATGAGTCGATAACAATCCTTTTTGATTCATTTGAAAGCATGACTCATGGTTGAGGAGGAGAAAATATGCAAGGCGGAGAAGGCATCCCAAATTGGCAACTGGGGCAGTGTTACTTGGATTCGTCGAAAAATTTTGAGAACTTTAGGAATTTGAAAATTTTGGAGGATATTATGAAACATATGAAATATTTTAAAATTTTGGAGGGTACTATGTGTGAGAGAAAAAAAATGAAAATATTAGACATTTAGAGGAATGTGAGTATTTTGAGAAAATATATTTTTTTCAGTATTTGAAGAATTCAAAAGATTTGTAAAAGAAGTATTGAAATTTTCATCCATCTTGAATATAAATAAAGAATAAAAAGAAGAAAAAAGAAGTAGAGAGTGAAGACAAAGATAAGATGAATGAAAAAAAAAAAAGATTAGAGATGTATTTATATTTTTTAAAAAAAATAAAAAAATAAAATTTTAACGATTGAATAATGGCTAAAAATTAGCCATTATTTAACGGCTTATTTGTTAGCCATTGCTCAATAGCATTATTTTTAAACAAATATTTAAAAAATTATTTTAATAATTTTTTTTTGAAAGAGTGGCTCTATAAACACGGAGCAACTCCTTCAAGAAATCGAAGGAGCTGCCTCTGTGCCACCACGTCCACAATGGGAGCTCCGAATGTGGATGCCCTTAGACCCCTTTAACCATTTATTTCTCATTTTCATCAAAAAAAAAAAAAATTACCCGTAGATGTTTACCTAAGTACTTCATAGGGTTAAGAATAGTTAAATTAGTGAAACATTGCTTAATTGACTAAAATAAACTTATTTCAGTCGAAATCAGTAACTCCCAATTGATTGATATTAATTACCCATCGATTCTGGCTTGAGCTAATCAATTGGCGTAAGCTGGCAATCAATTACAATATGTACTAATTGATTGATAATAGTCCTCAATTGATGGGTATTACTGATTTCTCAAGTTTGATTTCTGATCGAAATTCAGAAATGCATAAGTAGTTCTACGAAATTCGAAAAATCATAAAATTTCACGTAGACATTACTTAGGTAATATACTATCATAGAAAAATAATTTTCTATAAAAATACATTTTATTTTCAAATAATAATATAAAATTGGAAACTATTAAAAACTTTAATATTTCACTCTAACTTTGTATTTAACTAATCAATAGTGATTGCTAACAACAAATAGACTTCTCTATGGTTTTCCAAAATATTTCTAAAATTATTTTCAAAAATAATTTCTAACCATGATTTTTGGGCTAAATACACTTGATTTATACATTAGCTTTCCCTATAATTAGACTTTACAAAATTCATATATTTTGATAAAACTAAAACTTAAATAGATATACTAAATCAACATCTTGAGCTTTGTTCATCCTCCTAACATCTCATTTGTATCTAATATATCTCAATACACATATAAGTCAACTCTATAGTCATTGTAAAAATGTAAAATGAGTTTTCCTTAAACTAAGAGATCATGCATCTCTATCTAAGCATTTTAACTTTGACCATCCTACCTAGGATGCCAATTAATATCACTGTCCTTAATTACAAAGAATTTATAATAATGCATAATAATGACTATGACATACATCATCTTAAAGGAGAGGAGTGACCTCGATTGATTGGATATTTGAGGGGAGATCCAAAGTAGATCAAGGGTGATCGAATGTTTAAGGATAAGCCCAAACCATGAGAATAATGACCCTCCTTCATTTAAGGGGAGGATTATTGAGAATACAATAAAAGTCTCAAATTGAAAATACATGGAAAAGATCATAAATTTATAAGATAAAAGATATCTTCATTGGTTTGAGGTCTTTTAAATAAAGTCTAAAATTAAATCCATAAATATTTATATCAGAAATGGACAATATCATTTCATTATGGAGATATATGAATTATTTTGATCATAACATTAAAAATTCTATTAATTATGGGTCAATTTTATATTGTTTGACAAATGACACTATGTTAATAGGATAGTTGTTTTTAAATTAGTAGTTTCTTAGGTAGTATTCAGCCAAATCTAATTGATGATTTTACGTTAATTAAGACAGTTGCTTTCTCTACCTCAACCTCGAGAATATTTTTATATTTTTTCACAAAGTCTGTGTTAAGATGACAACTACACATTTATAAATTAGAATTAGATTTGAAACGACACTAGTTTCATTCGAATAATATACATACAAGACAAAAACAATGAATTCCCTCTCTCATTATGGTTAAGAAAAGTCAAATATCGATCATCTCTAGTGGTCTTTGAACACTTTTCAATGAGTGATCTCTTCATCCACCAACATAGAAGAAATTCATTGCTTAGTCGTCAAAAGGAAAAATCAAACTTAAAATTATTCAAAAAGAATCATATGAGGTTTATTTTGACCTCGAGCCATCAATGAATCGATTGGCACACAACGGTACATTGTATTGCTCCACTAATTCATATGAAACTCCAATTTGAGACCTTAGAGTGGTCCTAATTTTTTTTTTAAAAAAAACAGGTATATGAGCCTTGGATTCATCTAGTCCTAGAGGGGGATGGTTAGATCCTACAGAGCGGCCATTATATGAATTAAAAAAGTATAGATAGATTGACATCAGTATCATCAATAATTCAAACTCCGTGAACATTTGCAAATACTCCTCTTAGTCTGTTCCACTATTGCACGCATCAAAATCATCTAAATTCAGTGGAATTATTATGCGTTGAAAACTGTTTGCTTTTCATTTTGTTTTTTTTTTTGGGAGGTCATTTTCTTTTGTTTTTATTTTTATAGTTTTGGATTTCCTCAAAGGGAAATTTTCTAAAAATTCATCAAAAAATCTTTAGTTGTGCAACCCGCTGTGACGGCCCTTTTGGACGACCTAACCATGCAGCGATCATATTGGGTGACTTGGCCAAGCATGACGGTCTTATTAGGTGACCTAACCGCTCGGCTTGGCTTCTCAACAGTTCTAGCCAAGTAGCAAGACATTGTGGCTGCCCTAACCGGACCATCAGGGACGTCGTGTGGTCAAGCCGAGCAACCAAGCCGAGTATCTAGGTCGTTCGTCAGGATCGTCGTCTGACTTGGTCACCCAATCAGGGTTGCCACATGATTTGGTAGCTCAATTATAGGTGACTTACTGCCACACACACAACAATTTTTTCAAGTGACCTGATCACTCAGCCTAGCAAAGCGGCTATCCTAGCCAAGCAACCAAGCATTGTGGCTTTCCTGGCCGCGCGTGGCCAAACCTAGCATCTAGGTAGGGCAACCACCTTTATAAGACTTTTGTTGTATGAAAATTGATATTCACGACAAAATGTAAAACTTATGTGATAATAATACAAATAAGATAGCCAATTTTATTTGGTTATGTAAAAAATCATAGATGATCAATATTATTATTATTTTTAAATAAAACATGCCATTTAAAATATTTAATTTGTATTTTGAGGGAAAATGAATATGTAGAATAATTTAGATTGAACTAAAATTTACTACGACAATGAAAGGCCACTTTACTTTATGAAGTAGAACTGTGGGTCCTCATTTAGAAAATAAATTCTCACACATAAAAAAAAATAAAAACTTATGAACTTTTTTATTATCGTAAATATATAAATAAATATTGTTGAATTTATTTTCTTTATAGCTAAAGTGTTAATTTATATACATATATTTTCTTTTTATAAGTTCACAATAAACTCTTACATCATGATATATGTTTAAGAACTTAAAACATAAACAAAGACATTTTATATATATATGAAAACAGACATTTTTAAACGCATGGATATGATTAGATTGCACAAATGCAACTTAAAAGCCACTAAAATTTAGTTCAATTCAATAAAAAGAAATGAAAAAGTTATTTAAAATTTTCAATTAAACATTAATTTAGTCCTCAAAAAGAAAAATCAAAGTTAATTTGCCTTGCCATTGGAAGTAGGTAGATGATTATGAACACCTAACACTTGATTAGAGTTATGATTGTCAAATCCAAACCTACTATGATCGAGATATTTTACCATCCTTGTCAAAACTTCTAGGGGAGCTTTGTTCGGCACATCTCATTCACATCAAAAATTTGATAGCCATGGTTATATATTTTTCGGTGCAATTAACTGCCAAAATTTACTTAGTTGGATGACTTTGGGCAAGTTTACTTGCGGATGGAAGAAAGGCAATATGAACGTCTCATTTTGTTAATTACTTCAATGGCTCAAGAAATTATTAGTTCGAAATGTTATAATTATATACTAATTTGATAAATTATTCTGGATGAATTTACAATAGAATATAATAAATTAAAATCTAGCTAATTGATATAGGAATTCAGTTTTCTTAACTCATATACTGGTCACAACTCAATGATAATCAAGATGATCATTGGGGGAACTAGAGATTTGACAATGTTGATGATCATCATCCACATGTTTTAAGGGCTATGGTATTATGGTAAGACATTCATATTATTATTCAGACACCCACGATTCAATCCCTAACTATGACATATTTATACGAATTTTTCATCCAAATGAGAGAGGGGGGGGGGGGGGGGGGGGGAATCAAAGGATGCTGAATTTTTGGGCTAGTCGTTGCATATACTTCTCGATTTATCCTGACGATCGATAAAAACTTTCATGAGATTAAATTGATCATCCTAAAAATAGTCAATGAAACACAGAGATTATCATACTGGCTTGATGAAGCCGAATTGAGTAGGACTTGAAGGTTGGAGGCTTGTCAAGGATTCGTGGGGTGTATTAAAAAACGTGAGGAGAGGGATTGAGTGAACAATATTTTAATTTTTTGGATATAAGTTTTCATACTTAGGTACTAATCGATCAAGAGACATGTGGTATAGGTGCGAACTTGGTCTTTAATGGAATACAAAAGAGAGATACAACTAGTTACACATAAAGAGCACTTCAAAAAACCTGAATTTAGTGATGGATTTAGTGACCAATTTTTTTTCATCATTAAATTAGTGATTGAAATAATCTCTGATCGCTCAATAGCGACTGAAATAATCTCCGGTAACTAATAATGACGGAATTTAATTTCTATCGTTATTTAGTGACCAAAGATTATTTCGGTTGCTAATTTAGCGACGAAAAAAAATCCATCACTAATAAGAAGCGACAAAACTATAGCAATAGTTGTGAATGACAGTAGTAATTCAAAACCAAGTGGCAGATATAAATTTCTATCGCTAATTAGCCACGACAACTAATACCAGTTGTTAATTAGCGACGGGCACTTAAATTTCATCACTATATAGCGATGATATTTTAATTTCCGTCGCTAAATCTCAATCAAATTAGGGTTCCTCGAATTTTTTCTTCTCTCACGCTCTCTCCTCGTCCTTCCTCTCTCACCCTCTGTCGGCATGCGCATGATCTCTGATTGATCTCCGACGTTCTCCTCTCTGGCATGCACATGATCTCCTCTCTTACAGCCAGATAATCCAACACTCCCCTTTAAATTCCTCTCCCATCCTTCTCCGGCCCGATCAAGTTGCTTGTGACCCCCTAGATATGAGCTTGGCCAGTCGTGGCCAAGCTGCCCTTGGCTGGCCATGGCCAAGCTGTCTGCGGCTCCTTCCCTCTCCAGAGAATCATATTGGCTTGTTTTGTCTCCTATGTTTAGGTGGTAAATAATGCATGTTGTAGAGCACAATTTAATTGTTTTATTTTATTGCACGTATTAGGTTTGAATGCTTTAAGGTAAGCTTTATTTAAACTATGGATGCTTGGTTTTATCCTTGTTTTGTTAATGTTGGAAATTTTATTTTCATTAGGATAAAATATAGATAAACAAAGATTGGATCTACAATATGTAGAATCAAAGAAGTCCGATAGAGGGGAGGTGAATATCATTCGTCGAAAAACTTTTCTTTTCATATCGTAAAATCAAATAGAGATAAGAAGAGGAATAAAAATAGAAGATGCATTTAATTTTCCTTGGTTCGTAACCTAACCGACTACTATTTCAAAGCTTGTGATCATTGATCACTTTGATAGGCAATCACTAAAATAAGCTCATTAAAATATGAAGGTGCTAGTACCAAACTACTATCCCCTTAAACAAATGCAAGTAAGAAGACTTGCAGGTTTTGAGCAACAAGAGTTGTTAGATTGAGATCGTGCTAGGGGGGGGGGGGGGGGGAATAGCACTCGTGGCTTATTCGCGTTTTGTATTTCGAAAATCGTTCGAGAAAGCGCAGCGGAAATAATAAACCAAGCACATAGAAAAAAATAAAGGACACCAAGATTTTACTTGGTTCGGAGCCTAGGGCGACTCCTACTCCAAGACCCGCGATTGTTGATCGCTTTCTGTGGCCAACAACTATATCGTGCAAAGATTGTACAAAGATGTATTACAATAAGTGCAATAACAATAAAAGAATTATACCGACAACAGAATCGCAATTTTAGAGCTCAGGGTCGTCGAGGACTTATGACAACACTTCAGGCCGTCTTTTAGAGCAGCACGTTGTAGTAGAAGCACTTGGAATTCGTTGATCTGATTGCTACCTTGAGAGTTCCTTTTATACACTGCTGGAGGCGCCTCAATCACCATCCGAGGCGCCTCCAAGCCTCCCGAGTCGCCCGTGTAGATCAGCACAGAACAGGTCGCACCTCATCCACTCGAAGGCACCTCCAAGCCACTCCAAGGCGCCTCCAAGCTCTGGTCCAAGGCGCCTCCAGCTTCATCCGAGGCGCCTCCAGTATTGCTTCACAGCCAGTTCCTGCTTTGTACCCGAGGCACCTCCAAGCTCCATGGAGGCGCCTCGGACACTGTTCATCCGAGACAAACTTTGTGATTTTGGTACCTGCAACTATGTTAGTCCCAAAATACCCTGCACCACAGAGTTAGCACATAACAATAGTAAGAATATGAAAGTGTGACAGTCTCCCGGCTGTCTGGTTCTGATTTCGAATTTTCAACCGGAAACCCTAGGTCGAACCGACGCCTACTGCTCCCTCTTCCGGGGAACGCGTCCTCATCAACTCCCCTCAAGAGAGATTACCTGATGCCGGTACGGTCCTCTAGACCTGACTGGACTTGCCACCTAGGGTTACCACCCCCTAGGACCTAGGGTTACCACCCCCTAGGGGTTTTCTCCACCTAGGGTTACCACCCCCTAGGACATAAGGTTTCTCCCTCTTAGGATTTTCCTCCACCTAGAGTTACCATCCCCTAAGACCTAGGGTTACCACCCTCAGGGCTTTCCTCTTGTCTAACCGCAGCTAGGACTTTTGCCTAAGAATACTTAGGATGTTCCTGCCAGTTCAATCAGACATGTTAGATCACAAATAAGCTTAACTTTGAATTCCTTTGCCATTATCAAAACAAAGGTTCGATCGTCGGATGCTTCCTGCACCAACAATCTCCCCCTTTTTGATTATGGCAACTGAAATTCAAAGTTAAGTAAAATAGATGTATATCTGATATTCAACGTTTAAGTAAGAAACATAAGCAAGCTTAAGTAAATAAATTCAAACGCAAGCCTAACTTAGGCTAACATATACTTAAACTTAAGGCTCCCCCTTAACAAGAGCTCTCTTTATGCTCTCTTTAAATTTTAAATTTTCCTACTCTTCCCCTTTGCCATATATCAAAATTAAAGAAAGGAATGAGAAAAATGGCCTTAGAAATTTAACCAAAATAGGCAATTTAACCAAAATGAAAAATATTTCGTTAAATTTTGAAAAAGCCTTTTTTAATAATATGAGGTTAAATTTGAAAAATCCTTTTCGAAAGAAATATTTAGCTTAATAATCTTTAGTAAATATTCAATTATATTTTGAAGGAAGCTTAAGAAGGAAGAAACTTAGTTTAAAAAGTTGAATCCTTAAAAGTCTATGAAAACACTTAGCTTTTTTTTTTTGAATTTTAATCTTTTTGCAAAACTTTTAGCTAAGTGAATGTTTTAGGAATTATTTTGATAAGTAACTTTAGCTAAGGGAAATTGTTTTGATTTTGAAGGTAACTCAGCTAAATTTAAAGAAATACGTAGATAATTTTTGAAAAGTTACATTCTTAAAGACATTTTCTTAATTTCAACAAGGCTTTGTGAACAATATTAAACTTTGTAAAATACTTAGCTTAGAAAGAAAAACATTTAATTTTTGAAACCCCTTTAAGGAAATGCTTAGCAATTTTTGAAACAACCTTAAAACACTTAGTCAAATTTTAACAAGCTTTTGAAAGATATGAAATTAAGATTTAAGGCAAATTTAGGCTAATTTGAACAAGTATTTGGCAAAGCAATTTTGAAAATCTAAATTTAAAGAGATTTTGAAAAATACTGAATTTTAAAGAGTGTTTAAGAAAAGATAAACTTAACAAGTTGTAACTAAGGCCATTTACACGTCAATTTAAGAAATCCTAAAGTTCAAGCATGAGTACCTTTAGCTAATCTTCTTGACAATATTAATATTCTTGGCCATATGTCTAACCGTTAACTACTAGCTGTTTGTCTAGAGGATAACAACTTTCACTTGGTTAGTTAAGGTAAGTCAATTGATCCAGTTAAATTTGACTAGGGCTGGATGACTTAACTTGATTAATGTAATGTTAGTTTTTAACACCCAGACTTACTGTGATGCACAGAAATAAGCATTCTGAAGTCCAGGCAGTACCCTATGTATCTCACGCCATTCTAAGTTTCTTTCAAACACAAGCACGTTAAGCCTAGGGTGTTTGTGAGATGCTCTGGCTGAAATCTAGGGGAACATGATATCTAAAGGTAACTGCCTAGGCCAAGTCCAAATTTTGAAAATCTAATATAATTAGAATTTTTTTAAAACCATTTTTCCTATAATTTTGAAAAGCAAGTAAAAGCAAGATGAGTTTAAAAGCAAATAAGTTATATTCTACTACACACATTCCTATTTATCTTCTAAGTGCACTGAACTCAAGTTCAGGTAAGAGCTTTATGAATATGTCAACTAGGTTTGATTTGAACTAAACATAGTTAAGTATAATATCACCCCTAGCTACGTGATCCCTTACAAAATGATGTTTTACTTCTATGTGTTTGGTTCTTGAGTGGTGAATTGAGTTCTTTGTCAGGTTGATTGAACTTATGTTGTCAATTGAAATTTTAGTTTTCTGATATTCTAGCTGGTAGTCTTTTAGGGTATGCATCATCCATAATAATTGAGATGCGCATTCTCCTAGGGCTATGTATTCAGCTTCAGTGGTAGATAGGGCAACACAATGTTACTTTCTGCTTGACCAACTTACTAGGCACTGACCTAGAAATTGACAACTACCACTTGTGCTTTTTCTATCTAGCTTGCACCCGATATAGTCTGAGTCAGAATAGCCAGTTAGATCAAGGGTGCAAGTTCTAGGGTACCAAAGACCTACATTTAGGATTCTTTTAATGTGAGTTAAATGTGACACTTTTGCACAAGATTGGTATCTTGTGCATATACCTACTGCAAAGAGAATGTCTGGTTGACTAGCAGTTAGGTATAGTAGACTTCCTATCGCACTTCGATAGTATTTCAAGTCTACTGGTTTTCCTTCTAAGTCTGAGCCAATTTTAATGTTGGTAGCCATTGGTGTATTGATAAGTTTTGAATTTTCCATTCCAAATTTTTTAATTAGTTCCTTAGCATATTTTATTTGGAAGATGTAAATTCCATCTTTAATTTGTTTAATTTGTAAATCTAGGAAAAAGTCAAGTTCCCCTACTAGACTCATTTCAAATTCATTTTCCATTAGTTTTGTAAATTCTTTTAAAAATCTTGAGTTGGTTGACCCAAATATTATATCGTCTACATAAATTTGTACAATAAAAATGTCATTTTCTAAAGACTTTACAAAGAGGGTTGGATCTATTTGACCTTGGCCAAATCCTTTTGATATCAAGTAGTTAGATAATCGTTCATGCCAAGCCCTAGGGACTTGTTTTAACACGTATAAGGCCTTTTTTAGTCTAAGGACATGATTCGGACATTCTAGGTTTTCAAATCCTGGGGGTTGACTAACATACACTTCTTCTTTAATGAATTCGTTTAAGAAAGTGGATTTTACGTCCATTTGATAGAGTTTGAATCCTTTATGTGCTGCATAGGCCAGTAACATCATAATAGATTCAAGTCTCGCTACAGAGGCGTAGGTCTCATCATAGTCTAACCCTTCTACTTGGTTGAACCCTTTGACTACTAATTTTGCTTTGTTTCTAACTATTTCACCCTGATCATTTAATTTGTTCCAAAAAACCCATTTTGTATCAATTATTGTTTTGTTAATAGATTTAGATACTAGTTCCTAGACTTGGTTTCTTTCAAATTGAGTTAATTCTTCTTGCATTACTAAAGTCCAGTCTGGGTCTGGTAGGGCTTCATCTATAGTTTTGGGTTCAATCTTAGAAATCAGGGCTATTTGGCTTAGGTTCGTATAAGATGACCTAGTTCTGACTCCTAGAGTTGGATCACCCAAAATTTGGTCAGATGGGTGATTGGTGCCTGTTCTTGTTAGTCTTCTACTTGGACTAGTAGTGGGTTCTTCAGGTTCATTAGGTTCAGGTTAAATTTTGTCATCATCTTCTATATTTATTGAGTCAATACTTTCTACATTATTTTCATTTATTATATTGGGTAATTTGTTTTCTTCATCAAATATTATATTTGTTGTTTCTTCAACTTTTAAGATATTTTAATTATAAAATCTATATGCCCTACTAGTTGTTGGTGCGGGAAGCATCCGATGATCGAACCCAAGTTTTGATAATGGTAAAGAGTTCAAAGTTAAGTTGTTTGGTGATCTAACAGTTTGAATGAGCTTGCAGGAAAGTCCTAAGTGTACTTAGGCAAAAGTCCTAGCTACGGTTAGACAGGTGGAAAATCCTAGGGATGGTAACCCTAGGTCATAGGGGGTGATAACCCTATGCGAAAAGTCTTGGCGGGTCAAGAGCTTCAGGCAAAAGTCTTAGGGGGTGGTAACCCTAGGTGAATAGTCCTGGTGTCGCGAACCATGTGGAAGACTGGATGGGTCAGGGAGCGGGCGTCCAGCAGAAAGTCTGGAAGCATTGAGCGTCGAGCAAAAGTCCAGTCGATTTGGAGGATCGTGCTAGCAACAGGTAAATCTCCTGATTGGAGTAGGTGAGGACGCGTTTCCCGCAGAGGGAACAGTAGGTGTCGGGTCGACCTAGGGTTTCCGGTCGAAAATCCGAAGTCAGACCCGGACAGTCCGGAGATTGTCAATATTTTATTTATGACTATTATGTGCTAACTTTATTTTGGAAGGTATGTGTTTGGGACTAACACATTTTGTAGGAACAAAGAAGCAATCTTAAGCCTCGGATGAATAATGCCCAAGGTGCCTCCATGGAGCTTGGAGACGCCTCAGGTGCAAGGCTGAAGGGAGCTGTGCAGTAGGCCTGGAGGTGCCTCAGACTGAGCTAGAGGTGCCTTGGACCAGAGCTTGGAGGTGCCTTGGAGTGGCTTGGAGATGCCTTCGAGTGGATGAGGTGCGACATGTGCTGTTCTGATCCACGCGGCCGACTCGGGAGGGTTGGAGGCGCCTTGGATGGTGTTGGAGGCACCTCCAACAGTGCTTAAAAGGAGGTCTCGAGGCAGCACTCAATACAACAAGTTCTAAGTGATCCTACTGCAACGTGCTGTTAACGAGACACACCGACAAAGCTACGACAAGTCCCCGACGACCCGGAGCTTCATTTTCGCTAATTCTATTGTCGGTATAGCTTTAATATTTTTGTTCTGTAATACACATTTGTACTTTGCGATCTGATAGTGAATTGTCCAAAGTAAATGCTCAATGAGCGTGGGCCTTGGAGTAGGAGTCACCCAAGGCTCCGAATCAAGTAAAAATACTTGGGTCTTTGCGTTTGTTATTTCTATTTATTCTGTTACTTAATTCTGGAACATTTTTACGAATCCGAAATGCGTGAAAAAGCCACGAGCGTTATTCACCCCTCTCTAGTGCTTTCGATCCAACAATTGGTATCAAAGCGGGGTAGTTTTGATTTGGTGCAACCACCAATCAAGCAATTTTTTCATGGTGTTTTCAATTTTTCGGAGTCAATTGGAATTAGTATAGTTGCTACATTCCAATTCTTTATCTATTCGAATCATTTTTGCTCGAATTTGGTGCAACACCACTCAAGTTCATTTTTACTATTTTCATACTGCACTGCTAATCCAGGATCAAGTCCTGGGACATTGTTTCTCTCGTGTTTTTTGTGCTATATCTAAATGACCTTCCAAGAAGGTTTTAGCACTGTTCGCCCCCTGCTCTTCTTCGGAGATGATTTCGGATATTGGAAGGGTCGAATGGAGGCGTATCTCCAGACTTATTTTGAAGTCTGGATGATCGTCAAGACCGTGCTCCAAATACCGACTGATGCCACTGGCAAGCTACTACCGTATGAGGACTGGGAACCGACACTCATCAAAAAGGTAGAAGCCAACGCAAAGGCAACCTGCACCCTACAATGCAGACTGACGAAGGAGGAGCTGAACCGCGTCGGCCCCTTTTCAAGCGCCAAGGAATTGTGGGAGAAGCTGATCGAGCTTCACGAAAGAACCTCTGATACCAAGGTCAGTAAAGGAAATTTATTATTCAATAAATTATGTAATATTAAGTTGCAGGAAGGCGAGACGGCTACCCAACTCCACGCCCGGATACAAGACCTACTCAACGGTCTACACGCAATCAGATAGAAGGTAGAGAACCGGGATATTTTAAGGTATGCCATAAACACTTTTCCAAGGAACACCTTATGGGCATCCATGGTAGATGCTTACAAGGTTTCTAAGGATCTTTCTTCCATAAAATTAGATGAGTTATTTGCCGAGTTTGAATTAAACGAACATGTTAACTCACGTTCGGCCAAGAAAGGTTTGGCTTTAGTTGCAGGTACAAGTAGAATGCGCGAGACTAAATCAAAGAGTAGAACCGAACCAGAGTCAGAAGAAGAAGAACTAGTTTCGGACGACGACGGCGACGAAATCACAACCGAGCTCGTCAACCTGGTGAAGAAACTATACAGAAAAAAGAGAGTGTTCAACAAAAAGGATGTCAGAAAAGTCATCCAGTCCAAAGAAGCCCAACCAAGCTCAAAGGTGAAATTCGAGGTAACGTGCTATGGATGCAATCAGAAGGGGCACATCAAGACGAACTGTCCGAATCAAAAGGATCCAAAGAAACTGAGAAGGAAGAAGGCCCCTGAAGGCAACCTGGGACGAGTCATCCTCTGAAGAGTCTGACAACAAAGAACTTAAACAGACGAGTTTTCTCGCATTGACAGCTCGGGACTACACCAACGAATCCGAAAGCAAGGACGAATCAGAAGTCGAGTCCGAGAGAAGCCACGGATCCGTATCCGTTTCCGAAGGGCCTGACCCCGCTGTAAGTGTCCCACGTTTACACAATTTAGTTAATTATTTATTACGCAAATTAGCAAAATCAAACCTTAGGATCAAGTCACTTCTAACGGAGGTGATAACTCTTAAAGAAGTGACTAACATCGAATCCTTTCCTGACCCAGTTCAGACTGGAAACTCAACTCAAGTCCAAAAGCTTGAGGAAGAAAATTCCAGCCTGAAAACTTAGCTCAAGGATTTGAAGAAAATATTGGAACGGTTCAGTTTGGGATCCAAGAATCTTGACCTAATTCTTAGGACACAAAGAGCTGTTTACAACAAATCTGGATTAGGTTTTAAGACCTAAAAGAAATACCAATTGATCCGGTGATAAGGATGGGGGATCCTCCTTGGCGGGAGGTCAATGACGCATGGAGCTTAATGGTCAAGAGGGTCAATCCCAAAGTCGTGCCGAGCGGGCAGAGGTTAGGCCGAGCGGACTAGAGGGCCGACCAATCATCCGGCCGACCGAACATCCAGCCATGGGTCTCCACGGCAGGATAAAAGACAACTCGATCAGGGGTCGGGTTTCCGATGCTCAAGGTAGAAGAGTCTCTGAGCCGAGCGGATATGCCGCTTGGCCGAGCCACATGACAATCAGGCGCAATCCCATCCAAGCACATGAGCAGGGCTTTACTGCCCGGGCAGGGGTATGCGCATTCTCGGAGGCCGTGAGTGCCGAGCGGCTGCTCTGCTCGGCCCGGGAGCAGACAAGAGCGCTAGGAGACAAAAAGGACAGCTAGTAACTTCATCATCGAGGCACCTACCGCCGACAAATAGCATGGTCGGCGGCCGAAGTGGACAGAGTATCGTACGGTGGAAGTTTCCACCGTCACATCAGGGATATGCTCGGACGATTGCCGAGTGGCGTCAGGCATGCTTTTCTAACACAACCCTACTGAGGTATATTTGGGGAAGCATGCACGCATAGAGAAGCATGCCCGTGCCTCCTCGGGGTCCTATATAAGGACCCCCAGACTTTGACGGAGGGATGCGATTCTCATCACTGTAGCCACAGTAACGTTGCCTTGTTCTACTTCTTCTTCGCCTGACTTGAGCGTCGGAGGGTCGTCGCCGGGAAACCCCTCCCGGCTAGGCTTCTTTGTGTTGGTTGCTATTCGGAAAGCCTAATGGTTCCACTGTACAAAAATTTTGTACAAAGGTCTGAACCTTTTCCTACCTACTATGTGTTCTTTTAAATTAAACTTCGATCGCCTGTGGAACTTAACACGTTTGATCCAAAGTTTAATTTATTTGTTCTTATAGGTTTTGACTTGGATCTCCTGCGGAACTTAACACGTTCGATCCAAATCACCTAAGTTATTAATTCCATTAAATATTAATTTCCATAATTTGTTCCCAGTACTGACGTGGCGAGGCACATGGCCTTCTTGGATATGAGAACAACCACCACCAACTAGACAAAACCTTTTAAGGAAAAATAATATTTAATTTCCTAAAATAACTTTAGGTCAACCGAAAAGAACAATCAAATCACAAGGAAAAGAAAAACAAAAGAACACTACATCGAAAACAAATTCGAAACACTAAAATCATATGCCTCTTGTATTTGGTATTATTTCCAAAAATAACTAGTATGATGCGGAAAGGAAAAATATTAGTTATACTTTCTAGAAAAACCTCTTGATCTTCTACCGTATTCCTCTTCTAACCCCGGACGTTGTGTGGGCAACGATCTTCCGAGATGAGAACCATCAAGCACCTTCTTCTTCCTTGCACGTTTCGGCCATCAAAACTTCTCCTAGGATGGAGAGGTTCGGCCACCACCACCATGCTCCAAGGGATGCTAGAAACAAAGCTTTCTTTCTCTCCTTCTTCTTCTTCTCTAAACTTGATCCGGCCACCATATGAATCTCCACAAGAAGGATGAGGTTCGGCCATCAAAGAGAAGAGAGGAGGAGAGGATGGCCGGCCACACCAAGGAAGAAAAAGAGGGAGAAAATAGAATAGAGATCATCTCATGAAGGCACCTCTACCCCCTCTTTTATAATCCTTGGTTTTGGCAAATAAGGAAATTTTAATAAAAAACTTCCTTAATTCCTTTGCCATGAAAAATAAATTAATTGATATAAAATCAATTTCTCTTCAACATGGTCGGCCACACCAATTAAGCAAAGGAAATTTAATTCAATCAAGAATTAAAACCTTCCTAATTTGTTTCCGGAAAATTTAAAAAATTCTCCAATAATTTTAATCCCTTCATGATTGGTTAATAAAAGAAAATTTTATAAATTAAATCTTTCTTTAAACATGTGGATAATTTCCGGAAAGTTATCTTAAAAATTAAAATCTCCTTTCAATCTATAAATAAGGAAAGATATCAAATCTTTTCTTAATCTTTTGTAGAAACTAATAAAAGAGAATTATTAATTTTTAAACTTTCTTTTAAATCATGAACTTGGTTAAAAAGGAAAGTTTTTACCAAAATTAAAATCAACCTTTTAATCTACAAATAAGGAAAGAGATTTAGCTCTTCTCTTAATCTTTTGTAGAATCTTATAAAAGGAAAGATTTAAATTTTTAAACTCTCTTTTAAATCATGTTATCCACATAAGAAAAATTTTAAAAATAAAAAATCTTTTATTTTAATTTGGGCCAGCCACACCAAGCTTGAACCCAAGCTAGGGCCGACCACCTTGAAGCACCCATGAACCAAACTTTGGCCGGCCCTAGCTTGGTCTCCAAGCTAGCTTGGCCGGCCCCTATGAGATGGGTAAGAAGGTGGGTATAGTACTCTATAATTAAGAGGCTACGATAGGGACCGAGAGGAGGAATTGATTTTGGTCTCCCGATAAAATTAAGCATCCCGTGTTCGCCCCGAACACACAACTTAATTTTATCAATAATAATTCATTCCACTAGAGAACTATTATTGAACTACTGCACCAATCCCAAATTACATTTTGGGCTCCTTCTTATTATGAGTGTGTTAGTCTCCCTCTGTTTAAGATAACAAATGTCCACTAATTAAGTAAGTTACTAAGAACTCACTTAATTAATATCTAGCTCCAAGAGTAGTACCACTCAACTTCATCGTCATGTCGGACTAAGTCCACCTGCAGGGTTTAACATGACAATCCTTATGAGCTCCTCTTGGGGACATTCTCAACCTAGATCACTAGGACACAGTTTCCTTCTATAATCAACAACACACACTATAAGTGATATCATTTCCCAACTTATCAGGCTTATTGATTTATCGAACTAAATCTCACCCAGTGATAAATTAAATAAATAAATATCAAATATATGTGCTTGTTATTATATTAGGATTAAGAGCACACACTTCCATAATAACTGAGGTCTTTGTTCCTTTATAAAATCAGTATAAAAGAAACGACTTCTAATGATCCTACTCAATACACTCTAAGTGTACTAGTGTAATTATATAGTTAAGATAAACTACTACCTAATTACACTACGACCTTCCAATGGTTTTTTCCTTTCCATCTTGGTCGTGAGCTACTGTTTATAATTTATAAGGAACCGATAACATGATCTTCTGTGTGTGACACCACACACCATGTTATCTACAATATAAATTAATTGAGCAACTACATTTATCATAAATGTAGACATTTGACCAATGTGATTCTTATTTCTAGATAAATGTTTATATCAAAAGGTAGGCTTTTAGTATACATCCTAACAATCTCTCACTTATACTAAAAGACTAAGCTGCCATATCTGCTACCATACATCTGATTCCCAACTCTTCAACATGCCCATCAAAAGCTCTTGCCTTTAGGACCTTAGTGAAAAGATCTATAGGTCATCATCTGATACAATCTAGGCAGCTACAACTTCTCCTCGTTTATATGATTTCTCGTATTGGGTGGTACTTACGCTCTATTGTGTTTACTTTCCTTATAGACTTATGGTTTCTTCGAGTTTGCTACTGCACCAATATTATAACAATAAATTGTAATAATCTTTGGACAAACTAGAAATCATATCTAAGTCTATGTTGAGGTTATTGAGTCATTCAGCTTTTATGGCTACCTCAGAGGCTTGCCATATACTAAGCTTCTATGGTGGAGTCCAGAAAAACACCTATGCTTATCACTCTTTCATAGTTATGACTTTTCCTCCTAAAGTAAACACAAAACCCCAAGGTTGACTTATTATTGTCCTTATCCGATTGGAAGTCAAAATCCATGCAACCCACAGGGACCAAAATAGCTGCCTTGTAAACTAGCATATGAACTCTAGTGCCTCTAAGGTACTTCAATATATACTTTACTGCAGACTAATGTCCTTGTCTAGGGTAACTTTGATATCTGCTAATCATGCCCACGGCAAAATAGATATTCTGTCTCGTATACAGCATTGCATACATTAGGCTTCCCAGGGTCGAAGCATAAGGAACTGCCTTCATGTCCTTTATCTCCTTTAATGTCTTCGGAGACATCTCTTTAAATAAAGCTACTCCATGCCTAAAAGGTAAGAAACCTTTCTTAGAGTTCTGCATGCTTAAAACGAGCAAGGATTTTTCTGATATATGAAGCTTGGGATAAGTAAAATATTTTTTTTTCTTGCGATCCCTTATTACTTTGATCTCAAGAATATATACATTCTCCCAAGTCCTTTATATCGAATTGTTTGGACAACTATACCCTTACTTCTGACAACATTTTGATATTGTTTCTAACTACCAAAAATGTTATCTACATATAGTATAAGAAATACCACCACGTTTCCATCACACCTTTTGTATACACAAGACTTATCCGGTTACTAAATAAATCCATAGGTTTGGATTATTTTGATAAACCGGATGCTCCAAGACCTTGAAGCTTTGTCTCAGTCCATAGACTGATTGAGCTTGCACTCAAGATGCTCTTAGCCCTTTGCAATGAATCCTTCTGGTTGCTTTATATGGATGCTTTCTTCAAGACTTCCATTAAAGAATGTTGTCTTGACATCCACTTGCCAAATAGATAAAAGAATCCGGATAGACTTAAGCATGGCTACCAGTGAAAAAGTTTCCTTTTTCATCAAGCCTTGCTTTGAAAGTTTCTACCTCCCCCTCTTTTCCTATTATAGACCTTTTTACACCCAAAGGCTTTTACACCATTTGGTGGTTCTACAAGCTTCCAGATTTTATTAGAATACATATATTCTAATTCTATTATTCATTACTCTTTGCCAAGATGCTGCATCTTTATCTTGGAGTGCTTTGTCATATGTCCGGATATTAGGTTCATGTCTTCCAGGGATCGAGTCCAAAAACTCTCCCAAAACATGAATCTTTTTAGGTTGCCTAACAACCCTCCCACTACGACGAGACACTTTCTGCAATTGTGTATCATTTGTGATACGTGTTGTAGTTTCCTTGTGATATTTCATCTTGTACAGTTGGTACTAGATTAGACATGTCCTTTATTATTTCCTTAAGAACAAATTTACTTATGGGCACGTGGTTTATTACATAGTCCTTTTCTAAAAATCGGTCATAGATGCTAACAATGACCTTCTGATTTTTAAGACTATAAACCTATTTTCATTTCTCTAGGATAACTCACAAACAAGTGAATTCCTGTCCAACTTATCATTGTCTCTCTTCAGCATATGTGTTGGACTACCCGAATCCGAATATGCTTCAAAATAGGCTTACGCCTATTCAGCAATTCTATATGAGTAGAGAGTTCTGACTTTGGAAGGTACTATGTTCACTTCCGTTTCCAGAGTATATCCTTAAAATGAATTTGGTAATTTTCTAAATAGCACATCATCAATCTACTTATTTCCATAAGAGTCCTATACCTTCCTTTTTCTACACCATTCTGTTGGGGTATACCAGGTGTAGTTATTTGGGATTGAATCCCTACTTCTAATAAGTGACTCCTAAATTCTCCCAAAAAGGTACTTGCCACTACGATCTCACCGTAGTGCCTTGATACTTTTACTTTGACGTTTCTCCACATCAGCCTCGTACTCTTTGAACTAATCAAAGTACTTAGACTTGCAGTACATCATGTAAATGTATCCATATCTCAAATAGTTGTCTATAAAATAGACGAAATATTTGAAAATACCTCTTGTCTGGATAGTCATAGGATCACACAAATCAGAATGAACCAATTCCTATATATCTTTGGCTCCATACCCCTTAGACTTAAAAGCTTCTTGGTTATTTTCCTTCCAAGTAAGACTAGCAGGTTGGAAAGATTGTTGGAGGATCGGTGGCCGGCTAGAAGGGGGGTTGGATAGACGACACCCCCAAATCGTTGCTTCCTATGATGTTAGCGCAGCGAAATACAAACAAACACAAATAGAAAGCTAAATACAAATACAAAGAACAAGAAAGAGCAAATCGCTAACACGTTCGTTTACGTGGTTCGGAGATAACTTGCTCCTACTCCACGGCGTGTCCGTAAGGTGGACGATCCCGATCCTTCGGTGGATTAGCCCCCGGCAAACTCCGGCTACTCAAGCAACTCCTTGTGGGTGGAGAAACCTCACCACAACACCAACCAAGAACACTTGGACACAAGAGACCTTGAGCACTTTGGTGACTACTAATTAGGCTTTAACCAAGTCTAATTTCGTCAAGTTGGCCGGCCATCCCAAGCTCCTTCTTATAGAGCTTGGGGAAATCAGCCTTGCTGATTCGATCGTCCATGCACCACCGGTGCCACCAACGACACACCAACGGCTATCTATCGACCGGTCTCATGACGACCGATCCCACCATTTCTGCATGCATGCTTCAGCACCATCGGTCCCGGTCCTACACCGGGCAACCCTAAACTTAGGGTTTCCCATCCCGAGTACATTTCACTCGCTCGGACCCTCACGACTTACTTGACTCTTCTTTGCACTTTGACCTCTTGCCTTCAAGCCTACTTCCTTTGGCTCGCCCTCGGATGCATCCAAGCCCGCGGCTTGTCTCAATGCCATCCTTCGCGTATGCCTCGAGTCCTCGACCCTTGTCCTTGCTGCCTTGTCCACGATCCCTCAGATGCATTCAAGCCCGGCTTGTCCTCAATGCCATCCTTCATCGGACCCGCTAAGTCACATGTGTCACCTGCAGTCCTGCACAACTCAAGTACACATATCAAATAACGAGGGTAAACCTAACTTAAACCCTTTGCCCAAAAACCAAAACACATGGTCCCACGAACCATTGGGATTGCTCCAACAATCTCCCCCTTTTTGGTGTTTGGCAATACGTTTAAGTTAGGGAAAACAAATAGCAAAACAAACATGCTAAAACAAATGGACTTGCGATGCCAAGGCTACACACTTGGACTTACACCGCCGAATGGACTTACGTTGCCAAGGCTACACACTTGGCAACCGCCGAATGGACTTACATTGCCAAGGCTACACACTTGGCAACCGCCGAATGGACTTACATTGCCAAGGCTACACACTTGGCAACCGCCGAATCAATGTATCATGTATTGGAACCTATCCCAAGGCTCCCCCTACACCTACGCTCCCCATTGAGCTAGGATTTTATCACAGGGCTTTTTAAGAACCTATCCCAAGGCTCCCCCTACACCTATGCTCCCCAATGAGCTAGGATTTTTACAACGGGCTTTTTAAGAACCTATCCCAAGGCTCCCCCTACGCAAAGACACTAAAGGTTTTCCCAACTAAACCTTAATTCTCCCCCTTTGCCTAACATCCAAAAAGTTCTCCAACAATATCCCAATTGTTGAAAATTTCTCATCCAAACTGACCCTAAACTCATGTATTAATCCCCCTTGGATCCCATACATCTAGGCGAGTTGACATGGTTACAAACCAATGCTGAAAACAATTTCAGACTGGTATCAGTCGACTGCCCTAAGTGCCAGTAGACTGCCCCCTTCGACACAACCTTACAGAACCATTCTGTGGTCAAAAAACACTGTTACCAGTCGACTGGTATCTGTACCAGTCGACTGGTACCCTATTTCTGAAAAAATTAGTCTTTTCAGGCCAACTTCAGAAATGCACCAGTAATTCCCTATACCTCCAAAAATTCCCAAATTTTGTGGAGAGGTCTATTGTACCAGTGTCTACTTGGGAAAAATACAATACAAAATGTATCTATCACCAATCCCAAGATTGACACAAAATCCAAAACTAGCTAAATGGTTCAATTGAACCTTGACCTAAAGTCCTAGTTTTGACTTCCTTTTGATGTATTTGCCCACACCAACCCACAATGCATCCCTATCATTGGTTTATATGGCATCTATACATCCAAAACCAATTATCATGCAATATGACCCAAATGTCATATTTCTTGCATGAAACACAAACCATGTGTGCCAAATCCCTAGGTTTGAGACTCAAATCCATCTCTAAACCATTTGGCACACTCCATGGCTCCTCTAGACTCCCAAGTAGTACCCACCTGAGATCCATTGGCCATGGGTCCCAATTTGACTCTTTGAGCTCCCCCTAGAGCTCTTAGCCTTAGCCACCTCCCTAGGTGACTCATCTATTGTGGCTACACCACAATGATGTCCCTTAGAAGATCTCGTTATCTTCTTGACCTTGGACACATCATCCTTGCCATAATCATATGCAACCCTAGCATATTTATTTTTGGCCTTGGATGACTCTCCCTTGCCCTTATCATGTGCCACCTTAGCACATGGTCTCCTTTTGGCCTTGGAGGGACTAGATCGGTATCCCAAGCCCGATCTATCATTATTGGGTCTTTGACTACCCAACACCATATTTAATCCTTTAGATCCAATAGTGAATCTCTTAAGGAATTTCTCTAAACCAACAAGCTTTGCCTTCAAAGCTTGATTCTCCCTTTCTAGGTTCCTAACCCTAGAGTCAACATGTCCACCTTGGACATTCCTAGACCTACCCTTTCTAGGCATATGTCTCCCCTTCTTGGGATTAATGCCTTGGGTCTCCTTAGGTCTACCATTTCTAAATTTATCATGCATAGATTTCCTAGGGTTATGATCAACATTTACCCTATTCCGATCATGATATCTAAATCCAAAATTTTGCATGGGCATATAATGATTAACATTATTTTTCCTAGCATGCATGGAGGAGTTTAAATTTGAATTAACCTTCAAGTTAAGGTATACCTCCCTTACCCTTGAAGCTCCCCCTTGACTCTTGCTTCTCTTCTTCTCCCATTTCTTCAAATGCGCCAACTTCTTGATTTCTTTCTTCTTTGGGCATTTGGTGTGGTAATGACCCCGCTCACCACACGTGAAGCACACTATGTGCCATTTCTTCTCCTTCTTTTGGGCTTCTTTATTCCTACAACCCATGTTAGTATTCAAAATAACTTGATTGGGTTTAGGAGTTACCTTCTTCTTACCCAATGGACATCTACTCTTGTAGTGCCCCTTCTCATTGCACCCGAAGCAAATTATATGGTCTTTTGACTTCACTTCGGTGGAGGTGCTTGCTAGGTTGATTTCCAAGACTTCTTCTTCTTCGCTTGTCTTGGATTGTTCTTCAACCTTTGAGGATGTCTCCTCATCTACACTAGTGGATGGCATTTCTTCATCCTTCTCCTCTTTCTCCTCGGAAGTTGAGTGCTCTTCACCTTCCGATTGCTCCTCCTCTACTTGAGCTTCTTCATCCGTTTCTTCGGATTTTTCTTCTTCTTGTGTATGCATAGGTTCTTCCCATTGGGCCTTCTTTATCTTGCTCCACAAATCGTGAGCATTCTCGTATTTACCTACAAGGCTCATTACATCATAAGGCAAAATATCAATTAATATAGATATTACCTTGCCGTTTGCCTTTGACCGAGAGGTTTGCTCCTCCGTCCAATGTCGTGGTCGGAGCTTCTTCCCTTTCTTGTCCTTCGGGACTTCGAACGGCTCTTTGACCACCATCATGGTTTCCCAATCCGTGTTGAAGAAGATCTCCATCTTCATCATCCAATATGTGATGTCCCATAAGCCTCTACCTTCAAGCTTTGGCGGTTCAATTAAGCCGACCATCTTTGCTTCCTTGGCGGTTAGTCCAATGGAGAGCGTCCTCGCTCTGATACCACTTGTTGGAGGATCGGTGGCCGGCTAGAAGGGGGGTTGGATAGACGGCACCCCCAAATCGTTGCTTCCTATGATGTTAGCGCAGCGGAATACAAACAAACACAAATAGAAAGCTAAATACAAATACAAAGAACAAGAAAGAGCAAATCGCTAACACGTTCGTTTACGTGGTTCGGAGATAACTTGCTCCTACTCCACGGCGTGTCTGTAAGGTGGACGATCCCGATCCTTCGGTGGATTAGCCCCCGGCAAACTCCGGCTACTCAAGCAACTCCTTGTGGGTGGAGAAACCTCACCACAACACCAACCAAGAACACTTGGACACAAGAGACCTTGAGCACTTTGGTGACTACTAATTAGGCTTTAACCAAGTCTAATTTCGTCAAGTTGGTCGGCCATCCCAAGCTCCTTCTTATAGAGCTTGGGGAAATCAGCCTTGTTGATTTGCCCGTTACTAGTCGACTGGTCCATGCACCAGTCGACTGGTGCCAGCCCAACGGCACACCAACAGCTATCTATCAGTCGACTGGTCCCATGACCAGTCGACTGATCCCAGCCATTTCGGGCACAGAATGCTTCTGTGCTCACCACCAGTCGACTGGTCCCAGTACCAGTCGACTGGTACAACCCTAAACTTAGGGGTTCCCATCCCGAGTACAGTTCACTCGCACTCTGACCCTCACGACTTACTTGACTCTTCTTTGCAGCTTTGACCTCTTGCCTTCAAGCCTACTTCCTTTGGCTCTCGTCCCTCGGATGCATCCAAGCCCGCGGCTTGTCTCCAATGCCATCCTTCGCGTATGCCTCGAAGTCGCTTCCCTCGGCCCTTGTCCTTGCTGCCTTGTCCACGATCCCTCAGATGCATTCAAGTCCGCGGCTTGTCCTCAATGCCATCCTTCATCGGACCCGAAGCCGTCAACCTGAGTCACATGTGTCACCTGTAGTCCTGCATAACTCAAGTACACATATCAAATAACGAGGGTAAACCTAACTTAAACCCTTTGCCCAAACACCAAAACACATGGTCCCACGAACCATTGGGATTGCTCCAACAAAGATTTCCACTACTAATGAACCCAAAAGTTCATCAGCTACCAATGAATCATACTTAAGTTAATATAACCTAGCCTTAGATGTCAAAGATATAATTGGTTCATTTCTGAAGGTTGCTTTCTCTTAAAGTTAGAAGATGTGTTACTAATTTCCATTTGTTGCATCATGGGAGTTATTGGATTATAAATTGTCAACCAACATACCAGAATAGATAACTTCCCTATTTCTCTTGATAACAACTTTGTTATCAAAATAGACACGATATCTATTCTATAATAGTTTAGAAACTGAAATCAGGTTCTTTCTAAACTTAGTATGTAAAGACATTTTCTAATAATCCAAATTTTATTCCTATTAGAGAATAAACCTCTCTCACTGCAACAGCTGCTACTTTTGCAGTAGTGCCCATGTGGACGGTGTTTTTTTTATTTTCATTTAGTTGTCGGGTTTCCTGGAACCTTGCAATGAATTGCAGACATGATTAATGGCATCTCTATCTACACTCCAGGTTCTGATAGATAACACCACTAGACATGTTTCAACTAATAGATACACCTAAATTGTTCTTAGTTCTAAGAAGACAGTCTACCTTAATGTCCAAGTCCTATTTCCAATCATTACAATTGGGACTACTAAGTCTTTTCTATAATATAACAACTAGGGAATTGACAAACATTTTAAATCCTAAGAATCACAAAAATATTTGGTCAAGATCAATTCCTTAAAAATCCCCATGAATTTTGTATGCCACGATAGTGTGGACGTATATAAAATCAAAGAGGAGATTTTATCCATTAATTTTATTATCTCGTCAACTTTACTTTATGACGAATAAAATTAATAATTGATCTGTCTTTGATCAAATATTTGGTCAAAACTTTTGAATTTAAAATAACATTGATTCCTCAAACAATATTATTTAAATTCACCAACACCTCAAACACCGTAAATTTTGCATGCCACGATAGTGTGGACGTATGCAAAATTAAACATTTGTAAGAGGAGGGGTTTACCCATTAATTATCTTTGTTAATAAATCTTTGTGACAAATAAAATTACCTCAAACACTGTGAATTTTGTATGCCACGATAGTGTGGACGTATACAAAATCAAACATTTGTAAGAGGGGTTTTTAATTTTATTATCTTGTCAACTTATTTATTTGACAAATCAATAGTTGGTTTTCTTTGGTCACACAAATAATAGCAGTGACTCCGATGGGGAGGATACTATTAGACGTGCCTAAGTGTATACCATTACTTGACACTAAGTCTGTTAATAAGATTGTGTCCCTTCCGATGGGGAAGATCACACGCTCTTAATTAACTTCCTATAGTCATCCAAAATGGAAGTTTAAGCTAGTGATCTGCAAACAAGCTCATCCGATATGGAGGAAGGCACTCAGAGCCAACGCGCAAGCTTGTTGCATCACTTATAAACCAGTAATGGAGACCGTGGAATTTATTTAAAAATAAATCCCTCTCCCACTTAGTTATTTAAAGTGAGGAATTTTGCCTATGCTACTCTACCTAACATGCATACTAACAAGCACACACAACACAGCATAAAAAGTAATAAATAGAAAAACTAATTTTCAACTATTATGGCTTTTATCTATTGCTGTCCTCCGTGTGTCGCCAACCCTAGCTGCTGCCATCTTTGGCCACCGCCACTGGGTCTAGTTGTCGCATCCATCTTGCTCCTTGTTCCGCTGCGCCTCTGGTCCTCAAAAGGTTCCACGCCTTGCAAGATTCTATCAGCGACATAAATAGAATTTTACATTTTTCGATCCTATATTCCTCGAAGGAATGTACATGTAAACTAGATCGAACATAAAATAAAATTTACATCCATCGATCTATATTCCATAAAAGGAATGTACATGTAACTAGATCAAAAGAAAAAATCCTAATAAAGCTAAATACAGCTCCTGCTATATTTTATAATACAATCATGCACACAGAATAAAATGCCCTTGACATGTCCAAGGGTCCAATCACACATAATAACTATAAGCCATAATAGTTGGATCCTGCATCCACAAAGTTAGCACATCCTACTATTATCCTGCCTAAATTATGTATGACATGTGCATAATTAAACTAATACCAAATACACAGAGGCAAAACCCTAGCTCTGATACCAATTGTTGGTTGCTACTCGGAAAGCCTAATGGTTCCACTGTATAAAAATTTTGTACAAAGGTCTGAACCTTTTCCTAGCTACCATGTGTTCTTTTAAATTAAACTTGGATCGCCTGCGGAACTTAACACGTTTGATCCAAAGTTTAATTTATTTGTTCTTTTAGGTTTTGACTTGGATCTCCTGCGGAACTTAACACGTTCGATCCAAATCACCTAAGTTATTAATTCCATTAAATATTAATTTTCATAATTGGTTCCCAGTACTGACGTGGCGAGGCACATGACCTTCTTAGATATGGGAGCAACCACCACCGACTAGACAAAACCTTTTAAGGAAAAATAATATTTAATTTCCTAAAATAACTTTAGGTCAACCGAAAAGAACAATCAAATCACAAGGAAAAGAAAAACAAAAGAACACTACATCAAAAACAAATTCAAAACACTAAAATCGTATGCCTCTTGTATTTGGTATTATTTCCAAAAATAACTAGTATGATGCGGAAAGGAAAAATACTAGTTATACCTTCTAGAAAAACCTCTTGATCTTCTACCGTATTCCTCTTCTAACCTCGGACGTTGTGTGGGCAACGATTTTCCGAGATGAGAACCACCAAGCACCTTCTTCTTCCTTGCAAGTTTCGGCCATCAAAACTTCTCCTAGGATGGAGAGGTTCGGCCACCACCACCATGCTCCAAGGGATGCTAGAAACAAAGCTTTCTTTCTCTCCTTCTTCTTCTTCTTCTCTAAACTTGATCCGGCCACCATATGAATCTCCATAAGAAGGATGAGGTTCGGCCATCAAAGAGAAGAGAGGAGGAGAGGATGGCTGGCCACACCAAGGAAGAAAAAGAGGGAGAAAATAGAATAGAGATCACCTCATGAAGGCACCTTTACCCCCTCTTTTATAATCCTTGGTTTTGGCAAATAAGGAAATTTTAATAAAAAACTTCCTTAATTCCTTTGCCATGAAAAATAAATTTAATTGATATAAAATCAATTTCTCTTCAACATGGCCGGCCTCACCAATTAAGCAAAGGAAATTTAATTCAATCAAGAATTAAAACCTTCCTAATTTGTTTCCGGAAAATTTAAAAAATTCTCCAATAATTTTAATCCCTTCATGAATGGTTAATAAAAGAAAATTTTATAAATTAAATCTTTCTTTAAACATGTGGATAATTTCCGGAAAGTTATCTTAAAAATTAAAATCTCCTTTCAATCTACAAATAAGGAAAGATATCAAATCTTTTCTTAATCTTTTGTAGAAACTAATAAAAGAGAATTATTAATTTTTAAACTTTCTTTTAAATAATGAACTTAGTTAAAAAGGAAAGTTTTTACCAAATTTAAAATCAACATTTTAATCTATAAATAAGGAAAGAGATTTAGCTCTTCTCTTAATCTTTTGTAGAATCTTATAAAAGGAAATATTTAAATTTTTAAACTCTCTTTTAAATCATGTTATCCACATAAGAAAATTTTAAAAATAAAAACCTTTATTTTAATTGGTCGGCCACACCAAGCTTGAACCCAAGCTTAGGCCGACCAAGCAAATGACCACAACTTTGGCCGGCCCTAGCTTGGTCTCCAAGCTAGCTTGGCGCCCCCTATGGATGGGTAAGAAGGTGGGTATAGGTGGGTATAGTACTCTATAATTAAGAGGCTACGATAGGGACCGAGAGGAAGAATTGGTTTTGGTCTCCCGATAAAATTAATCTCCGAACACACAACTTAATTTTATCAATAATAATTCATTCCACTAGAGAACTATTATTGAACTACCGCACCAATCCCAAATTATATTTTGGGCTCCTTCTTATTATGAGTGTGTTAGTCTCCCTGTGTTTAAGATAACAAATGTCCACTAATTAAGTAAGTTACTGACAACTCACTTAATTAATATCTTAGTCCAAGAGTAGTACCACTCAACTTCATCGTCATGTCGGACTAAGTCCACCTCCGTGGTTTAACATGACAATGAGCTCATCTTGGGGACATTCTCAACCTAGATCAGTAGGACACAGTTTCCTTCTATAATCAACAACACACACTATAAGTGATATCATTTCCCAACTTATCAGGCTTATTGATTTATCGAACTAAATCTCACCCATTGATAAATTAAAGAAATAAATATCAAATATATGTGCTTGTTATTATATTAGGATTAAGAGCACACACTTCCATAATAACTGAGGTCTTTGTTCCTTTATAAAATCAGTATAAAAGAAACGACTTCTAATGATCCTACTCAATACACTCTAAGTGTACTAGTGTAATTATATAGTTAAGATAAACTACTACCTAATTACACTACGACCTTCCAATGGTTTGTTCCTTTCCATCTTGGTCGTGAGCTACTGTTTATAATTTATAAGGAACCGATAACATGATCTTCTGTGTGTGACACCACACACCATGTTATCTACAATATAAATTAATTGAGCAACTACATTTATCATAAATGTAGACATTTGACCAATGTGATTCTTATTTCTAGATAAATGTTTATACCAAAAGGTAGGCTTTTAGTATACATCCTAACACTTTGCAGGTCCGCCGGAGAGATCCACACTACCAGTCGAAGACAGCGGAGAGTGCCACGTCCCCAGCGTTCGTCGACTCAGCACTCGGACAGGATCAAATTGGCACCATCTGTGGGAACACACCTGAATCCGAGCAAAGATGATGGAAGAAGCTGGAGGCCAACTCACGGTGACACTCTCTCCCGAAGAACTAGACGCGCTCATCCAAGCGCGAGCGGCCAAGATAGTCGAGCAACAGCAAAAGGCTCAAGCCGATCGGATAGCGCAACAGGCAACATCGGCATCATGTGGTCAGGAGGCACTAGACGACCGGCCCGAGCAGTTCTCAATATGGGGCCAGAACAAAGGGCCGTTGGGAACGCACCTGGTCTGGAATGTGAAGACGGACGACCCGAAAAGTTTCGCCCTACTCATGACTTTGATGAGTTTCGATGAGTATATTGTATCCTCCTCGCTCCACGGGTATTCGGGAGTCGAGAAATTGAGTCAGATTTTCTGCTGGTCGGCAGGTCAGTTTTTTTAGTTATATTCTTTTTCGGTCATAGAATTTATCATGGTTTCTCGAGCAAGGACTCCCGTGCTGATCGGCCGGGTTTCCATCATATCCGAGCCATGGGTTCGATGTCGATCGGAGCCACAGGCTCGATGTCAAAGACCCCGTGCCATTCGACTGGGCGTATATTATCCGAGCCACAGGCTCGATGTCGAAGACTCCGTGTCGTTCGACCGGGCGTATATTATCCAAGTCACCGGCTCGATGCCGAAGACCACATGCTGATCGGTCGGGTGTATATTATCCGAGCCACAGGCTCGATGTCGAAGACCCCGTGCCGATCGGCCGGGCATATATTATCCAAGCCACAGGCTCGATGTCGAAGACCCCGTGCCATTCGGTCGGGCTTATATTATCTGAGCCACAGGCTCGATGTCGAAGACCCCGTCCAGTTCAGTCGGGCGTATATTATCCAAGCCACCGGCTCGATGCAGAAGACCCCGTGCCGATAGACCGGGTGTATATTATCCGAGCCACAGGCTCGATGTCGAAGACCCCGTGCCGATCGATCGGGCGTATATTATCCGAGCCATAGGCTCGATGTCGAAGACCCCGTGCCATTCGGCCGGGCGTATATTATCTGAGCCATAGGTTCGATGTCGAAGATCCCGTGCCGTTCGGCGGGGCGTATATTATCCGAGCCACAGGCTCGATGTCGAAGATCCCGTGCCGTTCGGCCGGGCGTATATTAACCAAGCCACAAGCTCGATGTCGAAGACCCCGTGTCGTTCAGCCGGGCTTATATTATATGAGCTGTAAGGTCATTGTTGAAGATCGTTGAGTGGCGACGTTAAACTCTAGAGTTGGACCGACGACTATAAACCCCCCGGCTTGAAGACCGTTGAGCGGCGACGTTAAACTCTAGAGTTGGACCGACGACTATAAACTCCCCGACTTGAAGACCGTCGAGCAGCGACGTTAAACTCTAGAGTCGGACCGGCGACTATAAACCCCCCGGCTTGAAGACCGTTGAGCGGCGACGTTAAACTCTAGAGTCGGACCGGCGACTATAAACCCCCCGAACGAGACAGCGTTGCGTAGATAGACTAAGGCCTAGCATCTAGGGCCAATGATCAGCAAGCCTTGATCCTAAGGATAGGGAGAAAACAATGGCGTGCACTTACCAGCGCCGATCAACGAAAAACTAATGGAGATTCCATGTGGAATGAAGATCGTTAGACCGAGCGGCGCAGTCAGGAAAGACACTTGTAACAAGGAACTAACGGGAGTTCCATACGGAGTGAAGGTTTTTTGACCAATCGAGGGAGTTAAGAAATTACATGCGGAAAAAAGGTCGAGCGACCGGTCGGCACAATTACAAGGAGCACAACGAAAGGCTAACAGAACAAAAGTGGGCATTCCAAAGAAACATCTAAAAGTTCTCCGACTGGGGGCAAAGTTACAGATTCATTAAAATTAAGGCTAGCTGATCGGGAGAATTACAAAAATGCCAAAGACACTTCATTCAAGATAATCAAAAACGCTCTTCGGGATGGTGGAGAGAAGAGCTGCATGTTCCCGAACGGGAATGATGAAAGACTCCGGCAAATGACCTTGTGCCTTCAGGTGGTCCGTAGTAGCAGTGATAGCCAACTCGAAGGCCAGGATGAGCCGATCGCACACCTTCTGGACGAAGTCGACCGAGCGGATGTAGGACTGCCTCATCGCAGCAAGGCGGCTCGGCTCGACCCCCTGATACTCCGTAAAGGCAGCACATGAAGCGTCGAGAGCCTCTTGCACGACCTTCAAATCATCCTTGAGTTTGGTCACCTAGATCGAGCCACCTTTTTTCTCGCGGTCCAGGAGATCCGCCAACTCCTTTACCCACTGTTCCAGGGCGCGGGCCTCCACGTTCTTCCCTTCCAAATCGGACATGGCGGTATTCTTCCGAGTGGTGGCGAGCTCAATATTGCGGTCATAAGTTTTGACCTGCTTGTCAAGCTGGTCCAACATGTATGCCTGGTCGGCCGTCTTCTTCCTCTTGGCCTTTAATATGTCCTTGGTTTTTGCGAGCTCCTTCTGCAGCTCGGCATAAGAAGGGCCTCGAGAAGAAGACGGGCCACCCTGACTCTTCAGCCTCTTCAGCTCCTCCTCCACCATAGCCAAGCGGTTGGAGACAGCAATCTCTTCCACCCATCTCTGATGTACGCAGGGGTGTTAAAATGCCGACCGGGAAGACTACATAAAAGAAAAGGAGTGAAGCTTACCCCTGTGGACAGCTGCATGTGGCTGTCAGCCAGTTTGTCAAGTGGTATCATAGCTACGTGGGCTCTGACTCAGCCATAAACGCCTCGGTAGGGAGGTGCAGGGTGGCCCTAATAGTGTGGCGCCGGCCGAGAGTCGTGTGAGCGCACGCCGAGGGATCGGAAGCCGGGCTGGACATTCTAGACAGAATGCCCGAGCGGCGGACTTGGTGCGGTACAAGAGGTAGAGAGCAGACTGGCACCGCTTTGATGGGGGCCGCGTGCGCATCTAGTTGAGAGGGGGTCCGGTCGGAGGAGAGCACCTTGACTGATGGTGCTTTGCCGCGTTGAGATGCGGCGCCCATCCACTCGGACGCTTGCACTACGGAGGTTGCCGAACGGAGAGGCTTCTCAACACGCCGTCTTTTCTTGTCGAGCGGGAGCTCATCCTCCGGTTCGGAGTCTTCCTCCCGAACGGTCATTTCCTTGCTAGGACTTGCACCGCCAGCCGCATCCACATGCGAAGCCTGAGCGGCCGACTCCCCTGCATTTGTCTCGCTCTCACCCTCATGAGAGCCGACCGGAGCAATACCCAACTGCTCCATTTCCTTGGCCGCAGCCGCCTCGAGCGCGTCCGCTTTCTTCTTCAAAATCCCGAACAGCACAGACTCCATTACGATGGTCATTGCAAGGAAAGGAGAAGGAAATCAGTTAGAACTCAAGGCAAATGTACAAGTGAAGTTCTTACCAAAGATGCTCGGGAGGGGGGTCCTGCTCGGACTCAAACCGAATATGTACATCACTCCTTCAGGTAGGAGCTTGTTGATGTCGAACTTCAGACCGGCTAGCAGATTCGTTGCTTGAAGGTAGTCCGGTCGGGTCTTATATTTCTTCAGCATGGGTGAGATGGGCGGTCCGACCTGCCATCTCGTACGGAAGGGGAGCCGCCCGGGAACACAAAGGAAGAAAAAGTTCTCTTTCCAATGTTTGTTAGAAGAGGACAACTTATTAAAAAAGACTAAGCCGGGCCGAGCTTGAAACAGATAAGTGCCCGGCTCAGACTGCTTGGGATAATAAAAATAATAGAAGACCTCCGGGTGGAGGGGAATGTTGTGTATCTTAAATAAGACCACAACTCCACACAGGAGGCGAAAAGTGTTGGGAACCAATCGGCGAGCGGAATGCCAAAAAAGTTACAAACTTCAACGATGAAGGGGTGGAGGGGAAACCGCAGACCGGCTACGAATTGGTCACGTAAAAGACAAAAAGCACCGCTCGAAGGTTTGTGCGGCCAGCGGAAGGTGAAGGTAAAATCAGTTCGAAATCTGAAGGGATGTCAAAAGCATTCATCAGGCTCTTGGCATCACGCCGATCGAACCGCGACTCCATGGTGGTATACCATGGGCCGAGAGCGGGGTCCGCGGGTTGAGAGGAACTTGCCATCGCCAGAACAACAGAGGAAGCAGAAGTCGAAAGGGAAAGCAAAGGCGCGAGCGAGAAGATGAGCAAAGCAGTAACCAAAAGACGAAACACGGCCAAGAGCGCGAAGAAAACACAGGAATCAAAGAAAGAAAGGCAGGAGAACCTCATAGACAAAAAGATCGAAGGAAGAAGATGAGGGTTCGCCGGAGGGCCAGTGGACGAGGTCGCCGGAGAGAGGAGCGCGGCGAGAGCTTCGAAAACAAGAAAGGGAAGGTGCGACGAAGGAGAAGTGAGAGGGCTTTATAGGGTTATGCCCGTCGTCCTGAGCCGTCGGATGTAGGTCATAGAGACCGAGGCCTCCATCACGCCGTTCATTTCAAATCGTCGACGTCCCATCGGAAGTATCATCGTTGTCGTACAAGGACGACGGCTATGCCACGTGGCACCAGGCCACAGGGGCGCATTTGATGAGCACCATTACGGTGCGCAGTGCGCGTGCTCATCCATAATGACGAAGATTTGCACGTATTCCGAGAAGATCCCACGGACATCGTCACAAGCCGAGGGGACAACCCTCGGCAATTAGCCGACCTGCTCTATTCAACCCCATAGGGGCCAATCGGAGGCACACGCCCATAGTCCAATCAGTCGGACTCAGCGCCTCCTTCGACTAGACTTGAGGGGGAGACATGTGATCCGGTAATAAGGACGGGGGATCCTCGTTGGTGGGAGGTCAACGATGCATGGAGGTCAATGGTTAAGAGGGTCAACCCCAAAGTCGTGCCGAGCGGACTGGAGGGTCGACCAATCATCCGACCGGCCGAACATCCAGCCATGGGTCTCCATGGCCGGACAAAAGACAGCCCGATCAGAGGTCGGGTTTCCGATGCTCAAGGTAGAAGAGTCTCTGAGCCGAGCGGATAGGCCGCTCGGCCGAGCCACATGACAATCAGGCGCAATCCCATCCGAGCACATGAGCAGGGCTTCACCGCCCGGGCAGAGGTATGCGCATTCTCGGAGGTCGTGAGTGTCGAGCGATTGCTCTGCTCGGCCCGGGAGCAGACAAGAGCGCTAGGAGACAAAAAGGATAGCTGGTAACTTCATCCTCGAGACACCTGCCGTCGACAAAGCATGGTCGGTAGCCGAAGCGAACAGAGTATCGTACGGTGGAAGTTTCCACTGTCACATCAGGGATATGCTCGGACGATTGTGGAGTGGCGTCAAGCATGCTTTTCTGACACAACCCTACTGAGGTATGTTTGGGGAAGCGTGCACACATCGAGAAGCATACCCGCGCCTCCCCGGGGTCCTATATAAGGACCCCCAAACTTCGACGGAGGGATGTGATTCTCATCACTGTAGCCACAGTAACGTTGCCTTGTTCTTTTTCTTCTTCACCTGACTTGAGCGTCGAAGGGTCGTCGCCGGGAAACCCCTCTCGGCTCGGCTTCTTTGCAGGTCCGCCAGAGAGATCCACACCACCAGTCGAGGACAGCGGAGAGTGCCACGTCCCTAGCGTCCGTCGACTCAGCGCTCGGACAGGATCACCGATCTTATCTAACCTTAGTTAATAGATCAAATAGTAAGACAGTCCAAGCATGGGTACCCAAGTCCAACTTAGTTAATCAAGTTGGAGTTGGTCAATATTAGGTTCCCAAGGATCAAGTACATTACCTTGATAGACCATATCGAGGTTATGATCCAGGGGAAGCCAAAAGAAAAACTGTATTAATAAATAGATAAATGATTAAAAGAACATAATTAAAATATAATTAAATTAAAAGTAAAAACTTAAATCTAATCTATAAAAATATAAAATTAAATCAATAAAGTAGGGGGAGGCTCCGGAATAGCTGACACCTCCAAAACTAACCTACCCAGCAGGGTAATCCAAACCAAGCTACCCGGTAGGGTCATTAGAATAAATTAGAAAGGGAACAAGTTTAACTTGACCTATGGTACTGGTGAAATTTTGGATGATAGTACGTTAGGGAAGCTTAGTCTATGCATGTTTAGGAAGATATGACTTCGACCTGGTGCATTTGGCTATGTGGAACTAACCGAAGCTACCCTTTATGGATCCTAACCAGTTAGACCAAGGTTTTGTACTAAGTTCAGTGGATAGGACTATTTAGAAAACCACGAAGGCATGGTTACTTTAATGATGTCCAAGTGACTCACCATAGCCCAGAAGTTTATCCGAACAATATCTATTTGTTGAGCGCAAAGCTAAACCTGAATCTAACACAAAGTTAAACCAAACCCTATAATTGAATCTAATTTATCATACAAAATTATAGGATTCCTTGATTTGAAATTTAGATCGGGCGAGATGACTAAGGATTAAATCAAAATCGAAATTAAAATCAAAATCAAAATCAAAATCGAAATTAAAATCAAAATTGAAATTAAAATTAAAATCGAAATTAAAATTAAAATTAAAATTAAAATTAAATTAAAATTTATTTTAATTTTTTTTAAAATACTTATTTAAAAATCTTTTAAAAACTTATTTAAAAATGTTTTAAAAACTTATTTAAAAATGTTTTAAAAACTTGTTAAAAAATCTTTTAAAAACTTATTTAAAAATCTTTTAAAAACTTGTTAAAAAATCTTTTAAAAACTTATTAAAAATATTTTTAAAAACTTGTTAAAAACTCTTTTAAAAACTTATTTAAAATTTTATTAAAAAATTAGTTCAAAAATCTTTTAAAAACATATTTAAAAATCTTTTAAAAAACTTATTTAAAAAATGTTTTAAAAACTTGTTAAAAAATCTTTTAAAAACTTATTTAAAAACCTCTTAAAAACTTATTTAAAAATGTTTTAAAAACATATTTAAAAAATCATAAAAATCTTTTAAAAACTTATTTAAAAAATATTTTAAAAACTTATTTAAAAATGTTTTAAAAACCTATTTAAAAAACCTTTTAAAAACATATTTAAAAATCTTTTAAAAACTTATTTAAAAAATCTTTTAAAAACTTATTTAAAAAACCTTTTAAAAACTTATTTAAAAAATGTTTTAAAAACTTATTTAAAAAATATTTTCAAAACTTATTTAAAAATGTTTTAAAAACTTATTTAAAAATATTTTAAAAACGTTTTTAAAAAATCTTTTAAAAATTTATTTAAAAAATATTTTCAAAACTTGTTCAAAAATCTTTTATAAACTTGTTTAAAAATCTTTTAAAAAACTTATTTAAAAATGTATTAAAAACTTATTTAAAAAATATTTAAAAAACTTATTTAAAAAATCTTTTAAAAACTTATTTAAAAATGTTTTAAAAACATATTTAAAAAATCATTAAAAAACTTATTCAAAAAATATTTTAAAAATCGATTTAAAAATCTTTTAAAAAACTTATTTAAAAATATTTTAAAAACTTATTTAAAAATGTTTTAAAAACCAATTAAAAAATATTTTAAAAACTTATTTAAAAATGTTTTTAAAACTTATTTAAAAATCTTTTAAAATCTTATTTAAAAATGTTTTAAAAACTTATTTAAAAAATCTTTTAAAAACTTATTTAAAAATGTTTTAAAAACTTATTTAAAAATCTTTTAAAAACCTTATTTAAAAATCTTTTAGAAACTTGTTTAAAAATCTTTTAAAAACTTGTTTAAAAATCTTTTGAAAAACTTATTTAAAAATCTTTAAAAAACTTGTTTAAAAATCTTTTAAAAAGTTAATTTAAAATTTTTTAAACTTATTTTAATGTTTTAACTTATTTTAAAAAAATTGTTTAAAAAAAAAACCCCTAACAACGCCTCAAACATCGACGGGAAAATTCCCGCCGAAATCATCTGAGGCGCCTCGGACCGCATCCAAGGCTCCCTAAACGCCCCTGTAACGACCACCCTTCTTACTACTACTACTCTCTAAGAGTGACCGTTACTTAACTACTAATTCTACTTAACCGGTATAATTAAAAACCATATGGAAACTCTACCGAAAATTTTCGACAGAATCTCCCCTGTATCGGTGAACTTAAACTGATATACAAACACAATATACCTCAGCCACAGGCGGCTGGAACATCTATCAAGTAATTCATGCAGTAAATAATCCAAAACAAAAGAAAACTATACCAGAAATCATCACACAAGATTACAATTCATCTACTATGTCCTAATAACATCAAAATAACATATACCATCCCAAATACTAAAATGCAGAAACTTAATAATGAATTACAACTTCTTACTTCCAAATTTTCTTATCATCCTAAATAAATAATTAATCTAAACAAATTCTTAACTAAGTCCCAGGGCTTCCATAGTCCTGGCATCACACATCCTTCGAGCACCTCCTTGTCGCCTTCCTTTCTATATCTTTTCCTTTTCTGTATCTGCAGTAAGAGGAAATGCAATCTATAAGCAAAATGCTTAGTAAGAGCTATCTAACTCACAAAATCTCGATATGCATGTGAATATACTGAAAACTAAACCTGAATGCTCAAAAGGAAATCTACTCATGCTCATCTACTAGTAAAAGAAACAAACATACTGAAATACTAAACATGTAGAGCTACTCATGCTCTTCTAATAGCAAAGAACAGTAAGCTAATCTAAATAACATGTTGGCATAAAAGAAAACTAAACTTGCTGATTTAAAATAAAATGAAACTTATATCATTTGTTCCAAACTTATTCTTTTATCTCACTTATTTAAAACTTATCCTTTAATACTTTTTATACTTATGTAAAAAAACTTGTTTTACTTGTTCAAAAGCTTATACTCATAATACTTCACAATAATAATCAACTTTCTTCTTGGGCCCAACAACTGTACTTGCTATGCGCGCATCCCTAACTAGACCCGAGATAGCTGGTCCCGAATCTAGTAGGGTTTACTAGGTTATCTAAACCTAGGGACGACTATGGGAGTCCAGCCCAAGGACAACAGAGAGTCCTGCATACTAGGTTATCTAAACCTAGGGACGACTATGGGAGCCCAACCCAAGGACAACTGAGAGTCTAGTACAATGTCACTGATAAAAGTAAAATACTTGTTATCTTTTAATACTTCTAATATATAATGCCTCGGCATTTTAATAAGCACCTTGTGTGCCAAAATCCCTAAAGTCTTGACTTTGGGATCTACTTAAGGCATTGGCCTTTTTCTTTCTCTTCTTTATCTTTCTTATACTTTTCTTAAACTCAAAGTACATAATACTTAACAAGATATGCACTATGATACTTAACAAAAACTGCACTAAAATTCTGTAGGGATAAACATAAGCAAACTATTGGTTCATGGTACGTGCACCAAAATCTATCTAGAAGTTTTAAGTTATCTTGAAGAACTAAACTCAACATAGAAATCAGGTCTCAACTTACTTAATCCTGTCTAGAGTTTCAAGCCTATCAAGGAAAACAAGAACTCATCAAAATTCAATCTAGAAGCTAGCACATATGGTAGAGAACTAGATTAAAGTCCAGCACCTATAGCATAAATTTCGTAAGCACAACTGTTAAGAAAATTTCCAACAGATGATCCAAAGAGTTAATCTAATCATAGTGTCTTATCTAGCTCCTTAAATATCAATTATTTCTCCATCAAAACCGAAATCTCAAATCCCTTTGAGTGGTTAAATTCTAAAAATCACTTCCCTTTTTCCTCCTATGACTTCAGATACCACCGTGGTTTAATTATGATATCAATACTTCTTAAGATCTTTGAACCTTGATTTCTCTCTCAAGTAATTCAACAAATTGATTCTTGCAATCCTACTAATTTCTTAGTTAAGTTGACACTTCCACAAATCAAATTCAGTGAAGTTGCATGCTTTTGAATCATAAGAGGCTAAGACAAGATAGAATACCAATAGACAATGAGATAATAGTAAATTTAGTTGAGGTTTCTGGTTAGAAAATTTCTAAATGGATTGGCACTCAACGACTCCAAGTTGACACTTGATCAGGAAATGGGACTACAGATTATAATAGCTAACAATAAGCTTCAAAGACTGATCATCTACATTTCATAACACAAAACCAACCAAAATTAAGCTTGCTGAAATTTAACACAGCCACTCAAAGCATCAATCATAATTTGCATTACTCTATAGGTTGTGAACTAAACAATTCAATTCCATCACAGTCATTAGTTCCGTTCTGTAACAGTCCCATTGAGATCAGTTCTATTCAATAATAGTTCCATGGCTTAACTCAAGAGTATAAACATATAATAGCCTAAAATCTTAACGACAGCACAATACTAAATCAATACTTAAAGAGACCGCCCAAAAATATCATTAATTTATAAACATTTAATCTAACCTTTCTATTCAATCTTCGTTTCTCATTTCTGCCAGATAATTCAAACCACTCAGGAAAACAAACTAGAAATCTATATCAAGACCATGCATATCGCAAAAAACCAAATTCTAGACAGTTCATAAACTTGTTGAAATCAGGTATCCATAATTCCAACAACCAATCACAGCCGAATCAAAAATCCTCATGCTCATATTTAACATAAGTAAATTATCTAAACCTCATGCTCAATGCTACGGTAAGGAGAAAAACCAAAATATAACTATACTTCATGCTACACAAAGCTATTCAAACCAAAGTGCTACACAAAATTCCCAAACTAAAACTTGTTCATACCTAAATCTAATAAATTCTGATCTAAGTTTCCATGGCAGCAAACTTCAGAAACCAACCAAACTTACAGCTAATCCCTCTGTTCCATGCCACGACAACAAAAGAATCAAGAAAATTGCTACTGGAAACCTAAAATCTTAATAGTTTTTCATGCTCATTGCCTAGAATTATCTATAACCTTGTAGCTGATCCATAATCCATTCATAGAACAACACAAACATTCACAAACAAAAACTGAACATCACTTGGAGTTAACACATCAAAACAGAATACAAGAAATTCGTCTATGCTTCAATGGAAACTCGAATCTATCCCTAGCTTATGAACCATCTCAACAGGAACTCGGAACTTTGCTTACCCATTACTATCCGTAAGCCAAACCAATCGAAAACCAATCAAAGGAACTACTCTTACTGCAGGTGAGAGCACTTACTATGATTCTTGAATTCAAACCGAAGGAGAAAACCTCTAGGGTTCGCGGAGAACTCGAACTTCCAATCCCTCTTCGTGTCCTCAAGATCTCCTCGAAGAACCAGCCTCTATTCCGTGAAGATCTCATGGAATTTTCTCTCCGTTGACCGCTGGAAACGAAGCTAGGGCTTCGTTTGGTTTCGCTCGGGCAGAAACACCGTCGCACGCCGAAGAGAGGAGAGGAGGGAAATTAGGGCTTGGGGAAAACTTTCCCCTCTTTTTGTAACTAGGGTTTTTATTATCAACTATTGCTTAAGAATATTTTGCTCCTTCCTAAATTAGCAAAGCCCGCTGGCGTAGTTGGTTGGCTGCGTTTTGCTTAAGGCATAGCTCGCGGGTTCGAAACTCGGCCAAATCATTTTTCCACAACCCTTTTATCTTGAATATTTTCTGTTCCTAAAAACTGCTTAATACTAATTTGGTTCATATATGTTCACAAAATATCCACAGCACACTTGGTTAACCCAATTGACTTAAGGTTTGATTTAACCCGAGGTCCATGGTTCGAATCTCGACTTGGACATTTTTTGTCGAAACTTCCTTCGTTTAGTAAAAATACCAAACGACCTCCAAAAATTGCATAAAAACACTCTAAATATTTCTAAAAATCTCTAGAATATTTCTATAGCATTTTTAAATATTTTTAAATTACTTTTAGGACTCTAATTGAGGAAATTTGGGTTATTACAATTTCCCATACCTTATAAAAAGTTCGTCCTCGAACTTAGACTAATTCTAGATATCTCTGTCTTATACTGTCCTTTACTAGTGGTACTTCTTTGATCCTTAGTCTCTTAACTTCTCGGTCCTCTATCATTCATATCACATCATACCCATTAGTGGTCCTTGGAAGGCCTGTTATAAAGCCTCTGGAGACCATAGGTGCATTAGTCACACCAAATGGCATGACTACAAATTCGTAGTGTCCATATCTGGTCTTGGAAACTGTTCTGGGTGTATCACTTTCTTTCACTTTCAACTGATGGTACTCAAAGCGTAGGTCTGCTTTAGAGAACACTATTGCCCTCTTTAGCTGATCAAATAGATCATCTATTCTGGAAAGATGGTACTTGTCCTTAACTGTTACTTTGCTCAGTGCTCTAAAGCACATCCGCATAGATCGTCTTTCTTCTTAACGATCAACACTGGAGTTCCCCGGGATGAATGACTAGGGTGGATGAAACCCTTGTCAAGTAGCTCCTGAAATTGTTCTTGTAACTCTTTTAGCTCTGCTAGAGAAATTCGGTACAGAGCTTTTGAAATTGGGCCGGTGTCAAGAACCAATTCAATTCCAAACTCCACTTCTCTGTTGGGAGGTAGTCCAAGTAGCTCCTCTGGGGAATACCTCCGGATACTTGCAGACTATCCAAACTTTCTCCTGCTTGGGTCTTTCTTGTTCTTCTGTACTCACAATGAATGCAAGAAAACCAGTACATCCTTTATCTAACATCTGGTGAGCTGTTAGGGAGGAGAGGAATTTCTGGGTCTTCCTCTTTGGTACTCCCGTGAACTCAAAGGATGGTTCACCTTCTGAATTCTATAAACTCTTCATAATGCTTATTAGTGATCCGTTGGCGGAAGAATTCTTCGTAAAACTCTGTCTCAAAGTCAGCCCAGTGCATCTGGTTGACTACTCTCCTACTCTTAACTCGCTCCCACCACATACGAGCATCCCCAAATAGGCAGAAAGAGGCACACTTAACCTTCTCGACTTCTGGCCAGTCAAGAAGCTCCATTCCGCTCTCAAGTGTCTTGAACCAAGCCTGGGCATCCCAGGGTCAGTCGTGCCAGAGAAACTTTCTGGCTTCAGCTTCAGCCATTGTATCAGGGATGCTTCTTGTCTTCTAGGTGTTGTGGCGACTTCCAGGGCAACTGATGGGACTTCAGTCACCACTGGGGTCTCCACATTGATGGTTGGGGGAGTGGGAGGAACTGACTATTGATTTGGTCATCAAGTTAGCAATCACTTGTTGTTGCTCTACTACTTGTCTCTGGAGTTGGGAAACAACTTCAGAGAGATTGGGCTCTGTTGATCTAAGCTCTTCGTTCTCCTGATCTTGGTTCTCAGTACGAACGATACGGGGATGTCCTCTTCTTGACATCTAATTATGCAGAGACAAAAACCTGATATCTTCTCTATCCTTCCTAAACAAACATATGTGTGAATAAAGAAAACAAAACTTCAATTTTACTAAAGCGCATATATATAAGCAATTACTCTCTACTACAAACAATAAAGAAAGCATAAAAGGAAAACTTAAATACTTTCTTACTTGAAGATAACAAGGATGATGCTGATGTGTGTGATGCTGGAGAATGAGAACTGCACTGATACCAACTCTAACGACCACCCTTCTTACTACTACTACTCTCTAAGAGTGACCGTTACCTAACTACTAATTCTACTTAACCAGTATGATTAAAAATCACATGGAAACCCTACCGAAAAATTTTGACAGAATCTCCTGTAACGACCCACCTCCTACTAACTAGGCTGCGAGGTCGGACCGTCACATTATGCTGTGCTAACTATAAGGTGCGGAAATCTACGCTATTCAAAATCTTACTCAGCAAATGACTATTACAGCCTGTAAGATTAGGTTCAAAGACCTTTCCTTTGACATACTGTAACGACCCGCCTTCTACTAACTAAGCTGTAAGGTCGATCATCACATTATGTTGTGCTAACTAATCCATGACCATCATTAAATCTAGATGCAGAAGCTGTACTAATCAAAATTTTGCTAAACTATTGTCATTTCTTTATTCTACATGTGATAAGGGGTGTAATCTAAGCTATTCATGACATATATTACATCCCCCAATGGTCAAGGAACTTAACTAAGGGTTTCTAGCTAATATCAGGCCTCCCAATCGATCCACGGATCGATTGGAATGGTCGAATCGATCTAGTGATCGATTCAGCAGGCTACTGTGCTCGGCCGATATTCTGGATCGATCGGCTGATCGATCCAGACTAGTCAATCGATCCAGTGATCGATCCCAGGGCCTTTTGTTCGCGACAGAGAGCGTCCAGATCGATCGGCTGATCGATCCAGAGGCCTACTGTTCGCGAGATGAATTGCCCAGTCGATCCTTCGATCGATTGGAAACCCTCGAATCGATCAGCTGATCGATTCGAGTTTCTGATTTCATGCCAATTGTCTGATTTCAGCACTTGTTCGTGCCAAAACTACTTATAACATTTCTAAACTAAATGCCAAACATTCTAACATCACAAAAATAGTATTCTAAACATGGTAGGATGCTTGATTAACTAATTCATAACATTTAACATGCTAAGGTGCAAAATAACAAAATGCTAAAAGGTTCTAGTGCTTAAACAAGCTTGTTGAAATTCCCTAAGATCTCTATTCCAAGTTCCATCCACACACATCTTCGTAGCATTGCCCTCCAGCCTCCGCTAGTCCATCTTTCCTTTACCTTTATCTGCAGTATAAGGAAAAGAAAGTATCTGTAAGCTTTCGCTTAGTAAGAAACCATCTACCTCACTAAAACATGCAATCGATGTAAATCATGCTTTGAAAACATGCTATTTAAAACATGTACTGGTTGAACTAAAACATGGCATGCTAACATACAATACTTAGCAATCAAATACTAGTCATGGCATACTATCATCTAAAGCATGTGTAACATGAACTGAACATAGAGCTATCATACATAATCATAAGAGTGAGCTGAGCTGAAGCATGAACTGAGCTAAACTAAACTAAGCTAGTACTGAATTTAAACTGTATACACAACTGATTTGTGAGAGTTTAAAAACTATACATATAATAGATGAAAATATATAATCATGCTGCTAATGGGCCCGACAACTGTACGTGCTATGCGCGCATCCCTAACTAGACCCGGGTTTGCAAGTCCCGAATTTAGTAGGGCTACTAGGTTCTCTGAACCTAGGGACGACTGTGGGAGCCCATCCCAATGGATATCTAATCCAGTACAGTGCCACTGAAAAGTAAAATACTGGACATAAGCTAATAAATTCTTGTCTTGCTTTTACTAGGTTGTCTAAACCTAGAACTAGGTTATCTAAACCTAGAGGCGACTGTGGGAGCCCACCCATTGGACATCTAGTCCTGTAAAAGCTAGAGCAAGACTAAATAAACTATAAAATGCTTCTGTTGCATTTATCTAAGTTACTAAAATGCCTAAGTTGTATTTTTCTGTGCTAAACATTTAATCGAATACTTGGTATGCGCTAATTCGCATCCTTTGTGTCGATAGTCTAGATATTACTAAACTAAGACATGGAATTCACACGAAAGCTACTTATACTGTAGGTGAGAGGTTTCTTACCTCCTGTTCGGATTTTCTTACGATTCTAATCGCTAGATTTTCGGAGGAGGCGATCCTTTCGACAATCTTCTCGCGTCTATGCGTTCCTCTCGCGGAGGGGAGCGTCCTCGTGTCGAAGTCGTCGCCGGAAAGTGCCCTTGGGCGGAACCCTAGCCTTCCTTGTGGTTGGCGCCGAGAGAGGAAGAAAAGAGAGGTGGGCGGCGGTGAGGTTTTGAGGAGAGGAAAAATCACGATCCAAATAACCCTTCACTTAATTATTTCTTATTTATATTAAGTGGAAATTTTCGGCCCAACTTGAATATAAATTTAATTGTCTCCCTTTCCTTTCAGCACGGCCCTGCTGGGTTCACTTGGTCACCATGGTTCACCATAAGTCGTAGGACCCAATAGATCTCAGGTTCAATTCCCGCGTAGGCTATTTTACGGTCCTATTTATTTTTGCTACTTTCGCTACTCTAAAAATTCTGTAAAAATATCCTAAAATTCTAGAAAAATCATAGAATATTTCTAAAATAGTTTTGAGAATTTTCGGGCGTTACAATCTCCCATATCTTATAAAAAGTTCATCCTCGAACTTAGAATAACTCTGGGTACTTCTGTCTCATACTAGCTTCTGTCTCCCAAGTTGCCTCTTTTGCTATGTGATTTTGCCAAATGACCTTTACTAATGGTACTTCCTTATTCTGCAATTTCTTAACCGCTCGATCTACTATCTGAGTAGGCCGACTGTAATAGCTGAGGTCTTCGCAGACTTGTACCAGCTGGGGCTCATCACCTGGGTGGCATCTGGGATATGCTTCTTCAGCATAGAGACATGAAATATATTGTGGACAGTTGACATTTCCTGAGGTAGCTCTAGCTCATACGCTACTTTGCCCACTCTTCTAGTGATATGGTATGGTCCCACATATCTGGGACTTAGCATGCCCTTCTTCCCAAAACGCATTACTCCCTTCATGGGAGCTACTCTGAGGAACACTAAATCCCCAACTGAAAACTCTAAAGGTCTGCACCGTATATCAGCATAGCTTTTCTGGCGACTCTGAGCTGTCTCTATCCTCTGGCGGATCTGCTGTATAGCTGCTGTGGTATCTGTCACTAGATCTGTCTGAAGTTCTAGCTCTTTCTGTTCACCACTCTCATACCAGCAGATTGGAGATCTACACCTCCGCCCATAGAGAGCCTCATAAGGTGCCATACCGATAGTGGCCTGATAGCTGTTGTTGTATGTAAATTTTGCTAAGCTCAGATATTTGCACCAACTTCCTTTGAAATCTAGGGCACACGCTCGGAGCATATCTTCGAGTACCTGGTTTACTCGCTCCGTCTATCCATCTGTCTGAGGATGGAAGGCTGTGCTGAACTTTAACTTCGTGCCCAAAGATGACTGTACACACTCCCAGAAGTGTGATGTGAACCTACTATCTCTGTCTGAGATAATGGTTCGTGGGACTCCATGTAATTTAACGATCTCCTTGAGATACAACTGAGCTAGTTGTTCCATGGAGTAGGATATCCTGATAGCTAAGAAGTAGGCTGATTTAGTCAATCTGTCGACTATTACCCAGATGGTGTCAAAACCATTCGTGGTTCTGGGTAATCCCACTATGAAATCCATAGAAATATCTTCCCACTTCCATTCTGGGATCTGAATGGGCTGCAAAACTCCTCCTGGTTTCTGATGTTCTGCCTTGACCCTCTGACAGGTTAGGCAGGTGCTGACATATCGAGCGATGTCTCTCTTCATCCCAGGCCACCAAAAACGTCTCTTCAAGTCCTGGTACATTTTGGTGGAGCCAGGATGCATCGCATAAGGAGTCTTGTGAACCTCATGTAAAATCCTCCTTCTAAGTTCCTCCTGATCTGGAACACATAATCTGTCACCAAAGTACAACACCCCGCTAGCGGACACTCTAAATTCTCCACTTTCTGATTTTGCTAATCCTTGCTTGCTTTTCTGAATTTTAGGATCCTGCTCCTGAGCTGTCTGGATGTCACCAAGCAAGGTAGACTCTAATGTCATAGTAGAGAGCTGTCCGACTATGAGTTCGAGACCAAAATCTGTGATCTCCTTCTGTAGGGGCGGTGACATGGCTGCTAAAGATAATAGGGCAGCGCTGGACTTTCTGCTGAGGGCGTCTGCTACCCTATTTGCTTTTCCTAGGTGGTAGAGGATGTCTATATCGTAGTCCTTGACCAGTTCTAGTCATCTGCGCTGTCGCATATTCAGATCCTTCTGAGTGAAGAAGTACTTCAGACTTTGATGATTTGTATACACTCTGCACTGAGCTCTGTACAAGTAATGTCTCCAAATCTTGAGAGCGAACACCACTGCTGCAAGCTCAAGGTCATGAGTAGGATAGTTCCTCTCATAGTCCTTGAGTTGTCTGGAGGCGTAGGTGATTACCTTGCCATCTTGCATCAGCACTGCTCCTAGTCCCAACTTCGAGGCATCACTATAAATATCAAAGTTGTCTGCGTTTTCTGGTAGAGCTAGAATAGGTGCGCTGGTCAATCTCCTTTTCAGTTCGCTAAAACTGTTCTCACAGTCCTCTGTCCACTGGAACTTTTTGTTCTTTCTGGTAAGAACTATCAGTGGGGAGGCTATCCTGGAGAAGTCTTCTACAAATTTTCTGTAATAACCTGCTAATCCCAGAAAGCATCTGATCTCGCTAGCGTTCTTGGGTCCTTTCCAGTTGCTCACAGCTTCTATCTTGCTGGGATCTACCATGATACCATCCTTTGAGATGATGTGACCCAGGAAGGACACCTGATCTAACCAAAATTCACATTTTATAAACTTGGCGTATAGCTGGTTCTGCTGAAGGGTCTGCAATACTGTTCTCAGGTGCTCTGCGTGTTCTTCCTGAGTTCTGGAATAGATGAGGATGTCATCGATGAATATGATCACAAACTTATTTAAGTATTCCCTGAATACTCTGTTCATGAGGTCCACGAAAGTAGCTGGAGCATTTATCATGCCAAAGGGCATGACTACGAACTCATAATGTCCGTATCTGGTCCTGAATGTTGTCTTGGGTATATCCCCTTCTTTAACCTTCACCTGATGATAACATGATCTGAGGTCTATTTTAGAGAACACTGCTGCTCCCTTTAGCTGATCGAACAGGTCATCTATTCTGGGAAGAGGATACCTGTTCTTGATCATGACTTGGTTTAGTGCCCGGTAATCTATACACAAGCGCATGCTCCCGTCCTTCTTCTTCACGAACAGTACAGGCGCTCCCCATGGTGAGTGACTAGGGCGTATGAAGCCCTTGTCAAGCAACTCCTGTAGTTGCTCATGAAGTTCCTTCAGTTCTGCTGGAGCCATGCGGTACGGTGCTTTGGAAATAGGATTTGTACCAGGAATGAGTTCTATCTCAAATTCAATCTCCCTGTCTGGTGCTAGGCCTGGTAACTCTTCAGGGAAGACTGCTGGGTAGTCACATACGACTCGGACCTCTGCTAGCTGTTGGTCCTTGTCCTGACTGGTACTGACTACATGTGCTAAAAATCCCGTACATCCTGAATCCATTAATCTTCGTGCCTTCATAGCTGAGAGAAATTTCTTGGGCTTTCTCCTTGGTTCTCCGACGAACTCGAACTGTGCTTCTGCTTCAGGTTGGAATATGACTTTCTACTTACGGCACTCTATTGAGGCACCGTATTTGATCAGGAATTCCATTCCGAAGATGACGTCATAGTCCATCATGTTTAGCACTATCAAATCACAGAAGAGTTCTCTGTCTGCTATAATGACTGGCACTGCTCTGAGCCAAGGCGTGGATGCCATAATTTCTCCTGAAGGTAATGTCGTCAGAAACTGACTACTGAGTACTTCTGGAGGTCTTGCTAACTTCTCGGCAAATGCCCTAGATATATAAGAATGGGTTGCCCCAGTATCGAATAAGACAGTTGTACTTTGCTGTAAAATACTAATCTGACCTGAAACAACTGTCGAGGCATTTGCTACGTCCTCTCTGGTCAGTGAGTAGATCCGTGCATTTGTCGTAGCTAGAGGGGCTTCTAGTCTGCCCTGGCTGATGTGTGGACCATCTAAAACGGCCTGCATCTAATGCAACTGTGCTGGCTTGGCTTCGTACTGGATCGGCTATGGTGGAGGAAAGCTGGCCTTGTTCGGACACTGCTTGGCCATGTGCCCTTCTTGTCCGCATTCAAAGCATCCTCGTGTGCCCTTACGACAAACTCCAGGGTGGAATTTCCCACAAGTAGCACATTTGGGATAACTAGCCTGTTTGCTAGCTGGTCCTCCTTTTGGGTAACTCCCTGGTTTGCGCTTGTTGCTGGAGTTCCCTTTCCAGTTAGAGCCATGGGAGCTGTGGCCCTGGTGTTTCTGAGTACCTGAGCCTCCTTGTCCCTTGGACTCTAAGAGAACTTGCTTCTACTGCTTGATATTATTCTGGTAGTGCTCGGTGGTCAGAGCACTGCTGACTAGTTCTTCAGTGGTTTGCGGCCTATGAACGCCGCCAGCCACGTTCATTTCTATTTCCGACCTCAGCATCTTGAGCATCAACCGAACTCTTTCTTTTTCTGTGCTGACTAGTTCAGGGCATAGATGAGCCAATCTATTGAATTTCTTCACGGCTTCCTCAACTGATAGGTTGCCCTGACAAAACTCAGTGAACTCGTCGTAGTGGCGGTTTGTAACCCGCATGTGAAAGAATTCCTCAAAGAACTCCTTCTCGAAGTCAGCCCATGTCATCTGGTTTACTGGGCGCTTCGCTCTAATCCTCTCCCACCACATGCGTGCATCTCCTGTCAGACAGAAGGAGGCGCACTTCACCTTCTCATGTTCTGGCCAGTCCAGAAGCTCCATCGTACTCTCCAGTGTTTTAAACCAGGCTTGTGCATCCCATGGTTCACTAGTGCCTGAGAAGTTCTCGGGCTTGACTCTCTGCCAATGGATCAGATAGGCTTCCCTCTTTGCCTCTGCTGCTGGGGCTACTGGTCCTGTAGGCTGGACTGGTGGAACCTCTAAGACTACTGCGTTGCTAAGTTCGATTCCGGGGTGACTGTGGGGGTATTCTGCTAACTAGCCTTCAAGATGGCTATCTCCTGTTGCTGTTCAGCTAGCTACTGCTGTAACTGAGCCACTAATGCTGTAAGGTCTGTGGGAGGCACTGAACTGCCTGCCTCATGCTGGGGCTCAGTAGCTGGTGCCCTTCTAGCTGGGCGTCCTCGTGCCAGTCTAGAGACATAGAGGACATACATAACTAATACAATCGTAATTGCATATCTATGGTTATCATGTTAGGTACTATCATAAATAAACTTGCTTCATTTATTTCTAACATGAAAACAGGAAACATATATAAGGTGAGAGATGTTCTTACTTGGAAACTGCAGGTTCAATGCTGATGTGTGTGTAGGAAGTATGGAAACTGCTCTGATACCACTCTGTAACGACCCGCCATCTACTAACTAAGCTGTAAGGTCGATCATCACATTATGCTGTGCTAACTAATCCATGACCATCATTAAATCTAGATGCGGAAGCTGTACTAATCAAAATTTTGCTAAACTATTGTCATTTCTTTATTCTACATGTGCTAAGGGGTATAATCTAAGCTATTCATGACATATATTACATCCCCCAATGGTCAAGGAACTTAACTAAGGGTTTCTAGCTAATATCAGGCCTCCCAATCGATCCACTGATCGATTGGAATGGTCGAATCGATCGAGTGATCGATTCAGCAGGCTACTGTGCTCGGCCGATATTCTGGATCGATCGGCTGATCGATCCAAACTGGTCAATCGAACCAGTGATCGATCCTAGGGCCTTCTGTTCACTACAGAGAGCATCCGGATCGATCGGCTGATCGATCCAGAGGCCTACTGTTCGCGAGATGAATTGCCCAGTCGATCCTTCGATCGATTGGAAACCCTCGAATCGATCAGCTGATCGATTTGAGTTTCTGATTTCGTGCCAATTCTCTGATTTCAGCACTTGTTCGTGCCAAAACTACTTATAACATTTCTAAACTAAATGCCAAACATTCTAACATCACAAAAATAGTATTCTAAACATGGTAGGATGCTTGATTAACTAATTCATAACATTTAACATGCTAAGGTGCAAAATAACAAAATGCTAAAAGGTTCTAGTGCTTAAACAAGCTTGCTGAAATTCCCTAAGATCTCTATTCCAAGTTCCATCCACACACATCTTCGTAGCATTGCCCTCCAGCCTCCGCTAGTCCATCTTTCCTTTACCTTTATCTGCAGTATAAGGAAAAGAAAGTATCTATAAGCTTTCGCTTAGTAAGAAACCATCTACCTCACTAAAACATGCAATCGATGCAAATCATGCTTTGAAAACATGCTATTTAAAACATGTACTGGTTGAACTAATACATGGCATGCTAACATACAATACTTAGCAATCAAATACTAGTCATGGCATACTATCATCTAAAGCATGTGTAACATGAACTGAACATAGAGTTATCATACATAATCATAAGAGTGAGCTGAGCTGAAGCATGAACTGAGCTAAACTAAACTAAGCTAGTACTGAATTTAAACTGTATACACAACTGATTTGTGAGAGTTTAAAAACTATACATATAATAGATGAAAATATATAATCATGCTGCTAATGGGCCCGACAACTGTACGTGCTATGCGCGCATCCCTAACTAGACCCGGGTTTGCAAGTCCCGAATTTAGTAGGGCTACTAGGTTATCTGAACCTAGGGACGACTGTGGGAGCCCATCCCAATGGATATCTAATCCAGTACAGTGCCACTGAAAAGTAAAATACTGGACATAAGCTAATAAATTCTTGTCTTGCTTTTACTAGGTTGTCTAAACCTAGAACTAGGTTATCTAAACCTAGAGGCGACTGTGGGAGCCCACCCATTGGACATCTAGTCCTGTAAAAGCTGGAGCAAGACTAAATAAGCTATAAAATGCTTCTATTGCATTTATCTAAGTTACTAAAATGCCTAAGTTGCATTTTTCTGTGCTAAACATTTAATCGAACACTTGGTATGCGCTAATTCGCATCCTTTGTGTCGATAGTCTTCAAATTACTAAACTAAGACATGGAATTCACACGAAAGCTACTTATACTGCAGGTGAGGGGTTTCTTACCTCCTGTTTGGATTTTCTTACGATTCTAATCGCTAGATTTCCGGAGGAGGCGATCCTTTCGACGATCTTCTCGCGTCTATGCGTTCCTCTAGCGGAGGGGAGCGTCCTCGTGTCGAAGTCATCGCCGGAAAGTGCCCTTGGGCGGAACCCTAGCCTTCCTTGTGGTTGGCGCCGAGAGAGGAAGAAAAGAGAGGTGGGCGGCGGTGAGGTTTTGAGGAGAGGAAAAATCACGATCCAAATAACCCTTCACTTAATTATTTCTTATTTATATTAAGTGGAAATTTCCGGCCCAACTTGAATATAAATTTAATTTTCTCCCTTTCCTTTCAACACGGCCCTGCTGGGTTCACTTGGTCACCATGGTTCACCATAAGTCGTAGGACCCAATAGATCTCGGGTTCAATTCCCGCGTAGGCTATTTTACGGTCCTATTTATTTTTGCTACTTTTGCTACTCTAAAAATTCTGTAAAAATATCCTAAAATTCCAGAAAAATCATAGAATATTTCTAAAATAGTTTTGAGAATTTTTGGACGTTACACATACATACACTAGGGAAGGAACCCAAACTTTCTATTTGCTCAAAAGACTGAAATGAGACTCTTCCAGCTGAAATCAGACACTCCAATCGATCGGCTGATCGATTGGAGTCATCTGATCGATCACCTGATCGATTCAGCTTGCTACTGAGCATGGAAGAATTTATGGATTGATCGGCTGATCGATCCAGCTATGACTAATCGATCCAGTGATCGATTCGGCGTGCTACTGTGCATGGGAGAAGTTATGGATCAATCGGCTGATCGATCCAGCTATACCAATCGATCTAGTGATCGATTATGAAGCTCTCTGTTCGCAAGGCTAATTCCTCGATCAATCCAGCGATCGATGCCAGAGCCTACTGTTCGCGGAATCAGCTCTCAATCGATCAACCGATCGATTGAGGTCCCTCCAATCGATCAGTCGATCGATTGGAGTTTCTGATTTCGCTGCAGAACTCTGATTTCAGAGCTCAATCAAACACAACTAAATATAATAAACCTAGAATGCCTAGAGAACATTGTAATAGGTCTTCACTAACATTATGCATGATTTACTACCCATCAATAAGTTGGCTAGTGTCCTAGGCATGGCATAAGCATAGTTTCACGATTCAGAATACTTAAACATTCCAAAGGTGCATAAACATTAAAAGAACAAAAGGTTCTAATTCTTTAAATTTGCTAGTTCCCAAGGGTCTTCTTTCCAAGTTCCTACCACACACATCTTCGTAGCATTGACCTCCAGCCTCCGCTAGTCCATCTTTCCTTTACCTTTATCTGCAGTATAAGGAAAAGAAGTATCTGTAAGCTTGGGAGCTTAGTAAGAAACCATCTACCTCACAAAATATGCATACGATACGATTTATGCTTTTAAAACATGCTATTTGAAATATATGCTGAACATTGCTAAACATGGATTCTAAAACATGGCATAATCACATGCGATACATGGCAATCATAGCTAAGCGTAAAACCATCATGTGGATCCATAAGAACTACTCTGAAATAAAAGCTAAGCTACACTACTGCTAACTGATGCTAAGCTGCTCTGTATTCACATAAACTATATTGTGAAGTTTTGAAAGTTATTTATCATAAATAGATGAAAATACATAATCATACTGCTGATGGGCCCGGCAATTGTACTTGCTATGCGCGCATCTCTAACTAGACCCGGGGTTGCAAGTCCCAAATTTAGTAGAGTTACTAGGTTATCTAAACCTAGGGACGACTATGGGAGCCCAACCCAAGGACAACTGAAGTCCAGTACAGTGCCACTGAAAAGTAAAATACTAATTTGTAGCTAATATACCTTATCTTGCTCTTACTAGGTTATCTGAACCTAGAACTAGGTTATCTGAACCTAGAACTAGGTTATCTGAACCTAGAGGCGACTGTGGGAGCCCACCCATTGGACCGTAGTCCCATATAAGCTAGAGCAAGGCTAAATATGCTATTTTAGATGCTTTTACTACATTTATTGAGCTATTAAAATGTCTACTGTAGCATTTTACTGATCTAAACATTCTGTCAAATACTTGGTGTGCACTAAACCACACCCTTCATACTAAAAATCTGCACACAACTAAACTAATGCAGCAAAACATGCGAATAGCTACTTATACTGCATGTGAGGGGTTTCTTACCTCCTGTTCGAAGTTTCTTACAAATCTAAACGCTAGGTTTCCGGTGGAGAAGATCCCTTTGTCGATCTCCTCGCGTCTACGTGCCCTTCTCGCGGAGTGGAACGTTCTCGTGCTGGAGTCGTCGCCGGAAGGTGCTCTTGAAGCCCTTGGAACGAAACCCTAGCCCTTGGGGCTTGGTGCGCCGAGAGGAGAAGAGAAGGGAGAGGCGGCGTGTAAGGGTTTGAGGAGAAAAGAATTGTCGTTAAACAATTCTCCACTTAATAATTTCCTATTTATATTAAGTGGTTTATTCGGCCCAACTCTAACATAAATATAATTGATTCCCTTTTCTTTCAGCACGGCCCTGCTGGGTTCACTTGGTTACTAGAGTCGCCCTATAAGGCATAGAGTTCGCTAGGTCTCGGGTTCAATTCCCGCTTAAGCTATTTTACGTTTCTATTTGTTTTTGCTACTTCCGCTACTCTAAAAATTCTGTAAAAATATCCTAAAATTCCATAAAAATCGTAGAATATTTCTAAAATTGGTTTGAGAACTTTCGGGCGTTACAATCCCCCATACCTTATAAAAAGTTCGTCCTTGAACTTAGAATAACTCTGGGTACTTCTGTCTCATACTGGCTTCTGTCTCCCAAGTTGTCTCTTTTGCTGTGTGATTTTGCCAAATAACTTTTACTAATGGTACTTCCTTGTTCCGTAATTTCTTAACTGCTCGGTCTATTATCTGAACAGGTCGACTGTCATAGCTGAGGTCTTCGCGGACTTGTACCGACTGGGGCTCAATCATCTGGGTGGCATCTAGGGTATGCTTCTTCAGCATAGAGACATGAAATAGATTGTGGATAGCTGACATTTCCTGGGGTAGCTCTAGCTCATATGCTACCTTGCCAACTCTTCTAGTGATAAGGTATGGTCCCACATATCTGGGACTTAATTTGCTCTTTATCCCAAAACGCATTACTCCCTTTATGGGAGCCACTCTGAGGAATACTGAATCCCCAACTGAAAACTCTAAGGGTCTGCACCGTATATCAGCATAGCTTTTCTGGCGGCTCTGAGCTGTCTCTATCCTCTGGTGAATCTGCTGTATAGCTGCCGTGGTATCTGCTACTAGATCTGTCTGAAGTTCTAGTTCCTTCTGTTCACCACTCTTGTACTAGCAGATTGGAGATCTACACCTCCGCCCATAGAGAGCTTCGTAGGGTGCCATGCCGATAGTGGCTTGATAGTTGTTGTTGTATGCAAATTCTGCTAAACTCAGATATTTGCACCAACTTCCCTTGAAGTCTAGGGCACACGCTCGGAGCATATCTTCGAGTACTTGATTTACTCGCTCCGTCTGACCATCTGTTTGAGGATGGAAAGCTGTGCTAAATTTTAACTTAATGCCCAATGCTGCCTGTACACACTCCCAGAAGTGTGACGTGAATCTACTGTCTCTGTCTGAGATGATAGTCCATGGAACTCCATGCAGTCTGACGATCTCCTTGAGGTAGAACTGAGCTAGCTGCTCCATGGAGTAGGATATCCTGATAGCTAAGAAGTGAGCTGATTTAGTCAATCTGTCGACTATTACCCAGATGGCATCAAAACCATTCGTGGTTCTGGGTAGTCCCACTATAAAATCCATGGAAATATCCTCCCACTTCCATTCTGTGATCTAGATAGGCTGCAGAACTCCTCCTGGTCTCTGATGTTCTGCCTTGACCCTCAGGCAGGTCAGACAGGTACTGACATATCTAGCGATATCTCTTTTCATCCCCGGCCACCAAAAATATTTCTTTAGGTCTTGGTACATCTTGGTGGAGCCAGGATGCATCGCATAAGGAGTCCTGTGAGCCTCGTCTAGGATCTTCCTCCATAGTTCCTCCTGATCCGGAACACAAAGTCTGTCACCAAAATGTAATACCCCACTTTCGGATACTCTGAACTCTCCACTTTCTGATTCTGCTAACCCTTGCTTGATTTTCTGAATTTCAGGGTCCTGCTCCTGAGTTGTCTGGATGTCACCAAGCAAGGTGGATTCTAACGTCATGGTAGAGAGCTATCCCACTATAAGTTCAAGACTGAAATCTGTGATCTCCTTTTGTAGGGGCGGTGACATGGCTACTAGGGATAGTAAGGTGGAACTGGACTTCCTGCTAAGTGCATCTGCCACCTTATTGGCTTTTCCTAGATGGTAGAGGATGTTTATGTCATAATCTTTGACCAGTTCGAGCCATCTGCGTTGTCGCATATTTAGATCCTTCTGCGTGAAGAAATACTTCAAACTCTGATGATCTGTATACACTCTACACTGAGCTCCATACAAGTAGTGTCTCCAAATTTTGAGGGCGAACACGATTGCTGCAAGCTCAAGATCATGAGTAGGATAGTTCCTCTCATAGTCTTTGAGTTGTCTGGAGGCGTAGGTGATCACCTTGCCATTTTGCATCAGTACTGCTCCTAGTCCCAATTTAGAGACATCGCTATAAATATCAAAGCTGTCTATGTTTTCTGGTAGGGTCAGAATAGGAGCACTGGTCAATCTCCTCTTTAGCTCACTGAAGCTGTTCTTACAGTCCTCTGTCCACTAAAATTTTCTGTTCTTTCTGGTAAGAGCTGTCAGTGGGGAGGCTATCCTGGAGAAGTCCTCTACGAATTTTCTGTAATAACCTACTAGTCCCAAAAAGCTTCTGATTTCACTGGTGTTCTTGGGTCTTTTCCAGTTACTCACAGCTTCTATCTTACTGGGGTCTACCATGATACCATCCTTGGAGATGATGTGACCCAGAAAGGCTACCTGATCGAGCCAGAATTCACATTTCGTGAACTTGGCGTACAGCTGGTTCTGCTGAAGGGTCTGCAATACTATCTTCAGGTGCTCTGCGTGTTCTTCATGAGTTCTGGAATAGATAAGAATGTCATCGATGAACACGATAACAAACTTATCTAAGTATTCCCTGAATACTCTGTTCATGAGGTCCATGAAAGTAGCTGGAGCATTCGTCATGCCAAAGGGCATGACTACGAACTCATAATGTCCGTATCTGGTCCTGAAAGCCGTCTTGGGTATATCACCTTCTTTAACCTTCACTTGGTGATATCTCGATCTGAGGTCTATTTTTGAGAACACTGCTGCTCCCTTTAGCTGATCAAACAGGTCATCTATTCTGGGAAGAGGATACCTGTTCTTGATCGTGACTTGGTTCAGTGCTCTGTAATCTATGCACAGGCGCATGCTCCCGTCCTTCTTCTTCACGAACAATACAGGCGCTCCCCATGGTGAGTGACTAGAGCGTATGAAGCCCTTGTCGAGCAGCTCTTGCAATTGCTCATGAAGTTCTTTCAGTTCGGCCGGAGCCATGCGATAGGGTGCTTTGGAGATGGGATTTGTACCGGGTATGAGCTCTATCTCAAATTCTATCTCCCTGTCTGGTGCTAGGCCTGGTAATTCCTCAGGAAAGACTGCTGGGTAGTCACATACGACTCGGACCTCCTCTAGCTTTCGGTCCTTGTCCTGGCTGGTACTGCCTACATGTGCTAAGAATCCCATACATCCTGAATCCATTAGTTTCTGTGCTTTCAGAGCTGAGAGGAATTTCTTGGCCTTCCTCTTTGGTTCTCCAATGAATCCAAACTGCACTCCTATTTCGGGTTGGAATACAACTCTCTGTTTACGGCACTCTATGGAGGTGCTGTACTTCATCAGAAAGTCCATTCCCAAGATGACGTCGTAGTCAGCCATATCTAATACTATCAGATCACCAAAAAGCTCTCTGTCTGCTATGATGATCGGCAATGCCCGGAGCCAGTGCGTGGACACCATAATCTCTCCCGAAGGCAGCGTCGTCAAGAACTGACTGCTGAGTACCTCTGGGGGTATTACCAACTTTTCGGCGAATGCCCTGGATATATAAGAATGGGTTGCCCCAGTATCGAATAAGACAGTTGCACTTTGCTGTAAAATACTAATTTGACCTGTAACAACTGTCGAGGCATTCGCTACGTCCTCTCTGGTGAGTGAGTAGATCCTCACATTCGTCGTGACTGAGGGGGCTTCTAATCTGCCTTGGCTGATGTGTGAATCGTCTAAGGCAGCCTGCATCTGATGCAACTGTGCTGGCTTGACTTTGTACTGCATCGGCTGTGCTGGAGGCAAGCTGGTCTTGTTTGGGCATTGCTTAGCCATATGCCCTTCCTGGCCACATTCGTAACATCCTCGAGTGTCCTTGCGACAAACTCCTGGGTGAAATTTTCCACAAGTGGAACACTTGGGATAGCTGGGTTGTTTACTAGCTGGTCCTCCTTTTGGGTAACTCCCTGGTTTGCGTTTGTTACTGGAGTTCCCTTTCCAGTTAGAGCCATGGGAGCTGTGGCCCTGGTGTTTCTGAGTACCTAAGCCTCCTTGGCCTTTCGACTCTGAGAGGACTTGCTTCTACTGCTTGATACTGTTCTGGTAATGCTCGGTGGTTAAAGCGCTGCTCACTAGTTCTTCTGTGGTTTGCGTCCTACGGACACCGCTGGCCACATTCATTGCTATTTCTGGCCTTAACATCTTGAGCATCAACCGGACTCGTTCCCTTTCAGTGCTGACTAGTTTAGGGCATAGTCGAGCCAGTCTGTTGAATTTCCTCACGGCCTCCTCAACTGAAAGGTTGCCCTGACGAAATTCAGTGAACTCGTCGTAGTGGAGGTTTGTGACCCGCATGTGAAAGAACTCCTCGAAGAATTCCTTTTCGAAGTCAGCCCATGTCATCTGATTCACTGGGCGCTACGCTTTTACTTTCTCCCACCACATACGTGTGTCTCCTGTCAGACAGAAAGAGGCGCACTTCACCTTCTCATGCTCTGGCCAGTCCAGAAGCTCCATCGTACTCTCCAGTATTTTGAACCAGGCTTGAGCATCCCATGGTTCACTGGTGCCTGAGAAATTCTCCGGCTTGACTTTCTGCCACTGGATCAGATAGGCTTCTCTCTGTGTTCCTGCTGCTGGGGCCACTGGTGCTGCAGGTTGGACTGGTGGAACCTCTATCACTACTGGAGTTGCCAGGTTAGGTTCTAGAGTGACAGTGAGAGTGTTCTGCTGGTTAGCCCTTAAAGTGGCTATTTTCTGTCGTTGTTCCGCTAATTGCTGCTGTAACTGAGCCACCACTGCTGTAAGGTCTGAAGGAGGCACTGAACTGCCTGCCTCGTACTGGGGCTCAGTGGCTGGTGCCCTTCTAGCTGGGTGTCCTCATGCCATTTCTAGAGACATAGAGGACATACATAACTAATACAATCATAATTGCGTAATTACTGTTATCATGTTAGATACTATCACAAACAACATGCTTTAGTTATCTCTAAACATGAAACAAGAAACATAAGTAAAGTGAGAGATATTCTTACTTGGAAGCTGCAGGTTCAATGCTGATGTGTGTGTAGGAAGTATGGAACTTTTGATCTGATACCACTCTGTAATGACCCACCTCCTACTAACTAGGCTGCGAGGCTGGACCGTCACATTATGATGTGCTAACTATAAGGTGCGGAAATCTGTGCTATTTAAAATCTTACTCTGCTAATGACTATTATAGCCTGTAAAATTAGGTTCAAAGACCTTTCCTTTGACATACATACACTAGGGAAGGAACCCAAACTTTCTATTTGCTCAAAAGACTGAAATGAGACTCTTCCAGCTGAAATCAGACACTCCAATCGATCGGCTGATCAATTGGAGTCATCTGATCGATCCCCTGATCGATTCAACGTGCTACTGTGCACGGAAGAATTTATGGATCGATCGGCTGATCGATCCAGCTATGACTAATCAATCCAATGATCGATTCAGCGTGCTACTGTGCACGGGAGAAGTTATGGATCGATAGGCTGATCGATCCAGCTATACCAATCGATCTAGTGATCGATTCAGAAGCTCTCTGTTCGCGAGGCTAATTCCTTGATTGATCCAGTGATCGATGCTAGAGCCTACTGTTCGCAGAATCAGCTCTCAATCGATCAACCGATCGATTGAGGTCCCTCCAATCGATCAGTCGATCGATTGGAGTTTCTGATTTCGCTGCAGAACTCTGATTTCAGAGCTCAATCATACACAACTAAATATAATAAACCTAGAATGCCTAGAGAACATTATAATAGGTCTTCACTAACATTATGCATGATTTACTACCCATCAATAAGTTGGCTAGTGTCCTATGCATGGCATAAGCATAGTTTCACGATTCAGAATTCTTAAACATTCCAAAGGTGCATAAACATTAAAAGAACAAAAGGTTCTAATTCTTTAAATTTGCTAGTTCCCAAGGGTCTTCATTCCAAGTTCCTACAAAAACACATCTTCGTAGCATTGACCTCCAGCCTCCGCTAGTCCATCTTTCCTTTACCTTTATCTGCAGTATAAGGAAAAGAAGTATCTGTAAGCTTGGGAGCTTAGTAATAAAACCATCTACCTCACAAAACATGCATACGATACGATTTATGCTTTTAAAACATGCTATTTGAAATATATGCTGAACATTGCTAAACATGGATTCTAAAACATGGCATAATCACATGCGATACATGGCAATCATAGCTAAGCGTAAAACCATCATGTGGATCCATAAGAACTAAACTGAAATAAAAGCTAAGCTACACTACTGCTAACTGATGCTAAGCTGCTCTGTATTCACATAAACTATATTGTGAAGTTTTGAAAGCTATTTATCATAAATAGATTAAAATACATAATCATACTGCTGATGGGTCCGGTAACTGTACTTGCTATGCGCGCATCTCTAACTAGACCCGGGGTTGCAAGTCCCGAATTTAGCAGAGTTACTAGGTTATCTAAACCTAGGGACGACTATGGGAGCCCAACCCAAGGACAACTGAAGTCCAGTACAGTGCCACTGAAAAGTAAAATACTAATTTGTAGCTAATATACCTTATCTGGCTCTTACTAGATTATCTGAACCTAGAACTAGGTTATCTGAACCTAGAGGCGACTGTGGGAGCCCACCCATTGAACTGTAGTCCCATATAAGCTAGAGCAAGGCTAAATATGCTATTTTCATGCTTCTACTACATTTATTGAGCTATTAAAATGTCTACTGTAGCATTTTACTGATCTAAACATTCTGTCAAATACTTGGTGTGCACTAAACCACACCCTTCATACTAAAAATCTGCACACAACGAAACTAATGCAGAAAAACATGCAAATAGCTACTTATACTGCAGGTGAGGGGTTTCTTACCTCCTGTTCGAAGTTTCTTACAAATCTAAACGCTAGGTTTCCGGTGGAGAAGATCCCTTTGTCGATCTCCTCGCATCTACGTGCCCTTCTCGCGGAGAGGAATGTTCTCGTGCTGGAGTCGTCGCCGGAAGGTGCTCTTGAAGCCCTTGGAATGAAACCCTAGCCCTTGGGGCTTGGTGCGCCGAGAGGAGAAGAGAAGGGAGAGGCGGCGTCTAAGGGTTTGAGGAGAAAAGAATTGTCATTAAACAATTCTCCACTTAATAATTTCCTATTTATATTAAGTGGTTTATTCGGCCCAACTCTAACATAAATATAATTGATTCCCTTTTCTTTCAGCACGGCCCTGTTGGTTTCACTTGGTTACTAGAGTCACCCTATAAGGCATAGAGTTCGCTAGGTCTCGGGTTCAATTCTCGCTTAAGCTATTTTACTTTTCTATTTTTTTTTTGCTACTTTCGCTACTCTAAAAAGTCAGTAAAAATATCCTAAAATTCCAGAAAAATCATAGAATATTTCTAAAATTGGTTTGAGAACTTTCGGGCGTTACATCTCCACTGTACCGGTGACCTTAAACTGATATACAAACACAATATACCTCAGCCACAGGCGGCTGGAACATCTATCAAGCAACTCATGCAGTAAATAATCCAAAACAAAAGAAAACTATACCAGAAATCATCACACAAGATTACAATTCATCTACTATGTCCTAATAACATCAAAATAACATATACCATCCCAAATACTAAAATGTGGAAACTTAATAATGAATTACAACTTCTTACTTCCAAATTTTCTTATCATCCTAAATAAAGAATTAATCTAAACAAATTCTTAACTAAGTCCCAGGGCTTCCATAGTCCTGGCATCACACATCCTTCGAGCACCTCCTTATCGCCTTCCTTTCTATATCTTTTCCTTTTCTGTATCTGCAGTAAGAGGAAATGCAATCTATAAGCAAAATGCTTAGTAAGCGCTATCTAACTCACAAAATCTCGATATGCATGTGAATATACTGAAAACTAAAACTGAATGCTCAAAAGGAAATCTACTCATGCTCATCTACTAGTAAAAGAAACAAACATACTGAAATACTAAACATGTAAAACTACTCATGCTCTTCTAATAGCAAAGAACAATAAGCTAATCTAAATAACATGCTAGCATAAAAGAAAACTAAACTTGCTGATTTAAAATAAAATGAAACTTATTTCATTTGTTCCAAACTTATTCTTTTATCTCACTTGTTTAAAACTTATCCTTTAATACTTTTTATACTTATGTAAAAAAACTTGTTTTACTTGTTCAAAAGCTTATACTTATAATACTTCACAATAATAATCAACTTTCTTCTTAGGCCTGACAACTGTACTTGCTATGCGCGCATCCCTAACTAGATCTGAGATAGCTGGTCCCGAATCTAGTAGGGTTTACTAGGTTATCTAAACCTAGGGACGACTATGGGAGTCCAGCCCCAAGGACAACTGAGAGTCCTGCATACTAGGTTATCTAAACCTAGGGACGACTATGGGAGCCCAACCCAAGGACAACTGAGAGTCCAGTACAGTGTCACTGATAAAAGTAAAATACTTGTTATCTTTTAATACTTCTAATATATAATGCCTCAGCATTTTAATAAGCACTTTGTGTGCCAAAATCCCTAAAGTCTTGACTTTGGGATCTACTTAAGGCATTGGCCTTTTTCTTTCTCTTCTTTATCTTTCTTATACTTTTCTTAAACTCAGAGTACATAATACTTAACAAGATATGCACTATGATACTTAACAAAAACTGCACTAAAATTCTGTAGGGATAAACATAAGCAAACTATTGGTTCATGGTTCGTGCACCAAAATCTATCTAGAAGTTTTAAGTTATCTTGAAGAACTAAACTCAACATAGAAATCAGGTCTCAACTTACTTAATCCTGTCTAGAGTTTCAAGCCTATCAAGGAAAACAAGAACTCATCAAAATTCAGTCTAGAAGCTAGCACACATGGTAGAGAACTAGATTAAAGTCCAGCACCTATAGCATAAATTTCGTAAGCACAACTGTTAAGAAAATTTCCAACAGATGATCCAAAGAGTTAATCTAATCATAGTGTCTTATCTAGCTCCTTAAATATCAATTATTTCTCCATCAAAACCGAAATCTCAAATCCCTTTGACTGGTTAAATTCTAAAAATCACTTCCCTTTTTCCTCCTATGACTTCAGATACCACCGTGGTTTAATTATGATATCAATACTTCTTAAGATCTTCGCACCTTGATTTCTCTCTCAAGTAATTCAACAAATTGATTCTTGCAATCCTACTAATTTCTTAGTTAAGTTGACACTTCCACAAATCAAATTCAGTGAAGTTGCATGCTTTTGAATCATAAGAGGCTAAGACAAGATAGAATACCAATAGACAATGAGATAATAGTAAATTTAGTTGAGGTTTCTGGTTAGAAAATTTCTAAATGGATTGGCACTCAACGACTCCAAGTTGACACTTGATTAGGAAATGGGACTACAGATTATAATAGCTAACAATAAGCTTCAAAGACTGATCATCTGCATTTCATAACACAAAACCAACCAAAATTAAGCTTGCTGAAATTTAACACAGCCACTCAAAGCATCAATCATAATTTGCATTACTCTATAGGTTGTGAACTAAACAATTCAATTCCATCACAGTCATTAGTTTCATTCTGTAACAGTCCCATTGAGATCAGTTCTATTCAATAATAGTTCCATGGCTTAACTCAAGAGTATAAACATATAAGAGCCTAAAATCTTAACGACAGCACAATACTAAATCAATACTTAAAGAGACCACCCAAAAATATCATTAATCTATAAACATTTAATCTAACCTTTCTATTCAATCTTCGTTTCTCATTTCTGCCCGATAATTCAAACCACTCAGGAAAACAAACCAGAAATCTATATCAAGACCATGCATATCGCAAAAAACCAAATTCTAGACAGTTCATAAACTTGTTGAAATCAGGTATCCATAATTCCAACAACCAATCACAGCTGAATCAAAAATCCTCATGCTCATATTTAACATAAGTAAATTATCTAAACCTCATGCTCAATGCTACGGTAAGGAGAAAAACCAAAATATAACTATACTTCATGCTACACAAAGCTATTCAAACCAAAGTGCTACACAAAATTCCCAAACTAAAACTTGTTCATACCTAAATCTAATAAATTCTGATCTAAGTTTCCATGGCAGCAAACTTCAGAAACCAACCGAACTTACAGCTAATCCCTCTGTTCCGTGCCACGACAACAAAAGAATCAAGAAAATTGCTATTGGAAACCTAAAATCTTAATAGTTTCTCATGCTCATTGCCTAGAATTAGCTATAACCTTGTAGCTGATCCATAATCCATTCACAGAACAACACAAACATTCACAAACAAAAACCAAACATCACTTGGAGTTAACACATCAAAACAGAATACTAGAAATTCGTCTATGCTTCAATGGAAACTCGAATCTATCCCTAGCTTATGAACCATCTCAACAGGAACTCGGAACTTTGCTTACCCATTACTATCCGGAAGCCAAACCAATCGAAAACCAATCGAAGGAACTACTCTTACTGCAGGTGAGAGAACTTACTATGATTCTTGAATTCAAACCGAAGGAGAAAACCTCTAGGGTTCGCGGAGAACTCGAACTTCCAATCCCTCTTCGTGTCCTCAAGCTCTCCTCGAAGAACCAGCCTCTATTCCGTGAAGATCTCACGGAATTTGCTCTCCGCTGGCCGCTGGAAACGAAGCTAGGGCTTCGTTTGGTTTCGCTCGGGCAGAAACGTCGTCGCACGCCGAAGAGAGGAGAGGAGGGAAATTAGGGCTCGGGGAAAACTTTCCCCTCTTTTTGTAACTAGGGTTTTTATTATCAACTATTACTTAAGAATATTTCTCTCCTTCCTAAATTAGCAAAGCCCGCTGGCGCAGTTGGTTGGCTGCGTTTTGCTTAAGGCGCGGCTCGCGGGTTCGAAACTCTGCCAAATCATTTTTCCACAACCCTTTTATCTTGAATATTTTCTGTTCCTAAAAACTGCTTAATACTAATTTGGTTTGTATATGTTCACAAAATATCCACAGCACACTTGGTTAACCCGGTTTACTTAAGGTTTGATTTAACCCGAGGTCCATGGTTCGAATCTCGACTTGGACATTTTTTGTCGAAACTTCCTTCGTTTAGTAAAAATACCAAACGACCTCCAAAAATTACATAAAAACACTTTAAAAATTTCTAAAAATCTCTAGAATATTTCTATAGCATTTTTAAATATTTTTAAATTACTTTTAGGACTCTAATTGAGGAAATTTGGATTGTTACAGCCCCGTTGGAGGCGCCTTCAGTGTGATTGAAGGCGCCTTCAATATCAAATTATGCGACGAATAGAGAGTTCGCTGCACATTTTCCTCTCGTCGAAAATCTTGATTCAAGGCGCCTTAAACCCAGATTTCCATCCTTCAACTCCTTCAAATACCCTACAATGCCTCCTAGGTATACTCTAAACTATCCTAAATCATCCTTTACATATTTTTTGTGCTTGTTTTGCAAAATGTTATGTATATGGTTGAAATTAGGAAGCGACGCAATGTTGCATCCACCTAGGGTACTGCCCCGTCCACTGACGCTAGATTCCCCACTGAGCAACATAGGATTAGTTTTTCTCAGCATTCATACTCTGTCATTAAGTGTAGATATCTAAATAGACTATGTTTTACAACTTATTGTCTGTCCATCATACAGATGATTGCCCACTACCAATTGGATAAATTGGTTTACTGAAGTCATGCAGTAAATAGAGATCTATGTGCCCAGTTTTTCAACAACATTAAAAAGGTTGATGATTTGGTCTATTCCACCAGAGTTGGTGGAAAAGACATCCAGTTTACTCCTTCTCTATTACGCACTAGCTTAGAGCTTAGACAGTCAGCATCTCCTTTCCTGTGCTACCCTAGTAGGGATCTGCCATTTGGAGACCCCTACTTCCACATTACTCTAGACACACTCTATGAGTAATTTTTCAGTGGGGAGAGACCACTTGGAGTCTCTAATTTCAGGTCGATGTCTCTCAGGGTGCAGAATTACATCATGTATAGAGTCCTTACTGCATGCATTCTACCCATCACATCTCAGGACGTCCCGAAGATGCGTCCATCCCATTCCTTCTTTTTGTATGCCTTGTGCCATCATCTAGATATAGATATTGTATTACATATGTTCTCCAACATAGTTCATGCAGCTAGCCTTGTCACTTCCTGAGTTGTTCACATGCCCTACTACCATGTGCTGACGTCCATCTTTTCGACGATAGAGGGCATAGATGTGACTCAGGGGACGGTCCTTCCCCTTACCCGCTATGATGAGTATGGGTTAGGTTCTCTTAGGTTAGCACATATGGATGTCACTGCTCAAGGGGTCCTAGCATGGGTGGGCAGACCTCCACCAGTCGACCCAACCGAGGATGAGCCAGTTGCTCCTGCTGTGGGAGGTGGTCTAGCCCCAGATGAGTTCTTTCTGCCGCCTGAGGGACGAGAGGAGCTATTTGAGTTTACTCATGATCAGCTATTTGGAGAGCCCCTCGATCTATCTCAGTCCTCGACCTCAACACGACCATCCTTATCAGTCGAGGACCGACTCACACTTCTCGAGCTTCACTCCGCTCAGACACGACGACTTATGATGGATGAGTTTTGCATGCTTCGCACAGAGATCGCTTCTGGCTTTGCCTCTCTTCGTCAGGGACAGCCTGCTCCCGAGCAGCCTCGTGCACCACCTCCAGTTGACGACCCTCCAGCTGATGATCCTACTTATTGATACTGTCTTTCCATGCATTGTACTTTGGGCTTTAGACACAGACACTTTAATCTGCTATTACATTATTACCTAGTTAAACTTTTACCAATCATAGTTCAGTTAAAATGTTATTGCTTAGCTCTGCACATATTAGACTCTTGCTTAGTTTTTTTTGTTTCAAAATTTTAGGAAAAATGTTAATTTTAAAATCTCAACTTTATTAGACTTTCAAAATTTGGACATAGCCAAGGCACTAACCCTAGATACCATGTTCCCCTAGATTTCAGCTAGAGCATCTCACAAACACACTAGGCTTAACTTGCTTGTGTTTGAAAGAAACTTAGAACGGTGTGAGATGCATAGGGTACAGTTTGGACTTCAGAATGCTTATTTTTGTGCATCACAGTAAGTCTGGGCATCAAATACCAAAAATACAGTAATCAAGTTAAGTGATCTTGCCTTAGTCAAATCTAACTGGATTCTCAACTTAACTTGACTAACCAAGTGAAAGTTGTTACCCTCTATGTAAGCAGTTAGTAGCTAATGGTTAGACATGTGGCCCAGGGGACTAAATGATTAACTCAAATTACTCATGCTTGGACTTTAGGACTACTTGAATTTAAATGAATGACCTTAACTTAATTTTTTATAAATGAAGCTCCTCCCTCTTTGCAATTAAAATTTAGCTAAGTCTTTCAATCTAAATGTCTTTCAAAAACTATCTTTTCCTCAGAGCCTTTAAAATCCATTATTTCTCAGTTCAAAATCAAGATAAATGCTTTTCAACTTTAGCTATAACATTTTCAAAGCTATTTTTTTAACAACAAATATTCAAACTTAGCCAATTTTAAGAAAAGTTCTATTTCAAATAAAAATTCTTTTGAATCTAACTAACTTTTCTCAAAAAGGTTTTTTCAAAAGTCCCCTAAGTACTTTTCCGAATTTTGCTAAGTTACGTTTTATTCTTCCTTAGTTAAAGTTATTTTTCAAACACAATCCTTTAAAACTATCTTAAAAAATATTCTTTACAAAGAATACAAGTATTTTTCTAATGATTATGTTTAAATATTTCTAAATTTAACTAAGTATTTTTTTTTTAAAGCAAAAAAGCTTTTTTACTAAGTATCTTAAGTAGCTAAAGTTTCAAAGTTGAAATAACTTATATTTTTTACTTAGCTAAAAGTCGTATAAGAACATTTCTTATAAAAAGCTAAGTACTTTTCAAGGCATGACTAAACATTTTTTTTTCAAAATCTTTTTAAAATCCAAGTACTTTGATTCATTTTACTCGCCTTATATTTTGATGTATGGCAAAGGGGGAGAGTAGTTCATAAAGAAAAAGTAAAAAATTCATAAAGAAAAGAAATTCATAAAATCAAAAATTAAGGGGGTGCATAACTTCAAAAATTAAAGGGGAGCCTTGTTCTCTCATGTTTGTGCTATCATTTTGTTTATACTTGTGCTATCTCTACCTTTTCTTTACTGTCTTTTACTTAACTTTGAATTTCGATTGTCATAATCAAAAAGGGGAGATTATTGGTGCGGGAAGCATCCGACGATCGAACCCAAGTTTTGATAATGGCAAAGGGTTCAAAGTTAAGTTATTTTGTGATCTAACAATTTAAATGAGCTTGCAGAAAAGTCCTAAGTGTACTTAGGCAAAAGTCCTAGCTAGGGTTAGACAGGTCGAAAATCCTAGGTGGTGGTAACCCTAGGTCATAGGGGGTGATATCCCTATGCGGAAAGTCTTGGCGGGTCGAGAGCTTCAGGAAAAAGTCCTAGGGGGTGGTAACCCTAAGTGAAATGTCCTGGTGTCGTGAACCAGGTGGAAGACTGGACGGGTCGGGGAGCGGGCGTTCAGTAGAAAGTCCGGAAGCATCGAGCACCGAGCAAAAGTCCAGTTGATTTGGAGGATCGTGCTGGCAACAGGTAAATCTCCTGAGTGGAGTAGGTGAGGACGCGTTCCATGCAGAGGGAACAGTAGGCGTCGGGTCGACCTACGATTTCTGATCGGAAATTCGAAGTCAGACTTGGACAGTCCGGAGACTGTCTGTAACAACCCAAATTTTCTCATTTTGAGTCCCAAAAATAATTTAAAAATATTTAAAAATGCTATAGAAATATTCTAGAGAATTTTAGAAATTTTTAGAGTATTTTTATGAAATTTTTGGAAGTCGTTTGGTATTTTTACTAAACGAAGGAAGTTTCGTCAAAAAAATGTCCAAGCCGATATTCGAACTCGAGACCTCCGGCCGAAGCCAACTTTAATCGAATCCAGCTAGCCAACTGTTCCGCAAACGTTTTGTGAATGAATATGGAACGAAATATATTTAAGCAGTAGTTAGATAATAAAAAAAAAAAACCTAGTTTTTAAGGAGAACTTAGGTTTTCTTTTTTTTTTACCGAACCCAAAAACCCTTCTCTTCTTCCTCCTCACACGGCGTCGGCATTCTTTCTCTCGGGCGAAAATGAAACGGACCTAGGGCACGCCTCCAGCGCCGGTGAAGGGCTTTTTCCGGCCGATCTTCACCCGTGCGTGACCACCTCGACGAGGGGAGCTCGGAAACCCAAAGAAGCCACCGAGTTTTAAAGCTTCTTCGAACCCTAGAACCTTCCTCTTCCGGTTGTAAGTCCCAAAAGCAAAGGTAAGTTTCTTACTCACCTGCAGTAAGAGTGGTTTTCGAACCTCGAATTCATTCTTTGATTTCAGTAGAGTTTGTGGCTTTAGAATTTCCTGCCGTGAATTGAGGTTTCGGGCTTGGTTTTCTTCCTTGCATGTATGTTGTAACATGTTTAAGATAGGGTTTGCTGCCGTAAATCGCATAAAGAAGATAGAAGGGGGTTTTGATTGGATTAGGTTTCGATTTTGTAGGTAAAGCAAGGTTAGTTTTGTTAGACCTTATGAGTTGCTGTAGGCTTATGAGTTGTTGTAGGTAAATGTTGTGCTGTTGTTGTCCTGATGGAATTCTAGTAGATTTCAGTAGCTTGTTAAACCTTTGGTTTCAAAATTTGTAAACCTACTATTTAGACTATAATCCTATTTATTCTTTAACATGTTGTAGTATTCCTGTTGTAGTGAGCTGAAGCACAGACATTTTCTGTTTTATTTCCTTGTTGTCGTGGCACCCAACAATGAGAATAATGCATGTTTTAATTCCTTACAGTAGGAGTTTTTCTTACAGTAGAAATTGTTATGTGATCAGCGTTCATGTTTCTATTTCATTGCTATAGATTTGAGCATGAGCAGTGTTGGATCCTATTTCCATTTCTTTGTTATGGATTTGAGCATGGGCAGTATTGAATTATATTTCTATTTCCTTGCTATAGATTCCAGCATGAGCAGTATCGATTTTAGATCTCTAGATTTCCTTGCTATTAGATTTCGATAAGTATGACATGCAGATTTTTATAGGTATTGTAGGTTGATTTTTGTCTTCCCCTTGCTTTTAGATGTGCATGAACAGATTATGGTATATATATATATATATATATATATATATATATATATATATATATATATATATATATATATATATATATATATATATATATAGCATTTAGTTTAGACTTTTCCTTGCTATAATGAGTAACTATAAGTAAGAAAAGACCAAGGTCTTGATAGGATCCCTAAATTTTAAGAATTGGGATCAGCAGCACACCAAGTGCTCAAAGAAATGCCAAGGCATTTTATTATAAGTGTAACGCCCGCCCTCCCTGCTAAACCTAAGGGACGGGGCTACGATACTCAACGTACATATTACAACGGAAGACTTAAAATCATTTTTCTTGGTTTAATAAAAACCGAACTACACTAATATGGTTTCCATAACATGATAACAAGTTAAATAAAAACATAACATCAAGTCTCAACCATGTAGTACTACAATTTATGAAACCAAAGTGTAATTCCTAAAAGTTCTTAAAGCAGGTTCTTATTTGGCTGCCTAGCCACCGCCACACACATCTCTTTGCCTCTCCTGCTGCTCCTTTAGCTCATCCAGCTTTTTCCTTTATCTGTGGTACAAGGAAAGTAAGCTATGAGCACTCATGGCTCAGTAAGTTCCTTTCTAACTCACTAAAACCAAAAATCATTACATAATCAAAGAATATATCAACATAACATGATCTCAACTAGTCATGGCATAACATATCATACTCTTTAAGCATATCATGCAACATAACAAAATCATAATTAGTCATGGCATATCATCTCTTAAAGCATAGCATGAAATATAGCATAATCATATCTAATCATGGCATCTCATCTCTTAAAGCATAGCATGAAACATATCATAGTCATATCTAATCATGGCATATCATAAATCATAGCATTATCACAACATGATCATAAAGTATATGCAATATAATTTTGAAAACATGTATCCGAAAAACATGTGTATGTCTCATGATCTTTAAAACCATTTCTTCTTACATATATACTTGAACATAATATCAACATATTCAGGGCCCCGGCTTGTACCATACATACATAACATAAATGCGCGCGTCCTAAGTATATCCAAGGTAGCAAGTCTTGAATCATACTAGAAACTAGGTCAAGATCACAAAGCATGGCCTAGGGGCATACTTAAAGAGTTCGGCCCTTATCAGCCTAGATCACAAAGCAAGGCCTAGGGACGTACTAAGGAGCCCATCCCTTATTAGCCTAGATCACAAAGCAAGGCTTAGGGGCGTACTAAGGAGCCCATCCCTTATTAGCCTAGATCACAAAGCAAGGCCTATAGACTGATTAGGAGTCCACCCTTGGTACAAGCCTTACAAAGTAAAGTAGCATGTATAAAAATGCATCATTTAGTCACATAGCATAGCATAAAAGTATGCATCACTTAGGCATACATTATGTCATAAAAGTATGCATCACTTAGGCATACATCATATCATAAAAAGTATGCATCACTTAGGCATACATCATATCTTGAGAAAGTATGCATCACTTAGGCATACATCATATCATAAAAAGTATGCATCACTTAGGCATACATCATGTCTTGAGAAAGTATGCATCACTTAGGCATACATCATATCATAAAAAGTATGCATCACTTAGGCATACATCATGTCTTAAGAAAGCATGCATATTTCTATCCACATAGCATATCATAAAAACAAGCATATTCCAAGCACATAGCGTATCATTAAAGCATGCATATTTCTACTCACATAGCATATCATAAAAGTATGCATATTCTAAGCACATAGCATATCATTAAAGCATGCATATTTCTAATCACATAACATATCATTAAAACATGCATATCTCTATCCACATATCATATCATAAAAAAGGTATAAATCACAAGCATATATGGTTAAGCATAAGGGTGTATCATGTGATTATACTATCATAAGAAACATGGTAACATAATTAACTTGGGTTCTAAGCTTCCTAAACCCTTGGATTCCTATCATGGCCGAACCCCCTTAGGTCTCAATTTAGGTAAAAACAACCTCCAAGCATGTGAAACCTAAATTATCATTACATGAATTTCATAGGAAGCATTATAAGTATGATTTACTTGGTTTCTAAGTTCTCCAAGTCCTTAAACTCATGTGGCCGAACCCTATCAGTATATAAACAAGGTCCCAAATGTCATGAAAACATGGAAACCTTAAACCATATTTATAGCATTTTTTTCAAGTAACATAGTAAGCATATTGAGCTAGTTCCTAAGTCCTTCAAGCCCTTAACATATGTCATAGTCAAACTTTTAACAAGTGTTCATTAGGGCTAAAACAAACATACAAGCATGTGAACTTGAACTAATATCATGTATAAATTCATAACAAGACATTATACAACATGTATGGCCGAAACTTACCCTAGCCTCAATTAGGTCATTAAACAACATATAGCATGGGAACTTTGTCTTTCTACTTATCATATTCCATGTAAAGTAACATAAGCATATTTAATTCTTATTCTAGGGTTTCTAGGGCATCTATTCCTTCATGGCCGAAACATACAATGGTCCATTTAGGTCATGGAAAAATTATACAAGCATGTGACACAATCAACACATTATCCTATTTTCATAAGAAGCACTTTTAACACATTTGGTTTTATTTCTAAGGCCTCTAGGTCTTTTAAACCCTACTTGGCCGAAACTCAACAGTATATAAACTTGCTTCAAATAGCCTAAAAGCATAAAAAATCATACAAGTTTCATAGCATGTATAAAGACAAGCATAATAAACATACATGTGAATTGTGTCTTAGGCTTCCTAGGTTTCTTTCCCTTTTTCTTTTATTTTCCTCATGGCCGAAACCTACCAATATTTAAACTAGGTTTTAAGTAGCCTAAAGCATGAAAAACCTAAGTAAGTTTCATGGCAAATATTACTAAGAATATCATATACAAAGTTGGTTCATAAACAAGCTAAGACCCTTATGATCTTACATGTCATATATCATGTAACTAATTTTTCTATACTCAATTTAAACATAAGAATATTAAACAACTTTCATATCATAATATCACAGAGTGTTAGTTAGAGCCCTAGAGCCAATCATTTGATGATTGTATGGACTCATGTATATCATATTTTTGTATATTAATAAAGGCATTTGTTTGGTTATTATACTTATTTATATTAGTGCCAAATAGACTAAGTATAATAGCGTCCTTGAGTAGAAGGTTCATACCTATATCAATCGATTAGTTGAATCGATAGTGAGATGATATAGGGAACACTACTCTAAATCATTCCTAGTCGAGTATTAGCATTCAGGGACAATGTTAATACAATAAGACTAGCATGTAGGTCAGCTCGATGACTTGATCTCACAAGTCATGGATATAGAGATATCAAGCTGACACATGGGTATGCATTAGAGAATGTATATTGAATGACCCGCCATGAGAAAGTATCATGGATCGTTATATGAGTGTCATATACTTTCTCATGTGGCTATTAGTATGACTATTAGTCCTTAGACCTGAAGTCACCATGGATCCCTACATAAAGAGTTATGTACTTTAGTTTCGTCAAACGTCACCCGTAACTGGGTGGACTATAAAGGCGATTACTGGGTATGTAACGAATTATGCAGAGGGATGTGAGTGATGTAGATGGGATCTATCCCTCCCATATGACGGGAGCGACATCGCTATTCTTGATAGAGTGAGACCACTAAGCGCATGGCCATGCCCAAATGAGTCAACATTAGATGTTGAGCTCATTTGATCGAGTGAGTCTAACTTGGAGTTCAAGATTTAGATTGATTAGAGGATGACACGGTCTATGCCTCATATTGATCAATCTAGATGTCTAGGATAGAAGGACACTTGTCATTATTTTGTGAGTAGTCACAATTGGTAGTCACAAGGTGATGTCGGATCTCGACATTCTTGTAACTTGGGTAGTAATGATGTGTTGCTAGATACCGCTCATTACTTATGCTCCTAAATGGGTTTAGGGCATTGCCAACGTTACAAGAACCTATAGGGTCACACACTTAGGACAATTAGGTGGAGATTAGGTTCATATGATGAACCAAGAGGATTAGATTCATTTGATGAATCAAATTGGATTAAGAGTAATCCTAATTGGGCTAACTTGAGTTCGACTCAAGTTGATTCATGTGTTAAATGAGTCTAATTTAGATTTTGACTCATTGAATCAATTTAATTTAATGAATTAGATTCATTATATTAAGTTGGCTCGAATCAAATGGTTGGATTAGATCCACCATGGTAGAGATTGAGTCAAGTTTGACTTGACTTGAGAAGGAAGACCAAAGGTCAATTTTGACTTGACCTTTTGCCACCTCATTGGTGAGTTGGCATTAGGTGGACCAATAATGATGTTCCACATCATCATGGGTGCCACCTCATGGAAGTTACAAAGCCACTCTCTTAATGGTTTCATATTAATTGCAATTAATGCAATTAATGTGATTTTATGGTTTCATATTAATTGCAATTAATGCAATTAATGTGAATTTTGAAAAGTGGCCGGCCACTTGGTTTTTTGGGTGAAAAAATTCATTTTTCATTCACTTGTGTGCATCTTCCTCCTTCTCCCTCTCAAGCTCTCCCTCTCCTTCTCCTCCCTTGGCCGAACCACATAGGTGCTAGTACACCTTGGTTTTTTTGGTCATCTCCATCTAGTGTGTCCGTGTGGATTCTTCTAGAGGACCGGCGCTTGACGGTCTTGAGATCCGGCATCATTTGGACGAGCGGGAACGCGAAGGGCATCGCATCAAAGGTATAAATGGTTTATCCTTATGTAGATCTACTGTAGATTAAAGTTTTCAAACTCGTACTCGTATTTTCGTTCGGTTTTACCTTGCACGAGATCCGTGGCTTGGGCGATTCGGGGTTTCCGAGACGCGAAAAGAGGTTTTCGCGGCCCGAAAAACCCAACAAAAGGTAGTCTCCCTAATAGAGAGGAGAGTTTAAGCACACTAGATGTTCGATTAAATGAAAAATTAGTTTTTTATGATTTTATGGGTAATTTTTCCGTAGAAGCGAAGCACAAGTGTCTCGGCACTTGTAGGCTTCGGCTACCGGAAAGATTTTTCCAAAACGGCTTCGTTTTGCCCCAAATCCATTTGGGACAGTGGGATTGGGTGTCATTAGATCTCAAAGGAGCAACTCACGATGGTTAGATCGTGGGTAGGGGTACTACCTCTAACCCCACACGGGGATTTGCTCCGCGATTGCACCCGAAATCGCTAAAAACGAACCCGCCGGGAAGATTTTTCCGAAACGGCAATGTCTCGGCCCAAATCATTTTGGGACAGCGGGTTTAGGCGTTGTTGGATCGCAAAGGAACCCTCGGGTAGGGGCGCTGCCCCTGGCCCCGCAAGGGGATCCGTTCCATGATTGCGCCCAAAACCGCTAAACGGGACCGCCGGGAAATTTTACTCGTAAACATTGTAAAAATTAATTTTAAAATTATAGAAAATTATGAAAATATATAATTTTGAATTATATATTAATTTTGTGATAGTCATGGCCCAAAAACCCCATATGATTGGATTGTGTTGTAATTCATAATACGGCATGCGTGCCGTTATGTGTTTGCACGTGTTGTATGTTTTTATTTTATATTCTTGTTGTAAATTAGATTTAGACTCGAATGTAACTCGAGTTTCAAATTGTAATGTACAAATTGGAGCGATGGAGGGTCCACACGAGATGGAGTTCCGAGGCGGGCACGAGCAACACAAGGTGGTCAAAGGAGGAGCTTGGAGAAGCTGTTGACCCTAGGTTGACCAATCGATCTTCTCATTGGCTTGAGAAGATCGTAGTAGGGCCATGACTAAATCACAAATAAATTAATTAATTGCTTGTGTATGTGATGCATATTTAATAAGTAGTTAATTAATTAGTGCCTTACGATTAGATTAGATCTAAGTCGTGCACATGATGCACCCTTGCGATTAGATTAGATCTAAGTCGTGCACAAGATGCATCCTTTTTTATTAGATTAGATCTCAATCGACTCAACTCTAATGCCTAACCGTGCCGTGATACCTATCACTACCTCGATCACATGTATTGTTGAATCTGCCAAAGCAGAGCAATACATATTATCTTGGTAGGGTACGGAGGGACAATCTTGGTCCCGCCTATCAATGCATGGGTGAATACAAACTCAATTAGATTGAGTATTCCTAGTTACTCGGTTGGATCGAGTCAACTATAGGCATTATTCCAACGGTTGGAAAAGATAGATCAAAATCACATCTATATTAACTCTCGGGCGTATTAGCCAAAGCTAACTCGAGTTTTAATATAAATACGGATATTGATTCTATAAACAAGAGTTGCATAGAGATGTAATTGGTAATCGTTACCTACCGATCATACTAAGCCTTGGGCGTATTAGCCAAAGCTAACTCAAGGGTTAGTATGATGTGGATCTTGTCCCACAAGAATTCAGTGGGAGCATCATTTAATTAAAGGCCTAATTAAATGATTTTAAAGAATATGATACTTATTTCTGCATTTATTTCTGTTGTAGAATTGCCATGACGTCGAATACAAACATTTTCTCCCTGCGATCTGTCCTTAAGAAGGACAAACTCAATGGAGCAAATTTCCTGGACTGGTACAGGAACCTGAGAATAGTTCTCACTCAGGAACGTAAACTGTACGTTCTGGAGCAGCCCATTCCGGAGGCTCCTCCTGCCAATGCCCCGCGAGCTGACAAAGATGCTTACAAGAAGCATCAAGATGACGCATTAGATGTGTCATGTCTAATGCTCGCGACCATGAACTCTGAGCTTCAGAAGCAACATGAGTTAATGGGTGCTTACGATATGGTTGCACATCTTTGTCAACTATATCAAGGACAAGCAGGGCACTGGAAGAGGAACTTCACAGGATACCTGGAAGATCTTAACAAGAAGAGAAATAAGATTTCTACTTCAGGTATAAATGTTATAGAAGTCAACCTCTCTATTTCTTCGTCGTGGGTATTAGATACCGGATGTGCTTCGCACATTTGTACTAGTGTACAAGCACTGAGAAATAGCAGAGCATTGACAAAGGGCGAGATAGACCTACGAGTAGGCAATGGAGCACGGGTTGCTGCTGTTGCTGTAGGGACTTATTTTCTATCTCTGCCCTCTGGGCTTATACTAGAGTTAGACGATTGTTGTTATGTGCCTGCATTGACTAAGAACATTATATCAGTTTCTTGTTTGGACAAGAAAGGATTTTCGTTTATAATAAAGAACAAATGTTGTTCTATCTATTTAAACGATATGTTCTATTGTAGTGCACCTGATAAACGGACTCTATATTCTAGATCTAGAGAGCCCTATCTATAACGTTAGTACCAAGAGGTTCAAATCGAACGATATGAACTACACCTATCTCGCACATCACTTAGGTCATATAAATGACAAGCGCTATCCCACTCCATAAGGATGGTTTCTTGGACTCATTTGATTTTGAATCATATGAGATATGCGAGTCATGCCTACGAGGCAAGATGACCAAGACTCCTTTTAGTGGGCATCGTGAAAGAGCGACCGATTTGTTAGGACTCATACATAGTGATGTATGTGGCCCTTTCAATGTCATGCTAGAGGCGGTTATAGGTACTTCATCACATTTCCTGATGATTTTAGTAGATACTGCTATGTGTACTTGATGACACATAAGTCCTAATCCTTTGAAAAGTTCAAAGAATTCAAGAATGAAGTACAGAACCAACTTGGCAAGAGTATTAAGGTACTTGAGGTCGAGGTGGTGAATACTTAAGCCATGAGTTTCGTGACTATTTAGCCGAGTGTGGGATTTTATCTCAACTCACTCCTCCTGGAACACCACAGTGGAATGGTGTATCCGAAAGGAGGAATCGTACCTTATTAGATATGGTACGATCTATGATGAGTCACACAGATCTTCCGACATATCTATGGGGATATGCTCTAGACACGGCAGCTTTCATACTCAACCGAGTTCCATCAAAGGCCGTGATAAAGACACCATATAGGATATGGACTGGGAGAGATGCCCAGGTGTCTTTCATGAGGATTTGGGGTTGTGAGGCTTACGTTCGACGTCAAGTCTCAGACAAGTTAGGACCCAAATCCGACAAGTGCTATTTCATCGGATATCCCAAGGAAACTAAGGGATATTATTTCTACATTCCCAGTCAGCACAAGGTAGTTGTGGTAAAGACTGGGGTCTTTCTAGAAAGGGACTTTGTTTCTAGAAAGACTAGTGGGAGCGCGTTCGATCTTGAAGAAGTTCAAGATGCGAACAATAGCACTGATGCCTCGATGGAAATTGAACTGGAACCACAAAGTGTTGTGGATGATGTTGTTCCACAAGGAGTTGAGGAACAACAACCAGTTCAAGTAGACATACCTCTTCGCAGGTCTAATAGGGTACGTCGTCAGCCTGAGAGATACTCATTTCTCTTGTCTGACCATGATGACATTGTGCTCATAGAGGATGAGCCTACCACCTATCAAGAAGCTGTGATGAGACCAGATTCTGAGAAATGGCTAGAAGCCATGAGATCCGAGATAGAATCCATGTACACCAACCAAGTATGGACTTTGGTTGATCCACCTGAAGGGGTAAAACCCATTGGGTGCAAGTGGGTCTTTAAGAGAAATACTGACATGGATGGACTTATCTATAAGGGTCGCTTGGTAGCTAATGGTTTCAAGCAGATTCATGGTATTGACTATGATGAAACCTTTTCTCCAGTGGCGATGTTTAAGTCCATTCGGATCATGCTTGCTATTGCAGCCTACCATGACTATGAGATATGGAAGATGGATGTCAAAAACCGCGTTTCTGAATGGAAACCTACTCGAAGATGTGTACATGACACAACCTGAGGGTTTTGTAGATCCACAGCATACTAGTAGAGTATGCAAGCTGCATAGGTCCATTTATGGACTAAAGCAAGCTTCTCGGAGCTGGAATCTTCGATTCGATGATGCGATCAAACAGTTTGGTTTCATCAAGAACGAAGATGAGCCTTGTGTCTACAAGAAGGTTGTAGGGGACATAGTTGTCTTCCTCATACCGTATCTGGATGACATACTACTCATTGGGAAGGACATCCCTATGCTTCAGTCTGTCAAGACATGGCTAGGGAGTTGCTTCTCAATGAAGGACTTAGGCGAGGCATCTCGCATTCTTGGGATACAGATCTATAGAGATAGATCTAAGAGATTGCTTGGCCTAAGTCAGAGTACATATATTGACAAGGTACTTCTTCGGTTTGCCATGCAGAACTCCAAGAAGGGATTTCTGCCGATGTCACATGGCGTGAGTCTTTCGAAGACTCAAGGTCCCTCTTCTAGAGAGGAGAGAGACCGCATGGATCAGATCCCTTATGCCTCAGCCATAGGATCGATCATGTACGCCATGCTGTGTACTCGACCTGATGTCTCGTATGCTTTGATACCAGTCAGATCCAGGTGAAAGTCACTGGATAGCGGTCAAGAATATTCTTAAGTACTTACGAAGGACTAAAGAATATTTCTTGATATATTGAGGCAATGATGAGCTAACTATAAAGGGTTACAATGATGCCAGCTTTCAGACCGATCAGGATGATTACCGATCTCAGTCAGGGTTCGTATTTTGCATTAATGGTGGTGCTGTCAGCTGGAAGAGTTCAAGCAGATACGAAGAGTGATTCTACAATGAGTATATTGCTGCATCGAGGCGAGAAAGGAGGCTTGATCCATAAGTTCATCACTGAACTTGGGGTGGTTCCTAGCATCGCTGACCCAGTTGAGCTCTATTGTGACAACAATGGAGCTATAGCACAGGCGAAGGAACCTCTCTCACACCAGCGGACCAAGCACATACTTCGGCTCTTCCATCTCATTCGAGAGATTATCGATAGAGGAGATGTGAAGATTTGCAGAGTGCCTACAGAGGCTAACATCGCAGATCCCTTGACCAAGGCTTTGGCACAGAGGAAGCATGATAGTCACACTAGGTCTTTAGGCCTTAGAGCCTATACTGATTGGCACTAGTGCTAGTGGGAGATTGTTAGTTAGAGCCCTAGAGCCAATCATTTGATGATTGTATGGACTCATGTATATCATATTTTTGTATATTAATAAAGGCATTTGTTTGGTTATTATACTTATTTATATTAGTGTCAAATAGACTAAGTATAATAGCATCCTTGAGTAGAAGGTTCATACCTATATCAATCGATTAGTTGAATCGATAGTGAGATGATATTGGGAACACTACTCTAAATCATTCCTAGTCGAGTATTAGCATTCAGGGACAATGTTAATACAATAAGACTAGCATGTAGGTCAGCTCGATGACTTGATCTCACAAGTCATGGATATAGAGATATCAAGCTGACACATGGGTATGCATTAGAGAATGTATACTGAATGACCCGCCATGAGAAAGTATCATGGATCGTTATATGAGTGTCATATACTTTCTCATGTGGCTATTAGTATGACTATTAGTCCTTAGACCTGAAGTCACCATGGATCCCTACATAAGGAGTTATGTACTTTAGTTTCGTCAAACGTCACCCGTAACTGGGTGGACTATAAAGGCGATTACTGGGTATGTAACGAATTATGCAGAGGGATGTGAGTGATGTAGATGGGATCTATCCCTCCCATATGACGGGAGCGACATCGCTATTCTTGATAGAGTGAGACCACTAAGCGCATGGCCATGCCCAAATGAGTCAACATTAGATGTTGAGCTCATTTGATCAAGTGAGTCTAACTTGGAGTTCAAGATTTAGATTGATTAGAGGATGACACGGTCTATGCCTCATATTGATCAATCTAGATGTCTAGGATAGAAGGACACTTGTCATTATTTTGTGAGTAGTCACAATTGGTACTCACAAGGTGATGTCGGATCTTGACATTCTTGTAACTTGGGTAGTAATGATGTGTTGCTAGATACCGCTCATTACTTATGCTCCTAAATGGGTTTAGGGCATTGCCAACAAGAACCTATAGGGTCACACACTTAGGACAATTAGGTGGAGATTAGGTTCATATGATGAACCAAGAGGATTAGATTCATTTGATGAATCAAATTGGATTAAGAGTAATCCTAATTGGGCTAACTTGAGTTCGACTCAAGTTGATTCATGTGTTAAATGAGTCTAATTTAGATTTTGACTCATTGAATCAATTTAATTTAATGAATTAGATTCATTATATTAAGTTGGCTCGAATCAAATGGTTGGATTAGATCCACCATGGTAGAGATTGAGTCAAGTTTGACTTGACTTGAGAAGGAAGACCAAAGGTCAATTTTGACTTGACCTTTTTGCCACCTCATTGGTGAGTTGGCATTAGGTGTACCAATAATGATGTTCCACATCATCATGGGTGCCACCTCATGGAAGTTACAAAGCCACTCTCTTAATGGTTTCATATTAATTGCAATTAATGCAATTAATGTGATTTTATGGTTTCATATTAATTGCAATTAATGCAATTAATGTGAATTTTGAAAAGTGGCCGGCCACTTGGTTTTTTGGGTGAAAAAATTCATTTTTCATTCACCTGTGTGCATCTTCCTCCTTCTCCCTCTCAAGCTCTCCCTCTCCTTCTCCTCCCTTGGCCGAACCACATAGGTGCTAGCACACCTTGGTTTTTTTGGTCATCTCCATCTAGTGTGTCCGTGTGGATACTTCTAGAGGACCGGCGCTTGACGGCCTTGAGATCCGACATCATTTGGACGAGCGGGAACGCGAAGGGCATCGCATCAAAGGTATAAATGGTTTATCCTTATGTGGATCTACTGTAGATTAAAGTTTTCAAACTCGTACTCGTATTTTCGTTCGGTTTTACCTTGCACGAGATCTGTGGCTTGGGCGATTCGGGGTTTCCGCGGCGCGAAAAGCGGTTTTCGCGGCCCGAAAAACCCAACACAGAGGTCTTGAGCATATTAGAATTTTGTTTAAGCTTTTCTAAACTATCCATCTTATCATGGCCGAAAATCTAAAATAAGAGTTCTTTAAGAAAACTCTATATTCTATCATACAAACATGGTTACTTAAATTTAAAGGTCTTCCTAACCCTAAACCCTTTTCTTGGCCGAAACATATAAATGGATTTCTTTTGGTTCCATGTAACTTTTAAGCAAGAAAACCAATAAAAGATCCTTAATAGTTCATGGAGAGAATCTTGCACTAGTTTGGTTACACAATATTTTTCCTAACCTCTTTAAAATATTTTTGGCCGAAATTCTAGGGTTAGGTACTCCTCTGATCAAGCATCATTTAGGTATAAAAACATGAAGAAAATCCTTCCTACATAGCATAGAAAAATATCATGAAATAAGGACTTGTTTAAACCTTCCTAGATTTGAAAACCCTTTCTTTGGCCGAATTTTTCTTAAATTCTTTCCTAGGTTTTCTAATCCTTATAAAATCTGAAAATCACATAAAAATCCTTGTACCACAGGTGAGGGGAAGCTTACATCCTTTTCGCTTGTGGATCTAAGGTATGGTGATGGAAGAAGTAACCTCTTCTTCTAGTTCCTTTCCCTTGATTCCCTTGCTTAGTCCTCCTTGTATCTTAGGCTTTCTAGGAGAAAACCTTGGCTTTGGGGCCGAAGTTGGAGGAGAGGGGACTTATGGTTTCGGTGAGGGAGAGGAAGAATGAGAGAAAATGAGAGAAAAATAAACTTCTCTTTTCTTGCTCCCTTTTATGTTAAGGGGGAAGAGGTAGCAAAATTGATTTTTGCTTTCCTTCTCCCTTAGCCTTTTTTTTTTATTTCCTATTTATTTTATATATTCATTTATTCTTACCATTCATGATGAAATAAGGGGGATTGAATCCTCTTAATCCCCTCTTTAAATTTTCGGCAAAAACAAGGAGGAAGAAGGAGAGAAAGGGAGGAAGGCAAGTTGCCTTTCTCTTGCTCCTTTCTTGTTTTCTTTTGGCTAGCTTTTACTCTTACATTTATCATGAGTTTTCATCCTTTGTTATCAACATCTTCTCTCTATCCCAATTGGTTTCTACTAATTAATTCTATGAAATATAATATAAGAGGTTCATTGTTCAATCCTTGACCTCCTCTTCTTTTTATTTCATTTTATTTCTTTTTGCTTCAACTCACTTCCTATTATTTTTCTAAGGAAAAATCACACATTCATATATTTATCTTACAAGCTTAGTGGGTATTACAATAAGAATATTACAAGATAACAAGTATTTTATTTTAAAGAGGCTAGTACCCGACTTCCAAGGTTGTCGTTAAACAAATCCAGGTAACCAATTCCAAGGTCTTGGCCTTGGTAAGACCAAGGTCTTTGCCCTCGTAGGACTGATGACTAGCTACCACAGTCCCTATTAGGGAGCGCGCATTGGTACTAAGCCTGGGCCCAAGAAGAAGTTGATTATTTTTTAAAATTAATAAGAGTATAAGTTTTGAAACAAATGAAACAAGCTTCACTTATGTTTAGAGTCAGCAAATTTTAGCTTCTTTTAATTCGAAGCATGCAGTATTAGTTTTATTTGTTTCCTGATTAGTTATTTAACATGATTAGCTTTATCTTCCAGCATGCAGTTTATTCTTGTATGTCATGAGTATGCTAATTTTATTGCTGTAACACCCCACCCTCCTCACTACTGGACTGTGAGGGCGAAGCGCTACTGGACTACTAACTTTACTTAACTAACATTGCAGAAATGTTGATAGTAATTCCTAAAACTCTCAGAAAACTCAAAACTTACAATTAATTAGCAGCGGAAGACTAAATGACTCATCTAATACATTCTACTCAACTCTTTGTTAATAAATTCTTATGCTAAATCCCAAGGCTTCTATAGTCCAGGCATCACACATCCATCCGCACCTCCTTGTCGTCTTCCTTTGCTATAACTTTTATTTTCCTTTATCTGCAGTAAGAGGAAATGCAACTATAAGCAAAATTACTTAGTAAGCGCTATCTAACTCACAAAACTCGAATATGCATGTGAATAAAATAAATCTAAAACTGATTTGTGAAGTTTTGAAAACTATTTTCATAATAGATAAAAATAATAATCAAACTGCTGATGGGCTCGGCAACTGTACTTGCTATGTGCGCATCCCTAACTAGACCCGAGATAGCTGGTCCCGAATCTAGTAGGGTTTACTAGGTTATCTAAACCTAGGGACGACTATGGGAGCCCAACCCAAGGACGACTAAGAGTCCAGCACAGTGCCACTGATAAAAGTAAAATACTGATTTATAAGCTGATTTATCTTAATTACTTCTTCTTTTAATGCCTTAGCATTTTAACGAGCACCTTGTGTGCCAAAATCCCTAAAGTCTTGAATTTGGGATCTACTTAACGCCTTGACCTTTTTCTTTCTTTTCTTTATCTTTCTTATACTTGTTAATACCTCTAATAAAAGAATGCTTCTTTAAAAACTGAAATGTTTAAACAAATTCTAACTTTGAAATGCATAAACAAAAATCTGCATACTATATTAATCAAAATTCTGCATACTATACTAATCAAGATTCTGCATTCTATGCTACACTATTTCTGCATACTATGCAAACATAAATTATGCACTATAATACTTAACCAAACTGCACTATAATCTTTTTCTTTAAAAACTGCACTATAAGTTCCACCAAAAATCTACACTACAAGTTCCACCAAAAATCTGCACTACAAGTTCCACCAAAAATCTGCACTATAAACTTTAAAGAAATCTGCACCATAAGCTCTTAAGAAATCTGCACTACAAGCTCTAAAGAAATCTGCTCTAAAGAAATCTGCATTTTAAGCTCTAAGAAATCTGCACTACAAGCTTAATTAAAATTTGCACTATAAGTTTACATAAAAATCTGCACTATAAGCTTAATTAAAATTTGCACTATAGGCTTAATTAAAATCTGCACTATAAGCTTACATAAAAATCTGCACTATGAGCTTAATTAAAATCTGCACTATAGGCTTAATTAAAATCTACACTATAAATTCCACCAAAAATCTGCACTATAAGCTTAATTAAAATCTGCACTACAAGCTTAATTAAAATCTGCACTATAAGCTTACATAAAAATCTGCATTATAAGATTAATAAAAATTTGCACTATAAGCCTATATAAAAATCTGCACTATAAGATTAATTAAAATCTGCACTATAAGCCTACATAAAAATCTGCACTATAAGCTTAATTAAAATCTGCACTATAGGCTTAATTAAAAATCTGCACTATAAGCACTTCTCATGCTTCAAATTCAAGAAGAACAAAGGTCCGAAACTACTCCTACTACAAGTGAGAAGCACTTACTTTTGCGTTCTTGGGCTTACAACCGGAAAGAAAACTTCTAGGGTTTGCGGGAATTACAAGCTTCGACCCCTCCTTCGTGCTCACGGTTTCCCCTTGATGAGAGGAACCTCCCTTGGTCGGCCGCCGGAGAGGAACCCTAGATCCCCCCCCCCTTTTTTCCTTCACCCAAAAAGGAGACGTTGTGCCGTCGGGAGAGAAAAGGAGAGGAGAGGTTTAGGTTTTGGAAAATAATCCCTAAGTTCTCCCTTATTATAACTTAATATTTCTGTTAACTATCTTAAATAAATTCGCTACCTTTTCTAAACAAACAAATCCAACATCAACTTATCCCTTTTATAATCCAATATTCTGTTAACTATCTTAAATAAATTCACTACCTTTTCTAAACAGACAAATCCAACATCAACTTATCCCTTTTATAATCCAATATTCTGTTAACTATCTTAAATAAATTTTGCTACCTTTTCTAAACAGAACCGCCTGCTTGACCACTTGGTCAGCCGGATTTGCTTAAGGCTTGGTTCGGCCGGAGGTTGCAGGTTTGAATCTCGGCTAATTTTCTTTATTTTTTGCAACTTGTTTCTTTTGGTAAAAATACCAAACGAACCCCAAAAATTACATAAAAATACTCTAAAAATATCTAAAAATCTCTAGAATTTTTCTAAAGCATTTTTAAATATTTTTAAATTACTTTTAGGACTCTAATTGAGAAAATTTGGGTCGTTACAATTGCTTTGCTATTAGTTGTGCATGAGTAATCTATATTGCTATTAGATTAACATGAGTAGCTATATATGTTCCTTTTAAAGCATACAGTTTCTAGTTCTTCTTGTATACATGTATATCCATGTTTTTGTGAGTTAGATAGCGCTTACTAAGCAAATTTTACTTATAGATTGCATTTCCTCTTACTGCAGATAAAGGAAAGGAAAAGATATAGCAAGGAAGGCGACAAGGTGGTGCGGATGGTGTGTGATGCTAGGACTGTGGGAGAGATCTGGGGAATTGAGTCGTACTTTATGGTTTATGTCATTTGAGATTGTATCTTATATTCCATGTTTTTATTGAGTTTATTCGTGTTTTAGATTATATGCTGTGATGAGTTTCTGTGTAATAAGTAGTTATTTTAGTTTTTGACACTTATTAAACTGCATGGGTGTTTGATACATGTTTTAGCCGCCTGTGGCTGAAGTATATATTTATGTATCTCAGTTTATGGTCACCGGTACAGGGGAGATGCTGCCGAAATTTTTCGGTAGAGACTCCTCGTGTTTTCAATCATACCGGTTAAGTAGAGTTAGTAGTTAAGTAACGGTCACCCTTAGAGAGTAGTAGTAATAAGGTGGTCGTTACAGTTGGTATCAGAGCAGTCCCCATTCTCCAGCATCACACATCAACACCAGGCTTGCCGTCTTCAAGTAAGAAAGTATTTAAGTTTTCTTTTATGCTTTTTCTTATCATTTGCAGTATAGAGTATTTGCTCATATGTGCTTAAGTAAGATAGAAGTTTTTGTTCTCTTTTATATATATATATGTCTGGGAGAATAGAGATGATTTTAGTTTTTCTCTTGTTACATAACTAGATGTCAAGAAGAGGACGCCCCCGTACCACTCGTACTGAAGATCGAGCACAGGAGAACGAAGAGCCCAGAACAAATGAACCAAATCTCTCTGAAGTTGTTGCTCAACTCCAGAGACAAGTAGTAGAGCAACAACAAGTGATCGTCAATCTAATGGTGAATCAGCAGCCAGTCCCTCCCACTCCTCCAACTATCAATGTGGAGACTCCAGTGGTAACTGAGGTTCCACCAGCCGCCCTGGAAGTCCCCACAGCACCTAGAAGACAAGAAGCATACCTGATACAGTGGCTGAAGCTGAAACCAGAAAGTTTCTCAGGCACGACTGAGCCTTGGGATGCTCAGGCTTGGTTCAAGACACTAGAGAGCACCATGGAGCTTCTTGACTGGCCAGAAGTCGAGAAGGTCAAGTGTGCCTCTTTCTGCCTATCTGGAGATGCTCGTATGTGGTGGGAGAGAGTTAAAAGCAAGAGAGCAGTCAATCAGAGGAGCTGGGATGACTTTGAAGCAGAGTTTTATGAAGAATTCTTCCGCCAGCGGATCACCAATAAGCATTATGAGGAGTTCATAGAATTCAGACAAGGTGACTTGTCAGTGGAAGAAGCGATAGAAATTAATAGCTAGCTCGGCTCCTGAGCTAGTAAGCACGGAGAAGGAACGAGTCGGACTGATGCTCGGGATGCTAAGGCCAGTGATAGCACTAACCTCAGACTGGCGAAGTGCTGGTCAACAGAGCATTAGTTGTTGAGCACTATCTGGACAGCATCAGGGCACAACGAGCGCAGCATAAGCCAGTCAAGATCAAAGACAAGACATCTGGGAGTCAGAAGCCTCAGGCAAATAAGCAGCACTGGAAGGGTAAAGATAACAAAAGAAAGCAGTGGAACTCAGGAGGTAACCAGAAAGGAGGACCAGCAAATAAGCAGACCAAGTTCCCTCCCTGTCCTAAATGTGGGAGAACACATCCAGGAGCCTGTCTTTTGGGTAAGACGGGATGTTATTCATGTGGGCAGGAAGGACACATGGCGAAAGAATGCCCTAACAAGCTCAAAGCACCTCAGCCACAGCCAATACAATATGGAGGCAAGCCTCAGTTACATTATATGCCTGCGACTCTGGAAGGACCTCAGCTCAGTCAAGGAAGGTTGGAAGCCCTACCAGTTCCAGCCAGTGCAAGAGTATTCTCCCTCACCAAAGAAGAAGCTGCTAGTGCCTCGACGGTCGTAACAGGTCAAGTAGTTATTTTTCAGCATTTAGCTATTGCACTATTTGATATTGGAGCGACCCATTCTTTTGTATCAGTACCCTTTGCCAAAGAATTACAGGTACCTATAGAAAGCATGAACTCCAAGTTCCTGATGACCCTACCTTCTGGTGAAGTCATGGAATCCAACCAGTGGCTTCGGGCTGTACCAGTCAGAATTTCAGACCGTGAGTTATATGTAGATCTGGTAGTCCTCACCATGCAGGATTTCGATATCATTTTGGGTATGGATTTCCTCAGCAAGTACAGTGCTTCGGTGGACTGTCGCAGAAGGAAAGTGATCTTTAGTCCAGAAGGTGAACCATCCTTTGAGTTCATAGGGGTGCCGAAGAGGAAGACCCAGAAGTTCCTCTCTTCCCTCATAGCTCACCAGATGTTAGCTAAAGGGTGTGCGGGTTTTCTTGCACACATTGTGAATACAGAAGAACAAGAAAAACCCAAGCAGGAGGAAGTTCGGGTAGTCTGTGAGTATCCAGAGGTATTCCTAGAAGAGCTACCTGGCGTACCTCCCAACCGAGAAGTGGAGTTTGAGATTGAACTGGTTCCTGGTACCGATCCAATTTCAAAAGCTCCATATCGCATGTCTCCAGCAGAGCTGAAAGAGTTACAAGAACAACTTCAAGAGTAGCTTGACAAAGGCTTCATCCGCCCTAGTCATTCACCATGGGGAGCTCCAGTGTTGTTCGTCAAGAAGAAGGACGGATCTATGCGGATGTGCATAGATTATAGGGCTCTGAATCAGGTGACAATCAAGAACAAGTACCCACTGCCCAGAATCGACGACTTATTTGATCAATTGAAAGGGGCAACAGTGTTTTCCAAGATAGACCTGCGCTCTGGGTACCATCAGTTAAAAGTGAAGGAAAGTGATATACCTAGAACAGCTTTCAGGACCAGATACGGACATTATGAGTTCGTAGTCATGCCTTTTGGTGTGACAAATGCATCAGTGGTCTTCATGGACTTAATGAACAAAGTGTTCAGAGAATACCTTGATAAATTGGTCATCGTATTCATCGACGACATTCTATTCTATTCCAGAACCCCAGAGGAGCATGGCACACACTTGAGAATAGTCCTGTAGACCCTTCAGCAAAAGCAGCTTTATGCTAAATTCTCAAAGTGCAAGTTCTGGTTAAATCAGGTGGCGTTTCTAGGTCACATTATTTCTAGAGAAGACATCCAAGTGGATCCAGCCAAAATAGAAGCGGTCAACAACTGGAGCAAACCCAAGAATGCCAAGGAGATCAGAAGCTTCCTTGGTTTGGCTGGGTACTACAGGAAATTCGTGGAGGACTTTTCCAGGATAGCCTCTCCACTAATAGCCCTCACTAGGAAGAACAAGAAGTTTGAATGGTCAGATAAATGTGAGCAGAGTTTCCAAGAGCTAAAGAAAAGACTGACCAGTGCTCCCATCCTGATAGTTCCAGAAAGTGACAAGAGTTTTGACATCTACAGTAATGCTTCCAAGATGGGCCTAGGAGCTGTACTCATGCAAGAAGGAAAAGTTATAGCTTATGTTTCCAGGCAACTCAAAGACTACGAGAAAACTACCCCACTCATGATCTTGAGCTGGCAGCTGTGGTCTTTGCACTGAAACTCTGGCGACACTACTTGTATGGAGTCCAGTGCAGAATCTTCACAGACCATCAGAGTTTAAAGTATTTCTTCACCCAGAAAGACTTAAACATGAGACAGCGCAGGTGGCTAGAATTGGTCAAAGACTATGACTGTGAAATCCTCTACCACCCAGGCAAAGCTAACAAAGTGGCAGATGCACTAAGCAGAAAATCCAGTGCATCCCTGATGTCTTTGTCATCATTAGCCCTGCCACTGCAGAAGGAGTTGTCAGATTTTGGAATGGAAATTATTTATGGGCAACTCTCTGCATTGACCTTAGAGTCTACCTTGCTTGAGGATATACAGAGAAAGCAAAGTGAAGATCCAGACATCCAGAAGATCAAGCAAGGGATACAAAAAGAAGAAAATTCAGAGTTTCGAGTATCAGACAGTGGAATTCTTTATCAGGAGAGCCGCCTTTGTGTCCCCAATGATGAAGAACTAAGAAAGAAAATTTTAGAAGAAGCTCATAGCACACCATACTCCATGCATCCTGGTTCTACCAAGATGTACCAAGACGTGAAACAGAGGTTTTGGTGGTCTGGACTCAAAAGAGATATAGCTAAATATGTCAGTACCTGCCTGACATGTCAGAGAGTCAAAGCAGAGCACTAGAGACCAGCAGGAGTTCTACAGCCTCTTCCAATACCAGAGTGGAAATGGGAATACATATCCATGGACTTTATAACAGTTCTTCCGAGAACCACGAATGGATATGACGCGATATGGGTAATAGTGGACCGATTGACCAAATCTGCTCATTTTCTAGCCATCAAGGTGTCTCACTCTATAGAGTAGTTGACACAACTATATGTTAAGGAGGTGATCAGACTTCACGGAGTTCCTAAATCTATTGTTTCTGATAGAGATGGACGTTTCACCTCTCACTTTTGGGAGTGTGTTCAGAATGCACTAGGCACCAAACTCAAGTTCAGCACAGCCTTCCATCCTCAGACTGATGGACAGACAGAGTGAGTAAATCAGATTTTAGAAGATATGCTCAGAGCTTGTGCGCTAGATTTCAAGGGAAGTTGGTGCAAGTATCTATGCTTAGCTGAGTTTGCCTACAATAATAACTATCAGGCCACCATC